>NC_045610.1:24172977-24797977 GCF_009762305.2 Zalophus californianus
GGTAGATGATCCATCCCATAATCCAGCCTCTTAAATCCTTGACTTCCTGTCCTCCACCCCAGCTCAGCCTCTTCTTCCCCATGATCTTAATTTCAACCATCCCTTTCTTTGCCTCCATCCTCCTTACATCCTCAGCTTACATTCTAGGGTCAATCATAGGTTAATCATTATAATCATATCATAATCGCCACCTTCCCTACACCCTCAACTCTCTTTGCTTCTCTCCTCATTCTGCTCACTCTGTCTCTTTACAAAAACCTTATTTAAATCCAGTATTCTCCGTTTACTCACATATGTGAACCAGCATAGCTGAATGCTGATAGAGAAAAATATCCAGTGCTATAGACTGGTCTTACTTTAAATTCATTTATGAACCTCCCAAATGACAATTTCACATCTTCTCCTCTCTCCTTAAACTTCCAAAACCCTCTTGCCCCATCGTCCCTCTTAGCTGACAACCTTGCTCCCCAATTCACTGAGGAATTGGAAGGAACAAGAAGAGAGCATTCACAGGCTCCCACATATCTGCATCTGTGCCTTTATTCTCTGCATCTCCCCTGTACTTTGGATGAACAGTCCCTGCTCCAATCTAAGGCCAGTCACTCTTAGATGCTTAACCCTTCCCTTCTTACATCCTCATTTTTTCCCCATACTAAGTCTACCCTCTTACCTCACAAATAGCACTCCATTCACTATCCTTATTGACAGCAAAGCTGCTTAAAAGCGTTGTCTCTTCTTGCTATCTCCAGATACTCTCCTCCCATTCCTTTGGAACCCACTTCAGTTAGGCTTGCACCCTCACCAGGCCACTGAAGCTGCTTTGTCAGGGTCACCATGGGTTCCATACTGTGAAATTCTGTCATGACTCTCAGTCTTCATCTGAGTTATTCAGTGTCTCAGCAGCCTTTGACACAGTTGGTCACTCCTTCATCCTTGAAATACTTTCTCCTCTTGGCTTCTAGGCCCCATAGTCTCCTTTTATCTTCTTAACTGCTCCTCAGTTTCCTTCACTGAGACATCTTTTAAATGTAAGAGTGGGCGCCTGGGTGGCTCAGATGGTTAAGCGTCTGCCTTCGGCTCAGGTCATGATCCCAGGGTCCTGGGATCGAGTTCCGCGTCGGACTCCCTGCTCCTTGGGAGCCTGCTTCTCCCTCTGCTTCTCTCTCTCTCTCTGTCTTTCATGAATAAATAAATAAAATCTTTAAAAAAAAAATAAATGTAAGAGTGTTTCAGGGGATGATGGAAATATTCTATATTTTGATTGTGGGGGTGATTTCCCAAGTATCCACATTCGTCCGAACTCATCACCCTACAGTACTTAAAATCAGTGAATTTTATTGCATGTAAATTATGCTTCAATAGAATTCATATTAAAAGTGTATGGAAATTGTTAGTGACTGTGTTTCTTTTTGGGGTGATGGCAATGCCCTAGAATCAGAGAGTGGTGATGGTTGCACATCAGAATATATGAAAAACTACTGAATTGTTCATTTTAAAATGGCCAGTTTTGGGGCGCTTGGCTGGCTCAGTTAGTGGAGCATGCGACTCTTGATCTCAGGGTCGTGAGCTCAAGCCCCACATTAGGCGTAGAGCTCACTTAAAAAAAATATGTCCAGTTTTATGTTACATGAATTTTAACCCAAGGCCCTACATAGCTTGGCCTTCCAATACCACCCTCCCTCATTTCTTGCTGCAGACAGTCTCACTCCACGCTGGCTCCACAGGCCTGCTTACTTTTTCTGGAACTGCATGAGGCACACTCATGCCTCCACACTTCGGCACCTACAGTTCCTTCTGCCTAGAATTCCACCCCCCACCCTCCCCACCCCTGTCCTGATATCATCATGTTTTGTTTCCTTCTCTTCTTCAAGGCCTTACTCAATGCCACTTTCAGTGAAGCCTTCCCTTGACTTTTCTTTCTACAAGTTCAACTCTTGCGATGCTCTTTTTTCTTTTCCTTAAACACTATTCTTATTAATATTATATGTTTTATTTATTTGTGTATTTTCTGTCTCACTAGAACATAATAAGTTCCATAAGCCTGGGAAATTTTGTCTGTTTTGTTCATTCCTGTTTTTCCAGTGTCTAGAACACTTGCCCGTAAGAGGCACTCAGTAAATACGTGGTCACTGACATACTAATGACCCTCAGCACTACAAGGTTCTTGTCATAAGTCATACAAATTCAGTGACAGATTCATGTCTCTTGCATGTTGTGCTCACTGTGGGACAAATTCATTGAGTTAAACACTGGCATAATTTCTCACAGTATTTAAAACGTCTTCTGCTGCTTGCTTGCTTTTTTTTTTTTTTGACTGCGTGACTGATTCACTTAAGTTAAACACATACAGCCTATAAACCTACTTTGTGAGTGTGTGTATGAATAATTACAAAAAGTATAATTTTTTAAATGTAAATAGGAATTACAAGTTGTTTATTGAAAACAGCAAAAGGCATGAATTCAGTGTTCACTGATGATTATCACTGCATAAAGTTCTGATTTTAATATTGCCTTCCCAGTTTTATGATCCTTTCAATTATCTCTTACCTGTTGATATTTTGATGGTACTATGATTTGAGAAAGTAAAGAATAGTACTCCAAAGAGTTCTCTTATTTTGTGTTGATATCTTTAATAGAGGTGTCACAAAAGATCAGAAAATGACCCTTTTAACCCAGATGAAAATGAAATGGATGGAATATACTTGCAGTTGTAGCTACAAGATACCTTGTTTCAAGGACAGTCAGTGACTGGAGAAATAGGCACCTTCCATCTTTCAAAGTAGAACTGTCTCTGCTGGTATTCCATTAGACAGTAACTGTAAGAAGCGATGTGGCAATTTAAAGTTAGCTTTGGAACAAGCTGTGTTATGCATGCTCTGTGGTGTCTTCTGGTTATGTGCTGATGGCAAATAATGAGTTAGAAACTATTTGTGCTCCACAGGGATACAAATATTTATATCTGACCCCTCAGGATTATAAGAGAGTCAGTGCTCTCAACTCTGTCCATTGTGAACATGTAGAGGACGAAGGAGAATCCAGGTAAGTATATATGTAGTAGAACAATTTGGCCATGGATTAAAGATAGGAGAGTATGATCATTTCTTCCTCACTGTGCCGCTGATCATGACCTTGAAGAGCAATGAAGATTGCTTGTTACATAATCTGGAGGTCTTAGGTTTGTATCATAGGTCTACTACTAATTAGCTGAAAGACCTTATTGATTGATTGAGGTTTTTAAAGTTTTTTTTTTTTTTTTTGAGAGACAAAGAGTGTGTGTGAGGTGGGGAGGGGCAGAGGGAGAAGCAGACTCCCCGTCGAGCAGGGAGCCCAATGTGGGACTCGATCCCGGGACTCCAGGGTCATGACCTGAGCCGAAGGCAGTCGCTTAACCAACTGAGCCACCCAGGCGCCCCGATTGATTGAGGTTTTTAAATTATGTTTATAATATTTATTCATTTTAGAAAAGTTGGAACATGTGAATAATTATGAAGAAATAAAAACCAGCTACAATCCTACCGAGAGATAACAATTTTTTTTTAAGATTTATTTATTATTTTAGAGAAAGAGAGAGGGTGCATGTTCGAGCAGGGGGAGGGGCAGAAGGAGAGGGAGAGAGAAAATCTACAGCAGACTCCCCGCTGAGCACAGAGTCCCACATGGGCCTCGATCTCATGACCCTGAGATCATGATCTGAGCTGAAATCAAGAGTCAGACTCTTAACCAACTGAGCCACCCAGGTGCCCCAAGAGATAACAATTATTAATGTATATTATATTCTTGCTGTCTTTTCTGTATATATATGCCTTCTTTCTGCATAATCAGAATCATAATAGAAAAACTCTTTTGTAATTTGTTCTTTTCACTAAAAACTATTTTGGGGGAAATTTTGTGTATTCTTAAAATATTGTATGAGAATATGATATTTAATGGCTTCATAGTAATTTATCATAATAGATATTTTGTTTTGAACTTTCAGACTATTTGCACTATTTACTGCTATATTCCTGGGCTAAATTTTTTTTTATAGAAACTTTTAGGAATATCTCTCATTATTCCCTTTGGGCTAATTTCTAAAAGTGGAATTACTGGCCAAAAATATGTCTATTTTAAAGATTTTTTTGATAAATTCACATTGCCCTCCCAAGATCTGCACTCCCAGCAGCAATATGTGATAGTATGTTCTTCCCCTTTAATTTTTCTCCACCCTTGCCAATATTGATTATTGTCAATTAATAAAAGAAGATTAAAACAGCAATTATTTTAACTGGTACTTTTGAATACTAGTGAGGTTGAACATTTTTACAATCTATCTGCAAGTATTTTCCGGAATGTTAATCAACTACTCCAACACCATTTATTGAATAATGCATGCTTTCCTCACTTTTATAATAATCTCAACTCAATTACTAGGCTTTGTATTGGTTTTTTGTGCTGTCTGTTCTTGAGCTAATGCCACATTATTTTAATTATTCTAATGGGGCAGATTTCCCCACATTCTTAATTTTTCCCCCATGTTTTATTAGCTATTTTTATCTTTTTATATTAGATTCATTTTTTTAATTACCAAAAACTTTCCATAATGATTTGATTCAAGTTACATTTACAAATTAATTTAGGAAGATCTGACATCTTCATAATGTTAACTCTTCCCAGCAAGAAACGTGGAACATGCTTTTCCATTTTTTCAGGTGCATCTTTTAAAGTTTTGTGATTTTCTTCATATAGGTTATGCCAGAAGTTCCCAGTCTTTCTTGATTCATAACACCCTTGCTGTTTCAGTAATGTTTTCATAGGACCTTTGGGCTAAAAGTTATACCCAATATTTCTGTTTATTAATAGTCAGACGCAAACAACTTCATAAGTATTTATACTCTAACAATAATTATTTGGGAAGTATCATGCACATAAATGGAAAGGTTTTTTTTTATTTTTAAATAATTACAGTTAAGTAATTGATTAAGTAATTTTACTTACTAATGGGGTATCTCCATCTATACGAAATCTCAAGACTTAAATTCAACTTGTATGTAGCCACCCTTGTTTCTTGTTCTGCACTGATTTTTGTGCAGAACTTGTTTTTTGGTTTTTTTTGTTTGGTTTTTTTTCACAGAAACTGAAAACCCAGCTTTGCAAAGATAGGACATTGTCAAAAGGAGTGTAGCATTATCTACTAATTATGAACTACCTAAATGTAGTAGTTCATGTGGAATCCAACAGATATTCCATATCAGAGTGTTTCCTCTCACATATTTAAAATATCCCGCAGTGCCCCTGGCAGTTCACCGTGACACCAGAGGCACCGTGGTGCACCATATGGGTATAATGGGATTTTTGTCATTTTTTAAATGTTTATTCCTAAGTATTTTGCACTTTTTCTTGCTATTCTGAATGGGATTCCCCCTCCTCATTATATTTTTTGACACTTTATTACTGATATTTTTTAAAGCTATTGATTTTGTGGGGCGCCTGGGTGGCTCATAAGCATCTGCCTTCGGCTCAGGTCATGATCCTGGGGGACCAGGATCAAGCCCTGCATTGGGCTCGCCATCGGCAGGGAGTCTGCTTCTCCCTCTATCCTCCCCCGTCTCATGCTCTCTCTCTCTCTCTCAAATAAATAAAATCTTTTTTTTAAAAAAAAGCTATTGATTTTGCATATTGCTTTTGTTAAAGCAAAACATTTTTCTTCTCAGCTACAGTTTCCTCATCTGTAAAATGAAAATCAAGTAAATTAATATATGTAATGTCCTCAGCACAGCACTGAGTACATAGTAAGCAGTCAAAAGTCCTGGCCACTATTATCTGTAATAATGGAGAGGATATTACCTATTACACTGGATTGCTGTGAGGATCAAAAATCATACGTATTTATGAATGTGTTTTTTTAATTGTATTACACTACACAAAGATTTTTATTACAAATAACATAAAATTTAGGACTACTTCAAACAATGATAGTCTTAATGGTAGAAGACTCAGATCATAGAGCAGAAAATGGGAAATTTGTATTCTTTTTCATGTAATAAAAAGGGAGAAGATGTCACTTAAGTCATGAATACTGAAGCGGTATGTAGTCCTTAGGAGGGAAAAGATCTGCTTTGCAGGGAAGGCTGACTGGATCTATGAGTGTTTGTGACTACATGGCATGTGAGCCTTCCAGAAAGGACACATTAAGCCCCCTTCCAATTACTGTGGCCCATTAACCCCTTAAGGGAGATTAGCTTTGCCTGCACCATAACTCTAGAATTTAGAACCTAGATGCAGAGCAAAAGGAAGAATTGGAGAATTCCTGGGAGAGGCTAAAAATAGAAAAGCAAGGGAATCTGGGAAGCAAAGATGCAAAGCCAGAGACCAAGGGCAAGGACAAAGGGAAGGAATTGGTGGAAGGTTAGAAGTAAAGAAAGAAGGGAACAGAAATATGAGGGCAAAAAAGTAGTTTAAGAGCCACCATGGGAAATTTATTTATTATTTCAATGTATTAAACCATGCCCAGTGCCAAGCTTTCTGGGTACACACAGAACAGTAAATAATATACACCCATCTCTACTTCCAACTTTGTATTTTTCCTTTCTTTTATTAGTTGCATTCCCCATCTCCCACTTCCCATTATCAGCTATCACTCCTAAATTCCCTGCCAAGAAGACAGATGAGTGGCTCCCACTGGATCCACAGGATGCTTTCTGGACAACTTGACCAGTATTTCACTTCCACACACATTCCACCTGCCCCTCCAGAACACTAGAGCCAGGACCCCTCCTGTAGGCACGTGATATTTACAAAAGAGCAGGAATGGGCATGTACTATTTTGATCTTACCCTTAGTCCTGTCTTGGAAAGAGAAAGGATTTTTTGACTTGAGAAATTGGGCTGAGCATTCTCACTCGGCCTCTGAATTTTTTTTTTTATTCCTTTGTAACATTTATCTAAAATTGTTGATTTAATGGCTGTTGCTGATTATAGAGAAATCTACATTGACCCCACTTTTAAGAAACTTGTCCTAGAAAATAAGAGAGGGCATCTAAAATTGGAGCGCCATCTATGTGTCAAGCCCTTTCTTTGTTGCTTTAATTTAACTCTCATGTCAGCCCTTAGAGGTAGACATTATCTCCATTTTACAGAAGTTACTATTATCCCCAGAGTTACATGGCTGCATGTGTCAGAGCAGGGATTTAAGCCTGTCTACTTAATTTCAGAGTTTGCTCTTTCTGCTATACTTTATTGCTTCCAGCAAAAACAGGCACCAAGCTAAGGAGGAAAGATAAATGAATGAAAAGTATAAGAGTATAGAGCACTGGCTTTAAATGAGCTTTCAGGATGCTTTTAGTAGCCTTTTAATGGTGATTGTTATTTTAATGGATTGTTATTCTTGGATTTAACCTTTATAATTTGGCATGGCTATATCCAATAGGTACAAGATAACTGATATTATTGGAAAGGAAGAGGGACTTGGAGCAGAGAACCTTCGAGGCTCTGGAATGATTGCTGGCGAATCCTCATTGGCCTATGATGAGATCATCACCATCAGCCTGGTAAATCTTAACGGAATATAACATTTTTGAAGAACTGACTGTGTGACTAGGAGTTATTTTTGTCCCATCTCTGTATTCAGTCCCAAATGAGAACATTTCTTAAAAATTATACTACAATTTGATTTTAACTGTGCATGGTAATGTAAATAATTTAATTTCCCAGATAAGCCTAGCTCCTCATTTTAGCCTTTAGTTTAACTTATTTCTCTAAACAGAGCTGTAACACCTTGAATTTCTTTTTGTACTACTTTCCTTGTTCTTACCTTTAGTGTAGATGCCAAGCGTCTGTGAAACAGGCAAAAGTATAAGAGAAGTAAAGGGCCTGTGAACCTTTAAGTGTCTAATACTTGTATCATTCAGCGATTTCTGTATCTTTTCTTTGACCAGGGAATTGTGGGGTTTAATATTATTAACCAAACTTTGCAGAAAGCAGTATTTTTTTCTGTTAATGTGGATTTTATACATCTGTGCCTTAGTTCTTACACTTTGGAAAGGACATAAATATGTGACGTGGAGAATTTCTTCTTCTCTCTCTCCCCTCCTTTTTTTTTTTTTTTTTAATTCTTTTTGAAGGTTACATGTCGGGCCATTGGGATTGGGGCTTACCTTGTCCGGCTGGGACAGAGAACCATCCAGGTTGAAAATTCTCACTTAATTCTGACCGGAGCTGGGGCCCTCAATAAAGTAAGTTTCTAGGGTCTGGGAGAAGTATGTGAAGCTGTTTGAAGATGATTCTGAATTCTTAATTCTAGACCCTGATTAAGGAGAAGCCATTCAGGCCATGCCTCCCTCAATCTATTTCCCTCTCCCTCCATCTTTCCTGCCCATCACCTTGCTTACCTATTCATTCATTCATTTGTTGTATTCAACAAATATTTTGAGGACCTACTATATGCCAGGCACTGTTCCAAGCCCTGTGGACATGTTCATGAACAAACCATATAGAATCCTTGCTCTGAAGGGTTTACATTCTAGTGTCTTTCTAGAAAGACAGAGAATTAATTGAATGCTTTTTTTTCTGCCCTCCTTCCCTTTCTCTCATCTATGAATAAGTGAAGAGATCTGTTCCCAGATGCGGAGCTGTCTCTGAAACATCTTCTGAACGTGTTGACAATATCACGTTTTAATGTTCTGAGAAATTTGTGAATGTACCTTTTAAAAAGGACACTTAACGGTGGTCCCTTGTACATAGAGGAAGTAATTGGTAAACATTGAATGGAGAGATGGGTGGACAGAAGCATGGATGGATTGCTGGGAAAGAGTATGACAAAGATTTATCATCCCTTTAAAAGAAATTCTTGTGCAAGATGCCTGGGTTGCTCAGTCGATTGGGTGTCTGACTCTTGATTTCGGCTCAGGTCATGATCTTGGGGTTGTGGGATCAAGCCCCGTGTCAGGCTCATTGCTCAGTGGGGAGTCGGCTTGAGGTTTCTCTCTCTCCCTCTGCCTCTACCCCTCTCCACCGTGCTCACCCTCTCTCTCTCTCTCAAATAAATCCTTAAAAAAGAAAGAAAGGAAGAAATTCTGTGCCTTTTCAATCTGAGCTCATAGGGGCTTTTCCAAAGGGGAAAAATAAAAAAAACAGTTTTTATTTTGGTGGTGAGGTCACGCTTGTAAGAGTGAAAACTATCTAAGAATACCTGGATATACAAAAGATGATGTAGTTCTGACTTCTCTGCAGACATAGGAAAATGATTTTCTCTCCAGAGCCAGGAATATGTAATAGTCTGGGACTGGCTGGCTGACCTTGTGCAACTCATATAACCTCTCAGCTCCTCTGCTTTCTTTGTCAAAGGGGGATAATAGTTTTACAAGCTTAAATGATGTGGTGAAGATCACATGAGAAAACATAAGTAAAAGTACCTAGCACCTGGCATAAAGTGTTGGTCCTCATTACAACTTCAGTTCCCTTTTCTTCTCTCTTAAATGATTTGGTGATTTATCTTGAGTTATATGCACATTGAATTGTATCGGATACTGGGTTTACTAAACTTGCACAAACTTTATCATGCCTTGACTTTCCAGTGTAAGGATAGGAATCAAGTGTTCTGTTATCTCGTTTTTTAAAAGCTGATACATCCATTGGTCCAGTTAGCTTTTGGAGTTGTCAGAAATGAGGAGAATCGTTTGATGTGATCAGTTTGCTCTCTACATTCATATAAGGTCTTCTCTGGGCTTGCTTTTCCCTCCAAGGATAGGCAAAGCCGTGCTAACGATGGCAAACTTGGATAGCCCACTCCCTTTTTGGAAAGTGGCTTAGAAATAAAGATTGTGAACTGCCACTACTGAAGGAGACTATTGCAGTGGGAGAAACTGCTGAGTCTTAATTTTTTTTAAATTGCTCTTTTGGATACCTTCTTAGGACGAGCTATTGATGAATGTTGAAAGAATTGTAGGTGCAGTTATCTGTAAGGGTGGAATTTAAAGAAGACACCTATATTCCTATTATGTTCCCATACTTGGACAAAGAGCTAATTTCTGAAATGTATTTCATTACATTTTCTTATTTTCTCCCTAATAACGTGTTATACACAAAGAATAATACAAAAATACAATAATACAAAAAGCAAAGATGTTGTTGCTGGGGGTTTTTGTTTTTTGCCTAAAAACTTGCTCGTTGAATTTCATTTGTGCCATAAAGAAAGCATTAGGGAATTTTTCTTAAAATCTGGTTGAATTGTTCTGATCAGATTTATCATGTTCCCCCTCTTCCTCGCCTACAGGGCTGCCTGTTGAAGGAGAAGTGTAGTTGTAGGGAAAAGACGAGGAAAGCTGTAGCGGTAACTTACCAAACAATGCTCCTTTCCAGAAGGACATGATCATTTGTAGCTGAAGGGAGTGATCAAGTTATAGAGGTTACCTAATCCTGCTCTGCCTGCTTCACTGTCTTCACGTCAGTGCCTCTTAAGTACACAGACATGTTGTTGGAAGACACCCGATTTCATGCAGATTCATTCAGAATGTCCTGTGTGCCCCTTCGCCTATCCAGTATGAAAAAGGACACTTATATGGAAGCTGTGCGCTTAGATTGCTTCCTCCGACCCACTCCTTTTGCATGTTCTGTCTTTGTGTACAGTGGTGTCTTTCGACATCTCTGTTTGCCTTTCTGTAGGAATCTCTCTGTCTCTATGGGTGTGTGCAGGTCACTTTGTGAGTCTCTTCCTGGGTGAGTGCTGGTCTCCCTGTCTCTTTGTGTCTGTATCTTGCTTCTAGATCCCTCTCTTTCTCTCTGTGTGCCTCCCTGAGTATCCATGTGTGAGGAAGTCTTTGTGTGTGTCTGAAAACACTGTAGAGCCTTCTTAAGCCTTGACCATTTTGTTCGGGTATGTGCATACCTGTGCAAACTGGAAATGTAGGTGGTATATGCAAGCTTTGAGACTGTAAACATTTGACCCCCACCTTTTTGAGTCTTCATCCTTTATGTTAAACATTGGGGTGAAGAATAGGAAGGGAGGGGGTGTGCAGAGGTTGTAGGAAAAAAGAAATCTGTGTGTGCAAGTGCCGATCCCGTTGACCCCTTTGAAAATTGAAATAATGATAATGCGCGTCTCCTGACTGCATCAAAGTATCAGCACATCAAAAGCCAGGAGGCATGAAATGCAAATGATAAAGTGAAAGCAGATGGATTGTGCATGATCGCCTGATGCCCAATGAATTTTAAAAGGTGCCGGTTTGCAAGGGGGGCGTTGGGTGGGGGTTGGGGGTAGGGGGACTGAAATAAACACGTTATCCCTGCAATTTTTTTTTTGTTCTTGACGCTCACTCCTGACAATATTTTTTTCACACTTGAGTGAACACCCACTCCATCTCTCTCTCCCTTTCTCCCTCTCTCTTTCTCTCTCTCTTTCTCTCTCCTCTCCAACACCCCCCCCCCACCTCTTACACGTCTCAGGTCATGTCGCTGCAGCTCCGGTGGAAATAATAAGATATAAACCACGAGGTTGTTATTTGCATAGAAATAGCATGGAGCCCCAGGCAGCAAGGGAGAAGGACACAGAGATCATTTGTCTAAAATTTTAATGAAAAGTTTTGCTGAGGCAGAGATTTTTTGAAACTTTCGTTCTCCCTGCTTTTCTCCTCCCCTCCCCACCCCCACACCCCATCACTGATTTGACTTAACATGGTTCAATTTGAAGAGAAAGGGTTGACACACCACATATCATACTCCTGTAATACAGCAACATGTAAATTGTTTGTTCCTTTAATAGATATGAAGCTGGAGAGACACACATTCCCAACTTAATACATTGCATGTATGCGTCAAGCTTTTATGGCCACACTCCATCTCACTGCACGTGTGATGTTGCCTGTCGTTAGCCGACCTGTTTTTAATTAGTTTAGACCTTCCTACCTTTTGCTTCCAAAGACTCCTACTTTTTGAAGGTTTTCTTTTTGTAACCAACAGTAGTAACCTGCAAATAAAATATAAATATTCTAGCGGTTTCCTGTTTCTTTACTTTCAGTGGTTTTACCATACATTTACACATTTTATTCATGGGCACCATCCTTTGCCACTGTGTCTTTGGTTCCAAAACCAGAAAGTGCTTCCCATATGTGTATTTTTGTCCCTTTCTCCTTGTTATCTCAGTATTTGTATAATCTCTTTCCTTGTCTATCTTGCTCTTGGTTGCCCATAGTTATTTGTAAAACGTTCAGAATATTACCAAGTTGAGAAATGCGGTACCTAGGTTTTCTTAAGTGCTGCAGAAGCAGATTTGCTATGTGAGCTAAAGGCAGTGGGCTGGTGATTAGAAGCAGTCTGGATGACTTTATTTGAAACTTAAATCAAGAACATCAGTCCAGCTACTTTCGACCTTCTGGGGTGAGCTAGTGGTGTCAGGACCGTTTTACAGATGGGAAGACTAAAACAGAGGTAAAGCAACTTGGTTCCATTGGCAGAGACTAAATCAGCATGAGAACATGAATTTCCATGTCCCCCAAGTTTCTTTCAAGATGGGCTCAGTTACCTGTGCTTAGTGTCCACAAGGCCTGAGAAGAGAAGATGGTCTGGTCATTTTCCTTTGCGTGCAAAAGTCATGAGCATGACGACATAACTAAGAGAAGCTTCCAAGGGTCTGCTATGTCATGTCACCAAGGTAGAACACCATAGGTTCCTAGCTCTACAAACTGTAGGCTGTAGGTGGCAGATGGCTCAGAATTCCTCACTGAGTGGTAAGGCAGACCTGATGGATGGGACAAACTACCCTGCTTGGAGGATGTCATGTTAGCCTGGCAAAGACAGCAACGTATGTGCTCGGGGCACTGGTAAGATGGGCCCTTAAGGGGCTGGGACAGTTTGTATAGCCACAAACTCCTAAGCCAAGGTGCCCCTGGATATATCCAGGAACTTTCAGATTTACTTCCCGCACCCCACTCTCTGTTCTCTGTTTCTATGCAATATCTTTAACATGACATTTGGTGGTAGGTAGGCTCAAAGGACTAGTACTGTAAGGGAACACTGATGTAAACGAGAGCTGCTAGTTCTCAGTCCATCCCCCAGACTTGGTGAGGTATACACAGAGAAATCAGAATTTGCGATTTATAGCCTGTCCTAACTGTCTATGGAGGTAGGCATGTGCCGGTGGCTGTGATAGATGGATTATAGATCCGTTTAGGAGTTGATATGTGACATTTTAAAGCTTCTCCTTTAGGGGAAAAAAATCCCATAATCTCGTCTCCCTTACCCCTGTTTCTACTGAATCTGCCAGGAAGAAAGAGATTATATGGTTGTGTGGCTAGGCTATATATGCCAGGGCTGTAGGGCCCTAATTCTAATGTTGCTTTTGAGACTTGATAGGAGTCCTTCTCTGGATCTCAGTTTCCAAACATATTTTTCTGTATCTGTGCAATATGAAATGTGAGGTTGTTGCTCACTTAGTTGGATACAGTATCGGAGTTCCTCCTACAAGCCCCTAGGACCAGGGACCTGTACTGTATATTCTCTGTACTCCCCCATGACTCTGTGACACACAACATGAAGAGAGTCATGGAGGCTCAAGAAGGGAAGGAGAGAGGGGCGCCTGGCTGGCTCAGTCGGTAGAGCATGTGACTATTGGTCTTGGGGTCATGAGTTTGAGCCCCACATTGGGTATAAAGATTACTTAAAAAAATAATAAATATATATATATATTTTTTAAAAGGAGGGATAATTTAGCTCTTGCCGTGAGTCAGCATTGTAACTTTCACATAACTTAAAGAGCTGGGATGATTAAGAGCGTGGACACTAGAGCCAAACTACCTGGGTTTAATTCCTGGCTCTGTCACCTACTAGTTGTATGACCTTGGGGGAATTTTCTTAACTTTTCTGGGTTACAGTTGTATTAACTGTTAAATGAGGATAATAATAGTACCTGTTTACCAGGTCTTGTGAGGATTAAATGAGTTAATATAAGTAAATCACTGACACTGTTGTAGTGTTCCCTAAGATGAATATAGAGTCCTTTCTCATTGCAACTCATGATCCAGGCCCTGGAAAGGAAATACAAACACAACATTCTCAATACTTTCTGATCCTTTGAGGGCAAAAATTCCTTTAAGAAAATGTTAGATGTCAGTCCTCGCCACGGCAGTACATTCATGAATTGACTTTCCCAATAGATGTTATCTAAAGACAATCACCGCACTTTGGAAAGCCATTAACGTCAGAGGCACCATGTTCAGTCCTGATAGGGTAGTATATGTGTCAGTCATCTGTCTACAGGAGTCCCCAAGGACTTGTTGATACAATAGCCCATAATCACTCTAAGGATCAGACCAGCAATTTGCATTTTTAAAAGTCCCTAACTACCTATTTTCACAATAGACAGTCCCTGTACTCTGGAAGCTCCAGATGGGGTTGCTTTCCTTTTTAAAGAAGGCATTTGAGCCTTTCCGAGTAAGCCTCACTTTAGTATTATGAATGAGTTGTCAGAAAGGATTGCAATGGGCACATCTCCTTAGTTTTTAAACCCTATTCCCCCATACCTCACACACACACACACACACACACACACACACACACACACACACACACACACACACGCAACACATGGGCAAACCTGACCCCGTTTGGGGGGTGATTTTATGTTTTATTTGATGTTCCTCAGGTTTGGTAGTTTCTCAGGGGGTTGTTTTGTGTTTCACCTTGGTTCCTCAGATACGTTTGACTCCATTAGTGAGTCATTGTGATCTGCCCTCAGCCTGATCCTCTGGTTTGGAGATCTTGCAGGGTAGAATTTCCCTTCAGAGCTCCATTAGAGACATTGCCTCTGACCAAGAGAGCCCTGTGTAGGTATGGTGGCTTGGAGACTACTGACTTGGGAGAACCTCAAATAAGTATCAATACTGAACTTTTAGATGAAGTGAAAGTTCTGAGGCCCTGCCTGAGGCATTAAATACAGACTCAGGAATTATCCTGTTTGACAGCCTCTTAAAATTTGCTCAAACTTCTTGAAGTTACAAAACCTTTAGATTGAAAAAAAAAAAAAAAGCAAACAAAAACTTTTGATCATTGCCCTCCCTGCCATTTACTAGGTAAGTAACTTTGGGCTTTCATCTATTTGGGCCTCAATTTCCTCTTTATAAAACACATTTCCCACCTTAAGGTGAAGACCAGAGGATCTGTTTATCTTAAATTCTCTTTAATTTCTAGTATTCTTTTATGCTGTGAAGATGTATATTAATTTGTATCCAGGGAACCATGTTAGGCTGGAGCAGGGAGAGGATAGATTGGGGATGAAGGTGATTAGGATCTAAAAGAATTGCTACATATTAGGGCGTGATATACTAGAAAGGTTACATATTAGTGATATGTGAAGTTATTACATAGTAGCAAGATTAGGAATGGGAGTGTAAAGCATAATTATTGAAAAATTTGTTCATCTCATTTCTTATCCATATTACAAAAACATAAATGCCACATAGTAGTGATGGTGGTAATGTTACTATTGATGACAGCAAGTGGCCATAGAATTATAATTATTGGGAGTGGAAGATCCCCAAAAGTCCAACCACCCAACCATTGTTTGAATTTCCCCTGTAACACCACTGCCAAATATTCATTCGTTTATGCTTGAAAAACCCAACAGAAGGGGAGCTCGGTACTCTATGGCCCAATCCCTTTCATCTATATGAAGTTCTTACATTTAGCTATAGTCTGTTCCTTTGCATAAACAGACCAAGTCCTCTTAAAAAGTAATGTTCAAAATTAGCAAAGCATCTCCCAGTGTTGTGGTGTAACAATGTGTGGAATTGAGTGGAACCAAAATCTTTCCCATGTACTTTGCTTTCAGAGTCTGGCCTTGTCTTAAGAACAAATGTAGTAAAGATGAAAATGCTATCCAAAGATAGAAAGGAAACTGGATTAATAAATAACATTCTTGCCCTCCAAAACTGTGAAATAAGTAGGAATTACAAGAGAAACAGCTAAAACTTACACCATTTGGATGTACTCTGTAGAATGTTGGGGGTCTGCTGCACAGTGTTATGCAAGGCTTTATGAGCCTGATTATCTCCTACTTCCCCACCACCTGCCTTGTTGACCCTATACATGGTTGGAGGATGTTTTCTTGGGTGCTGTGTATTTACATACTGGTCAAAACTCACTGGGCCCAAAGTTAGGTAGTACTTATTTCAGCAATCAGTAAAGGTAATGTAGACTGAGGTACTCTAAAGCCCTAAGGGCATACAACCAAATCTAAAATGCTGGAATGTATTTCCCTTTCACCTCAGTGAGCAGTCTCCGGCTCACTTTCTATGTGTGCACCTTTGTCATCTCTCTGCCCTATCTTCAGAGTGTCCATTTGAACTTCCAGGATTGTGCTGCTTTTTGAGTATTGGAGTGAAGAAATGCCTCTCACAGGTTCTGTGGCATGCAGGGTCTCTGCACTTTCTGCCTCTAACAAAACATTGTCCCTGAACTCAAGCTAAGTGCCCTCTCAGGACTGTGAGCATGATCCCTTAGGCAGAGCAGCTCAGCTTCTTCATTTTCCAGTCAGTCATGTGTTACACCTTCTTATGCTGGATTTTCTTCACCTTTCTCTCCTTCTATAAATGTTCATAGCTCTGTCTTTGCAAATTAGTGTTCACTGGAAGCTTTGCTATTCCATTTACCCTTCTCTCCTCCCTTTAACCTTTCTTCTCCCCAGCCCCAGCCTGAAACCCAAGTAAATTAGCTTCTCACCCCTGCCCCCCAGTTTAAAAAAAATAAATAAAAGAACCATACTCCTCCAACAGTATCTGTTCTTGGATTTGCAGTCAGCAGCCATCTCCAATAACCATCAGGCTGTCAGCTTTGCAGCTCCCCACTACCTCCCACCTCCCCCATCACTCACCAGAGGAAAAAGAGAGCCAGAGCAAGAGCTTGAAATATATCATGCAATAGTGTATCATGAATTTGTTGTGAATCACAGCAGTGAAGCAGGTTTATTTATTTCTGAGACCTTAAATCAATACAAAGTAGGTCTCTTAGTTCTGAAGCTGGGATGGAGTGTGAAAAAATGAGCCCATTGTACTCTTAAAACTTTGGGGAAAGGAGATGACAGCTATATAATTCCATTTACCAGGCACTAGGGGCTTTAATGTGAAGGTGACAGGGAGCTCTTTGTGCATTTAGAGCACCATATCTTCTAAATAAAAGATCTGTAGACTTGATAGTGGAACATAGCTCCAAGTTTAATAATCTCCAAGCATTAGACCGAGCCAGTATGTTCCCAAGTCAGAGAGTTCCCCCCCAAACACTCATAAATTAAAAGTGCAAGAACTGCACACGTTGGTAGATTAGGAATGCAAGGACTCTGGTCTTTCCTAGCAGAAAGACAGACCTGGGCTGTGGCTGTGCACAGGCTGCTGTGTGAATATGATAAAGACGCAGGAAACGAGACTATTTAGAAACCTGGCTCCTGGCTGTTCATCATTCTAGGGAAAGTCCCCTATGCCGGATCCAAATTGAGCTATGTCCCCTCTCACTCAGAGTGGCCATCTTCGCACATCTAATCAGCTAATGTACACAGGAGTGTTGAATTATGAAAGGAGAAGCTTTAAGAGCTGGTTAGATTGAACTACAGATTACCATGCCCAAGCGTCAAGTTTTTCTGGTTGATTCTTGACTGGTTCCTAATTTTAATGTCTCAGTGTCTGGAATTTAAGCCTTTCAAAATAGTGCACATAAGAGAAATTGAGAAATCAGTGTTATTAAGGAAAAGAACCCACCCAAATTTCACTAACAGCAAAAGATGCAAATCTGAGAAGTGAAGACCATTGGAACATATAATCAAGTTTTGAGTATCTTCATTTTCTATCTGACCCATTGATAAAATATGCCTTTTCTCAACAGATAAAGCAGGTTTATGCAGCTCAGTAGAGCAACTCTAATATAATATGACTTTATATTAGATAGAGTTACTAGCTTAATTCAGGCTCAGGTAAAGAATTTTGAAAGAAAAACCCAGTGTCTGCACTGGGGAAAACTAAAAGGATGGGAAAATTGAACCACTCATTTTGCTTAAGGAAGTTGCTACACATTTATAACACTAATATGGAAGATTTCTTTTGCTTCTCATAGTTCAGCTTGCTGAAAATAGAAGTCAAAGCTGAGTTTTTATAGAGCACTAAGAATTACGGCAGTTCACCTGCATTTACTGCATGCCAGTTATGTGTAAAGTTCTGTTCTTGTGCTGGGGGGCATACAAAGATGATTTCTGCTTTCATGGAGCTTCAAATTTAGACTTGAAAGACAGTAAACAGGCTTTTCACGTGTTCTAAGGGTAAAAAAATAAAATCGCTGCCCACCCTACGTAAATAAGAAAACACAAACAAAAAGTTGCCGAGATGAACAGTTGGTGCTACTCCACGAGAAGCCGGGCCCCAGCAAGCACCGAACTCTTTACCTAGCCACTGGTGGGCCCAGGTGGTCAGTCACACAGCCCTCTGCCTTTCCACACCAACCTCATGTCTTCTGTCCTCGTCAGAAACTCACTGGGATCTTTAAAAAACTTTTCCATCTTTTGAAAACATCTGATAGAAGAATGTTATTGAGAATATATGAAGAATTCTCACAATTATAAGAAAACAACACAGTCATTTTAAAAATGGGCTTAATTTGGGGCACCTGGGTGGCTCAGTCAGCTACACATCCGGTTCTTGATTTGGGCTCAGGTCATAATCTCAGGGTCATGGGATGGAGCCCCACGTTGGGCTCCATGCTCAGTGGGGAGTCTGCTCAAGATTCTCTCTCTCCCTCTGCCCCACCCATCCCACACTCACTCACTCTCTAAAATCTTTTTTAAAAAGTAAAAAGTGGGTTTAATTTAATTAATTTTCTTAAGAAATTTGAACAGAGGGCGCCTGGGTGGCTCAGTTGGTTAGGCGACTGCCTTTGGCTCAGGTCATGATCCTGGAGTCCCGGGATCGAGTCCCACTTTGGGCTCCCTGCTCAGCGGGGAGTCTGCTTCTCCCTCTGACCCTCTTCCCTCTCGTGCTCTCTATCTCTCATTCTCTCTCTCTCAAATAAATAAATCTTAAAAAAAAAAAAAGAAATTTGAACAGACATTTCATCAAAAAAGCTATGAGGATGGTAAATGAGCACATGAAAGGTTGCTTATCATTAGGGAAATGCAAATTTAAAACCACAATTAGGCACCACTAAAATAAAGGAAAAGTATGTTTTTAGTAAAGAAAATTTTTAACTGACAATACTAAGTATTTGAGAGAATGCAGAACAACTGGAACTCTTGTACATATTGGTGGGAATGTGAAATGGTACAGCCACTTTGAAAAAGTTTAAACAAGAATGAGATCTTGCCTTTTGCAACAATATGGCTAGACCTAGAAGCTATAATGCTAAGTGAAATAAACCAGTCAGAGAAAGACAGATACCATGTGATTTCACTCATATGTGGAATTTAAGAAACAAAACATGAACAAAGGAAAAAAGACAAAAAACCAGACTCTTAATACAGAGAACAAAGTGGTGGTTTGTAGAAGGGAGTTGGATGGGGGTGATGGGTGAAATAGGTGAAGAGGATTAAAATCACCCCACATTATGAAGTGATCACCACCATACAACTAGCTACCATCAGTTATCTTATCTAGATGAGCACTGGGTAATATATAAAATTGCTGAATCATCATATTGTGTACTTGAAGCTGGTATAACACTGTATGTTAATTGTACTTCAATTAAATGTTTAGCACCTTTTTTAAAAAAATAAGATTAAACATTTGCTATACAACCTAGCAATCCTATTCCTGGGAGAATTGAAATATACATCCACACAAAAACCTGTCCACAAATGCCAATAGCAGCTTTATTCATAATTTTCCCAAACTGGAAACTACCCAATTACCCAGATGTCCACCCAGAGGCAAACAGATGAACAAGTTATGGTATTTCCATAAAATGGAATACTACACCACAGTGAAAAGGAACTTCTGACACCTACATCAGCATAAATGAATCTCAGATACATTACGCTAACTCAAAGAAACTAGACTCCAAATACTATGTAATATATGACTCCATTTATAGAACATCCTAGAAAAGGTAAAACTGTTGAGGCAGAACGCAGGGGAGAAGGGAATGAATGGATTACGAAGGAGATGAGGGGAATTTTTTTTTAATTCAAATGTAGTTGACATACAGTATCATCTTGGTTTCAGGTATACAACATTAGTGTTTCAACAGTTGTGCACATTATGAAGTGATCACCACCATACAACTAGCTACCATCAGTTATCATACAAAGTTGTTACCATATTGTTTTGGGTGTTTTTTTTTTTTTTTGAAGATTTTATTTGTCAGAGAGGGAGAGAGAGAGCACAAGCAGGGGGAGCAGCAGGCAGAGGGAGAAGCAGGCTCCCCGCTGAGCAGGGAGCCCAATGTGGGACTCGATCCCAGGGCCCTGGGATCATGACCTGAGCCGAAGGCAGACTTTTAACCGACTGAGCTACCCAGGCACTGCACCATATTGTTAACTATATTCCTTATGTTGTACATTACATTCTCATGACTTATTTTGTAATTAGAAGTTTGTAACTTTTAATCTCCTTCCCCTATTTTGTCCACCCTCACACACACACACACACACACACACACACACACACACACACACACACACACGTGTCCCTATGGCAACCCCATTCTGTTTTCTGAGTCCATTTGTTTTTTAAATTCTACATATAAATAAAACCATATGGTATTTGTCTTTCTCTGATTTATTTCAGTTAGCATATCTTCTAGGTCCATCCATGTCATCACAAATGGAAAGATTGTTTTTATGGCTAAGTAATATTCCATCACACACACACACACACACACACACACACACACACACACACACACACACACACACACACACACACACCCCACATCTTCAGTATCCATTCATCTATTGATGGACACAGGTTGCTTCCATACTGTGGCTATTGTAAATAATGCTGCAGTGAACATAGGAGTACATGTATCTTTTTGAATTAGTGTTTTCATTTTGTTTGGTTAAATACCCAGAATTGGAATTTCTGGGTCATATGGTAATTCTATTTTTAATTTTTTGAGGAACCTCCATAGAGTGGCTGCTCCCATTTGCATTCCCATCACCAGTGCATGAAGGTTCCCTTTTGTCCTCATCCTTGTCCAACACTTGTTATTTCTTGTTTGTTTGCTTGTTTTTGATACTAGCCATTCTGACAGATGTGAGGTTACATCTTATTGTGGTTTTGGTTTGCATTTCCCTGATGATTAGTGATCTCTTCATGTGCCTCTTGGCCATCTGTATGTCATCTTTGAAGAACTGTCTATTCAGGTCCTGTGTCTGTTTTTTAATTGGATTGTTCATTTTTTTGATGCTGAGTTGTGTGCATTCTTTATGTATTTTGGATATTTACCCCTTATTGGATGTATCATTTGCAGATACCTCCCATTCATTAGTTTGCCTTTTCATTTTGTTGATGGTTTGCTTCACTGTGTAAAACCTTTTTAGTTCGATGAAGTCCCATTGGTTTATTTTTGCTTTTATTATCCTTGCCTGAGGAGACCAATCCAAAAAAATATTGCTAAGACTGATGTCCAAAAACTTACTGCATATGTTTTCTTCTTGGGGTTTTATGCTTTCCAGTTTTACATTTAAGTCTTTAAGTCATTTTGAGTGTATTTTTATATATGGTGTGAGAAAATAGTCCAGTTTTATTCTTTTGCATGTAGTTGTCCATTTTTTCCAAAACCATTTATTGAAGAGACTGTCTTTTCCTTATTGTATATTATTGCCTCCTTTGTTGAAAATTAATTGGCCATATAAGCGTGGATTTATTTCTGAATGCTGTATGCTGTTCCATTGATCTATGTGTCTGTTTTTGTGCGAATACCATAATCTTTTGATTACTTATAACTTTGTAATATAGTTTGAAATTGGGGAGTGTGATATTTCCAGCTTTGTTCTTCTTTCTCGGGAGTGCTTTGGTTATTTGGGTGTTTCGTGGTTTCATAGAAATTTTAGGATTAGGTGTTCTAGATCTGTGAAAAATGCCATTTTGATAGGATACTTTGATGGGGATTGCATTGACTCTGTAGATTCCTTTAGCTTATGTGGACATTTTAACAATATTAATTTGTTCAGTCCATGAGTATGGAATATCTGTCCATTTATTTGTGTCTTTTTCAGTTTCTTTCATCAGTGTTTTATAGTTTTCAGAGTACATGTCTTTTACCTCCTTGGTTAAATTTAATTCTAGGCATTTTATTTTTTTTGTTGCAATTTTAAGTGGGATTGGTTTCTTATTTCTCTTTCTGCTAGTTCATTATTAGTCTATAGAAATACAACAGATTTCTGTATATTAATTTTTTATCCTGGAACTTTACTGAATTCATTTATTTGTTCTAATGGTTTTTTTTTTATTTTTAAAGATTTTATTTATTTGAGAGAGAGAGAGAAAAGGAGCAGGGGGAAGGGCAGAGGAAGACGGGAGAATCAATCTCCCCGCTGAGCAGGGACCTGACGTGGGGCTTGATCCCAGGACTCCGGGATCATGACCTGAGCCAAAGGCAGACACTTAACCAACTGAGCCATCCACATGCCCCAGTTCTAATAGTTTTTTGGTGGAGTCTTTGGGGTTTTCTATGTAGTATCATGTCATCTGCCAATCAGGACAGCAAATAGGTATTTTCTTCTTTTCTAATTTGGATGCCTTGTATTTCTTTTTCTTGTCTGATTGCTGTGGCTAGGACTTCCAATACTGTGTTGAATAAAAGTGGTGACAGTAGGCATCCTTATCTCATTCCTGATCTTAGAGGGAAAGCTTTCAGCTCTTTGCTGTTGAGTATGACGTTAGCTGTGGCTTTGTCATCTATGCCTTTTATTATGTTGAGGTATGTTCTCTCTATGCCCATTTTGTTGAGAGTTTTTAATTATAAATGGATATTGATTTTTATTAAATGCTTTTCTGTATTTATTGAGATGATATGATTTTTATACTTCTTTTTCTTAATGTGGGATACATTGATTCATTTGCAGATACTGAACCATCCTTGCATCACTGGAACAAATCCCACATAATCATGGTGTATTATCCTTTTAGTTTATTGTTGAATTCAGTTTGCTAATCTTTTTTTTTTTTTTTTGAGGATTTGTGCCTTATGTTCATCGGGGATATTGGCCTGTAATTTTTTTTTTTTTTTTTTTTTTTTTTTTTTTTTTTGGTGGGCTTTGTGGTTTTGTTATCAGGGTAATGCTGGCCTCATAGGATGAGTTCAGAAGTATTCTTTTCAATTTTTTGAAATAGTTTGAGAAAGATAGGTATTAACTCTTTTTTAAATGTTTGGTAGAATTCACCTGTGAAGCCATCTGGTCCTGGACTTTTGTTTTTTGGGAGTTTTTTGGTTACTGATTGAATTTCATTAATAGTATTTGGTCTGTTCAGATTTTTTATTTATTCCTGATTCAGTCTTGGAAGATTGTATGTTTCTAGGAATTTATGCATTTTTTTCCTAGGTTGTCCCATTTGTTGGCATATAATTGTTCATTGTAGTCTGTTATGACCCTTTATATTTCTGTTGTATTGGTTGTAACTTCTCTTTCATTTCTGATTTTATTTATTTGGGCCCTCTCTCTTTTTTTCTTATGAGTCTAGCTAAAGGTTTATCAATTTTGTTCATCTTTTCTAAGAACCAGTTCTTAGTTTCATTGATCATTTCTGTTGTCTTTTTAGCCCGTTTCATTTTATTTCCACTCTGATCTTTATTATTTCCTTCTTTCCACTAACCTTGAGCTTTGTTTGTCCTTTTTCTAGTTCCATTAGTTTTAGGGTTAGGTGGTTTATGTGAGATTTTTTTGTTGTTGTTTACTGAAATGGGCCTGCATTGCTATGAATTTCCCTCCTTAGAACTGCTTTTACTGTATCCTGTAGATTTTGGAATGTTGTGTTTCCATTTTCATTTGTCTCAAGGTATTTTTTATTTCCTCTTTGATTTCTTCAGTGACCCATTGGTTGTTTAGTAGCTAGTATGTTGTTTATCCTCCGTATGTTTGTATTTTTTTCCAGTTTTCTTCTTGTAATGGATTTCAAGTTTATACCATTGTGGTCCATGTGTACCACATGCTTGATGTGATTTCAGTCTTCTTAAATTTATTGAGACTTGTTTTGTGACCTAGCATATGATCTGTCTTGGAGGATGTTCCATGTGCATTTGAAATGAACGTGTATTCTGCTGGTTTTGGATGGAATGTTACACACACACACACACACACACACACACACACACACACATCTGTTAGGTCCATCTGGTGTAATGTATCTTTCAAAGCCACTGTTTCTTTGTTGATTTTTCTGTCTGGGTGATGTATCCATTGATATAAGTGGGGTATTAAAGTCCCCTGCTATTATTGTATTACTGTCAATTTCTCCCTTTATATTGGTTAATATTTGTTTTATGTATTTAGGTGCCCATATGTTGTGTGTGTAGATATTTGAAATTGTTATATCCTCTTGTTGGATTGATCCCTTTATCATTATGTAATGCCCTTTTTTGTGTCTTGTTACAGTGTTTGTTTTAAAGTCTATCTTGTCTGATATAAGTATTGCTACCCCAAATTTCTTTTATTTCCATTTGCATGGAATATCTTTGCCCATCCCTTCACTTTCAGTCTTTGTGTGTCTTTGGATCTGAAGTGAGTCTCTCGTAGGCAGCATATAGGTGGTCTTGTTTTTTTTTATCCATTCAGCCACCCTGTGTCTTTTGATTGGAGCATTTAGTCCATTTATGTTTAAAATAATTATTGATATATATGTAGTTTTTACCATTTTGTTGATTGTTTTCTGGATATTTTTGTAGATCTTCTTTGTTACTTCTCTTGCTCTCCTCCTTTGTGATTTGGTGACTTCTTCAGTGTTATGTTTGCATCCCTTTCTCTTTACCTTCTGTGTATCTATTATAGGTATTTGGTTTGGGGTTACCATGAGGTTCATATATGACATCCGGTAGTATACAGAGCTATTTTAAATTGATGGTCGCTTAAGTTCAGGTGCATTCTAAAAGCAATACATTTTCGCCCCCCACCCACATTTTATGTTTTGATGTCATCTTTTACATCTTACTTTGTGTATCTTTTGACCTCTATTGTAGGTCTAGATGATTTTTACTACTTTTGTCTTTTAAACTTCATACTAATTATGTAGGTAGTTGATCCACTACCTTTACCATATTTTTGCCTTTACCAGTTAGATTTTTTCTTTATAATAATTATAATAATAATTTTAATAATTTTCTTATTTCTAGTGATGGCCTTTCCATTTAAAGAAGTCCCTTTAATATTTCTTGTTAAGGCTGTTTTGGTGGTGATGAACTTCTTTAGCTTTTGCTTCTCTGGGAAACCCCTTATCTCTCCTATTCTGAGTGATAACCTTGCTGGGTGAACTATTCTTGCTTGTAAGTTCTTTCCTTTCAGCACTTTGAATATATCATGCCACTCCCTTCTGGTCTGTAAAGTTTACGCTAAAAAATCAGCTCATGGTCTTATGGGGGTCCCCTTGTACATAATAAGTTTTCCACTTACTTCCCTTAAGATTCCCTCTTTATTGACACTTTGATTATAGTGTATTATAATCAATATAGTGATGTATAGTATAGTATTATGTCTTGGTGTGGATCTCTTTGGGTTCATCTTATTTGGGACTGTGTTTCCTGGACTTGGATGTCTGCTTCCTTCCCCAGGTTAGGAAAATTTTCAGCCAGTATTTCTTCAAATAGGTTTTCTGTCCCTTTCCTTTTCTCCTTCTGGGACCTCTATAATGCAAATGTTAGTATGCTTGATGTTGTCCCAGAAGTCCCTTAAACAGTCCTCATTTTTTCATTCTTTTTTTTCTTTTTGCTGTTCTCATTGTGTGGGTTCCACTACTCTTCCACATTGCTGATCCATTCTTCTGCACAATCTAATCTGCTATTGATCTCTCTAGTGTATTTTTCATTTCAGTTATTGTATTCTTCTGATTTGTTCTTTTTTATATTTTCTCTCTGTTAATGTTCTTGTTGTGTTCTTCCATTCTTTTCATGAGCTTAGTGAGCATCTTTACGATCATTACTTTGAACTCTTTGGTAGATTGCTTGTCTCCATTTCAGTTAGTTCTTTTCCTGAGATTTTTGTCTTATTCTTTCATTTGGAATGTATTCTCTCGTCTCCTCATTTTGCTTAACTCTGTGTTTGTTTTTATGTATTAGGTAGATCAGTTTTATCTCCTGGTCTTGAAGAAGTGTCTTTATGTAGAGAGTATCCTTTGGAGCCAGTAACATAAAACCACCCTGTTCACTCAATCCAGGTACCCTCTGGGGTATCCCCGGTGAGCTATGTGCACCATCCTGTTGAGGCTGAGCCACAGTTAGTGCAGACTTGCTAGTGTGTGAGGCTGGCCCCTCAGGGCAGGGATCACCGGATGAGAGGGGCTCTGGTGTTGCTCTCGTGTTGGCAGAGGCTACCCCCTGGGTGTGGGGGGATGGGGAGTCCACAGGGGAATGCTGGAATGTGGTGAGTAGTGCTAGCACAGGAGATGGAGAGTGTCAGAACTGTCCCTCACCACCACCGGGCCAACTAGGTAGAAGAGGGGCTGAAGAAAATGGTGCCTGCCAATGCTTCCTTCCCTGGAGAATGTTCCAACAGATCTCTGCCCCTCTAGCACATGCCCTAAAATTCGTCAGTGAATCTCCTTCACATCTAATCCCCATGCTTTTCAAACTACTGCTTCTGCACTGGGATTTGGAGGGAGTAAAATTATGCGAGCCCTTTAAGTACAGTCTGTTTCCTGCTGCCCTCCTGGACGTAAGCTCTACTGGTTTTCAAAGCCAGATGTTATGGGGGCTCTGCTTCCTGGTGCAGGCCCCCCAACTGAGCCCAGGGTGGTACCTAGACCCCTCATTCCTCAAGGAGGGTCTCTGTAGTTGTGATATCCCTCCCACTTGTGGGTCATCATGCCAGGGGTGTGGGTCCTGACTAGACCTACTATTGCCCTACCTACTCATCTCGATGTGGCTTTTTCTTTATATTCTTAGTTGTGTAAAATCTTTTCTTCAGTTCATTTTCAGAGATAGTTTTTCTATATGTAGTCGTGGTTCTGGTTTGTTTGTGGGAGGTTGTGAACTCAGGATCTTCCTGCTGTGCCATCTTGATCCTGCCTCTTAGAGGGAAACTTTTGGGGTGTTTTGATGGTGGTTATATGAGTATATATATTTGTCAAAATTCATAGAATTCTACACCTAAAAATGATTTTTCTATATGTAAATTATATCTCAGTAAACGAGACTTTTTATTTTATTTTTTTAAAGATTTTATTTATTTATTCATGAGAGAGGGAGAGGGAGAAAGAGAGAGAGAGAGAAGCAGAGGGAGAAGCAGGCTTCCAAGCCCGATGCGGGACTCGATCCCAGGACCCCAGGATCATGACCTGAGCCGAAGGCAGACGCCCAACCATCTGAGCCACCCAGGTGCCCTGAACTAGACTTTTTAAAAATTTCCATATTTGGGAGCAATTTATTGTCAGTACATTCAAATCTGCAGATCAATGAACAGTTGTTGGATCCCTGAGACAAGTGATTTCTCTTTGGCAGTCACTTTGCACTCCGGAAGTGTATGCCTTTTCTCATACATTTGACAGGTAAACTGTCATGTGGCTCTTCTCTACCCCCATTACATTAAAAATGCATTTCTGTTCCTCACACAGTCCACCTTCAAATCCTTGTCATCCTTCTGCCATCTAACTCATTCCTCTGTTTTCCCCACCCCTCAGTAAGCAGAGGTCTTCCAGTGGCCTGTATCTCAGTCTCCTCTTGGTTAAATATCTTCTCCCATCACTGGTTACCCAGTCCCTTCACTCCCAATTTACCCATCAGCAGACCCGATCACTTCATCATGCTGCTGTGTGTGGAGAGGTTTTTGGTCTTGTAGTGGATGGTCCTGAGTCCAGTTGTGGCTCAGGTCAGAGGCTTTCCCATCCTGTGCCAGCAGTAGGTCACTGTGCCCCTTCTCTACCCCCCAACCCTAGACTACCAGCTGCCAACCAGCACTCCAATTTGCTAGTGACAAGTGGCAATGAAGAGGGGAGAGGAAGTTGTAACCCTGAGTCTGTGTATCAAGAGGCTGTGTTTTGGGAACCCCCAAATATTCTTGGTTGCATAGGCACTAGTTCTGCCTCCCTAGAGATTTAATTCCATTCACCCTTGGATACATTCCTGGAGAAACATTTACACAGGAATATGTGCTGCACCACTTAAAATTGTTAATTGGAGATTGAATTACTTGTCAGCTTTTAAAAAATGTAGTCCTCTCAGATCAGGGAGGAGAGTGTCAGCAGCAGGAGTGGAGGAGCTATTGCGTTTTTTTCTTTCCCTTCCTCTTTTCTCCCCCCTCCCATTTCCTCTCTCGTTCTTCCTCCTTTCTTTTGTCCCTATTTTACCACTTTTTTTCTGCTCCCACTTATTTTTCTGTCCATATCTGTCTCTCTTTCTGCCTTAGCCAAACCTTTATCAATAACCTGACAGATCCCACAGTGACTTTAATATATAGAATCATGAACGAAGTCCAGTAATGATAATTGCTTGGGAAATGTACAAAACCCCTCCTCACATCCTCTTGAGGATGGAAATATCCTAATGAGAGGGAGGATTGCAGCAAGAACTCAGTTTGTGTAGCCTAAATTCTTAGATACAAGAGGAATTTTATACTTCCTGCTTCCTTAAATAGAGGATTGCCCTGACCCAAGAATTGTTTAAAGGAGGAAAGATTGGCTAAAGGGGGGAAAGCAGCAGATTTCATTTTTTATTCCATCGATATGCATCATTATTTTTCACATCTTCAGCACATGATTGCAAATATTTGCCTGTAAGTCTAAAGGCCCCCAACATAATGTGTATATCAGGACAAAGGCAGTTTTTAAAAAAATTGAGCTAAGTTGCCTCTATGAAACTTGGAAATCTCAATGCCTGTGCTGACAAATATCCTGACAAGTAAATACTATACTCATTCAGTATTACATAGTGATTTCATTTGCACAAAACCTCACAATGCTCTGCCACTTCAGTCAAACGTCTGGAGCACTGGAGAAAGGAAGAACGTGTTTATCTTGATCTCCAAAAAAGGATTTAAGGGAGAGAGCAGGCGGTATATTAGACTGTTTTCATTGCCTGTCAGCTATGGTAAACCTGAGCTGTCTGCAGTGTCTCTAGATAAGCAGCAGCAACAGAGGCCTTAGCATGTATGTATGACTGCATTCATTTGTACTTCTTATGTATCTCGAAATTTCTAACGGCTGCGTAGCATCTTCGGTGGAGCCTTTAACAAGGCTAATCACTGCTAATCACCGGCTTTTATGTGGTGCCCTTAATTCCCAGGTCTGCCACCTGTAATGAATGAAGGACTGGATGAGGCTTAGGTTTATACTGGGTGGGGTAAGATCCTCTTTCCCCTCAGAATCACCCCTTATTCAATTCTGTGGGCATGGGCACTCTTCAGCAGAGGACCCTGAGGTGGTCCCTGTTCCTAATATTTTATGGTACTGCTTCTCCACCTAAACATGGGGAGCAGCAAAGTGGGGCCTCAGGAGCCACCTCTGTTTGAGTGACTCCTGTGTTTAAATATGGTTCCTGATGCTTGTTGGGAAGATGAATTAAAAGTTTGCATCACGCAGTAGAAAATGTGAGAAAAGTAATTTGGGAAAATGGTCAGCAACTCGATTTGTATAGCTAAGTGTATGTCACAGTTGAAAAACTGATGAATAAAGCTCACCTACTTCATGAAAATACTAAGTGAGGATCGTTTACCCCACATTTTTCTGTGAAACGTTGGTAGGGCAACACCGAAGAATAAAGCCGTGGTACGGTCTATGTGGGCTCTTTTCTTTGCCTTCCTAGATGCTGATCAGGGTTTGCATAACTGTTCCAGCATGATCATTTCAGAGTTAGGCAAAATGGATTTTGTCCTAGCCCAGATTCTGCTTCTTTGGTTGGAGCTTTTGTTGTGAAGTATTCTAAAATCATTAAAACCACTTGAGTCAGCAACGACCCCTATAAATCAGGAGCTATTGTGTGCACCCTCATTCTACTGGTGCATGCTCCGAACATACGGTCATTGAAGATGAACTGGAGGGTACTGCTTTCTCTTCACCGATTGTAAAGTAGCTATGATTGTTAGCATTTGTTTGTGATTAGTGAAGCAGGTTTCATTTCTGCGTGTCCTTCCCTCCCCACCCCCTAAGATAAGGCCAGTCACAGAGAGCCATTTGGAGACTCTGTTAGTCTAGCCTGTAATTTTTCCCTTTAATTCCCAAAGTAAATGAATTTTCTCACATGACAAACATTTCTTTAGTCTAGAAATAGTGTCCTTGGTTGTGGTAAGCCCTGGTTAGGTTTCTTTCTGAATCCAGTGTACAAATACTGCCTTTTCAGAACAATGCCAAAGCGTCAGAAGCTGAGTTTTGCTTGTAAAGGGAAGATGTGCTAGGTGATTAAACTCTTGCTCCCTCCAAGTTTGTCTCCCATTAATTTATAGGAATATGGGGTGGAATGGGCAAGTGGCAGAGCCTCCGAGAGTAGCCCTGGTCCTGGATGCTCTTCCCTTTTGAAATGAGGGACAAAGTTGTGTGAGGAAGATGTATTTGAACAGCTGAGCAGCTCTTGGTCCACTTTGGTCCCTTTTGCCAAGATTGGTCCTTCAGTCCATCACTCATTTTGGAGGGGTGTGAGGTTCTAAGCAGGTGGACATTATCAAGTACTAGAAATAGTGTTTGCTAGGAAAGAAAACCATCTTTCAGAGTAGGAAATGGTCCCAGCTCTCTTCCAGGCAGCTAGGGGTTCTTGGCTCCTGACATAGAGTGTGAATATCAGATATTCAGGGTCAGTGCAGTGTCTCCTTTTTATTTCTTTTCCCCCTTTCCAATTTTATTTTAATAATTAAAAATACTGCTGATCACACTGAATGACTTCTGGCAGAGAGGCGGTCTGTCCCAGAAGGACCAGTTGTGGGCCATCGGGTTTATGACGTCCATAAAACCAGAGCCCGATCAGAGCGTGGCCTCCCTGAGTGACAGGGTTTTTGCTTCCACCAGGGTCCCCCATCAACTGACTGCTTTGGATATTTGTTTTGGGTTGGTTTTTTGTTCTGTTTTGTTTCCTGATGCATGTGCGACCATACATGTGTGCACACATTTAAAGATATAAATGAAACAGGTATGTAATGCCCTCTGCCTGTTAGAAAGACTAAAGCCATCAAAATAACAAACGGCGTGTATTTGCTAGAATGTCAAAGTTATGAGTTTATTTTGTAATGATGTGCTCCTGCCTTCATGAGGTAAACTGGCCGTGGCGGAGGTGTTATTAGTAATATGGACTCAGTGGAGCAGAAAGCCGAGTGACCGAGAGATCAGTGTATCAGTCAGAGAGAGGGCAAATGGAAAGAGACAGCAGGAGAATGAGAAAGGAGCCACAGTGCCTGGGCTGAGATTAAAGACAGACTGAGAGGAGGAGGGGGAGCCCAGTGGTCACATACGGTCTCCCCTGTGCCTGGGGCTCCTTCAGAGCGGTTGCCGGCTTGTCGCTCAGCTCAGGGCTGTCTGCAAAGACTGGTTCTCTGCACTTCCTCACCAAGGAAGGCAGTTTTGCTTTCCATATTTCTTTCAGAAGAGTCTCTTCCTCCCTTCCTAGCTGAAGTTACGTGGAGCAAAGACCAGCTGGGTCACACTGAGGTGATGACTTTGGTCGCCAACTTCCTCGTCCTTTGCAGGGACTTGATGTGGGGGCTGACCCAGCATGGAGGCGAATATCTCAAAGCTCCTAACAGGAAGGGGCAAGATGGGAATATACAGGTAGAACTTGCTGGCCTTCCCTTTATTAGGTTCTTCCCAGAGACTGAAAATGAATGAAAGTTACTAAGGAAGCAAATTTGTGTTGTGGTTATTTTCTGAAGGAGGAGGGGAGAGGGAAGAGAAAAGGCAAAACACAGTAAGCGCTCTACAACTGTTTAGAGCTCTCTAGGGCGACCCTAGATGACTGGCAATTACTACACACTCAGCAGTTTGCAATAGTCAGTGATCAGGCTGCCCAGCTTCCATTGCTGGGTCAGAAAACCTCCCTCCCTGAAAGAAATTATTAGCCAGTCTTCTAGGGAAAAAGAAACCCTACAATTTCCAAGTCTACGAATATTTTTTCCTTCCTTTTTTTTGTCCATCTTTAAAGGAAACTTTGTGGTTTCCAGTTGCAGGTGCCTTTCAACCTCACACGGGTTAAACTCCTCCAGGGACACGGGGGATAGAGGCCCTCTGTATTCCCTTGAACCTTGGGAGAGAAGGACACAGGAGAGGTGGGCTTGGGTATAAATCACTGCCCTCCACCCAGCACACACAGATGAATTTAGACTCAGGGGTTCATGTATGTATGAGTTGCTTTAGGATTTTGCCTGCCTTAGGACTTGTGTGTGGGGACCAGCTTGAAAAATCAAATGTAAGGGGAAAAATAATCTTTTTTTAAAAAAATTAGGGACCCAAACTTCACAGCATTTAAGCGAGACTTGTCACTAAAGATTGTCAAAAGACAGGCATGTTACTTCTTTGTGTATATATGCAGCAGTCCACTGGCCTGCAGACACAGGCATAGCCTGCACTTCTGGGTCACAGCCTCAACCCCCCACTCCCACCCTGGTTCTAGCTGAGTCGAAGCATGCTAACACCTGTCTGTGGCAGCTAGGAGAGAGAGGGAGATGCTTTTGCTGGTTTTTAAATTGCAACGGTATATGTGATTGTTCACAAAAAGCCTTTTTGGCTTTCTCAGCTTTCTTTTTAAGACAAAGGTCCAGAGAGTCCCTCTGAACAACCCACAGAGGCTGGAATCTGTCTGGTGGAGAAAAGAACCCGTTTTAGTGAGAATCACAAAATAGACTTTGCCTTTATTTCTGTCAAGACAAATGTCTTTTCTCCTGCTTGTTTCTCCAGGTCCTTGGGCGGGAGGTATATACCTCCAATAATCAGCTCGGAGGCATCCAGATCATGCACAACAATGGGGTGACCCACAGCATCGTTTGCGATGACTTTGAAGGGGTTTTCACTGTCCTGCACTGGCTGTCTTACATGCCTAAGGTGAGCCCTTCCCACCCAGCAGACAAAGCCCACAGAACCCGGCCTTCCCACCACAGCTCACACGGCCTCTGTGTTTGAGGTCTCCTCTTTATGGTGGAGAAGCTGTTTTATGAAATACTCCTCTGGAAGTTATTGGTTTCTCTTGCAGCCATCTTTGGGCTTCTACCTTTAAAATGCCTTTGGATTTCATTGATTAGGCCCCTTTCTGATGTTTTCCCCAGTCACGGAAGCCTTCATGGCCTATCTGGGCTCAGGTCACTGTGGGTTTTCTCTTTTGTAATAGCCATCTTTCCCCCCAAGAAGCTTCCCATAAAGTGTGGGTACACGGAAATCAAGAGTCAGAATGTACCTCTTTTTGCCAGGCTCCTGCATGAGACTTGAGACCTATGCATGTTCTCAGGGCTTGGCATACAGTCAGGGTACCTGTAGCTGATGACTGGGACCGATGGGTGTGATTCTATATTTAGTCCCTACTGCCTTTGTAACGATCGTGGCTGAGTTGGGATCATGGGCCTGCTGTTCACTGATTGCTGTGCTCTTTCCTCTCAACCACTTTTTAGAATGTGCGCAGCTCAGTTCCTCTCCTGAACTCCAAGGATCCTATAGATAGAATCATCGAGTTTGTTCCCACGAAGGCCCCATATGATCCTCGATGGATGCTAGCCGGCCGACCTCACCCAAGTAGGTATATATTTGAGGGTCTGGTAGTACCCTGGCCCTCAGGCTGTCAGTCTTCCTTTTAATCACTAACCAATTCCTGCACAATAGTATGTGGCATCACAGAGCTATTAAAGTAACTGTGGAAATGAGACAAATCTTTCAAGCAGCTCTCTGAAGATCAAGGTGGAAAATCCTTCAAGAACAAATGAGAACCGAACGAAATTAGATGTATAAGTCAGTCACTGAGGCATACGCAGGGCAGTCACTAATACATTTCTTCTGTTAATTCTGTTCTTAAAGCACTTATTACTTAATGGTTTCAAAGACTTCAGAATAGTTAAATCTAAGCAATAAAGTCATGGAATCTTTGACCGTCCAGGCTCTGTAAACAGAGATCAGTCAGATCAGTTTTAGAAAAGATATTTGACCCTTTAGTGTGGAACGTGACTACACTCTTCTCGTCAAGCTATTTCTGAGCATCCACCCTGCATTGTACCCTTTGTTTCTTATGATATTGGTAAAAGTACTGGTACTTGCTTTAGTTATTAATGTAAGGTTACTTTGTAAGATAATTACTCATGAAGAGATGTCCAGCACTCTTAATTTTATAAATATATCAAGTGAGAACAAACCCTCACCCCATACTTATCTAATATATCCCTCTGTCTTATGGCTGATTTTGCCTATCTTTAAAACAAAAACGAAACAGAAAAAAAGTGGTGGCCCCAGGTAAGGTGAATGTACATTCTTGTTTATTGGTCCATTAGGCTGTTTTAACAAACCTTACTTAGCAGGTGGTTCTTTTGTGAAGCCCCAAATCCCCCAGCCACCTTTTGAATCTATTTTTTTTCAGGTTGTTTGAGAAGATGTTTGTTCTTTTTTGCATGTTTTTTGCAACTCTTTCAAAGAAAGCGAGTGCAGAAGATAATTCATTAAATTTAAGAGTCACTGTGATTTTGTTGACAGAAAAAAGAGGTCTGCATAAGGAAGACTTAAACCTTTCTCAGTACCCACTCTGAGCTAGGTGGGGCAGCAAAGCACTTCCATATACATTATCTTATTTGGGCTTACTACTTCTCAGAGATGAAAAGAAATTACCACTTTACAAAGCTCAGAGAAGTTAAGTGATTTGTGCAAGGTCACACAGCTATTACTTGGGAATTTGGGCTAAATCTCCAGCCCAACTATAGATTGTATGGAACAATCACCAGAGGAATTTTAATTTCAAATTTTACCTGTTGTCTTCAATGCCTTTTCTTGTTGCTCTTAATAAAACTAGTTTTTCTTACATAGCCAGAAAAATCACCATAGTAATCTCCCTACCTCTCATTTGTATACCGTGATTATGATAAGAACTATGAACCTAAGGTATCTGTCAGCCTTAAAATCCAGGACTTTTCTGGGAGAATTCAGAACAAGACTCCATGAGTCCTCCTGGGAATCATGTGGGGAGGAGGGGGTTGCATCTTAGCTGACTTCTAAGTTCTGCATCTGAACTGAACACAACCTGCTCTTTGGGGGCGGTTGGGGGGTGAAGTCTACCTACACTAGCCATAGCCCACCAGTGAGTCCCCTCCCCCAATCAACATACATAGCCAGGAGGGTTTTTAAAGAAGAAAGTCTTTCCATTTTGATGAATTCTGTTGTTCCAAATCATTGTTACTGAAGTAAGAATCCTAAAATGATCCAAGCATATGAGGTCAGAATTTCAGTATCCTGATGCACTTAGAAGTTTGATTTAGAACCTTCATCAGAATTTGAGCCCTCTTTCACGGGGTGAACAGATGTGTGTATATGTAAGTGGGCATTATCCTGGCTATTATTAATGCGACCCACAGAATAAAATGAAATTTGTGATAAACTAAGTTTTCTGTTTTTTGGATAATATTTTTTCATCGACTGCCTAGTAATTCATCCTGCTGTCTATGTGCAGCTAACACTCGCTCCCAAATCGAGTGACTTCAGATTTTAATTTAGTGGAAGCGTTAAAGAAAGCAGATGATTCCCTGTGATAAGTTAAAGCAGATATCTTCTAGGTGAAAAGTTAAAGTCATTTATTAGAGGAGATAGTGCTGTGATATTCTTCAAACTGACGCCCAACACGAGACCAGAATCTAAACGATCGGCTTTGGGCTCACGATAGAGAGATAATTTTGAAATGGATGATCACATTTTACACTGGGGCCATAGAGGCAAGGAATGTAGAACACAGTAATTACAAATTTAGTCTTGATAAAACACTCTCCATCCTGTTTAAGTCAGCAGAGGTTAGCTTGCTCGGATCTCCACTTTTAATTGGTTTTGGACTTGGGTTTTTAGGGGGCGGAGGGCCATGTTCAAATTAGAAGGATCACTGAGAAACCGTGAGCTGAGGGGCAAGCTAGGAAACAGTTATTTGCAGAAGCTTTTATGGGGCCTTGGTCAAACACGGATACCTGTGGAACAAAAGTTTTTTTCTTAACCTAAGATGTCGAAAGTTACCTGTCTTGCCAGTGAAGGAAATTCTGTGTGCAGGGGAGGTTAATGACATTAGGTGTGTGCATCTTAACCATTATATTTTTGCTGTGTGTCAAGAGTATACGGGCATGGCCCTTTCTTGTAGAAAGATTATACTTTTTGAGCTGTAAGTAAAGTGGATGTATCTTATTGCTTTTCTAGCAGAGAAGCCAAGTCCCTTTTCTTTTCCCCAAATTTGGGTCCTCATCTGGTCATTAGTACTTATCATTGGCTGTCTTCAGCTTTAAAGTCAGTGGAATCAAACAAAATTGTAGGCTAAGTTTTAAAATAGAAATAGACATTTTAAAAACACTTCAATGACTTGGCTGCCTTTTGACAAATGTTTGTAGTGTTTTGAAAAAAGCCAAGTTATTTATTTAAAAGCATGCAAACTCTCTGCTAGCTGAACCCCATCGTTTAACAATAAATGATGCTTTTGCTGATAAATGATTCTTTTTATGCAGACTAGCAAATGAAATAGGAGATGATGTCTGAAGGCAGATGAGCATTCAGCTGCCTAATGTGTGCATCTATTATAATATGGTTAAAAACAACAACAGAACTCCCCAAAACAGTCCCCCAAATCCAAACTTAAATTTGCCAGTTCCAGTGCATTTTCGATGGATTGATGGTCTTTATTCTCTCTTTGTTCTCTTTCTTTCCCTTCTGTAGCCCAGAAAGGTCAGTGGTTGAGTGGATTTTTTGACTATGGATCTTTCTCAGAGATCATGCAACCTTGGGCGCAGACTGTGGTGGTTGGCAGAGCCAGGTAAGAGCTCTTTTGTTTTGGAAGCTCTTCTTCCTCCCAACTAAAAACGAGAAAGGAAAGGGCCATGGCTATAGAGATTTTGGCGGGGGGGGGGGGGGGGAGTTGGGGTTATTTTGTTTTGTTTTGTTTTACCAATAATGCTCTGTTTGTGTAAACTTTCTAAGAATATTGGATTATAGTCATGCCCACAGCAGCATAACTGGAGTGCTGGTTCCCAGTAGTCATTTACTGTGTCTCTCCAACGATGCGTTTAATCTGAAGTCTGGTTTTGACATTTCTTCTTTATAATACTGAAAGAAAAGCTCTTTGAGGGCTGTAAAGCCCAAATACAATAGCCATAGCCCACCAGTGACCTTCCCCTTCCCCAAAGACCATTTTCTTTCCGAAGTAGGTGACAAATGAATCAGACTCATCTACCTTGCCATGTAACCCCAAAGATCTGTGTAACCTAGAAGAAGTTCCTTCCTGGCATCAAGATTATTTAAGTATAACAAATGCACGATATTGGCTTATCATCAGCTTTGAATTGCAAAGAAAAAAGTTTACCTGAAACAGGAATGAGTAAAATAAACTGGAATAGATTTGCCGGGCTACCTATATTTTTCAAATGGGAAATTGAAGTTTCTATTAAATTTTAATACCCACTCTAAGAAGTGCTTCACTCAACAGCAAGCTCTGCACGAAATAATCTGTAGCGCTCACTATAACGAGCACCTGCCAAGGCTGATCTTAATCTCGTTCTGCACTGCAGAGACATGCTGCCCCAGGGACCCACATCTGGAGCTCACCTTCCTCTCGGGGGCAATCAGTTTTCCTTATCTTGGTGAAAAGTGGCACCTGCTCAAGATTCTCAAACATGCCACATTGGGTTGAGATTTAGATTCTAGCCTTGAAAATAATTCTAGGCTTTGTGGTTCTCTCAGTATAGGAGGTCAGCATGTCTCGTGCTGCCAGTGACAAGGAGCCATCAGATGGCAAATCCAACAGACACGATCTTCCACTGTGACTCTGAATAAGAGTCAGGCCTGGAGTCAGCCCAGACTGAAACTCACAGAGGCTAGCTCCCATTTTCTCTCACATCTCAGGTCTTCTACCCTCACCACAGGCTTCTGGGGCCCAGTGAGAACTATTCTTTGTGCCTGGTAAAATTCCTACTGGGGAGGGGTGGGATGGGGGATGCATCAGAGAGAGAGCCTTTCTACCCAGGATCTATCGGTTTGTTATGGAGGGCCCTCACATCACACTCAGACCAACTTTTCTGAAAATTTGTCTGTTACCTATGCTGCTTCAGTCTTCCTGTCTGTTAAAAACATGACAGGCTTTAAGCCTCAGAAAGCGAAACCTTTGTTAAGGTCTTTAAGATCCTCCCACGGGAAACAAGAGAATAATGCTTTACACTTATGATTGGAAGAAAAGGGATTGTTCTGTGAGCAAGATCAGTCAAGCTTGGCTTTAGTTAGCTCTGCCATTGTTTATTGCAACACTCACTCTGACTTCTTCCTTTCTTTCCATCTGATGAGTTCTGGGCTTCTTACTCCAAACACATACACATGCTCACAAGTATATAAAACACAAATGGAGCTAGCTTCTTGCAAAAGCAATGGCATTTCGAGAAATAAATATAAATGTATTCTTCTGGGATTGTTACTGTAAGTGCTGCCAAAACTCATCTTTGGTATGTATGTTTGGAATATGTGTGCTATTGGCTGTAAATTGTCTTTTATTATTCCATGGCACCTTGTCCAGGGACACACTATAAAACAAGATGTAGCATCTTCATGTGCTAGCCTGATAAAATTTATATGAAGTATAATAGAAAACAGAAGTTGTTCTGAGCTGTTTTCAAGTTCAATAAATAACTGTAATACTCGGATAAAGATGTTCTTTATTAGGTCACATGGGCCCTAATATATAAGTTATAAGTTACCGATTTAGGGTGGCTTTTGCAATTACAAGTTTCCAGTTGGATTGTTAATCATTGTGAACAGAAATATTTCTAAACCCTCCTGTGTACCTCCTGCTCGTTGTCTGGTTGTCTAGAGGGCTTTTGATTCTGATTCAGTGCAGGCAAGTGACAAGGGGGTGGGTGGTCCCCACTCAGGCCCCTGTCAGGCCTCTTGTGATGACAAGAATCCATTTCCAGTAGCCACTATAACAACCAAAGACCATTCTTCATGGAAAAGTTTGTTATGGAGATGCTGGGGGAATGAGAGACTATAACCCATCCCAGCCTCGGCCCCAAGGAATGCAGCTGAGAAAGTGAAGATTGAATCACATTTTCCAGAGTAAGGACTCATCCTGTACCTGCAGCAACTGCCACCCCTCCCCCCACTTTCACTCACCCTCTCTTTCTTCCTGATTTTTACCAGGAAATCTTTGGAGGACGAAGTTGAGAGGGTATCATGCAGCATAGATGCAGAGGCTTTGAGCTCCTGAAGAGTTTTTTTAAATTAACATATGTTGGAGATGAAATGCATACTTTTAATATAGATCGCCTATTTCACCAAGAGTAGTGGCTGCAAGTTATCCCTGTGCCACTGCTCTTTTCCAATGAAAGAGAAAGTTCAGGGCTTATTTAACCACCTCTGCACCCTTGGCACGTATTTTTCATCATCTCCATAACACACCTGCACTTCCCACCCCCCCCCAAAAATACTCTGGACTTTTTATTAAAATAAAACTATTGTTGTGATAATAGCATAGTGGTCTTTATCTTTCAGATACTGAAATATTTATAGACAAAATTATACATTTAATATTTGCTTCAAAGTAACATGGGACTCATGGAGGAGAAACTAGATAGAAATGAAGATGAAACAAGACTGGCCAGGGGTTGATTATTGAAGCTAGGTATTGGGTATATGGGATTCATTGTATTGCCCAGTGTAAATTTCAGGTGCCTCCTCCCTTTCAGACCTTTTCCCTCCGTCTTCACCAAAGAGATGCTCTAGAGTGAGCTGAGAAATTTCATTTGGCATCCACAGAAAAAGGTGTGTGCGTGCATGCCTATGTGTGCACACACACATCTAGACTGTTGTTGGGTCTAACTGCTGAGGCTCACCTAGTACAACCCTTGGTTTGAATGTGGTAGAGAACAGGAGTGATTCTGAGAGCAGTCTTCTACCCCTAGAAGAGTCAGATTTCCCCCTGTTCTCTGTATTTGCAGTTTCCAGCCCCTCCCTCCACACACACACTCCAATCTTTTGATATGGGGCTGGAAAAGAAATGACTAACTGTACTATTTACATATATTGGGTTCTTCTTTGGCTCATTTTTTATCAGGCTAGGAGGAATACCTGTGGGGGTAGTTGCCGTAGAAACCCGAACAGTGGAACTAAGTATCCCAGCCGATCCTGCGAACCTGGACTCTGAAGCCAAGGTTAGTAACCTCGGGTACCCTGTGCTCTTGTGTTCGGAGCTGGCTTTCCCTTCTGCAGAGCCTGTGGATATACTGGGGGCATTGCAAACCATCATGTGCTCACTTTTAAGATGACTCTAAATGGACTACAAGCTAAATTCCAATTGAAAAATTACTTAGGCCTTTAGAGTGGTCTTGTTGATGCTAGAGAACAGTCTATGTTTGTTGGGGAGGTGATCTTACAGAAAGGCAGCTGAGGGCTCTTTGGTCCCAGATTCTCTGAACACATACATGGATGAGCTATTACTAGAATTAAGAAGAAGTCTGCCCTAATGGCAAATGTGAACGCCACCACTCATCTTTGTTTTAAAGGGGTAGATTATATTTTCATATCCGGACAAGAGTCAGAAAATGAGGGGTGGGAGAGGCCAGGGAAGAGGTTACTCAGCAGTGTCACATCAAGTGTCTGTTGACCAACCATAGTACGGAGAAAGCTTGTACTAAGCACAGAGTGAGAGGACTGGGAACTATGTACAGTTGGCTTGTTTTGAGGACTAGTGTAGTTGAGCGGCTTAAAATTGCCTTCAGGAAGCCTACAGTGAGGATTCATTCCCAAGACGGCATTCTTCCACTAGAAGCAGTAAAGTTTCCTCCACTTGACTGAGGAGTGGTGGTGTAATCAGGACTTAAAAAGAGGAATATTTAACAAAGTCAAAGATCCAGGATCCTTTCTTCTTTTTGAATTCAAAGATGATCCTTTTGATAAACAACAACAGTTTTTGTTTGTTTGGCTTGGTTGAGTTTTTAAAGTAAACAAGTAAAACCTTGTTCACCTTGCAGAAATCCCCCCTCAAACTCCATTGTTAATTGCGTCTTCCTTTTTGACTTTCCCCAATAGATAATCCAGCAGGCTGGCCAGGTTTGGTTCCCAGACTCTGCATTTAAGACCTATCAAGCCATCAAGGACTTCAACCGTGAAGGGCTGCCTCTGATGGTCTTTGCCAACTGGAGAGGCTTCTCTGGTGGGATGAAAGGTGATTGGCCTGGCTCTGGGCTGGAGGGGCGTAACTGTTTCCCCAGAACTTTACAGCACAGGGAGGGAGGGTTTATACTAGGCAGAACCAATGGGTATCCTTAAAGCCTGTCACCCTAGGCTTTTTGGGGATTATACTTTCTCTGAAATATATCTTCTGAGTTGCAACTTGAGTGGGAAAATACTGTGTGGTTTTCGATTCTGTACAAAATTTCAGAACAGTCTACTAGTGTGATCTCGTGGGCTGCTGTTGTGGATCTGGCTTTCACAGGTGAATGATAGACTGCTCTGGTGGTCCTGGGGAAGTATGATTGTGCTGGCTATCCTCTGTCCCTCTTTTCTGGGCATATTCTTTGTTGACGCCATGCTCGAATGCTCTATCATGCCTGAGGTAGGTACCGAAATTAGCCTTCACCAGAAGAAAACGAACAAATTCTGTATCAGAAGCTGTTCTTTGTGGTAATTTGTGGTGTATTTTATTATCATCCAACAACAGGCCTGGTGGGCCCGTGGCTCCAGCGTATCAGGCCATTATTATACAGGCTCCGTTCTGTGCTATGGGAATCGCTTAGTGATGTAGGCAGCTAGTATCACCATTTACTGAGAATCCTCCCCGTGCAGAGCCACCGTGGATGGTTCAAGAGAGCCAAAGGAAACTCGTTCTCCCTCTTATAGTAGCGAAGTTCTCTCTCCAATGACCAGAGATTCGTGGCCATGCTGAGACCAGAGACTCCTTACCAGGAGGGGATGAATACACTGGCCAATGTCAACTTTGTTCACTGGGGGAGAACTCAGGGTTGTGAAGTAGTAGAATGAGTTAGGGGAATGGAAGGAGGGAGGAGTTGGCAATGCTGGAGTAGAGTGGTTAGAGAGAAGGACATATAAGATGTGAAACAGTGAACTCAGAAATAGCTTGGGGCAGGAGCATCTCTCCGTCTGAGGGAGGAAAAGCCTGAGACAGTTACCCTTTTATAGATTATCGGCTGTGTGTGAAGAGAGATTAGAGCCTTGTGCCAGCAACTTTCCCTTAACCTGGCTCAGAAGAGCCCTGGACGGCCAGGCTTCCTTGGTGAAATATGGAAGACTAGGCTGGTTTTTCTTTTCTTTTTTTAAGCTGTAAAGTTCCCCTTTGCCCATATTTGCTGGAGAACTACCACATTTTGCACTTTTCTTGGGGGAGACTTGGACTGTACATGCAAATTAATGTTTGTATACTTTTATAGACTCTCAGGTGAATTATTTTATGACGAAGAGAATAAATCAGTGAAAATGCCATGCGATGTTGAAAGTATAGGTTAAACAAGTCAACCTGCACATTTTTATTGAGTTCCTATGTGCAAGGAACTCTGCTAGCTACTTCTGAGAAAACAAAACTGAATCAGAGACAGACATTGCCTCAAGGAGTCAAGAAAAATGTCTTGAACAAAATACTACAGTGTTCAAAAGAGTATGATACTATCCTGAAGTTTTTTCTGGGGGAGGAGCCTGAAAGCCCTTTCATTCATATGTGTGAGGTTTATTTAGCATCCAGTTTCACTTGATCCCAGATTTCTTGGCTGTAAGATTTACATTAAGATGGGGCGCCTGGGTGACTCAGTCAGTTAAGCGGCTGCCTTCAGCTCAGGTCATGATCCCAGGAGGGATGGAGCCCCTCATTGGGCTTCCCGCTCAGCAGAGAGTCTGCTTCTCCCTCTCTCGCTGCCCCTTCCCCCAACTTGAGCTCTCTCTCTCTCTTGCTCTGCTCTCTCAAATAAATAAATAAAATAAAATCTTAAAAAAAAAAAAACGAAGAACAATAACAACAACAAAAGATTTACATTAAGACTTAGATAAGGCCGTGCCAGTACTCCTTAGTTACCTCTCTTCCCAGGGGCCGTTGAGAATTCACTCTTCCTGACATTACTTAGGAGTAAGCCAGCCTGGCTCATTTGTCCTAAGGAGTTCAGAGTTCAGGAGTTTGCTGCTTATAGGAAAAGCTTCAACTCTGCTGCATGTTCTGGCTCAGGCCCAGATTGGCTGCTAGCTGTGCAACAATTAAGATTTGTTGAGCTCCTTTCACCAGAAACCATGCTAACCATTTTACATGCGTTACTGTACATAATCATCACAACAAGCACTTCTAAGGGGTAGGCTATATTATTTATCGGCATTTTATATACATTGAGACTTAGGTTAAGTAAATTTCCCAAGATCGTTTAGCTAAAAAATGACAGAGCTGGGAGAGGAACGCAGATCTGTCTGGCTTCCTGTAGCACAGTTGGCTGAGTTTAGAGCCTAGGACCAAGCCAGCTCTACTAGAACATCTCTAGAATAAACTGTGTAGATTCCTGAGAAAGTTATTAGCCACCTACCTGCCCTCTGCTTTGAAGTTGTCCTTGGTTATTGTGACAAGAAACTTCAAGAGTTCAGATAGGAGTTGTATGGTTTTTTTTTATTGCAGCAAAATACACATAATATTTATCATTTTAACCATCTGTAAGTGTACAATTCAGTGGCATTAAATATATTCACAGCATTATGTAACCGTCAGCACTAAATATACCCCAAACCTTTTCATCATCCCTGACATAAAATCTGTACTCATTAAACAATAATTTCCCCCATCCCCCTTCTCCCCTGCCCTTGGTCAAAAATGAGTTACTGGCCTGATACAGACCAGGGCCAGTTCTGCCTTCTGAATTTTGGTGCTACTGTATCCATTCACACATCACTTAAGATAAATAAGCTTTAGGGAAGATAGAGATCAGTGTGAACGTAGGAGGGGGAAGAACATCGCCTTTCATATTTACATACAGGTCAGGATGTTTTCTACATATTATCTCATGTAAAGGGACCTAAGCTGAGAGTCATTCCATATCCCTTGGGGAGATGTTTGCAGTTTTGGTTTCAGTACTGGCTGGGGATTATGCAGGGAGGGAAAATAAACAATTATGCCATCCCTCAGTGCACACAAACACACAGCCAGGAGCCGACTGCACTGTGGGTAAAATGACTCCAAAATTGTGTGTAATGAGTAGGAAAAGATTAGAGACAGCTCTTGCTATGCTGAAAATTGACATTAGTGGAGGGGAAAAAAAAAACAACTCTTTACTAGTCAGCCTAGGAGGTCTAATTCGAGCAGTAAAAATATAAATAAATAAATAAAAGTATGTCAAGATGGTGTTGGTGCTTTTTTCCCAATGAGTTCTATCTGGCCGGAAGGCTATTCAGCATAATGCAAAATTAAATTATAAAAACTGGCTGAATATTTAGATGGAAGAGCCATTTGGAAGCAGTTTATTTAGACGAACCGGCAATGACCCACAACAGGGAGACATCAAGCGTGAAATTTACTAGAAATTAGCACCAGGGTCCCAGCCTCAGCATGAATAGCTTGATAGGATGCAAATCCCAGTGATATTAAGCTGCCTCACTGCTGGTGCTACAGGGTCACTCTCAGTTGGCTTTTCATGTTATACTTATTATTTTTTCCTGGGACAGGTTATAAATAACAATAAAAAAACATTTATTGAAAACTTTAACTGGAATGAAAGTCTATTTGAAAGTCTCTGATTACTTGGTTGTCAAAATACTGTGTCAGCCGGCCATAATGAACTGATGAGACACATTATGTATATGCAGCTTGTGTATGTCTAATGTTTACCTTCAGCTTCTAACAGATAATCTCGCCCTAAGCCAATAAGATCTGTTCCAGTTTCAAGAGTATGGGGCACTGTGGAAATACCCTACCACCCTGCACCGTGGCTGCCACAGTTTATCCATGTTGTGTAACAATGAAGGCCCTAGGCAGGGTTGGTGCCTGGATGCTGAGAACACACTGGAAAGGCTGTGTGATCAGATGCAGATGTGCTTTGCTCACAGTGCTTAGGAAGTGCCAAGCCCCCGCCTTTCCATTGAAGAACCTATCAGTATTTTCCATTCTCAGTTGCTTTTCTCATGGCCTGAGAATTGACAGTCAGCATATGCATAGCTTTAAAATTCCCTAGACTGATGTCTAGCCTAAACCCTTGGGAATACACTCTCCCCTGCTACTCTTGGCTGTGCTTTTGCTCTGTCTCAGAAATGAAGGGATTTCAGACAAATGTGTGTCAGACTGTTGCCAGGTGCTTCAACCTGCCTTTCAGAATGTGTGGTTTGGGACTGCTATGATTCATCATGAGCATGTTGTTTGTACGGTTTGTTTTGTGTGTGTCCGTTTATATTTTAATAGCCTTTGTTGCTTTTTGGGTGTTTTGATGGTTGGATTGCGGGTCTGTTGGTGTTGCAGGTTAGATGGAGGCATTGTTTTCAGTCCCAAGCTTGTCAGCTATAATGAAGCCTGATGCCCCTTCGTTACTCACAGTCACAGGGCCTGAAGATAATTGCTCGGCAGTCAGATCCAAGCCCTTCACATAGCTGGGAGTGTCATCAGTACAATTTCTGACTTTTCTGAACATAAAAAATCCAGGCAAAATTTACAAATCTTCAGTCATTTATTCCAGTCTCTTTTCTGGTTTTTATTTTACTCAGCCATTGTGTCAGATGCTGGAAAGCAGGTTACCTCGGCCTCATGCTCTTTCGCCCCAGTAAGAACAAGGTCACAGAAAGCAGACTTCAGAGCCCTAAGGGTCTGCGTTCGAATTTTACCTCTGCCATTTATTCACTTATTTAACTAAGTCTCCGTTTACTCACCTATAACATGGATGTAAGAACATGGTTTTCTGATGATTAAATGATTCATATGTGTGTGTATATGAAATCATGCTCCGTGGTACACAGCAGACTAGCCATGGTGATGAAGAGGAGAGATCAAAGTTCATTTCACAAAAGCAAAAACTGCACATACACTCCGCTTCCTCCCAAACAAACTGCATATCCTATGAACTTGAGTTTTTACAACTTAAATAAGTGGGCATACATTTTAAATACAGTCCTTCCTTTCTTTCTGGGGGCTGGATCTGTTCATCGTAGGTAGTACGGACAGATTTTAATATAGATCTTTAACAGACAGAAGTGACAAGCTCTCTTCATTTACCTCTACCTTACTTTTTCCTCTTTCACATAGGATGACTTTGTATGCTATTTTCTGCTGTTTCGCTTTCTTCTTTTATCCGCCTTCCATTTCTTCTCTCCGCACGATACCACTGAGGGCCACTCCTTTCTGTTACTTGTTCAGAGACTGAGACTGTACTCTTGGCAGCACTGAAAAATGTACTGCTAATTACACAATTATTTTATTATGTAGCACTGGTTGAAATATCCACTAAAGAATTAATTTAGTTAAAATAATTTGAACTGAGCAATTATTTTCATAACCACAGAATTAGCGTAAAGCGCTTAAAGTCCTTTATTCCCTGCTCTTCATACAGCAGTTGTGTAATTAGCAGTAAATTTTTTTGGTCTTTGCTTTCCTCCCAAAGGAATAAATGTCTTTGCTCTGATCATATATACAGAGTATGTGACCATACACATTCCTCATAGAGTAGGGAGTTTTTCCTTGGAGCAACTTCTGAATTTTTGAAGTTTCTGAAATTGTCACAGAGTGGCCAGGCCCGGCAATGGAGAGAGGCATATACTTTGCAGTGAACTGTGCTCATTGATGGTTTGTATAGAGAGAGCCATTTTTACTTTGGAGAAGGTGGCAGTTTAATTTGCCAGTAACTACAATGGAAGCAATTTCTATTTGGGTTTGCTCTTAACTTTCTGAAAAATGCTTCTTTGCTTTGGATTTCCAGAATTGATTTATTCCAAATTGAGATCCTTGCTTTGATAGGAAAGTTTGAACTCCGCTGAACCTGTTATTTGGTGTTTAGAAAGGATCCATTGTGGTTCCACTGAAGTGCTCATTAAATATCTGGAATCATAAACCTAAAACTTAGGCCATGTGTAGACTTCAGGGAGCTAGGAGATGGGAAGAAGTCCATAAATTGTTGGGAATTAAATAATAACTGATCCTACTTTCCAAAGACTCGCTTTATTTATGTACCAGGGTACCTTTTCTTCAGGCTGCTCCTGGCCTTGGGGGAATTACAAAGTGTGCTCTTTAGCAAAATGAAGAGGTAGCTCTTCTTTTTATGTGGCTGTGTGATATTTCCAATAACTACATATGCATTTTAAGTTTTTTCTCTCATTGATGCCCTGATAAAAATGCAACTGTTAAAGAATTTGTTGTTCTTCCTGGTTATGTTCTTTCCAAAGTGTGTGTGTGCTCATCCATTCCTTCAGCAGACGCTTATCAAGCACTAACTGTGTCCGAGGCACCGGACAGGACACTGGGGATACAAAGAAGAGGGATGCAGTTTTTGAAGATAAAATTTTTGAAGGCTCCATTTCCATTAGCTGCACATTTTAAGAGCTTATCATATTCTAAGTATCACGAGAAGACTCAAAAAGAGCCTGAATAGTTCCCTCCTTCAGAAAACTTAATGTAGTTAGAGAGATCACATATTGACATGAAAAATACTCAGCATTTGTAGAGCAAGTGTGAATTAATGTGATGAGACCTGAATCCAGCAGTTCAGAAAGGCTATAAAATGGATAGGCAATCCACAGGGCTTGCACGTTGTGTCTTGTGAAAGACCGTACACTTCTCTTGTGCTTTTGAAGATCCCCTGGAGTCTTGAACAGAATACAGGTGGAAATACCCATCCTCTCAGTCTTCAGGGTGGCCAGACAGGACCCAGCGTGGCTGAACCCCCAGGCCTGTCGCCTCTGGTAGGAGCAGCCTCCTCATGGAGGCACAGTGTGTTATTTTCTGTGTGTGCCATGATGTGAACAATATTTGGAAGCACTGTTTTGTGATTTCTGATTTGTCTCCTTCTCCACAGATATGTACGACCAAGTGCTGAAGTTCGGTGCTTACATCGTGGATAGCTTACGGGAGTGCTCCCAGCCGGTGCTGGTATACATTCCTCCTCAGGCTGAGCTCCGGGGGGGCTCCTGGGTTGTGATTGATCCCACCATCAACCCCCGGCACATGGAGATGTACGCTGACCGAGAGAGCAGGTAGCATTCCTTCTTTATTTCCATTCATGGTCTCTAGGGGTGCGCTAGCTGTTGGTTTCCTCCTGGAGAACATTAGAACCAAGAGAACTTTATTTGAATCTGTCTATTCCCAGAGGGCTCCCAGGTCAGAGAAAGAGATTTTCTAGATAGTGTCTGCTAGGATGACAAGGAAAGCAGGTGGGAGTCAGGCTTTCCCAGTGTGAGCCCCCCAGCCCACATTCTTGTACCAAGACGTCCGTCCTCTGTTCCAGGCACTGGGAGAAACTTAGAGGGATTCTCTCGATTCTTGTGCAGATAGGCCTGTTCGCTCTCCCTTTCTTAGACATGTGACAGAGGGAGCTCAAGGTGAGTTGGAGTGGAAGGACTAAATTCTTAGTCTGTGGAGTTCTAGGGTCTTCTTCACCCAGCTCTGCCACTGGCTGGCGAGGAACCTGGAGCAGTCTTACTCTCCCTGAGCTGCTGCTGCTTGTTTGTGGGACGAGCTGCTGGTCACTGAGGTCACTGAGCAGCCCCCGCATTCTCTGATTCCAAGCCAGAGCTGCTCACTCTGGCATTCTGGGAGGCTTGGAGAACACCGTGCTCACGGCGCCCAGAGAACCGTAAGAGAATGTCCCAGGCTTTTGTCGGGAGGTGGTCCTTGAAAATACTTGAGTAAAACAGACCACATGCAGCTTCCTTTCATAATCTGTTTTCAACCCTTTCCAAAATAGGTAAATTTCACATTGTGTTTCCTTGACATTGCCCATGCCAATTCCTGCCTCCGATCATTCTATTAGAGTAACTGTTTCTCTCTCTCTCTCTCTCTTTTTTTTTAAAGATTTTATTTATTTATTTGATAGAGACACAGCGAGAGAGGGAACACAAGCAGGGGGAGTGGGAGAGGGAGAAGCAGGCTTCTGCTGAGCAGGGACCCTGAGATCATGACCTGAGCCGAAGGCAGACACTTAATGACTGAGCCACCCAGGTGCCCCACCTGTTTCTCTCTTTCCCCAAGATTTTAGCCTCCTACTTCAACAGCTGCTTGGGAGAGCCCCATAGTTTTATTGCAAAATCAGTAGGCTAGCAGTCTGTACTGAGGGACTTATTATTTTTAAATCCAAATGTAGCCCCTGATCTGATAGCAGATCACAGACAATTCCTCTGCAGACTGTGGAACAAGACCACCTGGTTTCAGATGCAGCTCTGTCACTTGTTAGGCTTGGATAAGTCTCTTTAATGCCCTGGACCTTAGCTTCCTCATCGGCAAGATGGGGGATAATAGTTCCTTCCCTCATAGGGGATGCAGACTGGGTATAGGATTGCTATGAAGCTTTATATGTAAGCACTTAGAACAGTGCCATGTATATAGGAAGTATTAGCTGTAATTTTTTTTTTTTTTTAATGTAAAACGTGGCTGCTGTTGTTTTTTAAGTTGTCCAGGGTGAAGTTCCTGGTACTAGAACATCATTAATATGCACTAGAAACTAGAAATAACCCTGAGACCTTCCCATAGTGGTAGGCAGAGTGTTTTCGGCCCTGCTTGGCCTGGCCTAGTGTGTGGGAGTCCCACCAGCGACTGACGGCTGTGTGCGGGACTGCTCGGCGTCGACCCCTCATTGCACCATTGTAGATGGTGGAATTTGTATTCCTCTTTTGAGATGGAAGTAGACTGGCCTGGTAATGAGAATTATTTTAATTGCTTTTTGCCTGGCCTTTCTCATACCCCACTTAGACACTTTCTGATGCCTATTTCCCTCCCTGGGGTTACTTCTGTGAGCCATGGGTGGCCAAAACCATAATGAAGCTATTTCCTGGTCTGCAAATTGTAACCGGCCTCATTCTGTTGTCTCCTTCCTTTAAAGTGCCTCTATTTCTGTTTTGTTTCTCTCTGATCCAGGGGATCAGTTCTGGAGCCAGAGGGGACAGTAGAAATCAAATTCCGCAGAAAGGATCTGGTGAAAACCATGCGTCGGGTGGATCCCGTCTACATTCGCTTGGCTGAGCGATTGGGTATGTCTGCTTGTCCTCCTGGCAAATCAATGAGCCATTCAGCTGATTTGTAATGAGTGCATTCATAGGCCAGGGGAGGAAGCACTGAAGCATTTGATCAAATTCATGATAATCTTTATTTACTATCCTCTATATGGTAAGAGCCCTGGTAGAATGAAATAGTGTGTGTAATAGGAGGGAAAGTGGGACCTTAAAAAAAGCAAAAGTCACCCAAGTTTTCTTCTGGTATTTTCTTATAATTCACAAAGCCCATCTTTCTGGCCTTGTGGGTGTCCTTGTAAAGAATGATTAGCTAGAAGTTGCTGTTGGGGGGGCAGGCTGATCAGGCAGAGAACATGCGAGGCTTCAATGTCCTGTTTGTGTCTTTGGACAAGCCCGCCTCATTTCTGAGGAATGTGAGAGTCAGTGTCACGGGACAGAGAGGCTGGAGACCTACCCAAGGTGGTGTTCTGGGGCCATGCTGAGCTAGAGAAACAGAGGTAAAGACTGTGCACTGTGTGCTTCCACACAGAGGCCGGGGCAGCAGTTGTCCAGCCCCGGGAAGATTTGCGCGTGATGCTTCCAGCCACTACTCTGTTGCTCATTTGTTTTTTGGAGCTTTTGGAATGCGCTGCAGTTTGCACATAGGACTGGACCCTGGGAGCCCTGTGTTGAGTCCAGAGACCGAATGAGTTTCAGATCCGTTTAAAACACATCTGTCTGCCCAGATCTCCCATCGAGCCCCCTTGCTATGTTGGCGAAGATAATTGCTTGAGGTTCTTTTATTTGTTGGTTTGTTTTCCTAAAGGAACACAGTGATTATCTATAAAAGGTAGTGAAACTTCATGAATGGAAGGCATAAAAAAGGGAGATGCTAGTTCATTTATGTTTCAAATAGTAACTTAATTAATAAAATACCATTTGTGGACTCTTTATATGCTCACCATCTAGAGACACAAAACCTTGCGAGTGCTTGCCTGCACTCGAGAGACTGCGCATCCCGGCAGTTTGGAGCCCTGAGCCAAACACAGTGACTGGGGTTCTAATAAACCCTGTGTGCGTCCCATTGTTTGCCATCAGGTAACAACCGTCAATAACTCTAGCCCATCTCGGCTTGATCCTTTTATGGGAAGTGCACACATAGAACAAGAATTGGCAAAGCTGTTTCTAAAATCTATTGCCACCAAGAATTGTTGAGGTGGTATTTTTCTCTTTCTTCTCCAAACAGGATAATTACTTCTGACCAACACTATACACTTTAATTAAAGTAACTGCAGCTCAAGAGCAAGTTACTCACAACTGTATGGAGAGAGAGCTCTAAAAGCTTCAGCCACTGATAAGCATCTCACTTAGATGGCTCATAATTGCTCCCAGCATCAGGCAGTCGTCTGCTGTTTTTACCACTAATTCTGTACAAAGGCAGCAGTACCACAATTGCAGGACACAGTGAATTGCATAATTTTCTCTTTTTTTTTCCTTCATTTTTTCTTTTCTTTTTTTTTTTTTTCTTTTTTGCTGGTTTTCTTTCTGGCCAATTTAAAATTTGTCAAAGTCGGTCTTCTTCTGGATCACTGCCCTTTGATATTTCGCGCACTCCATTTGCCACAAACAAGCCGCAGGGCCGCAGTTCATGCTGACTCTAGCAGAAGCACAGAGAGCTCCATTTATCTTACACTGCCTGCTGAATTCCTACTCATTAACTGGGGGTTCACTGCCTCTTTTTAACCCCCCAATGGCTGTTATCATCCCTTCAGAGTAACTGGGTTGTAGGAAGAGGGATCCTCTCTGACATCTGTTTGCAGAACCACTGGATGGTGAGGGGTATGGGGGCTGAAGCTTCTTTCTCTTGAAGGAAAGTGGTATTGTTCCCACCTTCAGCCAGCACCTTTTAACTTTTGAAATACAGGAAGGGGAGAGGGAGGAGATTCCCAAGTGATGGCCGTTTAATCATTTGTTACAAATCATCTCATTATCAATTTCCTCTCCGCATTGAAGAAAACTATATTTATTTAACCTTGACCAAAATGGCACTAGAGAAAGAGTCCCTAGTCTGCTAAATGGGAAGCAGGCTCTGGCCCAGGGCAGGTCGGGAACACGAGAGTGGATCTAGAATAAAAATAATCATGTATAAGTTTTGGTTAGGTTGCATGCAGGTAAATTGTTTTAACTCCCCCAGACATTAGCTTCTTCATCTAAAAGTGAGGATAATGCCCCCACCTAGCCACCGTGAAGATCAGGTGAATGTGCGTTTGCTTTGAATCTATGAAGCATTTTTCAAGCATGGGGATTGGCATCATTTCCTTTCCACATTAATCATTAGAAGCAGCAGACAGCCACATTTGGTATCTCTGTAGCATAGGTCTACTTTTGGAACAAGTGGTATAGGAAAAGAAAAACGAAAGAAATAGAAGAAGTGGTCTTGTCCCTCAGGCAATTGCAGTTTTTCAGGGAGATCATACATACCAGGTGTATTTTTGGGGTCACAAGCCAGTGGGGATGTAACAGGACATGCTATGAACTCAGCTCCTCTGGGGTTTGCTTTGGCTTTTGGTTCCTTTCTCAATCAGTGCCTAGAATCAAAGACTGCCAAGATGCTTTTTCACAAAGTGGGTGAAAATGACCTCATTTTCCAGATTGAGAGATTAAGGCAAAAAGAAGACTTAAGTCATCCAAGACGCAAAATAATGGATGTCAGAGCCCAGAACGGAATTGCGGTTCCCTCTGTTGTACTTTTCTCAGGATTTCCCCAGATTTGACCTCAGCTGAATACTGAGCCTGCTCACAGTTAAACAGGGATTCTTTCCCTTTGTTATCTAAAGCCAATTTCACTGAGAAAAATCTGATTTAGGAGAAAGCCTGTAGGAATGGATGTTACCTTATGTTCCCAATGTCTTCCCAGATTGGCCCCTGCACTGGGGAGCATGCTGTCAGATCACTTAGACAAACCAATGCACAACTGATTGACTGTGTTCAAAAACATTATTAGGATTTAGTCTCTAAGGATAATGAGTAGTATTTAATTTCTGAACAGCTAACTTCATCTCTTTCAGGTTTCTTATTTTTAAAATAAATGACCTTTTGTCATTTTGTATAGTTCGTTTGGGTAGAAGGTGAATTACTAGTTTGTAGTTCCGAGATTATCATAGAGCATGAAAACAACACATACATTGATTCCTGATAGAGGTAAATAGAGAAAGAAATGTGATCTAAGCCCAAATACCATGGTCCTGCACTGCCAGATTCTCAGAACAGGCTTGGTAGAGTCTGTGCAGGACAGATAACATCCTACCAGACTGACTGCCTTAAGGAAATTGAATTCCTTCTCTGGAAATAGAGCCCCAGCCCTCCACGGCCTCTTCATGTCTCCCTGACATCCTTCTGCCTCCTCAGAGAGCCAGGAGCAGGGAGTGGCTGTGGGGTAGGATGGCCTTCCTAGCCTGGCCTCCTGACGCCAAGACCTGAGCTTTTTCTCCTGGATCCTTACCCTTGTCTTGTGCTCAGAGGGAGATGACAAATCAATTGAGAGAGAGTGAGAGCTGCCCAGTCCAAGTGTGAAGCAATCATAAATTCCCCTCTGTCCCTCTCCCTCAACACAAATAGTCTTTAGGCAAAGGAGCCACTTTGTGAAATGTTATCCTGCTCCAGACACACGTTTTGAACGTGGCCCTGTTCCCAGCCAGCCAGGCAGCCTGCCACGCGGCAACTCGGCTGTGCCCACATGGAGCCCACCCTGAGAGGGACAGTCTGACACAGGCAGGGGCAGCTCTAGCTGAACACTGCGGCTGGCCCGCACCTGGCCCGTCCACCCAGCACCCCCTCTGCCCAAGGCATCCTGGGTGTAGAAGGAGTATTGTGGCTTCAGGTGAGGATAAATGTGTCTGTAGACATCTGCGGGAATGCCTTCCTCCCGAGCCTTCTCTTTAGCAGCCAGATGACAGGAAAAGGACACTTCCTTGGGTTAAGGGCATTCGGGGGTTAAGCTGGTTTTTGGCAGAAGTGATCAAAGTATCTGAGCTGTGTGTGCTTTTTCCATCGCTTGTGTCCATCTTCAAGATGTTGTAAGCTGAAAAGAGCTAGAGTTGCTTGTTTGAGTCAGAAAGCAGCATCCTTGGCCAGAAAGTTGGAAGGGAAAGAAGTTCTGGTTCTAATGCATGGGAAGTTGCCTCTTGCCCTGTCACCTCTTGCACACACGCAGTGTCCTCACTTGGCACCATGGCCGTCCAAGCACTGGGCTTTGGGGGTAGGCAGGTGCCTTTTCCCTGAATTAGCAGCAGCTTAGCACCCATCTCATCACACTGATTCAGCAGTTCTTTGGTTTGATGCAATATGGTGCAATAGTGACAGCATTTTCTGGGAAGGACAAGGGGCTGTTTTGGTCTGTTCCATTCATCTGGTTGTATTTATAAAAGCACCTGGGCTTGCCTCATTCCAGGAAGCAGTGATTCACAGTTCTGTCAGAGGGAGAGACCTGGCTGGCATTTTGTTGGACTGAACCTAAGCTTCTGCCTGCCTGTGGGCTGTCATCAGAATATGTCTGAGAGACCCTGTGCCCCGCCTGGCCCCAGCTGACCCAGAGCCCCATCCCTTGACCCTCTAGACTGGGGTGCGAAGGGGCGGTGGGGGGAGCAACTAAGGAAAGGAAAATGATAAAGACTTTGAGACCTAACTGCCTCAAGAATTCAGAGAATTCTGTGTGGCTTTCTTACTCTTGTGTGGACTGTTTGTGTGGGGGCACAGGGCTGCAGGGGGAGTAACAGATTCTTTGATTCCTATTTGGAAATCTCTGGGTATACTGTATTGATTTTTAAAAATATGAACAGCGGAGCACTAACACAATTGCAAGGAACCTAGGGTTAAACATCCCTGAGAGGATTGCTATTAAAATCAATATGCAAATGCAGTTGTATATTTAGATAGTTGTGGCCCCCTTTGAAGAAAAGCAGATATATGAAAATGGGATTTTAAAAAAAACTAGATACATTGGGAGAAATTATTCCCATTACAAAAGGATTATTTGCTTTACCAAAGGATTCACTGCAGGGTTCCTTCTAAATAGCTCCCTTAAGGCATTTAAAACAGGATCTGATTTTCGCAGTTTTTCCAGAATGCTTTTATGTAAAGAAAGGCACACCTGTGATGGATACAGAAATCGTTTTGCAAGGGTTTTTTTTTTTTTCTTCACTTCACCCTATCTTACTATCTTTACAGAGAAATTTCTTTCAACATCGAAAATGTGATTACACAGATCTTTTAAACAGCTACTTATGATTGTACTTCTGAATCTTAATAAGATTCCAGTCTTTTTTATGCTGATTTTTCAGTCTCAAGGTTGAGGTATGGGTGTGTGTTTTTGTATCAGATATTCTGGAGCTGAGTGAGGAGGTCTGGTCCTTTCCTTTAGCTTCATAAGTATTTAACCAATCAAAGCAAATTGCTTTCCTAAGAGAAGGAAGAAGGGCCCATAAAAGTTGAAATTGGGTTTAAATTTACATAGGCTTCTTAGTGTAACTAAAAAATAAAAAACACTTTAATATCACATTCTTTTATAAAACAGTTTCCCTCTTTGCCAGCTTAGGATTGTTGTTCCATAAGCGAGAAACTGAGCACAGAAAAGAGATTTCTGCAAGGTCACCTAGTACCTTTGTCTGAGTGGAGAATTTTCAGCCTACCAGTCTGATTTTTATTCTAAGCTTTGAAGGTCTCACCCCTCCCCCAAAATCCTCCACCATAGGCTGTGATCTGCCTATCCACAGGGTGAGGCTCCCCTCCTCCAGTGTCATGGCTGGGTAAAAAACACCTCCTGCTACAGAAATCAGCTCTCTCCTTGGAAGCTTCTCTCCAGCTTTGACCCCATGGAGGAGAAATGTGGCTTTTCATTATGTTCTGGCCCCAGGAACACCTGACAGGCTGCTGCCCTGTGGACACTGGCGGGTCAATTTAACTTGTTTCATTTAAAGGGCATTGGCTCTATATCACTTCTCGGCCTTTTGGCTAAGATCAAGTATAGTATCTGTTCTTATCAGTTTAGTATCTGATACGTCCTCTATCCGAGGACAATATATTAAATGGATTTTTGGAATTAGGAGACGGAATAGGAGCTCGCTCCCATCCACTGCACTCATCGACCTGCTATTGCCGTACTCCCAGGAACCGTGCACCCACTCTGGGGGAAATTTTAAAAATAAAAACTGAATTTAAAAAGAGCATGGGCTCTGAAGCCAGAGTATCTAAGCCCAGATCCCAGCTCCACGGTTTCCTAACTTTGCAGCCTTGGGCACGTTACTTCCCTTTTTTGTGAGTCGGTTTCCTCATCTGTAAGGTAGCCATCTTTGAGGGTGTTTGTAAGGATTAAAGGAGAGGAAAGGTACTTCAACATTTCTAGCACATAGCGGCACCACAGTAATGTTAGCTCTCCTTATTTGATCAGACTAGAGTACTGCCCCTTCTGGATTCGGCTCTTTACATTAAAATATTTTTAACTCTAAGTTTGGATTTTTAGGAGTTCATGGGGACTTTTTATTTGGGGAAGGAAGAGGTGGGAGTAATCTACCTTTCTTCTCCCATTTCAGCCTGTTCCTAAAGTAGGATTCTAGAAAAAGAATGACTTTCCTCCCTGTAGCATATACTTAAACACCCTCACACACGCACACAACGACTTGCTTTCCTAAAAACCCTGAGGCCCTGCAATCTGGCTAGAAAAGAAAGAAAACCATTCCAAGATATTTAATTGTACAGGGAGCTTACAGGATTGATCGAGGGCTTAGCTTTTTACAATAGTCCAGTGAATAAGAAATGCTCCTGACAAACGATCAATGATAGGATAATCACTCTTTATCCCCTCCTCATTCTTACCTTCTTTCTTTCAGGAGAACAGGGTTCAGAAGTCAAAAATCTTTATAGACGCCGCTTTTAAATTAAGCAGAAAATAGACATTGACATATTTGTTAATCTCCCTTAAATCATTACCAGGGCTGGCTGCTTTGCTGTACAAGGAGAGAGGGGCCTCGGTGTGCTACACAAGGGTCTAACTAGCTTAAGAGCAGCCTTTTATTTTTAGAAAATAAAATTTAGCAAACCTCTTCTCCCCCCGCTTCAAGCACACAAGTCCTTGACTGTCTCGTGTACATTTTAAAATACACACATCCTCTACTCCTGTCAGTTGCTCGCTTTGATGCTTTTCTGAGGTAGGTCTTGAACTGCGATCAGAAGTATTAAGGAAGGAACCAAACAAGGCAACCTTTGGGGGAATGTTCTGTGATCTTCCTAATCTCAGGAGGGCCAGAGCATTGCAGGTGTTCATTCTGTTACTCTTGTAAGCTCCGGAATAGCTTGACTGGGTAGATAAGACCTTTGTCAGCGCAGGAGCCAGCCTTCCCTGTCCCTCCAGTTTGGTAAAGCCAGCACCTTGTCTCCAGGATGCTGCACCCCTAAGCCCAGAAGCCCTCCCTCTCCGCACCCAGTGCTGAGCTGTGCCCTTACCTCCTTTCCTAACACAATGAACTGAACTCTCCTACTGATCTGCCCTTCTGTGGCCACTGCCAGGATCCCTGCTTGGCTGCTGTTGGTGCCATTTCATGTGGAAGAACACAAGCTTTGGAGATAGCCAGACCCAAGTGTAAATCCTGACTGCTACTTAAGAGCTGGATGCCATTGGGCAAGTAACTTTACATTTCAGAGCCGTGGTTTTTCTCATTTGTAAAATAGGTGCCCTGTCTGTAAGGTTGGGTTATTATCAGGATGTACGTGAAGCAACTTGGAAAGCGCTCAGTGACATTGAGGTCTGCAGCTTGGCAGCAGTGTTAACAGGTGACCCGACCTAGGTCTGAATTATGCATGGTGACTTACGTACGAGCCATGTGATCCTGAAAGCATCGAGTGTGGTGCCTGGCACATAGTCAGTGCTCAGTAAACGGTATGTGTTCTGCACGGTGCAGGTGTACACATACATGTACACGTACAGATATACACGTATGCAAGCACAGTGTTGGTTGTTTGCCTAGAGGGAGGATGTTCTAAAGGTCTGAACTTCCTATTCATCCATATCCTTGCTCCTGCCATCCCTTGTCCCTGGCAGGGCTGTGATTTTACCTGCTGTTGTATTAGTTCTTGATCTCACACAAACACGAGGAGCGACCCTTAAATCTTAGGCCTGCCCAGCAGGTTTCAGGGACTCTGGGGTTGGAGCATGAGTTGGGGGGAGTGGATGCTCAGGGTGCTCAGGACTGTGACTGCTTGCCAACCAGTGCAGAAGTGTTGTAAGACTAAAGTCCCACTGTACAACTAGTCTTTGGCCTGAACATCACTGCACCTGAATGTGTCTCTGGACTAGCCTATTTCTACAACACAAGAGCAAACAATGTGCTCTCCCAAGCTCAGACTTAACCGTTTGATTAAGGAGTAAAACATACAGTCAGGTGACTCACAGAGGATACCAAGCACTCTGCCCTTAGTGAGAAATGGCATAATTTCTAAGTCATGGGCAGCCTTAGACTGAAGAGTGGAAAACAAGGAGGGTAAGGGGGCAAGTGATGTAGAGAGAAGGCCCAGTGCCTTCCAGGTCCCATGTCACAGAAGCCATCTACATGAACTTTTAAACACTCCCCAACAGCATCAAGGGGACAAGTTCTTGGATCACTGTAATGAACGAGTCTGAAGTCACTGCTTTCTTGTATGATGGGGAGATGGCTCCTGACTCACAGAGTGAAGGAAACATTTCTGTTTCACCCTGGCAATCAAGGAACCAACCAGGTCTGGGCTGGTATAAAAACTTCACTTTGGGTGTTCTGAAACAGTGCAAACAAATGACACCATCAACATGAAGGTGGGTGAGTGGAAGGTAAAGAAAGTTGAAGGAGGAATATTTAGTGAGTAATGCTATGGGCCACACTCTGTCTTAGGGACGTGGGATATAAAGAAATGATTCAACAAACATGGCTGATTCAGGAGATAATCTCATAAACAGATGTAATGTGGTAAATATGATCAGTGTTTACAGAAACATTAGGACAGGGGCGCCTGGGTGGCTCAGTTGACAAGCGTCTGCCTTAGGCTCAGGTCATGGTCTCAGGGTCCTGGGATTGATTCCCACTCAGCAGGGAGTCTTTTTGTCCCTCTGCCTCTGCCCCTCCCCGTGCTGTTTCTTCTCTCAGATAAATAAATAAAATCTTTTAAAATATTAGGACAAAGTTTAAAAAAAAAATCTTAGGCATGCCTAGGAAACCGTGTCTGATCTACAGAGCAGGAATTATTGGAGATGTTGTCTTGGTCTCAGTTATGGGATGGGACTAAGACGGAACTTCAGCTCTATCAGCCAGGAGCCTGCCATCATCATTTAGCCTTTTCTGAAATGAACGAGATTCTGCTACTGAAGCACTTCCTTGTCTTCTGCCCCAAGTAAGCAAGAAGAGACAAGATAACATAGTGTCCCAAATCCCTGGGGGCCACGCTGCTGTATCTGAGACCTGGCTCTGCCCCTTGCTAGTTTTGTAACCTTGGTGCGTGACATAAATTCTCAGTGCCTCAGTCTGCTCACCTGTAAGATGAGGATAGTAAGAATACCAGCTTTAAGGTTGTTGTAAGGATTAAGTGAGTTAGTAGATACAAAGCACTTAGAATAGTGCCCCGTACCCTGCAAATACTAACTTTGACCTCTGATTTTAGGCATCAGGGAGCCAGGAAAAACATTTTTTTTTTAGCTTATCTTATTTTTTAATTTTCCATTTGATATAATTTCAACAAACAAGTTATTAGAAGAGTACAAAGGACTTCTGATGCCTTTTTCTTAGATTTACCTGTTGGTAACATCTTGTCCCATTTGTTTTATCGTTTCCACATGCTCATGTACATGTGCTCACTTATGCACTCTCTCCACACACACACACACACACACACACACACACACACACACACACACACACACACACACTGTTTCTGTGAACCATCTGACGGTCATTTGTAGACATCATGCTCCTTTATCCATAGATGTTTAGTGGGTGTTTCTAAGAACACAGACCTTCTCTTATATAACCCAAGACACTTATCTACATCAGGAACTATAACATTGATACAATACTACTCTCTGATTCATGATTCATATCAAGATTTTACCAGTTGTCAAGCGCCTGGGTGGCTCAGATGGTTAAACGTCTGCCTTCGGCTCAGGTCATGATCCCAGGGTCCGGGGATCGAGTCTCGCGTCGGGCTCCCTGCTCGGCGGGAAGCCTGCTTCTCCCTCTGCCTCTCTCTCTCTCTGTCTTTCATGAATAAATAAATAAAATCTTTAAAAAAAAAAAAGATTTTACCAAGTTGTCCCAATAATGTCCTTTCTATACTTTTTTCTTTTTTTGTGGTTCAGATCTGAGATCTAACCCTAGACCACACACTTCAGCCTGTTTTCAGTTATTTAGCCTGTCATCATCTTGACTTTTTTTTTTTTTTAATACAGACCACCTTTTTTGGGGGGGGTAAGATTTTCTTTTTTTAAGGTCTTATTTATTTATTTGACAGTGAAAGACAGAGAGAGCACAAGCAGGGGGAGCAGCAGGGAGAGCAGCAGGGAGAGCGAGAAGCAGACTCTGCTGAGCAGGGAGCCCTATGTGGGCCTCGATCCCAGGACCCTGGGATCCTGACTTGAGCTGAAGGCAGATGCTTAACCAACTGAGCCACCCAGTTGGTTGTGGTAATCTCCACACCCAACATGGGGCTTGAACTCACGACCCTGAGATCACGAGTCACATGCTCCACCGACCAAGCCAGCCAGGCACCACAGGCCCCTTTTTTGTAGCATGTTTCTCAATCTGGGTTTGGTTTATATTTCCCCATGGTTAAATTCAGGTAACACATTTTTGGCAAGAATATTGCAGAAGTGTTATTTATGATCAGGACATCATATCAGGAGACATATGTCAGTTTTTCCTATTCTTGATGATGGTAATTGTGATTACTTAAGGTTTTGTTGGCTAAGTAATTTGTGAGGAGATACTTTGAGACAATGTAAGTATTCTGTTCCTCATCAAACTCTCACCCACTAGTTTTAGTATCCATTGATAATTCTTGGCAGAATCAGTTGATGTGACAGTGGTAAAATGGTGGTTTTCTAATTCCATCATTCCTTCTACGTATATTAATTATTATTCTGCTGGAGGGGAGAACTTTCCCTTCCGTCTTTCCCCATTTATTTATATTAGGATGGACTCACAGGTTATTTCATTCCATAAATATTCTGGTAATTAATATCATCCTATTTTTGATAAATTTGATGCTCAGACTGTCCCAGATTTGGCCAGTGGCAACACATTCAACCCAGCTCCTGTGTCCTTTTAACACGTCCCAATCACTTGAGTGTGGTCTTGCTTTTTATGACTGTATGTTCCAGGCTCATCTTCTGTTTTTCCTGCCCCAGCCCTGGAATCATCAACTGTTTCTCCAAGGAGTCTGGGTTCCTCTTACTAGAGAAGGAAAAATGTTTGCCTCCCTGTCTAGGGTGTTACAACTGAGATAGTCTCACCTCAGAAGAAATCAGTTGGCTCTCTTCCCATCGATTCTTTAGGCAGAGCCGCCCCAGAATTGGATGGGCCTTCATCTCATCCCATAGCCCTGCTCTGCCTGGCATGTAAAGAAGGCTGCTCAGTGTTAGGGCCCCAGTGTGATAGGTCAACGATTGCCCTCTGTGTGAGCGCCCAAGAGGAGATAGCCGGCAGCTCTCTTCCTCGTGGTTTTCAAGTAGTGATGGGCTTAAAAAAAAGGAAGTGGAGGTGGGCATCTGAAAAACCTCATAAAAATGAAACTGGGTCCTGTGGCTACATCCCTGTTCTATTAACATGTGTTTATCTATAATACTTATGGCTCACTCAGCAGCCCAAGGCTGTTTATGGCATATGATTCATAGTGGCATAAAAAGCAAGGCCTGTTTCCAGACAGACATGCCTGAAATAGACCTTTCTCTTCTGCAACCCATCACCTGTGGTCGTGTATTTATTTGTCAGCTTTGGTGACAAAGCACTTCAGGTTGTCCCCAACACCAGGGGCTGTCGCCTATTGCTCCTTCAGCTAGACTTACTCCTCTTTACTAGGCAGGCAGCTAAATTTTCAGTATTGATTACAAGTCCCCGCTGAGAGTAATTAGGAAGAAAAGCATAACATAGCAGCACCTCTACTCTACTGGGACGCCACTGATTGAAGGCAGGGATTGGGGGGGGTTGGGGGAGGGGGCTCCTCCCTGTTACAAGGAATGCCAGATTCCTTACAGGAATCTGTTGAGTGAGGGTACTGTGTGCTTAGAAGCTTAGTGATCTAAATGGGATTTGTAGGCTGCCTTTCCCTTTTCCCTTCTTCCTTCACTTTTAGCCCAAGAACTAGAATGTCTTTCTCTCTCTCTGGTCAGGGGTTGGCTCTGGCAGTAGCAGCCCAGCTGTAGACTAGGAAGCTGGCTAATCTAACCTGTTGAGCTGGCAGAAGACACCCTGATCTGGCTCTAATTAGAGTACATTCTACTGGTTTCAGGTTAAGAGTTTTCAGACCTGAGATTAGAAGCTGTGGAGTAACAGCAGCTTGCAACTTTAGGAGTCCTTGGGCAGGTGACTTGTGTGGACATGGGAGAAGGGGCTGCTGGTCTGGGCCTGGAGGTGTAGTGACTGCTCCCCACCCTGCCCCGCATGCACAGTAGTCAGGCCCAGGCCTGGTGTCTTGCCTGGGAAGGAGGGCCCTAGCTGTGACTCAGACGGTGAGAGACACAGGCCCCCAGGCGGTTGTGTGCACCTTCTCAGAGAAGGACTTGGGGAGGGGCCTCCCATGGCTGCTTCTACAGTTGTGACCTCCACAGGGAAAGGAGGACATGTGGGCTCCCCATGGTAAGATAAGGAGCAGTCTGGCATCTCACAGAGTTCTGTTACTCAGCAAAGAGGTGGTGAAGACAGTGGAGAGCCAGGCCACGGGCGCGCGCGGGGGAGGGTGTTTTTGAGCTTCCCATGACTATGGCTGCTTCTGTGCAGAGAGATTCCCAGTTCCCGCAGAGTGTGACGGGCAGGTTTACTTAATTGCAGGCACCCCAGAGCTAAGCCCAGCTGAGCGGAAGGAGCTGGAGAACAAGTTGAAGGAGCGGGAGGAATTCCTAATTCCCATTTACCATCAGGTAGCTGTGCAGTTTGCTGACTTGCACGACACTCCAGGCCGGATGCAGGAGAAGGGTGTTATTAATGTAAGTACAGCGGTTGCCACTTCCCCTGACTTGTCAGAGCCGAGCAAGTGAGTGAGCCTATGTCTCGTGCACATAGGCTCATCAGCAGGAAGCTGTTAGGGTTGGACTGAGACAGCTTGTGCAGATCAAACCATTTTCAATTTTTTTGGAGAGACTTTTCCCTTTTTTGTGTATCCGTTGTCAGCCCAAAACGATTTCTGGTTTACATGGCCATGGACCCCTCAGAAGGCAAGCTCCATTTTACTGATGGGAAACTTGAGTCTCACATGCCTTCTCTGAGAAGAGCTGCGTGGGTGGTCCTCAGGCTGTGGATTCAGTGTCAGGGTTCCAGCAGCAACCAATTCACATTTGACCTGCGTGCAAGTTGTTTGAGCCATTCTGCTCCAAACCAGTTCCGCACTGTCTCATTACCTGGAGATTCACAGCCGCCCCGCCAGAACATCCCAGCTGCGGGTGGGGCTCGCATTGACGGGGCCATGGCCGGGCGCAGTGCCCTGGGCCAGGGGCTGTAGCTGTCACATAGGGAGACAGCGACAGGTGCTCAAGCCCCGGCCAGCTGTTAAGTCTCTGAGGGGCCTGCTAGAGGATGGGTTTTTGTGCCAGTGGAGCTCCCTCTGGACTGGGCACCGCGCAGGGCTTGGGGCTGCGGTGGCTGAGCGTGTTCCTCTGTGTACATAGGACATCCTGGACTGGAGGACAGCCCGCACTTTCTTCTACTGGAGGCTGCGGCGTCTCCTGCTGGAGGACCTGGTCAAAAAGAAAATCCACAACGCCAACCCAGAGCTGACTGATGGCCAGATCCAGGCCATGTTACGGCGCTGGTTTGTAGAAGTGGAAGGGACCGTGAAGGTAGGTGGATGCCCTCAGAGGAGCCTTCGTGTTCTGCTCCTTACCCCCACCTGAGGATCCCCAGGCCTCTCAAGGCAGAAGCGGAAGGGAAGCCCACAGGCCTCAGCCCTGTCTCCTCCCCATACAGAGACATGTCATGATAGCTTGTTAGAAGAGGTCCTAGGACATTTTTTGCTGCTCATTCTGTCCTTCAGCAAACCTTTTTGAAGACTTACTATGTACCAGACACTGCATTAGGCCCGAAAGTGAAAGAGGCAAATGCTCTTCCTATCCACACCAAGCCCACCATCTCGAGGGAGAGATGGATTGGCCAAGAGGTCATGTACAACAGTGTGGCCGATATCAAACATAGCACACCCAGGACATCATGGAGCACAGAGAAGGGCATCTGAGCCACTCTGTGGGAAGGAGGAGGAGAGTTGAGGACTTCTATAAGTGGTGTCTCAGCAGACCTGAAAACAAAGTAGGAATGAACCAGCAGAAAAGGTTGGGATGGGGATGAGGAGTAGGGGGAAGGTAGGAGGAATGTTCCAGGAAGAAGGAATGGCATGTTTTAAGGCCTGATAGCAAGAGTATCGTGCATCCAAAGCACTGCAGATATTTCAAGATGGCGAGAGATCCCAAGAGATTGGGATTGTGTGGGTCCGTGGAAGGTGTGCTGAGGGTTTGGACTGCAGTCTTTGGGGAGCCACTGAGGTATTTAAAGCAGCAGAGTGACGTGCTCTGATTTGTGTTGCAGGAAGACCACTCAGGAGGCTGGGTAGGGGTGGAACTTCAAGGGTCAGGAGCAAGAAGCCTAATCAGAGGTAATGGTTACGTAGGCAGGAGGTACTGGGGCTTTACCTGAAGAGCTTCTGGTTTCAGATCTGAGCTGGGAAATGTCCCCCTGCCTGCAGGGAACCATGAATCCTGCATCTTCTTGGGATGATCTCATGGAGAGGACACAGGGCTTGGACCAGTGCCCCCACTGAGATGGTGTCCCTGATGCTCTGGCCCCAGGGCTGGGCCTGAGCCCAGGTTGACGGGCCACCAGCGTTTGCCCCTGGAATTGTGGGCTGCACAAGACAGTCCATGAGAGGATGGGAAGAAAGAGTTCGAACTTTTATTTCCTCTATTTACTTCACTAAGAAAAAGAAATTGACCTTTATTGGTAGTTATTATATGGGTTAAAAGTAAATCATATATGTCATATATCCATTTTATCAGAATATCGATAGTATATGCTGAAACTGTCTTTTCCTGATAGCTGTTTTGATCGAACATTTGGTGCCTCCTGAGTTAGCATGCTGAAGGAGGGCAGGCCCTTGAGCCTCTTCCTGCAAAGTGTTTCTTGACATCTCTGTTGACTGTTCTCAGGAAGGAACTCCCAGGATTTGCCATCATTGTTAAAGCCAGTGAATCTGGGTGCTTCTAAGATTCACCTCTGTGTTAAGCCTACCCATTTCTTTACGACTGAAAAGCTTCTTTAGATAAATATTTCAGATGTGCAGCGGGCGAGCGCAGCCTTATGCGACATCTGGTTCAGGTTAAGGTCAGTCTGTGGCATCATAATTGAGTGAGACAATTTTGTCAGTGGCTACTGGCAGCTTCTAGTGGAAGTTGGCATTGAAAGTCACGCAAGTGTAAAATAAGAGGTTGTTTTCCAGTTAAGAGTGGCCAGCTAGGTAAATGGAGGGAGAGAGGGAGGGAGAGAGAGAGAGAGAGTGTGTGTGTGTGGCGCCAGGAGCGGCCCGCACCGCCTTCCTACCACGTTAGTCAGTAATGGACGTGCATGGCCTCAGTAAGCACAAGGATGAGGAGAAGGAATAGCTTCCCTCCGAGCATGAAGTGAGTGGATAGGCCCTCAGTTGATCCTTAGCATCTTGTAGCCAGGGGACGGTGCATCTGGAGCAGCAGGTCCTTGCTGTCTCGTAGAGCTGGAGGGAACAGTGGGTTGTCTGTACACAGACCCCAGCTGGAAATCGAGTGCAGGAGACAATTCCAGCCCCATAGGGCAGGAGGCACTGGGAGCCAACTACCTAGGCACTTAGGCTATTCCTTCCCTCCATCTATCTACAAAAGACCACATTCTCTTGAGCTCTTTAGTCTAGGAGGACAGCTGAGGAGAGAAAGGAAGGGCAGGGATGCTAGGATGTGGCTTTGAAACCTCCTTCCATATTCTGCAGGCTCAGCAGGACTAGTTGAGTGGGGGGGGTGGCTGATAAAATCTGTAGCGCCCTTGAGAGAAGAAAGTGTTGCACGGTTCAGAAGCAGTCTGTGCTGCCTCTAAGGGGCTGGCATAGAATTGGCTCTGTATTGGGGACTGGCTTGAAACCTTAAAAATGTCACCCCTCCACCTCCCCTGGTTCTTCAAACAGTGATAGATATTGTGCCACTGGGTCTCAAGTGCAAACACCAGCCAAGTCTAGACCTTGGCTTTGCACCAGGAAGTGACCCTCTGATCCTCTGTGGTTACTGGCAGGGAACGGCATTTACTGATAGGCATCTCTGAGCCATGCTGTGTGTTCTTTTGTCCCAGAGAATTTTTTTTTTTTTAATCTCCATCCTGAAGAAAGAGATTGAGGGACAGAAAATTTGAAGACACTGCGATGTTATGTGACTTAGAGCAGGGCAATTCTCTTGTTTCACATAGAGGAATCTGTTCCCGGGAGTCACGGGACTCTGTGGGAACACACTGGAACAGTCCTGCTGTGGGAAATAGTAAGGTTTATGATTCAGGGCTTCGCTGCAGAGAGAAGCAAAGCATCACTGCAGCTCCCTGAAAACAGTACCAATAATTTCGGTTTAAATTGGGTCATAGAAATACAGTGCGTGTCTGTTGTGCGGGTAGGTTCTCTGTCTCGATTCTTAGACCCACAGTCTGAGGTATGTGGAATTTCAAAGACTGATTTTTCCCCCCAAGCTCCGGTAGTAGAAACTGAGATGGGAACTGTGTGGGGCCATGAGCAGAACGTGGTTTTCGGAATCTCACGAACATGGCGCATCCCAGCCTTGCCGGCTTGGACATGGTATTTATTTAAGCCTCTGTCCCTTCCTGTGTAAAATAGAGAAGATGTTTCTTTCACGGGGTTCAGTGAGTTTTAAATAACATGATGAAGGTATGAAGCACAGTGCCTGGCACTCAGTAGACACTCAAGAGATGCCCGTTTGCCCCTCCTCTCTCAGCTCAGCACACGTCAGAGGGTAAACTAAGAGCAACAGACGTGTGACTTCATGATCGTGGCAGGAGTCATGAGCACAGTCTATTTGCAGTGTGTGTGCTTTGATGTGGCTTGCTCTAACTTACCCATAATCTAGGGTGCCAAAATTCATTCTTATGATCCAGATCGTTCACCATCCATTCACTTGTACTCTGGATTTCCAAACGAGTTAGTCAGTCAGCGGAGGTCCCTGTGAGGATGACAGAGGAAAAAGCACCAATGATAGGGTTATATGATTTCCCCTGTCCCCAAAGCCCAGCCTCAAGCTACCCCTGGATGAGTCTCATGCACCAAACTTTTGATTTCAGGCCAGGGAAGGAGGAGGGAAGGCAGAACCTAGAAAACATGTTTTTGGCCCTGGATGGGGCTGAGACTGGAGTAGCTCTGAGGAGACGGGGTCCCCAGGCCACCCCAGCCCACATGGCTGTTTGCTATTTTACTCCAAAGCCTCAGAAAAAAATCACATTGCCGGAGGTGTCTCCAGATAGCTCCCAAGATGTGTTATTTACAGGGCATGGTAATCAGGACTCACATCCATCAGACAGTGCCCTGGTCATTCTCTGGTCCTCCTGTACATTGAATAAGGAGGACTTAACACCTATCCAATACTTAGAAAGGAAACTTTCTAAACAGGTCATTTAGATTTTGTGCGATAGACTAATTACTACATACAATTAGACTGTGTAGTGCCTGAGATACTTATCCACTGATGCAGAGAAAGATAAAGCATCCGCTGAACATTCATTGTGAGGCCTAGCGTTGTGATGTTTAATTATCAATACTTTATTAGTATTAAAATGTTCTGATTGGGATGAGTGTGAGGCAGGTGACTTACGAGCCCAGGCCTGTCATGAGAGTAACAGTCCAGCATTTCACGCTTGCTTTTAAAATCCACACTGGAACACTGGGTATAATCAGCCACGTTTTCATAATTTTAAGGAGGGAAATAATAAGGGCTTTCTTTCTGGGAATAGGGTTGGCCTGTCCTTCTGGATGGCTGGAATGATGAGTCTTAACATCTTTGTTCTAGGAGGGCAGACAAGGAACCGTAGCCTCTCTAACTCCGTGGAAGGGAGCCTTGCTCTTTCCCAGTGATCTCAGGCCACAGCAGTACCTTAAACCCTCCCAGGCCTGTTAACAAAACCCTGTGGCACTGTGGGTGCTTATGTTTGTATATTCTTTTTTTGTGTGTGTTTGTTTATTCTTGCTACAAATGCTATTGACTAGGATTTGCGACCCCTTCACCTTGGTGTATTCTGCCGTGATGGAAACTTTACTGAGGTTTGGCTTGGTGGTTGTCATCCAGTTGTTCTATTTTGAGGGAACAGCAAGTCTTTCATATATGGGGCCGTTTTTGAGAGCAGCAACTCCAAAACTTGGAATGTGTTGCCTTAATCCTGTCTAGGAACTTTTTAAATGTTTAATTTAAACACCTAGCATATTCTGTGGCTGCAGGAGGGGAAGGCAGAAGAGTTTTCTCTAGAGGGTAGCTGGCTTTCCAGCATAGTGTCTAAGCATCGTTAGAAGCAGGCATCTCGTTAGCTAATACATTACACCAATCAAGGAGAGTTATCTTAAGCCACAATTAATCTGCTCCCTGGCATATGTTGATAGGAAAGCATCATGCTGTTTCTTAATTAAAAGCAAACGGATTAAAAATGATTAATAAGAGTATTAAATATTCTAAACTAAAGGCTTTGGGATTCTTGGGTAAATCTAGTTGTTTTTTTTTTTTTTTTCCCATTCTGAAACCCAAGAAGCATTCACTGTTTTGTTTTTTCCAACCCCCAAAATCTGCATAAGTAAGGGCATGTGCATAAGTCCTCAAGCCATGGAGAAGTCTAAATTACCAATGATAGAGATGGACATGTCCGAGTTCGGTGGCAGCGGATAAGAGTCCCGGTGTATCCAGTCCCTATGTGTGGGGTGCACGGGGCTGGGATGCCAGAGAGATCACTGCATTGTGGGGAAAACAGCACCACCCACCCACTTTGTCAGGAGAGATTGACATAGCACCTCCTTGCCTTCAGAACAAGACACTTCCCTGCCCTTTGCCCCAGAGATGGTAGCAGAGTCCTGACCAAGGCTCAGGCTGACAGGGGCTTGGCCATCCCACCCTGACAAGGAGAGCTGATCTTTGTAGCTGCTATTCCAAACAGAGCAGGCACGTTGGGGGCCAGAAAGAGAACTGCATAAAAGAACTAGGAAGGGTGCGGGCGCCTGGGTGGCTCAGATGGTTAGGCATCTGCCTTCGGCTCAGGTCATGATCCCAGAGTCCTGGGATCGAGTCCCGCATCAGGCTCCCTGGTCCTTGGGAGCCTGCTTCTCTCTCTGCCTCTCTCTCTGTCTCTCATGAATAAATAAATAAAAATCTTAAAAAAAAAAAAAAAAAACTAGGAAGGGTGCACTGCTGACCCTTAATCCTGGGCTCCTTAATCCTTCAACTCTGAAGGACACCTTAAGAATTTTTAGAAATGTGGAAGTCAGTCACATGACGTAATAAATAAGCAGTCATAGCTAACCCACCAGCGAAGTTAGAGATGAGGAAGTGAGAGTCTGCGAGAAACCATTCTTTTTGAAGGCATGAAATAGAAAGTTAGAAAACCACACCACACCGCACTCGGTTTCTAACTGCGTGCTGCCCTTGAAGGGTGGGAAGAAGACACTCCCTCTGTGCCTCGTGGGTCCTGGAGTGACAGCCGTGCTCCGGTGCCTCACTTGTATACAGGTTTCCTGAGCCACATCTCAAGCCTCAAAGCCTCCGAGAGTCCCTAATGCACCCACCTATTAAATTATAGCGCCAAACTCATTGTCATTCTGACTTTGACTTCGTTAGTGATAACAGAGAAGGATAGCGCACCTTTAAATGACGAGCTTTGTGTTTAATTACCCAAACAAAATGACATAAATATGAATGAGCCCTAATGGTGGTACTTGGTTTTCCGGAAACCATTAACAAAACGATTCCTAAATGATTTGTAAAGAAAATGAGAGGAGAAGAGAGCAAGGAGAAGGCTATTAGGTTTCTAACACACTCCTGAATTATTATGTAGTCAACTACCTAGGAAATACTCAGCTAAATGATCTCGAAAAAAAGGCACAAGGTGGTTTGTTGAGACTTTCAGGGTTACAGACGCCTTGCCCCTGTGGCATATTCTCATAGAAAGTAAAATGGGGGGTAGGTTTCTGACCTAGTGGCTCTCCCCTAGCAGCAAGACTCCCCCTCCATGCCTCGTTGAAAGAGCCTTCCACAACCAGGCAACTCATCTGCCAGCTTAAGAATTGTGGCTCACCTCCTCAGAAAAGACACATTTCAATTTTTTTTTTAAGATTTTATTTATTTAGAGTGCACATGCAAACGGGGGTCATGGGGGAGGGGGAGAGAGAATCTCATGCAGGCTCTGCGCTGAGCATGGAGCTGGACACCAGGCTCGATCTCACGACCCTGAGATCATGACCTGAGCAGAAATCAAGAGTTGGATGCTCAACCGACTGACGTGGACTTTTATTTTTTAAATAAACTCTACACCGACGTGGGTCTTGGACTCACAACCACGAGATCCAGAGTCACATGCTCTACTGTCTGAGGTGCCCCTCAGTCAGCACTTGACTAAACAATTTGGGCTTTTAACTGTTTGTTTCCGTCAAGACCAGCAGCTGATTACATTCTCTCAGGCTTTGTGGACTAGATAGAGCCCTAGAATCATAGGACTTGCGTCAGTGTGAGCACTGAGGCCTCCAGGGGCCCAAGAGGCATCTTGTCCCAAGAGAAGGAAAGAATGAGGACAGCCCCTGTCCTGAGGCTTCTGTCCACCCCAATGCCAACAGTAGCGGAGAATCGTGAACAGCTCTCTTACAGTGAGCAAGCTGTTGGAATGAACTTTACAGATCATGAACTATCAGGGTGTCCAGCCTGGCCTGGCCCCTGGTGTTTGACCGAGAGTTGTCTGTCTGCAGGCCTACGTTTGGGACAATAACAAGGATCTGGTGGAGTGGCTGGAGAAACAGCTGACCGAGGAAGATGGCGTTCGCTCAGTAATCGAGGAAAACATCAAATATATCAGCAGAGACTATGTTCTCAAGCAGATCCGCAGGTGAGACCCTCAGTGGGGGATTTCTGTAGGAGAAATTGGGCTCGCTTCCTTGGAAGGAGCAAAGATTTAAGAACAAATCGTGAGGTGGTGCCTTACAATCTTTGTGAGGTTTTTTTCTGTTTGAGACCACTGTAGTGGACCCTCCGATAAAGATAGAGCCCTGAAACACAACTCTTTCTCAGCTCTTGGTCCCTAGGGCACTTAGTAATCTCCGCTAGATGAAGACTTAGTTCATTGTGCCCAACTGTTAGCTCCAAGTGCAGGTCTTCTGACTGGATGAATGATTCTGTGAGAAAAGCTGACTCCATGGCAGCATCGTGGGAAACTACCTCCTCCCCTCCCGCAGCCAAGGGTTTTCAGTATTCTCCATCGAATGGGTGGTGGGGACGGCTGGGGACATTTGTAAATGTCAGTGCAGAAGACAGATTTGTACTCAGATGGACCCATTATTTACAGTTTACCCCATTTGCTTTATCACTTGTGCGTGTGCTTGCTTTCCCATAGATACATGTTCCCATATACCTACTAAGGGTTAAGTTACATAGATCATGGCCCATCACGGCCCTTTACCCTAAATATTAAAGTGTGTATTTGCTAATATGGATATTCTCTTACATAACCACAGTAGGATCAATTTTAGTACATTTAACATTGATAGAAGTTTTGTTTCTTTCTTGAGATAGAGAGGAGAGGAGAGGCAGAGGGAGAAGGAGAGAGAGAATCCCAAGCAGGATCCATGCTCAGCACAGAGCCTAATGCGGGGCTCAGTCTCATGACCTGAGCCAAAGTCAAGAGTCAGACACTTAACCGACTGAGCCACCCAGGCGCCCCAACATTGATAGAAGCTTATATCTAATCCACTATTCGTAAAACATGCTCGTTTTGATTTTGTCTGATGTTTTCTCATGATTAGATTCAGGTTATACATTCTCCACTGGAATATTACATACATGAAGGGGCCTTCACAGGGCACCATGTCTGGAGACATGATGTCATCTGCCCCTCCTGATGTTAGAATCACCTGGTCAAGATGTTACTCAGTTTCTCCACTGCATACTTACTGATTTCCCCCATTGCACCTAATAAGCAATCAGTCTGTGAGGAGACACTTGAAAGCCATGCAGATAGCCTGTTCTTCAGCAGGATTTCCACCTACATCTAGCATCCATGGAAGGCTCTTGTCTGATCCAGTCTTTATGGCGAGGTTGCAAAAGGATAACTTCCCAACTCTGTGTCCTCCACCATACCCACTTCAGTTCTTCTGTAAGCAAAAAGTCGTCTCTCTTCCTCCATTCATGTATGTATTCATTAGTCTACATCGATCATGAATTTGTTTAATAATTTGCAGTTCATTATTACACTCACTTGAATGCCCAAAATGTCCCAGATTTAGCCAATGGAAGCACCTTTGTGCGGGTTCCACTTTCTTTGTGACACGCCCCCATTGCTTTTGTTGGGGTGTTTAGTTTTTTAAGTAATTTCTTAACTTTCTGACATAGCAAAACGTGTCAGGTCCATCTTGTACTTGCCTTGCTGCTGGGGACTTTTTTCATGTAGGAGAACAGATGAGGTGAGGTGGTGGCCAGTGTCTGCAGTGGGTTCTGTCAGCATGTTATCAGACGGTTCTTAAGCTTCCCTCGTCTGTACGCTGCTGCCTCTCTCTCCTTCACCATCCCCCATCTTCCCCTTCAGCTTGGTACAGGCCAATCCCGAGGTTGCCATGGACTCCATCGTCCACATGACTCAGCACATCTCACCCACGCAGCGAGCAGAGGTCGTGCGGATCCTCTCCACGATGGACTCCCCTTCAACGTAGGAAGAGCTTCCTGCCCGACCCCGCCCTGCCTCTGGAGAAAAGCTGCCTCTTACCGCCGAAGGCACCGGAGACCCAGCCCTGGAATCCAAGTGGCATTTTGCTTCCCCTTGAACGTTTTCAGGTTATGCATGACATACTGGGATAAAGGGTCACAGAGCCCCCAGCGGTCACACCCATCCCATTCAGTATTTATTACCTTGTCTGTGACTATAGCCCTCTGCCCCTGCCAGGACCTGCGAAGGCAATGAAGGGTACAAGCCTGTACCATGAGGTCTCACTACACAAAAGCAGGGCTGCTGCTGGCCTGCCAGCTCCTTGGTCCCAGTGCAGGGAAATGGGAGGTGTTGCCAGGCAGTCAGCAGCCCGCCCTCACCCCTGGCCCCATGAGCCTGCAGCCACAGGCAGCAGAGGAGGGCTGGGGCGAGGAGGAGGAAGCCTCCAAGTCCACTGTTTTTTTTACCTCCACGTTCAGCCCGGTACCCACTAGGTACAGGAGAGGAATAGTTCCCAATTTAATCACACCAAGGGACCTGTTTCTTCTTCATGGAGTGAAATCTTCAAGCTCCGTGGGAACTCAAAGATGAGGGCAAAACCATGATCCAAGAAGCAGACCAAGTCAATGTTGGTGATTTAGGGGCCTCAACTGTGGGTTTGATTCTCTTAGAACAAATGGAAGGATGGTTGACCCATCAATACCTTGCATGTCCCTGCTCACCCAGCTGGTGCAACCTGCTGGGAGCCACATAGGCAGTGCAGTAGCCTGAGCAGGGGCCAGAAAGGAGCCTGGGGGAACGGCCCTTTCTGGCGCTGATGGCAAGTAGTTACTCATGCCACAGGGAGAGGGGGCCGGATAGTCTCTCTCTTTTAGGACTTACTATTAAGCCTGGAGCTTTGATAGTTATAAAAGGTTACTAGTGCCTACGGAGTCTCTCAGCTCTATTTCCAGGGCAACTCTCCTACTCCCTCTGGGTCTCCCCACAGCTGTTGAAAGGATCCCTGGTGAAGTCTGTGCTGTCAGCACCAGGAACTGGCCTTCCCCGGTGTGAGCAGGCTTCCAGGGAACAGAGAATCCACATGACCTTAAGATTATCTACAACTCCATCGTGGTGCTGCTGTCTTCCAGGCTCACTGGTCCCTCCCTGGCCGGTGGCCTCCTCACCAGTGGTGGAGATAGTTTATTTTCAACAATCCGTTTATTCAAGAAGGAAAGAGTTTACGGATTCCCCCATTGGTGTTCCTAAAGCAAGGTGGCAGGTGATCAGGGCTGGTGTAGCATCTAGTTCTTACGGTGCAGCTAATTGCATTTGTCCCTGATGACCAAGGAGGAAATAAATCACTAAGACATTTTAGTGCAGTGGTATGAAATACTTTTGTACAAGCTACAGTTTTGAGCCTTAACGCTAGAGTACGCACACAAGAATGAGCCCCGCCTCCCTTCTTTGGGAACCGTGTGTGCAGACGGGCACCATGTAGCTGGATCCATCGCTGACCGCCCGCTGGAGCTCGGAGCCTCGGCCAGGCTGCCCTGGTGCAAGGTGCAGACATTCGGCACCATCAGAGAGGGCAGGAAGAGGTGGGGAACAATGTTCAGTCCAGAAAGAAGCATCCACTACTGCTGGTATCAGCTTAAGTAAAAATTGGATTCGTCTTGGACCAGGTGATTCTTTTCCGTAATTAGTAAAATTCCACATACCTGTAGGTGGTACAAACCCCTCTGCTCGCCCTGGTATTTCTTCAGAGGCAGGGTGGGCCACACTTGTTTTACCTCTCCCTCTTCGCCAGATTATGACACACTACGTGAATACGGTTCCTCTCTAGAAGTCTGTTCGGCCTATTCCCCCATCCCCAGAACGCCTCACAGCAGGTCTTCCCCCAGACAGGGATTTTTCATACAGAGAAGCCAGAAAGAGCCATAGAACATGAGCAATCTGATATTCCCCCAGCCCATTACATACGCAAGGTTACTGAGCTAGGAGGAGTATAAATGATGTATTGACCAGGACTTGCTTGAGCAGAGATTGCCATATTCACTTCATTCACAAAGCAGCCTTCACTTGTCTCATTGAGAATTCGATGGACACATACCCTGATGAGCAAGGAGCATCAGTCAAATGTATTCTTTTCACATTTTGTTGAAATAAACCTCCACATTTGTAGAAGAGTCACTGTTTGTCATTTCAACCCATGCCCAGCTACTTCATTCGTGCTCCACTGAGCAGGGGGCTTTCGGCAGAGGTAGGCTGAGCCTCTGTCCGTTATAGGGACAGAACAGCATGCTTGCATTGCTTCTGCAAAGTGACATCGTTCGGAGACTTGGTTTTTCAGATAACACATGCCCTTGATGGCCTGGGCAGTTTCAGGGGTGTTTTTAAAAGGAACTTCTTGGTTTGCATGATTTTGTGGGATTTTCTGGGTCAAGTGAATAGTGAACCATTTTCAGAGCTCACCTCAGGCCAGTTTTATGGAAAGGTTATGGATTCTCTTAATTTAGCTGCTTAATGGATTTTGAACGCTAACTTTGGGCACAAAAAGGCACTAGGGGCAGGAATCTCATGCTTGTGTGCCTTCAACCCTCTGCCTCAGTTCCTCACTGGAAATCCATGTGGCTGAAGCAAAGAGCAAACACCAATCCCTAAACATTTGCAAAGAAAGGTAGAAGCCGCAAGACAGTAGGGAAGGGAAGCACCGGCCTTTGCTGATAATTAAGCTTGGTATGCTGTGTGTCTGTCTCTCTGGGATGTTTAGCAAAGCAGAGGGAGTTTTTTTTTTCTAAAATAAAATGTTTTAAATGTTTTTTTATATTTATTTTATATGTCTATATAATATATTGTGAATATATATCCACTTGAATCACCTTAAGGTAGATGTTCTTAGAAAGAGTAATAAGGGAGATGTGAGGGAAAATTACTACTCTTTGCCACCAGCTGCCGCACTCCATGGGCAGAGAGTCCTGGTCGGCATAGAGGCCTTGGACCTTCTTCCCTCCTCCCTAAGCAGGCAGATGAGAAGCAGACCCCAAAATGTGAACTTAAAGCTGTCCCTGCGGTGCTGGGGAAGGTCAGCAAGACGAATGGGAAAAGATTCTGCTCTTGCCTCCAGGAACTTTCCTGACACATAAAGTGCTTTCTTCTGTTGGGGAGTGATATTTCTTTCACTGGTCTTTTTAATAAAAGAAAATTTAAAACCTCCACTAGTATCACCGGGATAATACAAGCTAGAACAGCAGGGATTCCGAGATCTAGTTCCAGGCCCACCGACATTTCCCCAACTGAAAAACAAGGATACGGTGATGAATACAAGGGCCTGATTACCATCACAGGGAGGACCCTTTCTGTGCTCCTTCCAATGTGCAAGGCTTGGCGAGAGGCCTAGAGAGGAACTGAGCTGGGAGGTGAACTCAAATGCTGGCTCCTTGGCTGAGAACTGCAAGGCCAAAAGCTGAGCCCACCTGATCCATACAGTGAGGCAGAAAGTGGTAAGGGCCACATGAGTGGTGCAGACAGTTAAGGGCCAAAGCCTCCTGGCAGAGAGCAGTTTCCAGATAGGAAAGGAAGGCAAGGTGTCTCAAGTCAGAGCGCCAACATTTGCAAAGTTCTCAAGGGACATTAGGAACTTTGGAGAGGAACACAGCAGTGCTGTGGGGTAGGATGGACGATGAAATCTGGAAAAAAAACAAGTAGGTAACGGATCATGTGCTAGGCCCAGGAAGAAGATACATCCTGGAGAGAGTAGGAAACCTTTGGTGGTTTGGGAAGACTGGGTTCAAAAGTTTAGAAAGCAGCCTGAGGGAAAAGACCACCAGGGTGTGTGCCGAGAAATCCAGCTTCAAGCCCAGCTCCATGTGTGTATGTCAGTGAGCTGGGGTCACCTAGGGTAGTCAGCCCAGGCCACCCCAGGAGGCATAAAGATAATAAGCAACTGTCAGCTATTTTCAATACTCCAGAAATTCTGTGTGTGCCTCAGGCAGGCAGCTAAGGCTCACCATGGCACTGTCTTTCTGTTGACAGTTTTGCCAACCCAAGTAGTGCTGGCCAAAAGTTCCAGTTCATGATAATAAATAACGGGAACAGGACATCTTCATAAATGCAGTGTTTGAGTAGGCAAAATCTTCAAAAACAAGATTCCCTGAGGTTGCAAGGGGCAAGGAGGATGGGTTGGGAGAGGATAATTGTGTCTCGGCTTTGAGAGGACCTGGAACCAGCCAGTGGGCTCTGCCCACTGGGCACCTTAAGGAGGAAATAGACTGGAGCTCAGAGATGGCTGAATGATGGGCCTAATCCCAAACATTCTTATCTACAACCGGTCTGGAGTGAGCAAGAAGGATTGGGTGTGAGGAGAGACAGAAAGGACTAAGGACATCCAGACCCTGACTTGGGAAAAAGCTAACAGAACACTCTTGTCCATGCGAACACAGGTGGGTATTTTCAGAGCCACTTAAACGAGCATAGACTTCGGAATAAGCCTGAGCTGGGTTCAGATATCTGGTCCTTCATTCCTGTTCTTTGGAAAGTTCCTGCCTCCTTAATCTGTGAAATATGGATAATAAAGAACTCATAGGGGCTTTCTGAAAAATTACCTTAAGTTAGTTAACACAAATCAAGCGATGGACATTAGTAGCAAATTCTCAATATATGTTAGGGTTCTCCATGCTCTGCCCCTTCCTCATGCTCACAAGATACGGGATCTGTCATCACTCTGGAGTCTCCTCATAAAGCTTTCAGAGAACCATCCCCCTTACCTGAGCAGAAATCTAGGGACTATCTCCAGACACTAGTTCCATGGACACAATGCAAAAATGTCAATGAGGACTCTTATGCTCTGCCCCCCAAAATTGATGTGTTGAAATCCTAGCTCCCGCCAGTGATATATCAGAAGGTGGGGCTTTTGGGTGGTGCTTAAGTCATAAGGATGAATCCTTCATGAATAGGATTAGTGCCTTAAAGAGGATCCAGACCGATCCCTTCCCTTTTTCATCATGTGAGGACACAACATGAAGTGAGGGGCCCCAGGAGGGAGCCCTCACCTGACCATGCTGGCATTCTAATCTCAGACTTCCATTTTGTTGTGGCAGTCCAAATGGACTAAGAAAAAAAACTGGACCACGAGGGTGCTGCTGTAACAAACCTAAAACTGTGGAAGCAGCTGGATATAGAGGGAACAGACCTCAACATAATAAAGGACATACAGGACGAGCCCACAGCTAACACCAAACTCAACAATGTAAAGTTGAAAGCTTTTCTTCTAAGATCCAAGATCAGAAAAAAAGACAAGGACACCCATTCTTGCCACGTCTATTCAACATACTACTGCAAGTCCTAGCCAGGGCAGTGGGGCAAAAAAGAAAATGCATCTAAATTGGAAAGAAAGAAGTAAACTGGAAAGGAAGAAGTAAAACTCTATTTGCAGATGACATATATATCATGTCAAAGCTAAAATAAACAATTTATGTATGTGTAAATATACAAAGATTCAACCAAGAAATTGTTAGAATGAGTTCAGTAAAGTTGTAGGATACAAAAATCAATATACAAAAATCAGTTGCATTTCTATACACTAATAACAAACTATGAGAGAAATTAAGAAAATCCCACTTGTGAGTGAATAAAAAAAAAAAGACCTAGGAACCAATTTTACCAGGGAGATGAAAGATTCATACACTGAAAACTATGAGACACTGATGAAAGAAATTGAAGAAGACCCAAATAAATGAAAAGATACTCTATGTTCATCGACTGGAAGAATTAGTATTGTTAAAATAGCCATACCTCCCAAAGCAATCTACAGATTCAGTGCAATCCCCATCAAAATACTCTACCAAAATGACATTTTTCATAGAACTAGAATAATTCTAAAATTTGCATGGAACCACAAAAGACCCCAAATAGCCAAAGTACTATTGAAAAAGATGAAGCCAGAGGCATCATACTTCCTGATTTCAAACTCTATTACAAAGTTACAGTCATCAAAACATTATGGTATTGGCATAAAAACAGACACATAGATCAATAGAACAGAATAGAGAGCCCAGAAATAACCCCAGGCATACAAAGCCAATTAGTTTACAACAAAGGAGCCCAGACTATACAAGGGGGAAACGATAGTCTCTTCAATAAATGGTGTTGGGGAAACTGGACAGCCACATGCAAAAGAATTAAACCAGACCCTTATACCATACAAAAAAAAAAAACCTCAAAATGGATCAGAAACTTGAGTGTAAAACCTGAAACCATAAACTCCTAGAAGAAAACATAGGGGCTAAGTTCCTTGACATCAGTCTTGACAATGATTTTTTGAATTTTACACCAAAAGCAAAGGCAACAGAAGCAAAAATAAACAAGTGGGACTACATCAAATTAACACGCTTCTGCACAGCAAAGGAAACCATCAACAGAATGAATGAAAAGGCAACCTATGGGAGAAAATATTTGCAAATCATCTGATAAAGGGTTAATATCCTAAATATCTAAAGAACTCATAAGTCACTAGCAAAATAAACAATCTGATTTTAAAAAAAAAGAACATTTTTCCAAAGATGACCAACAAATGACCAACAAGTACATGAAAAGGTGTTCATCATTCATCATCAGGGAAATGCAAATCAAAACCACAATGAGATATCACCTCACACCAGTCAGAATGGCTAACATCAAAGACAAGAGATAACCAGTGTTGGGGAGAATGTGATAAAAAGGAACACTTGTGCACTATTGGTGGGAATGTGAATTGGTGCAGCCACTATGGAAAACAGTATGGTTTCCTTAAAATTTTAAAAATAGAACTATCATGTGATCCAGCAATCCCACTTTGAGGTATATAGCCAAAGGAAATGAAAACAATGTTGATGACATCAAGAACTAATGATGTAATGTATGGTGATTAACATAACAATAAAAAACAATGTTGATGAGATACCTGTATTCCCACATTACAGAATTATTCACAATAGCCACCATATGGAAACAAGCTAAGGGTCCATCAGCAGATTAATGGATAATGAAGATGTGAGATACACACATATATAATGGAATATTATTCAGCTGTGAGAAAGAAGGGAATCCTGACATTTGTGACAACACAGATGGACTTTAAGGACATTATGCTATATGAAATAAGCCAAACAGAGAAAGACAAATACTGTATGGTATTACTTGGATGTGGAATCTAAAAATAATAATAATCCTCAAACTCATACAAATAGAGGAAAAAAAGTGATTGCCAGAGGCTGGGCGGGGGCAGGGAAGGGAGAGGTCGGGAAAAAGAGTACAAACTTTCAGCTATCAGATGAATAAGGTCTGAGGATCCAGTGCACAAAATGGTGACTATGGTTGATAACACTGTATGGTGTAATGGAAATGTGTTTCGACAGTAGAAATTGTCACACACAGAAACGGTAGTGAGGTGATGGCTGTGTTAAATGACTAAATGGAAGGAATCCTTCACAATGTAACCTGTGTAGCAAATCACCGCAATATATACTTCAAATATCCTAATTTTGTATGTCAGTTATGCCTCAATAAAGCTAAATTTTAAAAAAATGATACCAGGAGTGAGGAGCTGTAACAAATCTAAAAATGTACAGGTGGCTTTGGAAGAGTTCGGAGGTTTGGAGAAAAAGCCTACATTGCCCTGAACAGACCTTTAAATGTGATTTGGGTGAGCGCTCAGAAGAGGAGGAGAGCTATAGAGAAAGCCTCCATCTGCTTAGAGAATCAGAAGTGATGGCAAACTGAATGTTGATGGAAATATGGATGCTCGGGGCGCCTGCGTGGCTCAGTCGTTAAGCATCTGCCTTCGGCTGAGGTCATGGTCCCAGGGTCCTGGGATTAAGCTTTGGGCTCCCTGCTTAGTGGGGAGTCTGCTTCTCCCTCTGCCTCTGCCTCTCTCCCTGCTCATGCTTTCTCTTCTCTCTCTCTGTATCTGTGTCTCAGTTGAATAAATAAAATCCTTAAAAAGAAAAAAGAATATGGAGGCTAAAGGTCATTCTGATGGGGTTTCCAACAGAAATGAGGAACGTATTATTGGAAACTCAAGGAAAGGTGATCCTTGTTAAAAAGTGGCAAAGAACTTGGCTGAATTGTGTTCATGTTCCAGTGTTTTGTGGAAGGTATAACTTGTGAGCAATAAATTTGGATATTTGTTTGAAGCTGTTTCTAAGCAAAGTATTGAAGGTGCAGCTTGGCTTCTCTTGAGTTTTTATAGTAAAATATGAGAAGAGAGAAAGGACTTAAAGACAGAATTGTGAAAAGGGAAGCAGAAACATAAGTTTTGAAAAATGCTCCACCTATCCCTACTGCAAAAAATGTGGAAGGATGTTCTGAAGAAAACACAAGGGTATGGCCAAGTGACCCTTTGATATGGAGATTAGCATAGGTATGAAGCATGAACTTCAGGAGAAAGAGACTGGAAGAAGGAAGATTGTTTTACTTTTTTTTTTTTTTAAGGTTTTATTTATTTATTTGACAGAGACACAGCAAGAGAGGGAACACAATGGGGGGGGTGTGAGGGAGGGAGAAACAAGCTCTCTGCGGAGCAGGGAGCCTGATGCAGGGCTTGATCCCAGGACCCTGGGATCATGACCTGAGCCAAAGGCAGCTGCCCAAGGACTGAGCCACCCAGGTGCCCCCCAGATTGTTGTACTTCTTCAACTTTACAGGATGGGATCACAGAACTACTCAACTTCTAACATGCTCTTTTCTTTAAGACAAGAGAAGAAGATTGGGGTGCCTGCCTCAGTTGGTAGAGCATGTGACTCTTGATCTAAGGGTCATGAGTTTGAGCCCCACACCAGGCATACAGTCTACTTAAAAAGAGAGAGAGAGAAGGACCCCAAAGTCAATTCAGAGATCATCAGAGCTGCCTCAGTTTCAAAAGGTGGGGTTGGTGGGGGGAAGGGACCACATTGCCTGGGTTTTAATAGGCCAGATATTGAGCCCCACCCAAATCTGTGGGCACCAGACTCTTGCCCAGCAGAGCCATGGGGGTAGGGCCCCTCCTGAAGACTCCACAGTAGTGCTGTTGACATTTTATTCTAGCCCAGGAGAGCTGCTGTGTGGACTGTGTCCAGCAAAGCCATGGGGGCAGGTATACCCCAGGCGGTCCAGTGTGTCTGAAAGACAAGACCTCCACTCAGTGTACCTGGAAGGTGGCAGAGCATCAAGTTAAAGATGGTTCTCAGCCTTAAGATTTAATGTTTGCCTTGTTGGGTTTTGAACTGGGTTGGGACTTGTCACCCCTTCCTTCTCTATTTTTTTTTTTTTTTAAGATTTTATTTATTTGTCAGAGAGAGAGCGCACAAGCAGGGGGGCAGCAGACAGAGGGAGAAGTAGGCTCCCCACTGAGCAGGGAGTCCGATGCGGGACTCAATCCCAGGACCCTGGGATCATGACCTGAACCCAACACAGATGCTTAACCAACTGAGCCACCCAGGTGTCCCTCTCTCTATTCCTTTTGGAGTGGTAATGTCTACCCTGTGCCTTCCTACCATTGTATTTTGGAAGTACATAATTTGTTTGATTTCAAAGGTTCATAGCTGGAAGGGAATTTACCTCAGGATGAATCATACCTTGATATCTGACTTGGATGCTATTTAGAGGAGATTTTGACTTTTAGACTTTTAAGTTGATGCTGGAATGAGTTAAGGCTTTTGGGGTTGTTGGGATGGAAAGGCTATTTTACATGTAATAAGGACGTGAATGTCAAGAGCTAGAGACAGAATGCTATGGTCTGAATATTTATCCCCCCGCCCAATTTATGTTGAAATCCCAACTCCAATAGGTGATGGTATTAGTAGCTGGGGCATTTGGGAGGTACTTAAGTCATGAGAACAGAGTCCTCCTGAATAGGCTCAGTGCCTTATAAAAGAGGATCCAGAGAGATCCCTTCTCCCTTCGGCCATGTGAGGATATAACAAGAAGTCTGTGACCTAGAAGAGAGCCCTCATCCAACCATGTGGTACCCTAATTTTGGACTTCCAGCCTCCAGAACTGTTAAAAATAAATTTCTGTTGGGGCGCCTGGGTGGCTCAGTCAGTTGAGTGACTGACTCTTGATTTCAGCTCAGGTCATGATCTCAGGGTTGTGGGTTGTGCTCTGCGCTCAGTGGGGAGTCTGCTTGTCTCATTCCCTCTGCTTCCGCCCCCCCCCCCACCCCGCCTGCTCTCTCTCAAAAAAATAAATAAAACCTTTAAAATAAAAAAAAAAAAATAAATTTCTGTTGTTTTTTTAAAGATTTTATTTATTTGACAGATAGAGACACAGCGAGAGAGGGAACACAAGCAGGGGAGTGGAAGGGGGAAGCAGGCTTTCCTGCGGAGCAGGGAGCCTGATGCAAGGCTCGATCCCAGCGATCAAGACCCGAGCTAAAGGCAGACGCCCAACGACTGAGCCACCCAGGCGCCCCAAATTTCTGTTGTTTATAAGCTATTCAGTTTGTGGTATTTTGTTATAGCAGCCCAAATGGACTAAGACAGAAAAGCCTGAGCTCTAAGTCTGGGTCTGCTTACAGTGGGGTCTTGAGCAGCTCAAGGGCCTTCTGGAGTCTTGGTTTCCCTAGAGTGCATAAGGAGAGACTGAATGAGAAAATCCCTAAGATCCCTTCTATATCTGGAAGGATTCTAATCTGGGATCATGGATGAAGCTAAAGTCTGGGTAAAAATACTCCATATCCAGTGGTGTTGTCAGTAACAGTATTAATCTCAGTGGGAAACAACAGACCAGCAGCCTAGCCAAAAATTTGACAGACATGAGAAATAAGACAGCCCTAGGGGGCCTTATAAGCTCTCCCAGAAGGAAAAACCAGAGGGTCCAATCTATCCCCACATCACTAACTGGCTGTGAACTTATACACATGTCTAGAGGAGATGCAAGAGGGCCCATTAGAAGGCAAAAGCCAGAGCAGACTAAAAAACTGCCTAAATTTTTAATGTGCTCCCCAACACACACACATGCATGCACACACAGACCATTAGCAGAAGGTGGAAGCCTTAATGGCACAAGGTCTTTGAGCACAACATCTGCCCAGACCTCTGGCTGACCATTAGGTGACTGGCTGACCATTGGTCACAAAGGTGATACCTATGAAGCTAGGCTTAAAAATAAGAATGAGCGGGGCACCCAGCCAGCTCAGTCAGAGGCGCATGCAACTTGATCAAGCCTCACATTGAGTATAAAAATTACTTTAAAATAAATTTTTAAAAATAAAAACAAGAATAAAAAAAGATTTTATTTATTTGAGGGAGAGACAAAGCACAAGCAGGGGGAGGGACAGAGGGAGGACAAACAGACTCCCCACTGAGTGGGGAGCTCAATGTGGGGCTTGATCCCAGGACCCTGAGATCATGACCTGAGCTAAAGTCAGATGCTTAACCGAGTCACCTAGGCTCCCCCAAAATAAGCATTTTTATATATTTTTAAAAGATTTTATTTATTTGACAGAGAGAGAGTGCACAAGCAGGCAAAGTGGCAGGCAGAGAGAGAGGGAGAAGCAGGCTCCCCGCTGAGCAGAGAGCCAGCTGCAGGGCTGGATCCCAGCACCTTGGGATCATGACCCGAGCTGAAGGCAGACACTTAACCAACTGAGCCATCCAGGTGCACCAAAACAAGAATGTTTGAAAAGAAAAACTGAGCAGAGACTTTAGCTTCTGCATACCATAGGGGAAACAAAATCCACAGATTTAGTCTTGTCAAGTTATTAAACAAAAAAACCCAAAAGCCTTTGGGGAGAAAGTCAGAATCCATAGTTGCTATATTATAAAAAATGTACAAAAAATTATGAGACCTTCAGAGAAACAGGAAAGCATAACCCATCCTCACCTCAGAAGAAAAAAAAATAGACAATAGAAACTTTCTGTGTAGGTCCAGATGTTAAACTTAACAGATAAAGACTTCAGCTATTATAGAAATTTTTAAAGTAAATTTTGAATAAAATTCTGATATATGCCTTGAAGACATTTATGCTAAAGGACACATTACTCCAAATAAAAAACAGGAAATACTGTATGATTCCACTAATGAGATATCTAGAATTGTCAAATTCACAGAGACAAAGTAGAATAGTGCTTACCAGAGGCTGAAGGGAGGAGAAAATGGGAAGTTACCATTTTAGGGGTACGGATAATGAAAAAATTCTGGAGATGGATAGTGGGGATGGTTGCATAACAATGTGAATATACTTAATGCCACTGAACTCTACACTTAAAAACTGTTTAAATGGTAAAGTTTATATTTACCACAATTTTTAAAAATCCAGAGTTGAAAAGTACAATAACAGATGAAAAATTAACTAGTGGGACTAAATAGCAGATTCAAGGCAGACGAAAGAATCTGTAAACTTGAAGATAGAGCAATAGAAATCATCCAGTGTGAAGAACACAGCCTCAGAGACCCATGCAACATCGGGTATGCCAATTTATGTGTGTTGAGAATGCCAGGAACAGAAGAGAGGAAAAGGGGCAGAAAAAAATATTTGAAGATATAATGGCTAAAAACTCCCCAAATATGATGGACAACAATCTGTAGATCTAAGAAGCTCAATAAATCCCAAGGAGGATAAATACAAAGAGAGCTATACCTAGATACATTATAGTCAACCTGTTGAAATACAAAAAGAAAATCTTGAAAGGAGCTAGGAGAACTCATCACATATAGAGGAACAACAAAACAAAAACCAAATGACAAATAACAGCAATGGAAAACAGAAGGCAGTGGGCTGATATATTCAAAGTGTTACAAGGAAGAGGAAAAAAAACCCAAAACCTGTCAAACAAGAATCCTACATACAGCAAAACTATCCTTAAAACAGATATGAGTGGTGCCTGGCTGGCCCAGTTGGTAGAGCATGTGACTCTTGATCTCAGGGCTGTGAGTTCAAGCCTCACATTGGGTATAGAGATTACTTTAAAAAAATAAAATCTTTTTTTTTTTTTTTTAAGTAGGCTTCATGCTGGGTGTGGAGCCCAACATGGGGCCTGAACTTAACGATCCTGAGATCAAGACCTGAGGTGAGATCAAGAGTCAGATACTTAACTGACTGAACCACCCAGGCTCCCCAAAAATAAAATCTTAAAAAACAAAATGAAAAAAACAAAGATGAAATAAAAACATTCCCAGGAAAAAGACCTCAAGAATTTATTGCTAGAAGACCCACCTTACAAGAAATATTAAAACGCAATCATTCAAGCTATAAAGAAATTATTCCAGACAGTAATTTGAATCTGCACAAAGAAATAAACAGGCATTTGAAAAGGTAAATATATGGATAAGATTGCATAAAACATATTGTATGTTAACTACAATTTTTTTTAAATTTGCTAGTTGTTTATCAAGAGAAACTATTCCATAACACAATATTCGTGTTTCATAGTTCAGGAACAGAGGTCAGTGACAAACTTCAATGGAACTCAATCCAAAGAAATTTTTAACATTCCAAAATCACTTGGCACTCTGAAAGATACCAGCCTTCTTCATCTCCTCAAAATCTTTCATGGAATCCTAATTTCTGTAGAAATCTGCATATGCCTTCTTTCTTGGTTTAGCCACAGCAAACTTATAGAAAGCTGCAACCCCCAGGGATACAGCAAACATTCCAACAATATGAAATCACAATTACTTGGCCAGAGGGCCTCACATCTGAGATTTCATCAAAGTACTGGAAGTCATGGTAGTTATTGTCCTCACCACCACCTCAAACCCAACATCCTTCCTAACTGATACAGAAATGGACAGCCTAACTATACGTCAATTTAAAAAAAAGAAAAACAGGGCGCCTGGGTGGCTCAGTTGGTTAAGCAACTGCCTTCGGCTCAGGTCATGATCCTGGAGTCCCAGGATCGAGTCCCACATCAGGCTCCCTGCTCAGTAGGGAGTCTGCTTCTCCCTCTGACCCTCCCCCCTCTCATGTGCTCTCACTCTCTCTCATTCTCTCTCAAATACATAAATAAAATCTTAAAAAAAAGAAAAACATAGTTGAATAAAAAAATAAAAAGACTGCATAAAGCAATAATTATATCTTTGTATTTGGGGGTTTATGGCATATACAAATGTAATAAATATTACAACTACACAAAGTAAGGGGAAGAAAAAGTGATCTATATTAATCTCAAATATCCCTGATGGTCTAGTGGCTAGGATTCAGTGCTCTCAAATAGACCAAAATGTAATCTCTAGAACCACCAAGAAAATGATCTAATGAAGGGTTAATATGCAGAATATATAAAGAACTTCTATAATTCAACAAAAACCCAAATAACTTGATTTTAAAATGGGTATATGACTTGAATAGATACTTCTCTGAAGATTATAGACAAAGGGCCAACAAGCATATGAAAAGATGCTTAACATCACTAATGATTAGAGAAATGCAAAGTGAACCACGAGATATCACCTCACAACCATTAGGATAACTTCTATCAAAAAAACAAAAACGAAGCAGAAAACAGTATTGATGAGGATGTGGAGAAATTAGAATCCTTGTGCATGGTTGGTAAGATTATAAATGGTACAACCACTATGGAAAACAGTGTGGTAGTCCCTCAAAAAAATTAAAAATAGAATTACCATATGATCCAACAATCCCAAGTCTAGGTATATATTCAAAAGAATTAAAAGCAGGGTCTTGAAGAGATATTGTATATCTATATTCATAGCAGCATTATTCACAACAGTCAAGATATGGAAGCAACCCAAATGTCCACTGACTGATGAATGGATAAACAAAATGTGGTATATACATACAATGGAGTATTCAGAAAAACTGTTACATGGATCCTGATACATGCTACAACATGGATGAACCTTGAGGACGTTATGCTTAGTGAAATAAACAAGTCACAAAAAGACAAATACTGGGGCGCCTGGGTGGCTCAGTTGGTTGAGCGGCTGCCTTCGGCTCAGGTCATGATCCCAGGGTCCTGGGATCGAGCCCCGCGTCAGGCTCCCTGCTCAGCAGGGAGTCTGCCTCTCCCTCTCCCTCTGCCTGCCTCTCTGCCTACTTGTGCTCTCTCTGTCAAATAAATAAAATCTTAAAAAAAAAATACAAATACTATATGATTTATATGAGATGTCTAAAGAAGTCAAATTCAGGGACGCCTGGGTGGCTCAGTTGTTAAGCGTCTGCCTTCGGCTCCGGTTATGATCCCAGGGTCCTGGGATCGAGCCCCGCATCGGGCTCCCTGCTCAGCGGGAAGCCTGCTTCTCCTTCTCCCACTCCCCCTGCTTGTGCTCTCTCTCTCTCTCTCTCACTGTCTCTCTGTCAAATAAATAAATAAAATCTTAAAAAATAAAAATAAAAAAAATAAGTCAAATTCATGGAAAAGAATGTAGAATGGTGGTCACCAGGGGCTGGGAGAGGGGGAAGTAGGGAGTGCTTGCTTAATGAGTCTAGAGTTTCAGTTCTGATTAAAAAGCTCTGGTGAGGGGCTCCTGAGTGGCTCAGTTGGTTAAGCATCTGCCTTCGGCTCAGGTCATGGTCCCAGGGTCCTGGGATAGAGCCCCACATCGGGCTCCCTTGCTGGGCTGGAAGCCTGCTTCTCTCTCCCCCACTCCCCCTGCTTGTGTTCCCTCTCACACTGTCTCTCTCTCTCTGTCAATTAAATAAATAAAATCTTTAAAATAAATAAATAAATAAATAAATAAATAAATAAATAGCTCTGGTGATCTGTTAAGTACAACAATGGGAATAGTCTTTTTTTTTTTTTTTTAAGTAGCCCAATGTGGGACTTGAACTCATGACCCCAAGATCAAAAGTTGCATGCTCTACTGACTGAGCCAGCCAGGTGCCCCAGGATATTCCTAACACTACTGTACACTTAAAATGTACACTTAAAATTAGTTAAGATATAAATTGTATGTATTTTTACCATAATTTTTTTAAAAGAATATATGGTAAAAACAACAGTGGAATTAAAATGGCTTACTAACACAAAAGAAGTCAGTAAATGAGGAACAAATGGACAAATCCTTATCATTAATTACATTAGATTTGGAAGGACTAAACACTCTAATCAAAAAGCAGAGACTGGGATGCCTGGGTGGCTCAGTCGTTAAGCCCCTGCCTTTAGTGTGGGTCATGACCCCAGGGTCCTGGGATCGAGTCTGACTTCGGGCTCCTTGCTCAGCGGGGAGCCTGCTTCTCCCTCTGCCTGCTGCTCCCCCTGCTTTTGTGGTCTTGTGCGGTCTTTCTCTGACAAATAAATAAATAAAATCTTAAAAAAAAAAAGAGAGAGAGAGAGAGAGACTGTCAGAGTGGATAAAAAACAAAATCCAACTCTGTGTGGTCTTAAGAAACACACTTTAGATTCAAAGACATAAATTGGGGGGAAAAAGGCAAACTGAGGGTGCCTGGGTGGCTTAGTCAGTTGGGCATCCAACTCTTGATTTTGTTCTGCTCAGGTCGTGATCTCAGGGTCATGAGATCGAGCCCACCTCCCATCCCCCCTTCCAGCTCTGCACTCAGCAAGGAGTAGGCTTGAGATTCTCCCTCTGCCCCTCCCACATTCACTCATGCTCTCTAAAATAAATAAATAAATCTTTTTTTTTTTTTTTTAAGAGACATAAATAGGTTAAAGGTAAAAGTATGGGGTGCCTGCCTGGCTCAGTCAGTAGAGCACACAATTCTTGATCCTCTGGTTGTACATTCAAGCCCCACTTTGGGTATAGAGATTACTTTAAAAAAATAAAACTTAGGGCGCCTGCGTGGCTCAGTTGGTTAAGCGACTGCCTTCTGCTCAGGTCATGATCCTGGAGTCCCGGGATCGAGCCCCGCATCGGGCTCCCTGCTCAGCAGGGAGTCGGCTTCTCCCTCTGACCCTCTTCCCTCTTGTGCTCTCTCTCATTCTCTCTCTCTCAAATAAATAAATAAAATCTTTAAAATAAATAAATAAAACTTAAAAAATGTAAAAGTATGGAAAAACATATACCATATAAATAGTAACCATAAGAGAGCTAGAGTGGCTGTATTGTTAAATATATACATTGAGATAAATATCACTAGAAACAAAGAGGAACACTTATAATTATTAACATAATTTGTCAGGAATTTGTCTAACCATTATTAATGTATACACACCTAAAAACAGCTCCCAAATACATCAAGCAAAAATTGACAGAAGTAGGGAGGGGGGTGGAGTGATGGGTAAAATGAGTGAAAGGGATTAAGAGGTAGAGACTTCCACTTATAAAATAAGTAGGTCATGAGGCTAAAAAGCACGGCATAGGGAATATAGACAATAATGTGGTAATACACTTATTGTGGTGAGCATTTTGTAGTGTATGTAATTCAATCACTGTGTATACAACTGGAACTCACATAATATATGTCCACTATACTTTAATTAACTTTTTTTTTTTTTTAATTTAAAACCATGAAAATGTCCTGGTCAAACCAGGAGGGTTGATCACCCTAGCAAGAGAGCAGTGCCTAGAGGCCAGCATCCTGGGCATGATGAACATTACAGAGAGTGAACTTAGAGGAGAAATCAGGAGATACACACTATGAGGCCATGGTAAATATTTATAAATTTGAATAAAGAACCATGATTAATTATCTTAAAAATGGACAGAATTAAACAAAAAAAGAAATAGGTAAGTCAACAGTAACAGGTCTGGATCAATAACTTAAACTTCCATCCTAAGGAAGTGGAAAAAAAAAAAAAGAACTAAACCCAAAAAAAGCACACTGGAGTAAAAAATAAAGATGAGAGTGGTAACTAATGAAACAGAAAAAAAGCAATAAACAAAAATTAATAAAACCCAAAATTAGTTATTTGAAAAGATCAACAAAAATCAACAAACAAGAGAGAAGACACAAATTTCCAAAATCAGGAATGAAAGAGATCTTGCTAGTGATCCTTCTGAAATTAAAAGAATTATAAAGGATTATTATAAACAACTTTATGCCAATAAGACAACTTAAATAAAATGAACAAATTCCTAGAAAGACACCATTTACAAAAACCGACTTGAGAAGAAACAGAAAATATGAATAGACAATAACAAGTGAAGAAATCAAGCTAATAATTAAAAATCTTCCCACAAAGAAAAGCCCAGTCCTGGAAGCCTTTGTTGATGAATTTTCTTATCAAATATCTAAAAGAAGAAATACCAATCTTTCACAAACTCAGAAAACAGAAAACATTTTCCAATTCATTCTCTGAGGCCAGTATTATCCTGATACCAAAGCAAACAAAGACATCACAAGAAAGGAAAACCACAGACCAATATCCCTCATGAATACAGAGGCAAAAATTCTTAGCAAATATTAGCAAACCGAATCCAGCAACATATTACAAAAAATTATACATCACAGCCAAGTGGGATTTGTCTCAGGAGTGCCAAGTTAATTTAACATCCAAATCAATTAATGTAATATACCATATTAATAGAATAAAGGGCAAAACCCATATGATCATCTCAATAGATGCAGAAAAAAACATTTGGTAAAATTCAACACCCATTCTAAATAAAAATTCTCAACAAACTATGAAAAGAAAGGAATTTCCTCAACCTGATAAAGGGCATCTATAAAAAAAACCAAACTATAATGGTGAAAGATTGAACACTTTCCCCTCCTAAAATCAGGAACAAGGCAAGAATGTTGACTCTTGCCATTCTACTCATACTGGAGGTTCTAGCCAGTGCAGTAATTGCTAAATAAATATTATAGGCTTGTAGATTGGAAAGAATTAAAACTATCTTTATTCACAGAGGGCATGATCCTATGTGAGAAATGGATTTTTAAAAACCAGAATAAACATATTCAGTAAAGTCAGAGGGTTCAAAATCAATATACAAAACAATCAACTGTGTTTCTGTATACCAGCAAGGAGCGATCCAAAAATAAAACTATAGAAATATGCATTGACAATAGCATCAATAATGGTAGAATACTAATGAAGAAATTTTACAAAAGAAGTGCAAGATTTATACACTGAAAATTATAAAACACTGTGGAGAGAAATTGAATATAAGTAAATGAAGAGACATTCCATGTTCATGGATTGGAAGATTCAATGTTGTTAAGATCGCAATTCTCCCTAACTTGATCTATGGAGTCAATGTCATCCCTATCAAAATCCCATTAAGCATTTTTATAGAAATTAGCAAATTTATACTGAAATTTATATGGAATTGCAAAGAACCCAGAATAGCCAAAACAATTTCAGTAAAAATTTGGCAGACTTAAACTCCCCATTTTCAAAACTTCTACCAGGATAGAAACAGGCAAATAGAATGGAACAAAATTGAGTCTAGAAATACATCCTCATATTTATGGTCAATTGATTTTTGACAAAGGAGTCAAGGCAATTCAATGGGGGAGAAATAGTCTTTTTCAACCAATGGTACTGGGACAACTGGATATGCATATGCAAAATTATATTTTTAGACCCTCACACCATAGGCAAAAAATCTAGATTTATAGACCTAAATGTAAGCTCTAGGGGCGCCTGGGTGGCTCAGCTGATAAGTGTCTGCCTTCGGCTCAGGTCACGATCCCAGAATCCTGGGATTGAGCCCGGCATCAGGCTCCCTGCTCAGCAGGGAGTCTGCTTCTCCCTCTCCCTCTGCCCCTGCTTGTGTTCCCTCTCTTGCTGTCTGTCAAATAAATAAATAAAATCTTTAAAAATAAATAAATAAATGTAAGCTCTAAAACTCTACAAAACTTCTGGAAGAAAGCAGAGGAGAAAATCTTTGTGACCTTGGGTTGGGCAAAGATTTCTTAGATATGACCCCCAAAACACCCACCCATAAAAGAAAAAAAAATTGATAAATTACACCATCAAAATTAAAAACATTTGTGATTCAAAAAGACAGCATTAAAAAAATAAAACTAGCAGAACTAGTCTGGGAGAAAATATTTTGCAAGTCTTAGCTGATAAAGGATTTTTATTTAGAATATATAAAGAATTCTTATAATGCAATAATACAAGCAACTCAATTAAAAATGAGCAAAAGAGGGGCACTTGGGTGGCTCAGTTGGTTAAGCATCTGACTCTTGATTTCAGCTCAGGTCATGATTTCAGGGTTGTGAGTCCAAGCCCTGTATCAGGCTCTGCACTCAGTGGGGAGTCTGCCTGTCCCTCTCCCTTCCCTGCCCCCCTGCCCCCCACACTCTCTAAAATAAATACGTCTTTAAAAAAATAAAAATAAAAATGAGCAAAAGATCTGAATAGACATTTCACCAAGGAAGATAGATATATGGATGACTAATAAACACAAGTTAGCCGTTCCACATCATCCGTCACTAGGGAAATATAAACTAAAGCCACAAGAAAGTCCATTGCTTACTAGAATGGCTAGAACCCAAAGACAATAACAAGTATTAGCAGGGATGTGGAGTAATTGGAACACTCACACCTTGCTGGTGGGAATGCAATGTGGTACAGCCACTTTGGAAGACAGTTTGGCAATTTCTTAAAAAGTAAAACATAAACTTACCATATGACCTAGCAATTCCGTGCCTTGGTATCTATCCAAGAGAAGTGAAAAACATGTCCCACAGAGACGTGTTTGTTTGGATCAGCTTTACACCTAATAGTGGAGATCTGGAAATAACTCAGATGTTCATAAATGGGTGAACAGATAAGCCAAATGTGATGGAGCCACACCACGGGGACTGCAGCGGTCCGGAGAAATAAACCAGCGACGTGGGCTGTGGCGTGGATGAACCTTACGCTATGTGAGAGAGGCCAGACACAGAGCCTACACAGGGTAGGATTCTTCCAGGAAACACTCAGAAAGGACAGCTCCCGAGCTACGGAAAGCAGATCAGCTACCGTGTGGAACGGTACACCAGCTTCGAGTTATGTGTTGGGCTGATGAAAATGTTCTAGAAGTCAAGTGTGTTGATGGCAGCAGAAATTTACTAAAAACATCACGGAATTGTGCATTTATCGTGGGTGAACTTTATGGTATGTAAATCACACCCCACTATGAAAACTGTTAAAGTCCCGCAAAGGGTAGGAGCACACGAACCTCACCAGCAACACCCAAAAAAAGCCTGCCTCCCGTCTTTGCACCCGCGTCCACCAGCAACCCCTCCAACACCCACGGTTCCCCCTGCAGGGATCCTCCCCGACGCCCAGGGGAGTGTTCACATTTAGCTCATGGCGCTGCTCGGGAGAGGACCGTCTTCCTGCCTGTCCTCCCGCACGACCCAGCTCCTCGGCCGGATCTTGGGACCAGAGAAGCAGTGTCGGAAGCTCCTTCCTGTGCCGTGAGCTCCCGCGGACGGATCGTTAAGTCTAAACTTCTATTGGGCAGCTAAGCCCAGAAATGGACCCCGGCACCTAAGTTAATTGAGTTACAAAATGATCCTTTTAGGACCAAAGTCATTAAAACAGCTGCTTCTATGACCCATCGTATTTATTATTACCTTTCGTCAAAATCTACTCTGGTCTGCCACCCTCTGGCCTAGTCCAACCACATCCCCCCTCCACACACCCCGGCCCGAGAAACCCTGGCGCGGAGGCTGGGGGGCTCGGTCACCCGCAAGCAACCTTGACCGCAACGATCCCTGGTACCCACCCACACATTTCACAATAACGGGGAGGAGGGCTCCTTGTTCCGTGGTCCTGCACGGTTTCTGTGGCCTCCAGTCCCCGCAGAGCCCTATCTGTTGTTCTTCCCGATAAGCCACAGCCCCGCTCCAGGCCCAGACTGGAATGATTTACCCAGCGGGCCTGTGAGCAATCCTACATCACGGATGCTCCCTCTGGTTCAGAGGCTGGCTGAGCGCGGGGGAGACCCCGAAGTAGCAAGATCCAGCTTGGCCAGCGGTGAGCTCCCCTGGAACTCACCTCCAGCAGTGAGCAGCATGCCTAACCTCTGTCACAACGCACAGGCTCCCCCACGCAGCAGCTGGGCCCATCTCGGGCGGAGCACTGGGCAAGGGCCACCTGGGTGGGGATCCTGGTCACCGGCCCCTGCAGCAGCACCGCCTGGCGTAGGGAGTGGGGGGGGGGGGGTGTGGGGGGGTGGAGAGGCGCCTTGCTGACCACACGGGCTCCGGGCTCTGCAGCGGTCTCCTGCCCAGGAGCTGGGATGCTTTGCACTGTCTGCTGCAGGCACTTACCTCCACGCCTTTCTTCACTATTCAAAAGTCACACCCCCAAACCACGGCTAGGCACACACAGAAACACAATTACAGGAGGCGGGAAGTACTCAACTCCAGCAACGCATCCAAAACTCTACCCTAAAATATCTGCATATTAAACTACCAAGGACAGTTAAGCTTTCAAAGGGAGAAGATCAAAGTGCTGTCATCTTTTAATTTAATCCTTTTGTTGCATCAGTGGTCTTAAGAGGGATGAGAGAGATCAAAATAAAAACGGAAACAAACTATAGCTCTGTGGCTGTTGTGTTTTAGTCTTTTTTTTTTTTTCTCAATTTGGGCCACAAAATAGGTCAGCTCCATTACTGATCAGCCTTCCCACAAATATTTAAAACAAATTGAATTGCACACCCAATACCCATCACAATTACACCAGGCACAATAACTAAATTAGCAATTCAACAAAATAATTGGAAATGCGATTCTCTCTATTCCACCAGTCTCCCTCGAGGGTTTAGCCGATCTATGGGGGAAAACTCAGCTTTCCTAATTCTGCAGCTAATTAGAGACACACTTGTAAATGAAGTTGTTTGTCTTAAAGTTGAAATTCTCATCTGGGGGGTGAGGGAGAGGCAAAGAGAGGAGAAAGTCCTTCCACTCTGGAGCAAGTGTATAAACAGGTAGAGAGAGCACATGCCCGGGTTCTAATTAGCAGCCATATCTGCAATTAATAAAACATCGCTATTTACCATCACTTCTCTGGAAAGGAACTTCAGAAGCGCCAGGCTGGCTAGAGAGAGGTGCGCATTGGCGCCGGCCCGCCCTGGGGTGGCGGGCTGTGTGAAGCTGTCTGCGGCGAGCGGCCGGCCCACCAGGACCACGGGAGGCCCAGAGACGCAGCCAACTCCTGCGTGGGCCCTCCAGTTCGGACCAGGGAGCCCCGGGGCCTCTCCCAGCAGGAAGCAAAGGGGAGGCCTCCAGGCCAAACAGAACATCCCCTCCGGTGGGCGCCCCCCAGCCAGAGGTGACGGTCTACCTTGGCCCACTTGCTCAGGCCACTCTTGGAGAAGCAGTCTTGACGTTTCAATTAGGCTGTCCTTGGCCTCTTTTTGCTCCTTCAGGAAGGAAAATCTCCATTTAATTATATAACGGAGAACTAGGGCTTCCTTTTGTCCCCTCTCACCCTCCTTCAGGAAGATCAGGATGTGACTCACCCCCTCCACAGGGCTCCAAAGGCTTGAGATGCCGGTCATGGTCACGGGTGGGGGCGCGGCTCGGTGCCCACGTGGCAGCCGGGAGCTCCTCTCCCAACGCAGGGCCTGCACTGCACCACGGAGCGCACATCTGGGTTGAGCACCCCCACGGGGAACAAAGGCCTGACCTTACCAGCAAGGTCAGCACATGAAACGGTGGCCCTCGGGCCTGGGTAAGCCTCCGTTCTGAGATCCTCCCAGAACATCACAGCCCCTAGGTGGGGGGTGAGGCCGGCCGAGGAGCCTGCTAAAACGCTGATAAGTAAATTCAAAAGCACCTGCCCCTTACTGCTTATCTCCTCAAACAAGGTGAACTCGGGAGTTATCACATTTAAAGTGTTCCGTATTAGCCTTACATTTAGCTCTTAAAACCAAGTGCAGCGCGCTACAACTTTAAAGGACACAAGAGTCAAACTGGAGAATAAGTTGAAGGCAGCGGGATGGGTGGGGCCGGGCTAGCCGCCCAGGCGCCCCCTCAGCCACTCTGGGCACCCAGGCAGGAAGCTACTGCCTCCCCACCCCTTCTTTGTACCCCAGGTCACAGCCCAGCCACCCCAAAGTCTCAAGCAGGCCCTCCTGCTCACATACCTGGCGTGTGAAGAAAGACACTGCACCTCGCTGCCCCATCTGTTGATCGCTGACTCCATTTTTAATGTTGGTGTTTGAACGGTTGGGAAATATTTGTCTAGACCCAAGCTATCCAATATAGTAAGCCATTAGCCACAGTGCAAGTGCCCAAAGCCACATGTGGCTAGAGACGAGGGTATGCAATAGCTCAGAATGATAGGATTACATCCCCATCGTCCCAGAAAGTTCTACTGGACAGCACTGTCTAGATGTCCTGGACGCAGCTAGAGCTAGAAGAGGCTTCTCCTGGGCTCCGCAGAATTCCCCACGGAAGAGTGGAAGGGACGCTGGGAGCTCGATGCTGCCCAGGCTGTGGAGGGGCAGAAATCACGGAGCGGCGGGCTAATTGCTTGGGGCTCCATATCAGCCACACCTGCCTGCTGACGCACCTGGCCGCCCAAGGCAGGGCTCTGGGCCCGACTGCGGAGCCCCAGGGAAGTGCCCTCCTGCCAGGCTGAGTTCTCACCCGGGGGAACCAGAACCTTGGAACGTGGTGCCAAGCTCGGAAAGGGGCTTGGAGCCCAGCCTCCCAGGAGTGCCCGCCAGGATTGACAAAGGCAGTTCCAGAGGAGGTAATGGCTTTGATCGGAACCAAGTTGGAGCACACGGAACTCTCCAGTGCAGGGGAACAGACATGCGCCCAGAGACTGGGTCACCTGCCCCCACAGCCCTTCGCCAAGCCTCCACCAGGGCCTGGCACACAGCGGGAGGTCGACAACATCTGCATGAACGGAAGTGAACAACATCCTTGTGCCTCTGCTAAACCCAAGTCTACGGAGCTGCCTTTACTTGGACACAGCTGCCTACAAGTGTTTAGCTGAGCCGCATCTTACTAAGTAGGAGCCTGAGGCCCAAAGGTCAACCAGCTTCCCCAAGGTCAAACCCTAGCAGATTTCATTGCTAGTCCAGGATTCGTCCCGCTTCATCTTTTGTTCCTATCTGTGCTTTGCTCGGACACCACAGCCACCCATTCCAGGACTAAGCTGTGCCCCCAAGTCTCTGTAGGAGCCGGTACCCCTGGCCCTAGATAAACCCAGCAGCCCCTACCTTGGGTAAGGGCAGGCCAGGAGGCGGCCTCACCAGGTGACGGGCACCTGCCAGCCAGAGCAGCCCCAGCTCATTTCCAATCCACTCACAAACAGAAAGGGGGGGTGGGAGGAGGGTGGGCAGGGACCTTTATGTGTTACTGTCACCATGCCTGTTGGGGCCCTTATATTCTTCTACCCTCTCAGTGATGTGGGATTGTTGGTGGCTGGTTGGTTGTTGGTTTTTTGTTTTTTTTTTTACACTCTTTTAAATTTTCTTTCCCGAGAATTCAGTGTCCTTGACCTCGACAAATGAACAGAGAACCCTGAACCAGGGGAAATAAAAGTAGCAAACTTCTCAGGAATAGAAATGCTGCTGTAGCAGTACCCTAGAGGCAGACCCCCGCGAGGGGCGCCCCCTCTGCACTCCTGCCGCCCCTCGACTTGGCCAGGACAGCTGTGCACAAACTGGAGAGATGCAAATCAGCAGGGCGACATGGACCCCTCCCCTGGGATTTGAGAGAGAATCAGTGAACGAACTTACCAAATTGCTGGCCATTATTTTGGAGATGTTAGGAAGAAAGAGAAAGTGAAGAAAGATAGAATGAAAATGAAGTAGATGAGCTTTAAAAAAAAAATGACTAAGGCAAGCGTAATGTAACTCCTCACACAAGTGCCCTTACGACACAAGCACATATATACATTTAAAAAGTAAGAACAGGGGCGCCTGGGTGGCTCAGTCGTTAAGCGACTGCCTTCCGCTCAGGTCATGATCCCAGGGTCCTGGGATCGAGCCCCACATCGGGCTCTCTGCTCGGCGGGAAGCCTGCTTCTCCCTCTCCCACTCCCCCTGCTTGTGTTCCCTCTCTCGCTGTTGTCTCTCTCTGTCAAATAAATAAATTAAAATCTTAAAATAAATAAATAAATAAAAATCTGAGCCTCAATTAAAAAAATAAAAATAAAAAGTAAGAACATGTAGGAAACAAGGTTCATCTGCTAGGGACGAGGCTCGCTGCTTGGATTTGCCTTTAGTAAGCACGGGGACACAGGACCGTGGAGGCAGGGCGCCGCAGAGGGGTGGCCTGCAGCCCCGCCGTGACACCCCCGCGACCGCGGGCCTCCTGACCTTTACCTCGGCTTGTCTGCAAAGTTTTGCTGAGACAGGTGCCTCATTCGTGAGTCTGGCCCAGGGAGACTTGGATCTTGGCATCACCACATCCCATGGACACAGTGACTACTACGTCCCTGGGGAGTGTGGTTCCACGGTTGATGACGAATGTCACATTTGGATTCATTCTGTGCCTCGAACTCAGCTCCCTCCGGGTGACACGGTAAGAGGTGAAGAGGCGGTGATCTTGGAGAGCTCTTAGCAAAGTCCACGGGGACCAGGAAAACCAACCTCTCAAAGGAAACGATGTTTTTAAGCTGGGGATGCAGAGCGTGGTGCTGGACTGCTTGGAGTGGACTTTTCCGTGTTCTGTTGGTTCTCGGGGTTTCCGAATGATGCTCCTGACGGCGACCCGTGGACCCACCAAGGGCCGGACAGAGTAGCGGGGATGAACGCACAGCCGAGGGAGGTGAGGGAAACCCACACCGAGGGGTCCCCAGGATGAAGACCCTGAAAGCAGCAAGAACCTGAAAGCTGGAGGGGAGAGTGGAGAGCAAATTATATGCAGTCCAGCAGCCAGAAAAAAGATATGGGGGCCGAGGAGGGAGATGATGGTGTCACTTTCTATTTATCCACCATCTTTCATGGGAGCCTCTCCAAACACATTATAGGCAGCAGCTCTTTAATCCTCCCAGAGGAGGATGCCGATTTGCAGGGTTCCCTGGGGGGCAAGAAATAAACCCCAGGATCAGGCTCCTAGGCCAGTCTCCTCTCTGCCTCTCCACACCCTTTGTTGGGGAATGGCCCGGCCTACAGCGAGTGAGCAGTGAACAGGGTGCTAAAATAAGCCTCCATAATACGAACAAAGAGCCTCTCAAATAGTTGGACTTTATTTTCCCTTGGTTCACTTTACTCCTAAAAATGTATGACGAGGAAAAAAATTTGTTCTTTTTAAAGATTTTATTTATTTGAGAGGGAGAGAGCATGCACACAAGTGGGGGAGGGGCAGAGGGAAGCGGGCGCCTGACATGGGGCTCGATCCCAGGACCCTGGGATCATGACCTGAGCCAAAGGCAGACGCTTAACCAACTGAACCACCCAGGCGCCCTGAAAAAAGTTATTTCCAAAAGACAATAAATGAGTTTATGTACAAATATTGGACAGTAACATTATTCATAATGGCAAATAATTGTTAACAATTAAATGTTCAACTACAGGGGATTTGACTAAGTGCTGAAGATACAGCCCCAAATGGAATTATTAATTAGCAATTAAATGACTTAAAAGGTATCTGTAAAAACATGAAAATAATCTTTTACTGTACTATTTTAAGATTTTTTAATTTTTTTAAAAGATATATTTGAGAGAGAGAGTGCAAGTGGGAGGAGGGCAGAGGGAGAGGAAGAGAGAATCTCAAGAAGAGCCCCTGCTGGGCACAGAGACTGACACGGGGCTTTGATCCCAGGACCCTGAGATCCTGAACTGAGCTGAAATCCGGAATTGGACGCTTAACCAATTGAGCCACCCAGGTGCCCCTAAAGATTTTAAGTAATCTGTATACCCAACGTGGGGCTCGAACTCACAACCCCGAGATCCAGAGTCACATGCCCCTCTTTTACTGTACTATTAACATGCAGGATACTATGTACCTACCACTGGTTCCCAACTGGGGGGTGTGTGTGTGTTATGTGGACGGGGAGGTGTGGCCGCATGGATAGTTTTCATTGTTTTTTTGAAAGAGTAGAAAACTTCAAATAGTCTGAAGTAAAAACTAAGGCTCCCCCCACCCCCCCCAAGCTGCCCCCCCAGGGAGAAGAGGGGACCACTCTACCCGGTGGTGCCCATATAGGAAAGACGGCTCTGGAGTACAGAACTGTGAATACCGAGAGGTGGCTATTTCCGGGTGGTAGGGTATCGGCCGAGACTTACTTGTCCCTTCTACTTTTCTGTAGTTAGTTGTTGGTGTAAAATAATGTAAGGCAAGAAAGCAGCCTCCGTCTGCTGTCGTGAGGGGAGGGGCCCACTGCCTGCTTCCCAGCCCTGGCAGGGGCGCAAACCCAACCAGCAGGCAGCGGGCCCCGCTGGGAGCAGCTCGGCCTCGCTGTTCTGGTGAGCGCTCCAAGGTCTGTGGCTTATGGGTGTCGTGCGTGCAGTAGTCAGCTGGGCAAAAAGAAAATAAGCAAACTCCACACAAAAGGGAGGAATGCTTCAGTCAACACTGAAAAAGGGCCCTGGACTGAAACTCGTGATAACAGTTCTCACCTCATTTGAAAATCAGCATTAGCTACCAAAATGTAAAGTATTAGTTTTATTAAAATGCAAATCAATCAACTAATCTGTCTTTCTAGTAACAGTTGAATTGCAGTATCCGTGTCAATTAAAATAGTTTCCAATTTATTCTTGGCTGGAAGGAGGGTGGTCTTCTGAATTTTAAAATGCAAGCTTCTCTTTACTGAAAATTCTGTCCTTTCTCATCTCTCCTGATTTTAATTCATTTTAATTAAACACGTTGGACTCCAAATATCTTGAAGTACCTGTTTAAAATCTTTTTCTTCATCATGTCACCAGTGACTGTGACAAAGATGCCATCTCTTTAGGAAACAGAGGTCAGCGTCAGCCTCCCCAGAAGTCCGGTATTGGGAGGTTACTTACTGCTGTTCTAACGTGCACGACCCGGGCTCCTCAGGGTAGGTAGACAGGACTGGATGTTCTCTATTTTTAAAAAGTGATCATTCTGAAGGGAGTAAATGTGGGGGAACTCTATTCCTGTTGATCTTCTGGGTAACTGGAGACACACCGAAAATTCAACATTTCCCTGACAGTCAAGCCCAAGAGGTAACTACTGAGACCAAAGAAACAAATCATCACGTACCAAGGTCCAATTAACGTGAGGTGGAAACCCTCCCCGGCCCTGCCCACCCCATCCTGAGCTCAGCAGGCACTCTGATGCCCATACTACGTGCAGGAGCCCAGCCTGCAGGCACGGTGCGTGGTCCCCACCCAGACGCCAGCAGTGTGACATGCGGGATTCCTGGGCACCCAAATCTGTCACTTGGTTCTGACATTTCAAAACAGTATTGGAACCTGACGTTAACAACAGTGACTAGTTATGCACCACAACTGAATGCACGTTTCTTCTCGAATTCCACAGCTCTACATAAAGATGTGGGCAAAGGAGCCGGGCCTGGTCCGTCGCAAACACCGGGACGCACACATTACTTATGCAAGATAATCTTCATTGCATATTGACCACAGCAGGCCAATAAATCCCCCTTATGGGGATTTAATTTCCAGCTTTTGACCTCTGGATGAAAAACAAGTGAATCATTTCCCCCTGCTAGATTTACACCAGAGTTCATCTCAATAAAGTGATTTAGGAATGGTGAGAATGGAAAAGGACTCTGGAAGAATCTATGGGGGCGAAAAGAGGAAATGAGAAAGAAGTCAGGGATCTGTTATTTGCGACACATAGGCAAATGCCTCCAAGTTATAGAGTCTCCTGGGCACGGTTCAGAGGTTTCTGGGGATTCCCTGCTCCTCGGAGCCATGATCCATCGCCAAACATGATCCGCCCAGCAAGCAGCATCCTGGCTTCTGTGAACTTTATATCGTGAGAGGAGTCTGTGTGACTAGAAAGTGAAAACCCTCCCCACAAACCTGTCCCCCTACCAGAGCTCTAAGCCGACTTACTCCATGCTGCTTAAGACATCACATGCACACGGCAGTGGCCGTAAGAACATGGTTTATTTGTGATGGTGAACGAGTGTGGAGCGCGGGTCCCCAGCAGACTGAAGCATGGGGGACATGCACACTTGATTCTAGGCTTCCCGGGACTTATTAGGCACGTGCTCTGAACCCCACACCTTCCCAGGACTCCCCAACTAGCCCAAAGCCGTGGGCCGGCGGCTTCCTGCATTTGAGGCTGGCCGAGGCGATGCACGGTGGGTCCGTGGGTCCAGAGGCTCTGCCTCGGGCCTGCAGCAAGAGCCGCGGGTGCGGTCAGTCCCTTTGGCCTTCGTCAGGAGGGCGGAGCTGCCCAAAAAGAGATCGATACAACTCGGTCCTAGAAGACAAACAAAACAAACCGGTAAACACACTGGTTCCCTTTTCAAGGTTCAACAAGAACTGAGAAGCCAGGAAATGCCCCCTCAGTTTCTTCAATGGCCAACATAGCCGTGTCATTAAAAATGCATCCCACCGCCCTTACTCACAGATACAAAGCAAGGAAGAAACTAGAAGCAGCCAATCAAATAGTAAAATATGTAAATAGTCCGGTGTGGCTGGATACCTGTCTTCAGGGAATGAGTTTTCTATAAGTTTGCCCTTTACAGACAGGCTCTTCAAGTAAGAAAACAAGATTGAATATTTTAATAGGATGTATGAGACCACCGCATGACGAGGATTCAATCAGACATGGGATGTAGGGGGATATGATTTAGTTTTCATTCATTTTCTTGGACTTGGCAGTACTTGAAAAACAATGAAAATGACCCAGCAACAAGATTCCAATTACTACCACATGTGCAGCTGTTTGGTGGTAGGACCAAGGTTCTCCCCCACTCCCCTGGCCCCTTTTATCTAGTTTCAATCTAATAAATAATTCGATTCGCTAATTTATTTCTAGAGCGGGGCTTTGATTAGAAAATGATAGTAGGCCAGGGTCTTGGGTCCCTGAAAATAAAGTATCTCTTCCAACCTCTGTTTCTGCTGTGAAATGCGACACACATACACCCCCACCCAACTGAAGTCCTCTGTCAAGGCCTGGAAATGCAAAAAGGGGTGGGCTGGGGTCTCTCCTGTCCTCGTCACCGGAGCTCCCAAACATGGTCCTCTGTGCTCAGAGCACAGGTTCTCCCTATGGAGATGTGAGGAGGGTGGTGAGCCACGGAGGAAACACGGCCGGCCGGGGCAGGCGACCCACAGCTGCCTCTGCATGAAGGTCAGGCCACTGACCCTCACGGACAGAGGCCGGGTGTGCAGGGTACAGTCATGTGCCAGCCACAGAATGACCCCACGGGAAAGCTGTGCCTGCTGTTTCATACTTTCAAGATCTAACCCGAAAAGACAGCCCGCCATCCTGGCTAAGAAAAACCCACCTGAGAGCCATCTTCAGCAAATCTGACTCTCCAAACAGAACAAAACACCAAACCACCACCCTTCAAACAGCTATTTTGGTTTAACAAGACTTCAACACAAAAACTTACGAGTCTGTGTTTGAAGTCATCCCGAGAGGGTGGTGCGCAGGAACAGAGGTTCCATCATTAGAAAGTCCAGCAATAAAGACAGCCTATTAAGTCTAAAAAAGGAAAGATCCTAAAGAAGAAACTGCAGTAGCCCCAAATGCAGCCTGACCCTATCGTGCCGGGGAGCGCAGGGCTGGCACAGGGGTGCTGGGGGCGGCGGGGGGGAGACGGCAGGTCTCCTGTACTATGGCAGGGATGTGACCTAAGAATTCGCCAGCAGCCGCCCCTGAACCATGGACCAGCTTGGCGGCCTCAAGACAAGGGCCACAGCCTCACCAGGAGCTGGGAGCTGCGCTCTTCCCTTTGGTCCCTGGCCGTGCACACCTGCCCGCCCGCTGGGGCCAGCCCGCGAGCACAGGCTGGGCGGAAGGCGTCTCTGACCAGGATGCAGACGAGGGGCAGGCGGCCTGGCCTCACTTCCAGAGGCAGTGGCTACCAGATCAGCTCCATCACCCGCAGGACAGCGGGGCCCGCACAGGCTTCCCAGGAGCTCCCATGGCCCATTTGCCCATAAGCACAAGTCTCTCCGGTCATTTCCACACACGAACTGAAACGGCACGAAGGGGCTAGAGGGGCCAGGGCAGAAAGGGCGGTCTGGCCTTAAGGCTGCGCGGGCCGATGAGAGGGCCCCGCTCGCCGGCTGGGACCGTGTCGGGACCGCCTGTGAGCGCCGTCTCGGGAGCCTGGCCCCGCGCCAGTTACTGGCCACAGCGGAGACACACGTCAGGAGCACCGAGTGAAACGCTGAAACCCATGTTTTGATAGAACATCATTTCACACTCAGGTGGACAAAGCTGACAAACATATGCAGCTGTTTGTGGCAAAGCAACCTGGAAGGCTGAGGGGTCTGGGATCTTAAAACAGTTTGAGACAGAGAGAGAGAGACATGAAGAGGAAGGGATGATTCCAGTGTAAAACCTCCAATGTCATTGCAGCTCGGGGCCTTCCTCAGTGACCGGCTCTACCCTCACAGCATCTCAAACTCCCCGTCCCCCCGCCCCCCGATTCCAGTCTCACCATCGCTGACCAGGAATAAGGTGGTGGCCCCGAACTGACTTTCCCATCCCCCCCCGCCCCACTCTGTTTCTCAGCCCCAACGGGGCACGCACACCCCCCGGGGCACCACCAAGATGAAGCCCCCTGGCACCAACTGCTCTGCTCAGCGCAGCCCTGGCGCATCCTTCCCCGCAGAGGCTCTATGGTGTGGGGGTCTGTCTGCCCTCCTCCTGCAAGAGTTCTACAGAACCACGCAGCCCCCTCACACATGGAATTTTTCTCAATAAATTTAATAGTCACAAAGGACATAATTACCAGAATCTTGTGAACCCTACCTTTTGGAATAAAACTCGCACATTTCTTTTGTAAAGCACCCAGTGGAAAGTACGTGCCAGACTGACTTGATACCCATCATCATTCATTTAAATAACACATAAACATACTCTTAAACTTGGAAACTTTACAGTGTTCTCTCCTTTTTAAACTCGTATTTCCATTTGATTTTTCTCTACAGATTTTTGTTCTAATTGTTTTATGCTTGAAAGTCTTTTATTGATCACCCTATTATACTTCTTGGCCACAAAAAATATGTAAATTGAAACACTTTTTGAAATTTCAGAAGTTGAAATGAAAATATTTTCATTTCTTGATGCCATAAGGCTCTAAGTAATTAAAAAAGTACTTCTGGATTGTGTCATTATTACACAATTATTATTAGGACACAATCGACATATACAACAACAATATAATAAAATGTATTATAATTTTGGTGAAAATTTATTACATGTAAGTGTGTAAAACGTTACTGGAACGGCATGTCTTCGTGATATGGATGGGGCCTGTCACGTACCCGTGGTGAACAGCATTTATCACCGGAATGAAAGAGCGCTCAGCATCCAGGCTACTCCTGTCTGTCGGTGTTTGCAGACGCAAGCACAGAGAAACCTCATCACGTAAACAAGCAGATGGGGACAGGGGAGTTTTGTGACAGCAGTGTCCCCAAATTCTTTTGATTCCTTCTGTACATGCCCCCCAAAATCACATAGTGATCTGCCACCAAAAATTGGTTTTAGTGATGTGCCAGCTGACAGCTCAATCAGGCTGTCCCGCAGCTTTGTTGGAAATAAAGCCCTGGAACCCTCCAAGCCACGGGGCCTTGTTACCAGTTCTCAATCCCCGCGTCAGTGCCATGAGGCACGCTCCTGCTTGGCGCCCTGGCGGGGCGGGCGGTGGGGGGGGGGGGACCCTCCATGTCAGAGAGAGGAGGGGCGCAGCGGGCTGCGCAGGTGGGGGGGCCACCGTGACAGGCGAGACCAGAGACCCCAGCCCTGGCCCAGGTGCACTCTCCAGCTGCCCCACTTGGGCAAAGAGCACACATCTGGAAATCAATTCCCAAAAAATGTGTGTGGTCTTTTCCCCTTGGGGAAGTCTCTGCACACCCCAGCGTGAAGACTCAGGGCTGGGGAGCACTGCGTCTCCCTCACACGCACACACGCATGTGACGTGGTGCCAGGGCTGAGGGAAAGGGAAAGGCATCTTCAAAGAAAAGGAATCTGTCCATATCCCTTTCCCCATCCCAAGGAAAACAAAACTAAAAATAAAACTGGGTAATAAAAAGGCACCACGGGACAGAGGGTCAGGCTGCCTTCTGCCACACGGAACATTTTCCCCTGCAGCATCTTTCCTAACCAGGATTTAGCCATGCAGAGAAGCTCGACTATCAATCCTTCAGGTTAACCTTGTCTCCATCTGATTCTCTAGGGTAAGTGTATAGTTTAATACTTGAGGTCCCCTTAAGGCTATGCATAATGAACTTGGTTTAAAAAGAAAAAAAAACCTTAATTCCTGCTCCCTATCACTTCAAGAATCAAGATCTGAATCACTGAGCTGAAACGCCTTCCCCACTCTTACCCTTGCCCCACACTCCCTGCCTCACTGGCCAGTGGGAACGTCCACTGTGGAAAATGTATTAATGTTCGTATCATGCAGGAGAATAACCTACAGAGTAATTAACAAGACTTGGACCTAAGGTAGAAGGTCGATAGCAGGGGCCCTTCCTTGAATTAAAATTTAACTTACCCTTTATTGCAACCTACAAAAGCAAGTAATGAGCACTAACATTTTTATTTCTTTTAAACTGTCATTTAGGCTGTAGAGGGGATAATTACCTATCTCTAGTGTAGTAAGGTTTTATAACCCTTAGTGAGGCATTTTCTAATTTAATATTTTTACTATATTATCATAAAACCTGTTTCTGGAAAAAAAATGATCATGGATTAGCAGCCATTTTCCATAAAGACAGAATGTGTGTGTGTGTGTGTGTGTGTGTGTGTGTGTGTGTGTTAGGATTCGGCTTATTTATGATTAGCAGCCATTTTCCATAAAGACAGAATGTGTGTGTGTGTGTGTGTGTGTGTGTGTGTGTGTGTGTGTGTTAGGATTCGGCTTATTTATGACCTGATTCTTCTGAAGGGACTCACAGTACTGCAGCTGAGGGAGCCATGGGGTGCAGTGGCCTGAGCGGTGGGCCCCTGCTCCGTGCACACCACCTGTGTGCGTGCCCGCGTGACCCTTGGCACGCTCTGTGGAAGGCTGCGAGGGCCAGACGACAGCAGAAGCTCCTCCCCACGCTGAACCCAACTCTGCCGTCCTGTGACCGCCACCCACGGGCCCCTGGTCCTCCGGAGCCCCCGAATGCTCTTCCCTGCGGCAGCATTTCAGTGATTTGAGGTCCTCCCCTAACCACACCTGTTCTTCGCCAGGTGAGGAGAAACCGTTCCTCCCTGCTAGGACGAAGCTCCGAGATGCCCCAACGCCCAGGCCCCCACGCCTTCCACGCCAATCCTGACACGCCTGGCGCGGCCTCGTTGGTCCAAAGTGGGCAGAATGGGGCTCTCTTCCCTCCGCCGTTCTCAGCACACACCTCCCCTGCCTTCACGGAGCTTCGGATCTCTTCCTAATAGCGACTGAACAAGATGTCTTGCCAATTACTGCCTGACACATACCAGTGACCCCAAACAAAGGGATCCTCCAGACCCCGACCCTCTGAATGCTTTGTGGTCAGCTCCCCAAAACATGAGACACAAAATGGTACCTTCCTTTAATCTTTCATTCCTTCTGCTTCCTCTGACCCAGATCCATCCTACTCTGTACCAGTGACTTTACAGGTGAGAGAAAGGTGTGTGAGAAATGCTTCTGTGACCTAACAGGGGAAATATATCGATCCACATGGCAAGCAATTGCCCTGTGCTCTTTGGGGGCCGTGGTGGAGGGTAAACCCTAGCACGTCACAGGACTGAGGCAGAGACATGTGCTGGAACCTGTCTCCAAGACTGGATTGTTAGGGACGCGAGCCAAGTGAAGAGACACATGCGGCTCTTAGGACAACGTACATAAATTATGACAGTAGAAAACTTAGGATTCCTGAAGGTAGCCAGGAGGTCAGCACTTAACTCTCCCTCGCTCTCCTCCCAACATCCCCCGGCAACAAAAAGTGGATCACAGCCTCCTTTCCTGAAATCTCACACTTCCAGACCAAAAACCAACACACACACACACACACACACACACACACACACACACACACACACACACACCCAAGAAGTGAGGTAAAAAGAAAAGAAAGCAACCTTCTCTTACCTAGGACTTATTTCTTAACAGGATCAAGTTAGCAAAGTAGCAGACAGGACTCCAAGGATGCCCACATCCACCGCTAATTACCTAAATCTGGAGACAAGGCAGGTCTCCACGCAGCCGCCCGAACCCGCCACGAGGTGGCAGTACACGACGCGGTTCTCAGGACTTGGGCCGCGGTGTGGTTCCCAGCAAACTGCGCCCATAAATTACCTAGTGTGTCTGCTCTCATCATCATCCTCCCCGTGCTTGAAGGAGATTCTAGAACGTCTGTTCCATTTCGCTCTTTTGGTCGGGTCAGAACTAGGTCCTTCAAACCTCTGCAAATGCTTTTAGCCCCGCAGCTTTAAATTACAGATGGTGACACGTGGCCTCTGGCCTGACTCCCAAAGATCAGACAGACTCAAGATTTATAAATGTTCAGAGAAGCAGGTTGAGGGCCCAAACAAAGGAACTGAAAGGCTCGGGAAAGGAAGGAGAGGGAAGAGGGCCAGGGAGAGACGGAATGAGGGCCGAATCGGCACAGGGTTCCTCGTTCGGGCTCCTTCCTGGTTCCCAAGTCAGCTACACTCACTTCGCTTGAACAAAGGACAAAAAATATTTGAAACTTCTGTCATCCCTACTGCTAGCTTTGAGTCTTTCAAATTCTTCTAAAGAAAAATAATTTACCTTGGTGGATTAGCAAAAAAAAAAAAAAGGGTCGTGGTGGCCGGGGATGGGGGACCACACTGGCACTCTAGACAAAAGGGACGTGGCCTCCTTTCCTGTGCATTAATATTCCATATTCCTGGGATGATTTCCACTTTCACAGTTTGACTGTTTTATAACAGATTTGATGCGAGAGAAGACAAATGGCCTCGCTCAGGAAAGACGACAAATCATCTCACCGCTTTTAGCGGGTTTTCTCTTTATTTTTATTTATTTTTATTCTGTGGCTGGGCTGCAGAGCTCTCTGCCTTGCTGGAGATGTTTAATATTAACGGCAGGCCCCCGCGATCCTGGCAATAGAGTTGGCCGGTGTTGTGTTTACGGTTTGGTGACTGCTGGCTTCAGGAAGATGAAGCTCCTTGTTCAAACAGCAGCTCCTCTCACAGCTCCTGTTAAAAGCCCGGGGATGCTTCACTGCTTAGACGTGAATCACTTCCTCCAGCCGCACTGAAGGGGAGACTGACACACGAGTTACGTTTGTGTCCCTATCAAGGCTGCTGCCCAGCGACCCAGGGCCTGGGGGGCGGCATGTGCTGCATGTCTCAGCTCCAGTTTAACTCCTACTTTTGGGGGTCAGAACACACGGAAATTAGTGAGCGTGTTTACTGGCAACCCTCAGAGTTTCAGCAAGGCTTTCTAGTACTCCTGGTAATCAGCGGGAGGACTTGTTTAACTAGGAGCCCAGTATCACTCCAAACAAAAGCAGCGACCACAGAGCACAGAAACACCCGGCACCAACCCCACTGCGGCTGTCCTGAGGGCAGGGTGGAAGGTACCAGCGGGCCCCAGGGCCAGGCTCCTAGCTGCTGACCCCCAAGTCCTGACACTCTCCGCCCTGGGGCGCAAGGCTCTTGGGTTCTCCTTTGCTCCTCCTCCCTCTTTGTCTTTTTCATATTCCTCCTGGTTAGGAGTGTAGACCTTCTCCCAGCTTCTGTTCTTGGCCCTCCTCTCTCGCCTCTCCCACCCTCCCCTGGCAACCTCATCCATGCTCTCGGCTCTAACAATCTCCAGGCCAGGCTCCGATGCCCTCACCTAGGCAATGTGCCCCTGGCCCTGCAAGACTACGCTGGCTGTCACCTGAACTACCGTCTCTTAATAATGGCAGCAAATTCTCTGCCATTGACGTCCCACACTTAGGTGCTTAATGGCAGGAAGCTCCAAAGTTATAGGTATCGATACCACATTTTCTGATTCAAAAATAAAATACACCCTGAGACAGAGCTCTGGCTTGGACAGTTTACTTATATTAATTGACAGAATGAAAACTGATGCCCTCTGCAGTGCCTGGGTGGCTCAGTCGTTAAGCGTCTGCCTTTGGCTCAGGTCATAATCCCAGGGTGCTGGGATCGAGCCCCGCATCGGGCTCCCTGCTCACCGGGAAGCCTGCTTCTCCCTCTCCCAACTCTCTCTGCTTGTGTTCCCTCTCTCGCTGTGTCTCCCTCTCTGTCAAATAAATAAATAAAATCTTAAAAAAAAAAAAAAAAACTGATGCCCTCCATCTGTCAATCTTTTTTGATTTTTAGTAGGGTCCTTCAAAGAACTTCTTCCTCTTCTCTGTAAATCGGAAATTTGGGGGGAAAAAAAGGCTTGTCCCAGACACCTGCCACGTCAACTTTCCTCAGGAGTAGCAGCCGGGACCCTGCAGCCTCTGGGTGTCCGCAACAGGGCATCTCCCCCAACCTGGGTCACCAACCAGCCACTGAAGCCAGCAGTTTGAGGACCCTGGCCAGCTAGAAGACTCGTTTTAAAAAGCCTCACTGCTAAGTGCAAAATGAGTACTTTGCATCTCTGCAAACTGGTGCAGAGATGGCAGCTGGTGGGATCTGTTCCGTCGCATAGCTGTGCCTCCCAGTAGGACTGGGAGGTAGGCGAGGAGGCGGAGTGCTGCCAAGTGCGTGTAGGAGAAAATGTGTATCGATTTCTTCTTTCTTATAAAGGAGCACAAAGCGCTGAAGAACAATTGCGAGTCTCTGCAGCATTTCACATTCCACGTGAGACAAAGGCCCAACCCCCACCAGGCTGAGAAGCAGAAAGGGGAACCACACAGAGCGGCAGTCCCCTGGGTGTCAGCGGCCACCATGCTGTCCAGGCCCACTGCTGGGACTCCAAACACCTCAGGCCATGAACGCCTCCCGAGCCTCTGATCAAGTGATTTCCCTCACTGGGCTGATGCTGCCTCATCTATATTGGAGAAGAAAGAGCCTTCAGTCTTATTTACCTTTTAAGTGGAGGTGCCCAGAGGGTAAAAGAGTTAATGTTTATAAAGTGTTCTGCTCCCCAGAGGGAGACAATGATGAAACACAAGGTGTGGTTATGGCTCATTCAAGACCTCATTTCCAGGGTAGTTAGTAATAGCTTCCCATTACAAACGCAGCGCTTCCCAGCACCTTGAACTCAAAGTACAATGAGGCAATGCCCCTTATCTAAATATCCTTTTTTGGTTTGACACTTGCTACCAACATTAAAAATAACAAAAGGTAACCAGGGACTGTTATACCTTGCTAATGCAGGTCCAGAATCCATTCCACACTGTTTTTTTCTTAAACCAAACAAATCCGAAAGCAGTCCAAAAAACTGACCTAAAGCTATAACTGGTCATCACAGAGCTCTATGTTCTCCATGTTTCCATAGTAACTAGTAATTTGTAGGAGGGCCACCGGAAACCAAACGCTGTGTAGGTCCCACACCCAAGACGGACAGGAGGAAACCTCCTACAGAATACAAAGTTCATGGCGTGTGCTCTTCGAAGTGACAGAAATACAAGTGTTCTTGAAAGATCTTTCCCCAAGGTTCATCCTCCATAAAAATGACTCCAAAAACTCTCTAAGTAAAGGGTTGGGAACGAGAAGTCCCAGAGCTGGACTCTTCATTTCTGGGGATCTTCCAACACGGCCAAGAGCTAAGAACAAAATACAGAGCTGACATTCAAGTGTTGTGTTTTGGCTTGGAGACGGAACCCACAGCTAACCAGGGGCACGACTGGGGCGGGGGGGTGGGGGGCGGCACGTGAATACAGTACGCGATCTGGACAGGTACGAAGTGCTGGGGGAGCCAGGGAAAGGATATTAAAGGAGTTAGAGGATTTGGAGATTTCGGTAAAAGAGGCAAAAATGTTTGTTCATCTGTCTTATAGGACTGTTTGCAAAAATAGTCCTACCAGCAAATTGTAAACAGACTTATAAGCTGAAAGCCTTTAAAGGCATTTCAGACAGGAGACCTATAGCCAACTTTTTTCAGGTTTGCACAGAAATGGATAGGTTTGTGCTGCAGGTAAAGGGACGATACAATATTTACCCACGTGAAAACATACATCTTCTTTATTTAGATAATTGTACAGATTACATTTAAAATAGTCCTTCTCAGAAACAAAAAATTTAAAAGAATATTTCGTTCTCAAGACTCTCATGAGCAAGGACTATTTTGGCTTTGTCAAGAAGGAGACGAAGCCACAGAGGGAAGCCTCCTCTGGGTCGTGCCGCATGAGCGCTGGGGCAAAACGCGCTCAGGCGTCCTCCTGCATTAGTTCTCTAGCTTCGAGAGGCTGACAGCAACTGGGAAAAGACATTATATGGCTTTGCAAATAATACTTGTGCTACAAAAATGTTATACAATAAGGCAAGATAAAACTGGAATCAAGGGGTGCCTGGGTGGCTCAGTTGTTAAGCGTCTGCCTTCGGCTCAGGTCATGATCCCAGGGTGCTGGGATCAAGCCCCGCATCGGGCTCCCTGCTCCACGGGAGGCCTGCTTCTCCCTCTCCCACTCCCCCTGCTTGTGTTCCCTCTTTTGCTGTCTCTCTCTCTCTCTCTGTCAAATAAATAAATAAATAAAATCTTTAAAAAAAATTGAAAATAAAAACTGGAATCAAAATATATTATTCCAAATGTATGAGCATAAAACTTTGATACAAAACCAAATACAAGATTACAGTAAACATATGCACACTACTTTGACTTACAAGTCAAGCATTCTTTTTTTTCTTTTTTTCTAAAGTTTACTAATTTAAGTGATCTCTACACCCAACGTGAGGCTCGAACTCACAACCCTGAGATCAAGAGTCACATGCTCTTCGACTGAGCCAACCCCATAAGTTAAGTGTTCTTAGCAAGAAGAAAACCCCCGCCAAGTGCTTTTGTGAGCTGTAATAAATAGCATTAAAGAACAAATAAAGTAGGGGTTAGTAGGGGTTCAAGGAAGATCGAGCCCCACAGCTCAGTGTGGAAGGGGGATCATAAGTCTCCCTGGAAAGGCTGGTGTTGGTCAAGGACTATGAACATCCCAACGGGCAGGGACCAAGGTGGGGAAGGGGTGAAGAAACGCCCCGGGTTAAGTGAGCAGAATGAAGAGACAGGAGCGCAAGGAGTGGTTGGAGGTGGTGGGGGGAGTTGTGGGGACAGCACAAGGGTGTACATACTGAAACGTGATGAGGGGAGAAAGGGAGCAAGGCCTTGAGGGCCAGGGTCGAGAGTACCGGTTCAATTCTATAGGCAACGAGGACTAGCATGCGCCAAGCGGTATACTAGGAAGGTCTCATCTGGCAAGACACATAGCCCTGATTAGATCAGACTGCGTGGTTAAGAGACTGTTGGTGCAATAGTCCATGTGGGAATTATAAAAAAAGTGTGACTCAAAAAGAGAGACGGACAGTAGAGGCCACTGAATGTATTATCAACAGGCGAGCAAAATAAGAAAAAATCTGCAAAAAATATGAAATATATATAACCATAACAGATAGAATTCATACAAATGGCAAAGAAAAACTAAAACCCAAAAGAAAAATAATGAAAGGATAAAGGAGTATGAATGATTAATAAATACACGGACTCTTCAAGTTTACTATTAAATGAGAAAATAAACAGATATTTAGTTCAGTGCCTAACACAGTGTAGGTCCGTAAAGGGTCACTTGTTACCAACTTATAAAAAAATAAATAACTTTTAGCACATCAAAATAGAAAATACTTTTAAAACATAACCCTCCATATTACCAAAAGTGTAATGACAAACCTCAGCTGGTAAGGGAGCAGGGGCATGTAAATTAGTATGACCTATCAAGAATCATTAGAAAGTTACACCTTTGACCCAAGAATTAGCCTTCTAAGAATCTATTCTAAAGACACAGCAAGACTTAAAATATAGATTTCTGTACAAATATGTTCATTGCAGTATTACTTAAAGAGAAATAAAAATAATCAGAAACCTAAGTGTCCAACAATATTTCATAATTGGATATTATAAAATTATTATAATGTCTTTTAAAAAACTTAATGGTGTTAAAATGCTTGTAACATAAAGTTAATCAGAAAAAGGGATACAAACATATATACATATCTTGATAAAACACATACACAAAAAATTCTGCAAGAAAACATATAAAAGTATTAATGTTCAACTCTCAATAGCACATAACAGATAAATTTTTCTTTCTGTATTTCCAAATTTTCTTCCATACACATGTATTGTTTTTATGACAGGAAAAAAAAAAAGATATTGTCCTAAGGAAAGTAGGTGACAAGCACCCGAATATGGAAGATGTAGAACTGTAAGGGCAAGCTGACTGAATACTCTAACTCAGGTTTCAAAGCTGATTATAAGATTTAGGGTCTTTGTAACCAGAAGAATGCTATAAGCATAAGAGAAGGTCTGGAAATTCAGTGATTCATACTAAGATGTGAATGACTTGTTAGGCACTCCCCCCCCACCCCAAAGCATCTCTATTTTAAAAGAACAAAAGGAAAAGAAAAAATCATTTTAATCCAAACAAGTCTCCCCCGCTCACCCCCAAACAAGTTTTAAATTGAGAGAAAGGGTCTTATATGTATATTGAGGATGGGGAGAAGCAGCTTCCCTCTGGCACATCATTCCCAGACATTTCTAAAAGCTTGCTGATGCCCTGGAAACAGCAGCAGGTTTGAATTCACATTCCTAAACGCACAGACCAGCTCAACTACTTCCTTGCTATTTAACTTGGGCCAGTAACTTAATAGCTCTATGCCTCAATATTCTTTTTCGTTTTTTTAAAGATCTTATTTATTTGAGAGAGAGAGACAGATAGCGGCAGAGAGCACAAGCGGGGAGGAGAGAGAGAAGCAGACTCCCCGCTAAGCAGGGAGCCCAACTCAGCGCTTGAACCCAGGGCCCCAGGATCATGACCTGAGCCGAAGGCAGATGCCCAACTGACTGAGCCACCCAGGTGCCCCCCCCTTTATAAAGGAGGTTCCACACCCAATATGGGGCTCGAACTCACAACCCCAAGATCAAGAGTCACATGCTGTACTGGCTAGCCAGCCAGGCGCCCCTATGCCTCAGTATTCTTATAAAAGGCAGACAATGTCAAGCACTTCAGTGGTTTCTTTTAAGGACTGAACGAAAAGGTACATGAAGGGCTTAATGCAGTGTCTGGTACATAATAAGTGGAATATGATGTTACTACTGTGTCATTTCATTGCCAATCAGAAACAGGGTAGCAGACTTAGGGCGGATAACTCAGAGCACAGGATGAATGCACTTAGAAACAGAAATGGTCTACATATCTTAGCAACCTAACGTTGGCTCAGTGATCACTGTGGGAAATGTAGGACTTAATCTAAATTAAGGTGAAAAACATTTAGCTATTGCCTACCCACTTGCAAGCTGTGATTAATACAATATTATAAGATACTGTATTTTAAAAGACAGCAATAATAAAATGCTAGAACTTAAAAACAGTAAGTCCTTAAGAGAAACATTTACATCCACTTTAAGGAATGTGAAAGACCCCTTTGGGGTAAAAAAAGGATGCACAATCCTTTGAAGAAATGATAGGAATTTAACCGAAATGAGAACTATAGTCAAGAAGCCCCATTTTGAGGAAAGATTTATCTCTTCAACATCTACAATCTCTTTCTAGAAGATGTGCTTTTATCCCTCTACATCCTGCTTGGAACCAAGGCTTCAATTTGAGAATGCAAATTCACTAGAATTGTATAAGACCGAACAGCAGCGAATGAGGAAAAACAGAAGAAACAATCACAGTTCCTAATCCAGTTTTAAAACTCTGGCCCACGTCTCAGCTTTGAACTTGAGAATGTTTCCTTTGTCCTTTCTAACATTCCGGAGGAGGAAGGCCCCCCCATGCCTCCTATCTCTGTGCTGGACGCCATCTTTAATGATGATATATGGGGGTCCTTTCCCCTCAGCACTGCTGGGGGGTCAAACGTGATGCTGCCCGCCAGAGTATCAACAAGCGAATTATAAACTGTGTCAATCCGAGTTAATGCAAAGCTGTAATCCTCTTTAACAAGAGATCAAATCACTGCTGTGAGTTATGTTCATTCTGTAATCTGATAAGGAAGAGAGGGAACCTCTAATAAAAGAGTAATGGGAGCCTTTAATGACGCTGGTAAAAGGCAGCACCAGTGAAAATATTGCTCTCGTTCCTGCTGATTAGATCATTGTTGCATATTTGCCCGGACTTGTTTCACCTGTCAGAATAACCTGTGTCTTTTTAAGAGATAAGATGCTTCAGAGAAAGCATCTGTATCTTAACCATTCTTGCTTGCAAGTTTTTAACCAACTACAGATGCTCTGTGGAGGGTACTTGTGGGGTTATTAGCTGATGTGCTCTCAAATGCCAAGCAAACTACACCAGAATCCTTCACCATGACGCAGTGCACACTGCTATTAAATAAAGGGGTAAAGTAGGCAAATGGAGTAAAAAATGGCCTAAGTTAACCTCTGGGTTATCAACTGGGGGGGAAAGAAAACCATCAGGAGACTGGTAGAATGTGCCCATGTTTAGGGTGCAGACCCACACACAAAAATGGCAAGCCGAAGATAAATTGCCTGTACAAATTCTATTATACCAAGGCACCTCAAGAACAACGTGGCAGTGATGTTGACAAAGCACTTTACAAGGCTGGATTACCTTTGTACATTTCCTTTCTAAAACTCCAGATGTAAAACAATAATGTATTTGGTGCTTAGTGGTTATCATTAAAGGATCCTCTCCTTGTTCTTTTTTAACGCCAGCAGCTTCATAGAAGGAGTGGAAAAAGTGGTTCTTTAATGTGGGGGAGAAAATGAGGGGCTAACATGGAAATTCTTACTGTTTCTATTGAGAATTTCTTCAAGTTCTTTCCAAAGGAATGGGGTACCTATAAAGTGTTAATACTGCTATCATTTTTGTAATAAGGAACAAAGCTTCTCAGGAAAACGCAATAAGCTAGCCTCAAAATGGAGGGTCCCCGAACTGGGCTTACGTAAGAGCCGTGGTCCGAAGCAGCAGTGGGTGTGAGGTGGACACCACATTTCCTTGGTGCGCTTCCGGCTGCTAGCTGCCACGGAGACCCTTACCGGGCCGACAGCCAAAATGCTCTGGGGGGGGACATGCCCCCCACCCCCCCCGACAGAGTGCACGGTGCATGTGGGTTCCCTTCCCAAATCAGAAGCAGTGGCCACTGGTTAGGAACATATCTTGACCTGTCTCAGGTCTTACTCAGAATTTGCTTCTCCTGCTTGTCACACCAGCATTTTATATCTGACCTACATCAACACAACAAATGAGGAAGAATTAACTTTTTTTTTTAAGATTTTATTTATTTATTTGACAGAGAGGGAGAGATAGCAAGGGCAGGAACACAAGCAGGGGGAGTGGGAGAGGGAGAAGCAGGCTTCCCGCTGAGCAGGGAGCCCATTGTGGGGCTCGATCCCAGGACCCTGGGATCATGACCTGAGCCGAAGGCAGACGCTTAACGACTGAGCCACTCAGGCGCCCCAAGAATTAACTTCTTTAAAAGTCTTGCCTCAGAGCGTCTTTCAAAAACAGGCAAAAAGGGGCACCTGGGTGGCTCAGCTGCCTTCGGCTCAGGTCAAGATCCTGGAGTCCTGGGATCGAGTCCTGCATCAGGCTCCCTGCTCAGCAGGGAGTCTGCTTCTCCCTCTGACCCTCCCCCCTCTCATGCTCTCTCTCTCATTCTCTCTCTCAAATAAATAAATGAAATCTTAAAAAAAAGAAAAAGGCAAAAAAACCAGATGATTATTTCCACAACCTCCAAATTCTTCATTTGGTTAGAACCATAATAAGAGATCATCTGAATTACTTCAGACTCTCTCTGGTCTAATAGTACCCCAGGGGATTCACACCATGTAAAGTCAGCTGTTTCTAAAATGTTGATAAGCTTAGAATAACTTCAGTCCTCAGAGAAGCAAACAGCAATCCTCCTGTTAACCATGTAAATATCACACTGACCTGTTCTTGGTGGTAACAATATGCTTAGAGGGATTCTCTCCCAAAGAGACACCAAGCCTTTTCTCCCCCTTAGCCCACTAATAACCCTGTCTCTATAGTATCACGCGATACTTTGCCCTCTTAGCAAAGACGACCCCAAAGGGCAAAGAGCAGCCGCTCTGGAGCAGAGCTCCCGTGTGCCAAGAGTATCAAGGGCTTGGCAAAGTCAGTGGTCATCTTTAGGCTCCTGGTAATCTCCTTCCTTGCATGCAAACATGTAACACATGGGCAAAGCAGGATTTCTTTGGTTTTCTCTCAATACTAGAGATGTTCAGCAGGCCTGCAATAGAAACCACCCGCCTACCTCCTAATGGAGTAAAGATCTACTGGCCCAGCACATATAAAGTATCAGGGGTTCCATGAGACTTTCACTAACATGGGCAACCTGAAAGCACATAAATTAGTAACCAAAGTGCCCCCAAAGGGAAATGTGGTAACATGGGGACACAAACTGGCTACTCTGCATTTAAAAGGTTTTTTAAAAAAATACATCACTTGAAGAAAATTCCTAGCATGAGAAAAGAATATATACCAGCAGAAATTAACTAAACAGATAACACTACACAGACCACATCACAGGAGAAACAAAATGAAGATGCCATTGCCTTTTTAAAGATCCTTTTAAAGATAGCACTCGTCTCTCCACTAAGGATATTTTAATACCCCATGTTAAAGATCTCTTCTATCCTCTCCCTTAATGAGAACTATGTTCCAGTTACAATTCAATTTGACCAAGTACAAATTTTTTTTTTAGCTCAAATTGGATGGTTTTAGCTGGGGATTCAAGAAGGAGTAAATAGCACTCAGATTCTGTCCCGCTTCTCCTCCAAAAAAACCCAAGCACTGGGGGATTTAGGCACCTGTAGAACAACACACTGAAACCAAGGAACAAAGAGAAAGGGTTCTTTCTCCAGACCTGGCTAAGGCAGGAACCACAGGTGGAGCTGCCGCTGGGAATAAGAAATCAAAAGTGCTAGAAAATGTATGTGTATTTTATCATGATTAAAAAAGGGGGCAGAGGGTAATGGGAAGAGACACTAGCTCGGTACTAAAAAGCCAGTTTTATCCATATGGTCCATAGGGTGGAAACCGTAAGGAAGGCATCTTTCTTTTTCTTTTTTTTTTTTTTAAGTATTTTATTTATTTGACAGAGAGAGACCCAGCGAGAGCAGGAACACAAGCAGGGGGAGTGGGAGAGGGAGAAGCAGGCTTCCCGCCGAGCAGGGAGCCTGACACGGGGCTCGATCCCAGGACCCTGGGATCATGACCTGAGCCCAAGGCAGACGCTTAACCAACTGAGCCACCCAGGCGCCCCAAGGAAGACATCGTTCATTCATATACTTCAATATAGAAATAATCAGCACCTTCCCATTTCCTTGGTATATTATATATTTGAAAACGTCCTTTTTTTTCTGTTGATAAAAGGCAGTGTAAACTAACTGTAGAAAAATTTCAAACACTACGGAAATACAAAGACTAGAAAGTAAAATGTGTTTTCTATTCCCCTCCACCCAGCAACAAATATGTGGAGTTTGATGCCCATTGTTTCAGAGCTTCTTTTTAATGTAACTTTTTAAAAATGTAACTTCTATGAATGCATTGTCATGGCAAAAGATTGGACCAAAATAGAAGCATAAAAAATAAAACAGAGTGTCCCTCACCCCCTCCCTCATGTCATTCCTTTCCCCACAGGTAAACATTGTAAATATTATGATGTGTGGTCTTCTCAGACACTTCCCTAACCACTGTAACATATACATACATATGTGTACATATATGCCTGTTTAATCTCTATCTTCAAAACATAAGTGGATCATGTTACAAGCACGGTTTCTTTTTCTAGTTAACAAAATAACGTGGAAATCTGACAGTACAATCGATTTTTTAAAAAAGTATCACTTTGGGCGCCTGGGTGGCTCAGTCGTTAAGCGTCTGCCTTCGGCTCAGGTCATGGTCCCAGGGTCCTGGGATCGAGCCCCACATCAGGCTCCCTGCTCGGCGGGAAGCCTGCTTCTCCCTCTCCCAATCCCCCTGCTTGTGTTCCCTCTCTCGCTGTCTCTCTGTCAAATAAATAAAATCTTAAAAAAAAAATAAAGGTGTCACTTTTTTTCCTATCATACATACCTATTTACTCAAAAGGTGGATTATAATATAGTATTTTGTAGCTGAACATTGTGTTAATACAGCACTTCATCCTTTTAACAGCTGTTTATAATTTCATTGAATGAATTTACTGTGATTTATTTAACTAGTTGCTTATTGAAGGTCATTCAGATTGTTTACTTTCCCCCATTATAAACCATGTTGCAGAAGATTCTTGTTTTGTTCTATATTTCCTATTTACTTATTTATTTATTTTAAAATAGTTTTTTAAGATGTATTTATTTGAGAGAGAGAGAGAGAAAAGGGGAGGGAAGAGTGAGGGCAGAGGGAGAGAATCCCTCAAGCAGAGACTCCCTGCTGAGCATGGAGCCGGATGTAGGGCTCAATCTCATAACCCATGAAATATTTATTTATTTATTTTTTTACTGAAGTATAGTTGACACACAATGTAAAGATTCTTAATACAAATATATTTGCTGACTTGCTATATTTCCTTAGGTCAATTCCTAGAAGTAGATTTTTCTGGGTTATCAGTTAAGTATACATTTAAAATTCTGACACACAGGGATGCCTGGGTGGCTCAGTCGTTAAAGCATCTGCCTTCGGCTCGGGTCAGGATCCCAGGGTCCTGAGATCGAGCCCTGCGTCGGGCTCCCTGTTCAGCGGGAAGCCTGCTTCTCCCTCTCCCACTCCCCCTGCTTGTGTTCCCTCTCTCGCTATCTCTCTCTGTGTCAAATAAATAAATAAAATCTTAAAAAAATAAAATAAAATTCTGACACACATTGCCAAATAGCCCTCCAAAATCATTTTGCCAAATACATTCCCAACAATGGTACGCGGAAGTCTCTGTTTCCCCATACCATCAACACAGGAGGTTACCAATCTTTTAATGTTTTATAATTTAATAGGGAAAAAAATGAAATCTCATTTTAATTTGGATTTCTTTCATTAACGAGGTTGACAGTCTGTTTCTTAGCTATTTGAGACTTTTTTTATGATTTCTGAAAGTTTACTTGTTGACATGCTTTGCCATTATTTTTACTGGGATTCTCAGAGACTTGTAAAAACTCTTTACATAGTATTTTACATAGTAAAGAAAAATTCATATATTGAACTTCCTCTTGTCAGTCTGTCATTTACCTATTTTTTTTTTAAAGATTTTATTTATTTGTCAGAGAAAGAGAAAGTACAAGCAGGGGGAGCGGCAGGCAGAGGGAGAAGCAGGCTCCCTGCTGAGCAGGGAGCCCAATGTGGGACTAAATCTCAGCACCCTGGGATCATGACCTGAACCGAAGGCAGCTGCTTAACCGACTGAGCCACCCAGGCGTCCCTGTCATTTACTTATCACTTTGTTTTCGATGTCTTTTTCAATGTGACTTTCAGGTAGTCAGATCTGTTGATTATTTTTCCTTATGGCTTCTGGCCTTGGTGTCATGCTTACAAAGTCTTTCTCTATCTCAAAATCATAAAAAAATTCTCTATTCATGCATACCAAGAATGACATATCTGTAACTTAGCAAAACCAAAACTGTTCATTTGAGGAAAAGTACTATACACTGATACTGATATTTTAACTATGAAAGTTTCCAATTCCTCAGTGATATTTTGTGGTACACAAAGTAGGAGACAAAATAGTACAGTAGCAGATTGTCACCAGTTATAGAATTACCTAAAGAAAAACGAAATAGGTCAAGCTACAACTGCCTTCTCCTGCCCTGAGAATTTGGATATGAGAAGCAGAGAAAGCTAATGCCCAGTTCCTTTACCCACAGTTAATCTAGCTTGTTCAGACTATGCAGCACGAGCAGTAATGTGGATAAATGCCTCTTCTCCTTAGGAAACACAAGGGGAATACAGTGCACTGTGGTAAAAACACATGCTCAGTTCTCCAGCTACAAGACTTTTATTAAATTCCTTGTTAAGTGGGCTAAACGAGCTGGAGAACAATGCTGATAATAAGCAATCAGTCCACAAGGGACAGCCTTATTCCCCCCCACAAACACTGAATGCCAGAAGGACTACTACCCAACAAACATTCCCGACCCCTTCTCCCTTGCCTGCTCTACCTGAAGCAGCAATGTAGCACAGCTCTAACTAATGAGATAGAAGACGTTTGGAGGGGATTCTGGGGAAGCTTTTACTTTTCTGATAAACGAAAGCAGACAAATCTGACACCACTTCTTTCCTCTCTTCTTCCCACCATGAACACATTTGATGGCTAAAACCGTAGCCGCCATCGTGGGACCACAAGGGAAAGACTAAGAGAAGCTGGCCCTTATATCACTGAGAAGAGAAGGGAAAACCACTGCCAATAATTGCATGCTACCCCTAAATTTTTTCTGTCAGAAACATAAACTCATTTGCTTATGCCTCTGTAGGCAGGTTTTAAGATTCTTGCAGACCAAGGCCAACATAATCCTAAATAATACAGTCATTTTCAAATCCTCTTTGGCTAGCATTTGGTAGCAACCCTCAGAAATTACAAGTGAATAAATAAGATTCAGGAAAACTAAGTGCCCCTGGGATATTAGGTGATTCAAGAAAAATGCCAACTACGAAGGACAAAAAGTTGTTTCTAAATGATCTAGTAGTAATACTGTATTCAAAAGACGCCACTAATATTATACTGGGTTTCACACTTTATGCCTGGGGTAATAATGTTTCCGTAATGGGTTTGTTTTAGTTTTTGAGCATCTAGTTTTCCTTTCCTGTTGATACAATCTTCCATGTTATCCTGACAGGAATTTTAAGTTGCACTCAATTTACTCTGTAATTTCAAAAAAAAACAGACTAGATCCAGAAATAAGTGGAAACAAACAAAACACCCCAGCCAGATGAAGGCATTTACTTGCAAAGCACAGGAGAGCATGTGAAGTCACAAAGTTCTGAGTATAAATGTACTCAGAACCCTCCATAAGCTCTTTTGTACTCAAAGTACTGAAAAAAGCAAACAAAAAATAAGTAATCATTGTGTTCCCTCAATTTGCAGATCTGCTACTTTTTAGGCCACCACAGAAAATCTGATGAGGTTTAATAGCAAACAAAATACTCTCAAATAAAAAGGTTAAGTGTACTTTGAAACATAAAGCTGGCAAAACCCTTATGTGCTTACCCTAGGACCAATAATTTTGCTTGGTAAAGATTTATGTTTATAAATGTCTACCACAGCATTATTTACAATAATTAAAATCATTTAAATGTCCAACAATTAGTGAATGACTTAAATAAGCAATATAAAAACATTATACAGTCATTTAAAATTTTTGAGGGGCGCCTGGGTGGCTCAGTCAGTTAAGTGTCTGCCTTTGGCTCAGGTCATGATCCCAGGGTCCTGGGATCGAGCCCCGCATCAGGCTCCCTGATTGGCGGGGAGTCCGCTTCTCCCTCTCCCACTGCCCCTGCTTGTGTTCCCTCTCTCGCTGTCAAATAACATCTTTAAAAAAATAAATATATAAAATAAAATTTTTGAATGTTACTGACATGAAAATGCTCATAGTATACAAAATATTTAAAGAAAAAATTCACAATAGAATATAATTTTAATTATATTCTAAAGAAAAACAAGAACATTCTCAAAGGAAACTCATAAAGACTAAAAAGGAGGGGTGCCTGGCTGGCTCAGTCAGTGCAGCATGTGACCCTTGACCTCAGAGTCGTGAGTTCGAGCTCCATGTTGGGTGCAGAGATTACGTTTATACAAATAAATAAATAAATAAAATGTTTAGGAAAATTGGGGGAAAAAAAAGACTGAAAGGAAACATTCAAAGATGCTACACAAGTGGCTCTCTCCTGCATGTGTATATATTTACACACACATCTCCTAGCTCCCTACGCTGAGAGAGCCTAGGAACGGTGAAACCCGGTGACAATGAACACCCTTAGCACACAGATCTTGGTTTCTAAATACCACAATCCACAAAAAAGAATCAGGGCTCCTTGGAGAAAGACTGACTCTAGGGCTGGAACAGGGAAAGTTTGAGGTAAGCCTAGAATACCCCGTTATGCCAGAAAGTAAGAACATACTCAAGGAATGGGGACATCTCAAGAGGACAAAAGCCAGCTTCAAAGGGCTTCCATTAACGTGGAACAACTTCAAATAAAAAATAATGATAGTAATAGGTTATAATTCATTGACTAAAATAGGAAAGCATGAGTTCATACTGATATAAATGAATAAATGAATGGCAAATAAGTGAAAGGGAAGGAATATGGCTAAATAAGTAATATAGAAATACTACAATATAGTAGAATGCTAGCTAATATAGAAGGAATGAGTCTTTAAAAAAATAGCTATCTATTAATTGTAATATTACAAGGATACATTGTTTGCATACATTTCTATTTTGTTTCAGTTTATAAAATGAGCATGTACTTCTTTTATAAAAACACACACATACACAAAATCCTCAACAGCAGCCTGAACAAACACAACATGATGCACATCTCTAGAGCAGTCTCTAGAGACATTTTTAAAAAGGAGAGCATACGCACAAAACCCCCAGCCACAGAGAGCAAGCACATGTGCTGCCCTGACCCACCTTTCTGTTTTAGAGAAAAGCCCAGATGTCTTAGGCAAGTGACTAAAGTTAAAAACAAAACAGGAAAAACAAACAAAAAAACCACCAGAGGCAGCACTGATATTTACGGAAATTTTGGTTTGGTTCTACAGTAATTATGGGGTGAAGAAATGTGACAAGGACCCTTGCTATGATGCCAATGACAAATGGTTAACTGATAAGAACAAATGGACAGGCTGGAGAACAGGTCAATATCAGGCTGTCATGGAGCCATTTGAGACACATAATTAATCTATTACTCACCTGGCATCATCATTCATTGTAGTATGGTCAATAGGTGCCATGAAGCTCAGTAGCTTGCTGAGGACATGAAACCTAAATAAAGCAGGAAACAAACAGGCAGGGACATTAGTAACTACTAACCTAGAAAAGGAAACACATTCCATGAGTTAACAAACTCCAGAACTGATCACAGGAGCATGTGACTCCAGAGTGGAATGGAGAACAATTCATAGGCACACACTAATCACAAATGTATTTCCCTCTTTTTCCTTAATATTACAGGAGAAAAGTCTCATAACAGTGCACTGTAAATGACAGTAGATCCATTTACATCATAGTCTCAAAAAAGAGTAGACACACTTGTGCCCCTGAGCAATATACTAACCCTTAAACACTACTCCAGACAGAAGAGAAGGAGGACTTGAGTTCCCCATTTTCCTCCTCTAAGTACATCTTAATCACTTTTCAGTGTCATTACTAGTAGGTAGTAAGCACAGTAGTGGTACAACACCTGAATGAAATGCCTCATACCACCATCACTCATTAGCACTGGTTCCGAGTCAGAAAAGGCTTCTAGAATTCCACATCATCTCTATTCACTAGATCCAGTCTTTCATTTCCCCCATCTTTAAATGAAGGAGTACATCTGAGTACATAACAAGTTTGATCCTTAGCCATGGTGTTATGGAAATTTAAATTATATCACTTCCATTTCCCACCAACAGAAAAAAAAAGGGTATTTTTGTACAAAGTGCTTTGAGATCCTCTGATGAAAGGAGCTGAACAACTATATGACCTTATACAGACAAAATTATACCAAAGAGAATTCACAGGAGGTAGCCCTTTCTGTTCATTATAATAGAAGAGGCTGTAGGACAATATGCATATTATAAAATTCTAACCAAAAAAAACTCTACTGGGGGGCGCCTGGCTGGCTCAGTCAGTAGATCACGTGACTCTTGATCTCCTGGTTGTAAGTTTGAGCCCCATGCTGAGGGCAGAGATTACTTAAAAAATAAATAAAATCTTATAAAAAACCCACAAAATTCTACTTGGGCAGAACAAAACAAAAATATGATATTTTCATGTACATAATATTAGCTTTACAGTATTACAAACATTTTTACACATATCGAGTAATTTGATTCCCTATGGTACCACCCACAGCTAAGCCTCCCAAATTTCATTCTTTTTTTAACAAATGAATCTTACAATAATAATAGTGATGAGATTTTCCCCATTACAAGAGGAATGGAAAAAGTATAAATTCATTATAGAAAATATGGAAAAAACCCAACAAAGCACACACACAAAATGCATAGTTCCTTCACCTACAGAGAACTGTTAGCATTTGGGTTAGTTATGTCTGTTTTTCATAGTCATCCTGTTATTTACACACACACACACACACACACACACACACACACACACACACACAATTGTAAGCACTGTCCCATAACAATATCTGGGTATAGCTATATACAATCCCAGGAGCGGAAATACTATAATACATTTTTGAACATTTATATTGCTTCCCATTCTTCATGTTTCATAACATGCAAAAACAAAATCTCTGTGCATACTTGTTTTTTTAAAATGTCTGCTACTTCCTAATTATAGAAAGTAATATATAATTCTCATAAAAATGATTCAAATACAAAAATGTATAGAAAACTGACAAGCCACCTGCAGTCTTATCCCCCAGAAATAATCACTGTTAACTAAAACTCTTTAGTGTGGCTGTAGCATTTTCCATATGTAAGATGTGTTGTTTATATTGGGATATAAACAACACACTTTTCACATAAAAGGGAGACTGTATTATACTTAATATTCTACATTATACTTTTTTTTTTTTAAGATTTTATTTATTTATTTGAGAGAGAGAATGAGATAGAGAGAGAGAGCATGAGAGGGGGGAGGGTCCAAGGGAGAAGCAGACACCCTGCTGAGCAGGGAGCCCGATGCGGGACTCGATCCCGGGACTCCAGGATCATGACCTGAGCCGAAGGCAGTCGCTTAACCAACTGAGCCACCCAGGCGCCCTACATTATACTTTTTCCCACTGAACCATGTCATATTCTATTTTTTTCATAGTTGCAAAATATTCCATTGTGTCAATATATTATAACTTATTTAATCTATTAACGGGCATTTATATAGACTGCTCCCCTTTAAAAACCATACTAACAGTGTTAAAGTGAAGATTCTTATACATAAATTATTGCAAATTTGTTCACATATTTCTTCGGGATAAATTTTGAAATGTGAAATTGCTGGTGAATCAAAAAACACACATATTGAAAATTGAAAGACTGAACCCAAATACTCTCTCAAAGGTTAAGTTAATACATGAGAATATAAATATTCACATAATCTTATTTAAGTATAAAACATAAATATTATTAATAAATGCATTTTAATGTCTTTAGACTTGACCAAACTTTGGTGTCCATCTGAAAAAAGGAATACTATTCTTGGCTGTCTCCAAAGAGAGGTTTAATCCACTCTCTGGACAAAGACTATGAGCTCTACTCCACAGCTGTATTGTCCAATTCAGTAGTCATCAGCCACATGCGGTTACGTAAGCCCTTGAAACCGTGGCTAGTCTGACTGCTGCAGATGTGCCAAAATGAGAAGCGCACCAGATTTTGAAGACTCAAGATTAAAAAAAAGAATGTAAAATATACCATTAATAATTTTAAAATAATAAATTGTTGAAATATTGGGTAATAATATTTTTGATATGTTAGGTTAAATAAAATATTTTTTCAAGATTTTATTTAGAGAGAGAGAGTGAAAGAGAGATTATGAGTGGGGGGGAAGGGTAGAGGAAGAAGCAGATTCCCCACAGAGCAGGGAGCCCGATGCAGGCTTCGATCCCAGGACCCTGGGATCATGACCTGAGCCAAAGGCAGACACTTAACTGACTGAGCCACCCAGGCGCCCCTAATGAAATATTATTAAGTCCACCTGATTCCTTTTACTTTTGAAATGCGGCCACTAGAACATTTAACATTACATATGTAATGCCTGTTTTTATTGGACGGTGCTGCTCTGTGGAATACCTTTACATTTTAATACAATATATTCAATAACTATTAAGAGCATGACAAAAGACAGACTTTAAGAAGTAATCACATTAAAGACGATTTAGTAATGTGTATTTAATGCAATAGATTTCATCTAATCTCAGTGCTGCTGAGGATGGATGCATGTTTTAGTATTAAAATACCTTTTAACAACCATACCAAGAAAAGATAAATGTCATTTTGCTGCAGAAGAACAGACAAACACAGTAAGACATCCTGTTACTAAAAGCCTGAATTTAATTCACTTACATAATGAATTCTATTAAATCATGATCAAATCTACTTAAATACAATGCTGAGTAAAAATACTGATAATCAACAGTTATAATTATTTCCCCAAATCCAAATATTCCTTTTTTTAAATAAATTATTTTCTAGCATCCAACTAACAAGCTGCCATGTCCAGTCTGACCAGGCTGATGCCATTAACCTGCTATCATTTAAACTAATGTCATCTCTGCTATGACATTTCTGGAAATCTTTTTTCAACTCTATTGCAAACAAAGAGCAGAACTTGCTCACTAATGGAACCCAGTATCGGTGATGATGGCTGGCATACCTACCAGCTCTTCTTGAGGTCTCATTTAAGGAAGTTATTTATAATACTTTCATCTAGCCTAGCCACTTGTTTAATCCTTCGGGGCAGAATGCTAATGTATCCAATATGTCATTCTGGTGCCTGCAGAGGCCAGTAAGTCCCGCCCAGAGAAACAAAACAGGCCACAGGTCAGAAGCATGGGTTCTGCAATCAGACCAATTAGCTCAAATCCTAACTCTATACAGGCTGTGTGAGTTACTTCTCTTCTCAAAGCACTTCACAGGAATCAGCTCATCTAATCTGATATCAACCCTCCAGGATGTGACTTTTACGAATATACGCGTTTCACAGGTGAGGAAACTGAAGCACAGACGTAAACTAACTTGCCCAAGGTGTCCAGTGGGTAAGTTAAAGAGTCAGGCTTCAAACCTGGACAGGGAAGCTCCAGAGTCTGTGGTTTTTGTTCTCTCTGCACGTAAACTGCTTAGCAGTGCCAGACAGTGAGAGTTTTATAAATGTTATCACTATTGCTAGTAATAAAGATCACTCTCTGATTCTGACCACATTCCTCACATTCATGGTCACTGGAAAGCCAGGTGAATGTGGACGACAAAACTGCAAAACATATGACCTTTTTTTAAAGGTCCAAGCCCAGTGTGGAACCCCAAACTTTTTTCGGGGAGAGGGAGGGAGAGAGAGAGAGAGAGAGACAGAGACGGAGAATCCCAGGCAGGCTCCATGCTCAGCACACAGCCAATGTGGGGCTCGATCTCACAACCCTGAGATCATGACCTGAGCCAAAATCAAGAGACACTCAACTGACTGAGCCACCCAGGTGCCCCAGCCCCAAACTTTTTAATTCAATAATTAATCTGTAGTAATTTTAGTCTCATAGAACTGCATAAATATTAGAGTTCATGCATACCCTTGCCCAGCTTCCTCAAAGTTAACAATTTACATAAACATAGTGCAATTATCAAAATCAGGAAATTAACCCTGGTACAATAGTACTACCCAAATTATACAGCTTTCAAATTTCACCCATTTTTACCCTAGTGTCCTTTTTCTTTTCCAAGATCCAATCTAGGACCCCAAACTGTACCTACTTGCGATGTCTCCTCAGTCTCCTTCACTCTATGACAGTTCCTCAGTCTTCCTTTGTTTTTCCATGACTCACTACAGTCTACAAAATGAAGTCCAAATTCTTAGCATGGCCACGACCTAGCACTCACCTACCCACACAGCCTCACCTCCTGCCATTCCCCCATTCACTTTAAGTTTCTGCCAAAACAAATTAAATTACGGTTCCCAAAATGGCCATGTACATTCTCAAGTCTGTGTTTTTGCAAACGTTATTCTCTTTGGCCTTTTGCTGGGCTGACTCTCCTAGTCTGCTCAGTGTGGAGTGTGGATGGTGTCTTAGACAAAACCTACCTGAGCAGCCTGCACTCCCTCAAGGGCACTCAGGTGACCCCTCCACCAGGAGGACCGCCACCACAGCGCTTCCCACACAGCATCACTATCTGTTTATTGCTTGCTAGCCTCTCCTTTTTTTTTTTAAAGAGAAAGAGAGCACACGTGGGCAAATGAGGAGAGGGCTGTAGAGGGAAAGGGAGAGAGAATCTTAAGCAAGATCCACACCCAGCGTGGAGCCCAACATGGGGGTCCAATCTCAAGACTCTTTGAGATCATGACCTGAGCCAAAGTCAAGAGTCCAACACTTAACCAACTGAGCCCCCCAGGCGCCCACTGTCATCCTCTCCTGAGGACAATACTCCTCAAGGGCAGAGTGGGTCTTAACTGGCACCTAATACGGTTCCTAGAACTTCAGAAGATTGATTGATTTATCTGAGAGAGAGAAAATGAGCAGGGAGGAGGGGCAGAGGGGGAGAATCCCAAGCAGATTCCCCTCCAACCAGGGAGCTCGATTCGGGGCCCAATCCCACAACCCATGAGATCATGACCCCAGCCGAAATCAAGAGTCGGAAGCTCAACCGACTAAGCCACCCAGGCGCCCCTCCTTTTTTAATTTTAATTAACCACATCTTACATTTTAATGTTTAGTCCCATTTAAATAGAATGTCTGTCTCTCACTTGCCTGTTGCCAGAATAAGACTTTAAATGCCTCTGGATTTATGGGCATGTGTGAATCTAAATCACTATCAAAATGCTATAAAACCAGATGTATATACTTGCAGTGACCATACCTCTAATGAACAGTTTAATGAGGTTTAATAAATTAATATAAGAAAAACACTTGCTATTAAAACAAAATCCTGTTTTTTTTCTTTCAACTTAATAAATAATAACCATGATAAGTATATTTTGATTTGGGAAACAACAGACTCATGTCCTCCTAAGTTATCTGCTATGCTAGAAAAGTACTCACTTTTCCAACACTCACCCAGACTTCTTACACTGTTATGTTTAAGGTTATAGCCATTTCTCCTTACCTGGTGAGCATGTTAGTTAATGACATAATCATCCAAAAACATCTTCTGGCTGACTAATGTAAGGCTGGAATTGTGTTAAAGAATAAGGGAGCACAATTCTTGCCCTCCAGGGGCACACACATATAACTACTTGTCCCAATACAAAATTCCTAACAATAATGTAGAAAAGGGATTTTCTCCTCTCTCAATTCTTTTGAAGATGGTATCTTTGCAACAGCAATACCAATAGGTAAACACAAAAGAAACCAAGGAAATTAATACTTTCTTTTTTTAAAGATTTTATTTATTTGACAGAGAGAGACACAGCGAGAGAGGGTATACAAGCAGGGGGAGTGGGAGAAGGAGAAGCAGGCTTCCTGCAGAGCAGGGAGCCCAATGCGGGGCTCGATCCCAGGACCCTGGGGTCATGACCTGAGCCGAAGGCAGAGGCCTAACGACTGAACCACCCAGGTGCCCCGGAAATTAATACTTTCGAATGCTTACTACGTACCAGACATTTACAAATCATTTTAATCCTCAAACCAAATCTATAAAGTAGGGATTATTATCGCTACTTTGTAAATGAGAAAAGTGAGCTACAGAGATAAAAGAACAACCAAAATCATACAGCCAGACAGAGCCAGAATTTGAACCCAAGCCTCCCTGGATTCCAGGGTCCTCCCTATAGAGAACATTTATTGTCTCATAAAGCTACAATTTTAAAAATACAGCACTGGAGAAAAATGATCTCAACATTAAAGAGTAAGTTTGGCTCTCAAGTCTATGCTCTTAACCATCCCAGTAAAAACAAACCTGGAGAAGTGTGAAGACTTGGAAATTCCAAATATGAAAAAAGTTAAACAAATTATAACAATTTAGCCTGAGATTTAAGAAAGTGACTTTACATAAAAAGATGATGAAAAGCTGCTTTGCACTTATGCAAAGTTAGAGAGAAATACACATTTCCTGGTGAGTTTGTTAAAAACAAAAACAGGTTAATTAAAGCAGTTGTGAAATCTGCTTCCCTGAAGTTACTTAAATATGAGGCAGATCCACATTTGTCTAAAGGGAATTCAATGACAGGTAGGCTCTAATAAGATGTGGAATTGGCTATCTGTCTAAAGTGTCCTAACACAATGAGCTTAAGAGTTTTTTCTTTTTACACGTGCACCTCAATTATAAGTAGTTTCTTTGACATGGAGGCTTTGTGCAAATGATAGTACATAACAGACATATAATAAAATATTATCTATCTGTATACCACACATAATACTCACACAGGATTGAGGGTTTTCCTATAGTCAGAAATCTGTTTTCTCATAAAAATTATATTTCTCTGGGCGCCTCGCAGGCTCAGTCGGTGGAGTATGCGACTCTTGATCTCGGGGTTGTAAGTCTGAGCCTCATGTTGGGTGAAGAGATTGCTTAAAAATAAAATCTTAGGGGCGCCTGGGTGGCTCAGTTGGTTAAGCGACTGCCTTCGGCTCAGGTCATGATCCCAGGGTCCTGGGATCGAGCCCCGCATCGGGCTCCCTGCTCGGCAGGAAGCCTGCTTCTCCCTCTCCCACTCCCCCTGCTTGTGTTCCCTCTCTCGCTGTCTCTCTCTCTCTCTCTCTCTCTCTCTGTCAATTAAATAAATAAGATCTTTAAAAAAAATAAAAAAAAATTGTATTTCTCATCTCATTTAAGCACATTGTTAACATTCTCTGGAATCCTTCATTTATATCTTCTTAGCATAGCATGTACATGTATGGCCTCGTGAAAATGGACCAATATAATCCTATTCTAAATAAGCATCCAAAGTAAAATTGTTATATTGTTCTGTAGAAATTGCTTTTTAAAACTAAGACAATTTCAGCGTTCCTGGGTAGCTCAGTCAGTTGAGCATCCGACTCTTGATTTCAGCTCAGGTGGTCTCAGGGTCGTGAGATCAAGCCCCGTGTCGGGCTCCAGGCTGGGCGTGTAGCCTGCTTAGGATTCTCTCTCTCTCCCTCTCACTCCCCACTCCCACCTTCTCTCGCTCTAGGAAAAAAAAACCAGAAAAAGAAAAACTAAGACAATTTAAACCACCTTATTTTCTTCTTATTTCTCTTTCAGGAAAATGCAGGTGTTATTTAACCCATCCCCTTACAACAGCAGAACAAAAAGGAACTGAAACTGTAGTATTTCCATTTTAGAATAAGAAAAACTGAGTCCCCCAAAAGCCACAGATATTATTATTATTTTTCTGATCCTTAAAAACAGAATCATCAGAAGAAATAGAGAATTGACATAACAGCCAAAATATAAGAGCTGTAACATGTTAAAATCTTTTCTAAAAAGTAACTCACCGGAGTTTCCTCCCTTTGCTGGCTTTCCTATCTACTTTCTTGTGGATTTTGCTTCGTAACTTCTGGATCGCAAGCCACTGCCTGGGAAATTCACAAGCAATGTTATGCATCATCACTAACAGAAATAGTTATACCTATTGACAAATTGGAATTTTTCTCACTAACAACCCTGCAGAAAGAAATCAACCCACATCAAGTTCCTCAAGATAGTCTGGGGCCAAAGCGACTAATCAATTGAAAAGGATTTGTGCAATGGTAAAAAAAAAACAAATGGCAGCTGGGAAATTCTACAGCGAATTTGGTTAACAATGCTCCTTAGTATCTAGAGTTGCTGTGACAGGCACTAAATCTCGAAGTCCACAGTAAAACCCAGCAAACGGAGTAGAGCTGTTTGGGTTTGCTTTCAATGTTTTAGCTGTGCAGGATGTTCTATTGTTAATATCGCAACTGCAGTTCGGTTTGAATACAGGAATTCTTCAATTTTCCCTTTGTTAATACCCAAGTGCTTTTTCTGGCACTTTCCAATGTTTGCTAATTTTTTATAATTATCCACTATTGACAAACTAGTTTTGCGGCCATTTTATTTCATTTTCACTTCATCTGTAGTATTTAAGAATGTGCTGCTGAGAGGTAAGGGTTCTTTCCCAATATAGTCTCAATACGATTGTCACACCTACAAAAAGGTTACCAGTAATTCTTTACCACCAAATACTGAGTCAGTCTTCGAATTTCCCAGATCATCTCACTTTTACAGTTAGTTTGTTTGAATCAGGATCCAAACAAGATTCACATATTCTGCAGTCATTTTAGATGAAAAGGAATTAATTTTTCAAATAATGGATACTAGCTAAGAAAAATCTTCATAAATTCCTCATATGAACAAATGTGAAAAAAAGGAGAAACAGCAGCAACTAGTCATCTTACCTGACTTAGACAACAAAAACTCAACATCAGAAAAAAAATAATCTAGGGAAATCCAATTACTGTAATCTTAATATAATCTTAATTACCATAATCTATTTTATTGTAAAACCAGATAAATGTACAATATAATCACCACTTAAATGCAATTTGCTGTATCACATTAAATTTATAGTGAACAGCTCTCCACTGCATTCCAGAGATACACAAAGTATCAACAATATCCTATCCTAAAACCCAAATAATGTTTTACTCAAATAAAATTATTTCATCAGCACCAATTTTTCACTGCGTTCTCAGAATGCTGCTTTGCCCGCAATCCCATTCTGGCACTTTCAGCTTTTGTTTCCTTTCATGCTTTTGCAAAGTATGGCTCATGGCTATTTACATGTACACTATTCATTAGGTAGCACTCTAAATGCCCTTTTTATTTTCCAACCACAGGAGGAAGCATACACACAAGAGCCTTCCTCCACTACTTTACATTCTACCCTGACATCTGCGTAATGCTGCCACGTTCCATTTCTAATTGTGCCGAGGCTTTTACTGAAGGGGTGAAGGTCTAAATTAGGGCAGACTCAAACAAAGCAGATTCAACTATAAGCAAGGAACCTGTTGTGCACCATGCCACATTCGGACAGCTGAGAGACACATTTGGGTGGTTGCTTTTTATCCAGTGGTCAGGGACTGATACAGATTCAATCATAGCCCAAATCAGAGAGCAAAGAGCATAAGAAGGACTTTGAAAAACAAACCCTAAAACAAAGACATAGAAGTGTTTTATAATCTCTTATTCAACTGCACATAAGGCAAGGTGTAGGGTAAATAGGATTTCCATCACCTTGTCTTTCTAGCTCTTACTGTCTTGCTTAACTTTTTTTTTTTTATGTTGCTTAACTTTTATAATTACGGGGCCAATCACTGCCTTTGAAGCAGAATTAAGGGGACTCAAAGGGAGAAATTATTATATAGGCTGCTTGCATGAAGAGAAAGCCTAAATTACCTTCCCATGGCCACCTGATCATTGGGATCCAAGGAGCTGGTCTTCCGTTCTATGAGTTCTCGAAGGAGCTATGGGAAAAAGAAAAGCAACTGATTTATTTATCATCTCCCAGGACCAAGTGACTTTAAAAGGGCACAGGAGGAATTCTGAATGGCATAGTGACAGCTCTAAAACTACAATCAATAAGGGACAACCCCGGTGGCAAGAGCATGACTGAATTCCCATTAACCCTTTCATATTTATATATCTTTAAAAAGGTGGCTATATAGCAATAGCTGAGAACAGAAGTCCATTTGGAAGACTTATTGTACTGCAGTTCATTTCAAATGGATCAATGAGTGTGCAACATTCCCTTCACTGTTTTTATGATTAGTTTTGTCCACCTCATTGATACCATTGGAGAATCTTTAAAAGGTCAGGTGGGAAAGGCTGTATGGCAAAAAGGAAAATGCATCAGCTTCTCACCAATAGGATAATGGTACATGGTTAACTTCTGACCTATAACCTCCAATAGTCAGGAAGGTCTTCCTCACGCAAAAGCCTTTATTACATATAATTAAAAGTGTGAACTTCATTCTCTTGCTTTCCATGGCTTGTACTCCACCATGCTTACTATGAAGAGATTTAACCACGTATGACACCAACACATTCACAGCCACGACAGTTTTAAAAGGGATCCTGACAGAAATCATATGTGTGTACTGCAAATACAACAGAGAGAACCAGTCTCTCTTCCCATACAACAAACCCCACGGGCACTCTAAATTACTCTCATCTCCTCTTAGTCCTGGGCAGGCCACTGCATACGACCAGAGTGTAAATCTATACCTTTCACACAGACTTAAGTATTTGCATTGGATCTTAAAGTCCTTGGGGAAGAGGAGTAATGTTTAAAAGTTAAACATTAGGTAGGGGTGCCTGGCTGGCTCAGTCGGTACAGCATGTGACTCTTGATCTCAGGGTCATGAGTTTGAGCCCCACGTTGGGTGTGGAGCCTGCTTAAAAATAAAGAAAGGTTAAACATTAAAGGAAGAGAGTTTTCAATTATGATAATAAAACTGGATACATCTCTCTCATACAAGTGCTATGTGCAGGGAAATAGCAATAGAGATTAAAATCCCAAAAGTCTTCTGAGAGAACTCTAAGGGGAGACACTAAAATAATCCTGCTCATCATCTGTCAATAATACAGGTTTGACTTTAAAACTTGTTTCTTCACAAAAAAAAGGAATGATTCTGTAGGTGAGGCATGGTAGCAATCTGTATTGCTGCATTTCACCAAATTAAACAGCTGAAGTCTGTGGGAGGATCAAGAAGGAAGAATAAATTCCAATGAAAGTAGTTCACTCTCTAATTTTCATTTGTTTATGTAAGTAGGCACTGGAAGAAGTAAAACAAATTTACAGAAATGTTCATTTCCATATAAGATGAATCTTTATTGCAAAAGGGAAAAGGATATCTCAATCGCAATTAAAAACCCTCCTATGATGTTTTTTCATTTGCTTATTTTGGACATTATTACTACAGCAATTACGTTTAAAAATGCGGGGACCAGAGGCCACTGGTTTATTATCACTAGAAAACAGCCAGCTATTTCTCTGCCCTGTTTATCTGATTGATTCCCAACATCTTTCTGGCAGCCAATCTATCAGTTTATCTCTGCTACTTCATCACAGTCACTTCTGGCAGCTAAATACAAGATCCAAACCCAGTGTTACACAGACATACGACACAGTAAACCCGTGTAGCCCTGCTCCTCTGTAAACAGCTGCCCTGAAGGCTGAGCCAAAATGGGCTCCTGGTTCCCAGTCAATGTTCTGTCAGAAGCATGGCGGGGAGTAGGGGTGGAAGGGGGAGAGGTGGAGAAGAAAAACAGGAGAAAGAGAAGAAAAAGAAGGGAAAGAAAATACAAAAAGGGACGGGAAACAATGGAGTGGCTGCATCTCATTGCCCTTACCTTGTTCTAGCCACAGAAGAAACTGGAACAACAGTTCCTGGTTTTCCTAATCGTCTCTGATCCCTTGAGACTGGGGCTGTCAAGGCCACTGGGAGCAAGTGCTCACGGAAGGCTGCCCCAGCACAACAGGGGTGATCCTCTGCAAGAAAGGCCCATATGCCCTTCCCGAAGGCTGGAAACTGGAGCCTCACGACCACTGTACGACTGTTAGGTTTGCAGTGGTCCCGCGATTCAAACACCTAGTTGGTGCAGCATTTACTTTCAAGCACTCTGTACTTTCCATATTCTGGGCTGCATTATCTTTTTTTTTTTTTTTTTTAAGATTTTATTTATTTATTTGACAGAGAGACAGCGAGAGAGGGAACACAAGCAGGGGGAGCTGGAGAGGGAGAAGCAGGCTCCCTGCCCAGCAGGGAGCCCGATGCGGGGCTCGATCCCAGGACCCTGGGATCATGACCTGAGCTGAAGGCAGATGCCCAACAACTGAGCCACCCAAGAGCCCCTTGGCTGCATTTTCACTACCCAAGTGCCCTGCACAGATACTCTTAGTCATTCGTGACAAAGAAGATGGTTTTACTGGTCAATCTGGCCAAGTCTACTTTATTCAGTCCAGTGTTGCAGATCCTGTTGTATGTAAGGTAGGAATAAGAAAGTAGCCAGAAAATACAAGTAAACAAACTATTCCTGTAGCTATTGCTATTTCCCACAGCTAACACAATCACTGGGTTTTAATTTAATTAGAAAAACTGCTTTCAAAAAAGTTACTAAAAAATTAAGCTTTAGGAATACTGAAGAATTTAATTTTGCTTCTCAGTTCAATTTTTATAGCTTAACTTTATAAATAAACTTTTCCATTAGAATACAGGTTTCTGTTACAGTTATTGGAGCTTTTCATTTTTCGACAATAATGACACAGTATTTGTAATTTTCTTTGTGACTCGGAAAATGGAGACACGCATTCATATTTTTGTTCTAGTCTGTTTTAATTCCAGGGTCAGGTCACAAAAGCTTGATTGTTTCTCTAGTTCTAGGGGAAAATCACAGATGTTCGGTCTCCAGGTCAGCCCACAAAAACCTACCTAACCCATAACAACATTCATAAGGAATAGCCCTGATGGTACTGTTCAGCATCTAATCAGCATGTATAATACTTTGTCTAGAAAAATGCATGCCAGAATCAGTTAAAAATGGCAGATTGAACACATTAGTTTATCTCTTCTCCCTTCCCAACCCCTCTAAAAGACAGGAGAGGAATAAAACAAATGTATTAACCCACGAGAAAGAAGAGCAAGGGAGAGTTAATGAGAGCAGATTTTCATAAATTTTTCAAAGACAGTCAGGAGATGCAAGAGCAAGAGGCGGTTATCACCCAAGTGCCCGGAGGGAATAAAGGTAAGGGGGGACCTAATGAGGCCCGCAGAGTCCCTGTGAGGAGTGGCGCCGGCAGTGGCGGCTACCACCGAAGAGGGAGAGGCGGGAGGGCCAGCGCCACTGGGCCTCTCCACTCTCCCGCCGGGGACCATCCCCCTCCCCCACCCCCTCTCACCAGGAGCAAAAGTTTTCTTCTCTGGAAAAACTGAGCCCCAGAAGCTCCAGACAGAGGGCTAGGAGGCACAGAAGGCTGGGATGAGGTAGAAGGGAAAGGCGCCATGCCGATCTTTGGGAACTTCTGCCTCCTTCCCTTACCCTACACGCAGAATGCCAGCAGCCTGACACAAAATCTCCCAGGCAGGAGAGCAGAGGCGTCTCTCTTGGAGAAACTGCATGGTTGATCGCTCCACTCCCCGGAAAATATCTCCAAGTTCTGCCATTTGAAGAGTATTCCAAACAAGACCTTAGTTCACAGCGCGATTATAGTTAAAGGAGCCAAAAAGCTCTGCTCAGGTTTCAGAGATACTCCAAATGTTTTACTACTAAATATGAAGAGAGTTAAGGATCACTGGCATCTGAGGAAAGGCTCAGACAGACCAAAGCAGATAGAAGAGGGGACCCCAGAAAGCAATGAGGAAAACAAAAGAAACCTAAGAAAAGAAAGAAAGAGGAATGGATACCCTTAGAGAAGTGAAAAGAAGATATACTCCCATAAGAACAGGAGGATGTGAGAAAAGAGTAAAACAAAAAATTAAACACAAAACAGAAAAAAAATTAAATTTCAACAGAACTGGAAAATAAATGTACAAAAATCCTTCAGCTATAAAACAAAAAGGCAAAAAGATAACATGCCCTTGCTTATTTGTAAGAGAAGAAAAAAATAGAGAGGACAATCCAGAATGTCAAACATCCGACTAAGAAAGGCTAGGAGGACATAATTAGAGTAACAGTAATGAAAATCTCCCAAATCGAAGGACAGGAATGAGCCTACAAAAATCTAGTACAATGAATGAAAAAAGACCTTTCCCAAGACACATCAGCATGAAATGTGGAACACTGGAAGTACAGAGAAGATCCTAAATACTTACAGAAAAAATAGGTCACACATAAAGAGGGTGACCGTATGTCCCCGTTTACCCCAGAGAGTCCTGGTTTATGCCTGTTGTCCTAGTATTCTTTCAGGCTAGTACCTCAAATGTCCCAGTTTTGGCAAGAAATTATATAGTCACCCTGCATACTCAGAAATGAAAACTAAGTGGGACTAGACATTTCAATAGCAGTAACAAGTAGCGGAGGACCGCAGGGCAATGCCTTCAAAATTCTGAGGAAAAGGACTTTCGACCTCAAATTCCACACACAAAGGATTAACCAAGTATGAGAGTTACATGGAGACATCTTCACATGTGTAAAGAGACTCAACGGTTTACTTTCCACATGCTCCTTCACAGGAAGATGTGCCTCAGTAAAATGAGCGCATACAGCAAGAAGGAGAAAGACGTGAGATGTCAGAAAACAAGTCTAACTCAGGTAAGCAGCAAAGGCAGGTCCCAAGACTACTGATGGCAGAGGCCCAGAGAGCAACTGTTCCAAAAAGGAACCGAGTCAAGAAGGCCCTAGAAATAAGGTCTCCAGGGAAAAAGGCAGAGGGAGCGGGGAAATGATTAAGTTAGTTTATGTATTCAAGGCATTCGGTGTGGGGGGGGGGGGAAATAGCAGGAGGTACATAGAACACTAAGCATATCTTTTGAAAACAGGCATTATTCGCTCTAGGAAAAAACAAGCATGTAAGGAAATATAATCATAGTACATTTACTTAGTCATAATATTGTAAACACTGACTTTTCACAAAACTGTGACAATAAGTACACCAGGAGAACGGAGAACAGAAGTGTGGAGGCAGAAAGTACAGAAGGGCTAGCACCTCACTGCCGTTAAGGGAAGTCAAGAGATGATTTGATAAATGACTGAAATTGATACAACAGTAGTATAAACATACTACTTGAAACCTAAATAAAGTATTGGAAGTTTTTGCCCTCCAAAACTTCTCAGCAACATAATATTTTACCATTTCTTAGATAATTCATGACCCAAGAAGAATTTGTCAGGATTTATTTGGCAATGTCCAGAGTATACAGTAGTCCCCACCTTATCCCTGGTTTTAGTTACCCGCTGCCAACCACGGTGCGGAAGCAGATGACCCTCCTTCTGACGGATCATCAGAAGACCAACAGAAACCTGACGCTATGTCACATGCCTGCGTCATTCCCCTCACTACTGGGTATAAAATATTATTTCATTGTGGTTCTGATTTGCATTTCCCTGATGGCTAATGAGGCTGAGCATCCTCTTGTGCTTACTGATCATTTGTATATCTTCTTTGGAGAAATGCCTATTCAGATGCCTTGGCCATTCTTTAATTAGGTTGTCTTTTTATTATTGAGCTGTAAGAATTCTTTATATATTCTAGATACCAGTCCCATAATGCCCATTCTGTGTGTTGTCTTTTCACCCTTTTGATGGTATCATTTGCATCTCATCACATAGGCATCTTTTTTTTTTTAATTTTATTTATTTATTTGACAGAGACAGACACAGCGAGAGAGGGAACACAAGCAGGGCGAGTGGGAGAGGGAGAAGCAGGCTTCCTGCAGAGCAGGTAGCCGGACGTGGGGCTCGATCCCAGGACCCTGGGATCATGACCTGAGCCGAAGGCAGATGCTTAATGACTGAGCCACCCAGGCATTTTATCATCTCACATCATCACAAGGGGGAGTACAGCACAATAAGATAGAGACCACATTCACATTTTTATTACAGTATATTGTTATAATTGTTCTATTTCATTATTAGCTATTGTTATTATTCTCTTATTGAGCCTAATTCATAAATTAAACTTTATCATAGTATGTATGTGCAGGAAAAATGTGTATTTTGGGTTTGGTACTATCCATGGCTTCAGTGATCCACTGGGAGTTTTGGATCATATCCCCTGTAGATTGGTGGCGGGGGGGGGGGGGGGTTGGACCACTACAGGTATTCTGAAACATCTTGCCAGTCTGCAAATTCACAGTGAGAAATTTTGTAATTCCCGCAGGGGAAAAAGGAGGATCAAGGTTATATTGATTAAAGCCCTTATGAATATTTTTCTGCTCCCGAAAACAAAACATGGCAACACACTAGAAATAATACCAAGAACACTTATTTTGATTTGCTGATAATGCCAAGCAATTGTTAACAACTTTATTGAGATATAATTCACTTACTATATAATTCACCCATGCAAAATGTATATAATTCAGTGTATTCTGGTTAATTCACAGAGTTGTGCAATCACCACCACATTTAATCTTAGAACATTTTCTTTCTTTTTTTTTTGGAGAGAGAGTGTGAGAGTGAGCAGGGGAGGAAAAGAGAGAATCTTTTTTTTTTTTAAAGATTTTATTTGTTTATTTGACAGAGAGAGAAACAGAGAGAGAGAGGGAGCACAAGCAGGGGCAGAGGGAGCGGGAGAAGCAGGCTCCCCGCTGAGCAGGGAGCCCAATGTGGGGCTCGATCCCAGGACCCTGGGATCATGACCTGAGCCGAAGGCAGATGCTTAACGACTGAACCACCCAGGTGCCCCAATCTTAGAACATTTTCATCCCACCTAAAAGAAACCCCAAACCTATTAGCTACCATCCCCAGTAAGCCCCACCCACATACTCCCATAGCCCTAAGCAATCATTAATCTTTCTGTCTTTATGATATGCCCATTCCTGACATTTCATATAAATGCAATCATACAATTTATGGTCTTTTATGACTAGCTTATTTCACTTAACATGTGTTCTAAGGTTTATCCATGTTATAGCATATATCAGTACTTCCTTCTTTTTTACAGCTGAATGATATTCCATTGTATAGATACACCATATTTCACCTATTCATTAATTGAGGGATATCTGAGTTATTTCCACCTCATGGTTATTATGAATAATGCTGGTATGGATATTCATGACCAAGTTTTTGTGCAGACGTGTGCTTTCATTTCTCTCGGGTAAATATCTATGAGTGGAATTGCTAGGTCACATAGTAACTTTATGTTTGACATCTTGAGGAACTGCCAGCCTGTTTTCCAAAGCAGGTGCACCACTTTACATTCCCACAAGCAGTGTTGGACAGGTCTGATTTTTCTACATCCTCGTCAGCACTTGTTATTATCTGACTTTTTGATTATAGCCATCCTACTGGGTATAAAATATTATTTCATTGTGGTTCTGATTTGCATTTCCCTGATGGCTAATGAGGCTGAGCATCCTCTTGTGCTTACTGATCATTTGTATATCTTTGGAGAAATGCCTATTCAGATGCCTTGGCCATTCTTTAATTAGGTTGTCTTTTTATTATTGAGCTGTAAGAGTTCTTTATATATTCTAGATACCAGTCCCTTATCAATGCCCATTCTGTGTGTTGTCTTTTCACCCTCTTGATGGTATCATTTGCAGTAGAAGAGTTTTGAATTTTGACATAGTCCAATTTTTCCTTTTGTCATTTGTGCTTTTGGGGTCGTATCTAAGAAATCATTCATGATCCACGGCCATGAATATTTACTTCTGTATTCTCTTCTAAGAGTTTTATAACATTCACTTTTGTATTATGATCCACTTTAAGTTAACTTTTGTGTATGCTGTGAAATAGTGATCCAACTTCATTCTTTTGCATGTGGATATCCAATTGCACCATTTGCTGAAAGACTATTCTTTTTCCCATTGAACTGTTTTGGCACTCTTGCCAAAAAAACCAAGTAGTTTTTAAAGCATTTGGTTTTATGGCCACATATTCCCTGGCTTTCTGAATTTGTGACCTATAGTTATTGATTCCTAACCTTTCAGTCTTCCATGGTTCATAGCCACAGATGCTTGAGATGGAAAAAAGCTTGGGGCAACCCTCTATTTAACTTACTTATTAGTCTAGCTGAGTCAGAATTTTTCAAACTCCCTCCCCAAAACATAGACCGCATGGGAAACAAGTTCAGTCAACTTTTCTTACATGTGTTTCAGTCCCTCTGTCACTGAGATACGAAAAGCAGACTCACAAGGCTTGGGTTTACTCTTCCTTCAGCTTCCTCTCTAGCTCCCACAAGAAATCCTGGTGAAGGGGCGCCTGGGTGGTTCAGTCGTTAAGCATCTGCCTTCGGCTCAGGTCATGATCCCAGAGTCCTGGGATCGAGCCCTGCACCGGACTCCCTGCTCTGCAGGAAGCCTGCTTCTCCCTCTCCCACTCCCCCTGCTTGTGTTCCCTCTCTCACTGTGTGTCTCTCTCTCAAATAAATAAAATCTTAAAAAAAAAAAACAGAGGGGCGCCTGGGTGGCTCAGTCATTAAGCGTCTGCCTTCAGCTCAGGTCATGATCCCAGGGTTCTGGGATTGAGCCCCGCATCAGGCTCCCTGCTCCACGGGAAGCCTGCTTCTCCCTCTCCCACTCCCCCTGCCTGTGTTCCTGTTCTCACTGTCTCTCTCTGTCAAATAAATAAAACCTTTAAAAACTTATAAAAAAAAGAAAGAAATCCTTGTGAAAATATGTTTCTGCTCTGCCTCCTGCTTTACCACATTTTTTTCTTCTCAGCTTCCCAGTCTTTCAAATTAACCCCCAAAGGAATCACTTTCAATTTTTATATACTATATTTAAAGTATGTAAAAAAATAAATCTACATATACTATAATTTCAAATAGCTGGGAAGGAGTTACTATAAATGCCTATAGTACAAAATTGCCATAAAGTAACCCACTCCCCATAGGTAACTATTTTTTCTCTGTTTTCTTTCCACATTGCCTATTCACTCCTCAACCAACTCTGTAACCCTAAAATTTTTGCCTCCATTGTTCTACTGAAACAACTCAAGCCAAGGTCTCTAGATCTCCATGTCTAATGGACATGTGTCATGACTCATCCTACTAGACTTCTTGAAGCAGCAAGTGACACTAGACATTCTCACTTTCTTGGCATCTTCGAGGCATCTCCCTGGTTTTATTCCACATTCAGCCGTCTCCTCTGCCCAAAATTACATGCTAACATTCCTCAAGACTCAGTTCTAAGCTGCCTTTTCTTCTCACTCCATATGCTCTAAGAGTTTCATTCTGTTCTCAAGACTTCAGTGACTTAAGAGTTATCCCTGGAATTCCTTTTCCTTTATATTCAATATCTAATCTGTCTCCAAGTCCTGTGTATGTGATCCACTCATTCAAGAATCTGTCTGCTTTTATCTATCTCCACGGCCCATATCCTACTATAGGCTAATATCATCTTCGTTCATTCCATAAATATGTATTGAGTACGCTGGGAAAATATTGAAAAATAAAACAGACATGGTCTCACCTGAGTTAGTATGATTTCCATATATTTACTCTTGCCCCTCCTCCATTTTGCTCTCCTAATTATAGTCAGAGGAATATTTTTATTTTTATTTTTTGAGAGAGAGAGCACATGCACAAGAGTTGGGGGGTGGGGCAGAGGGAGAGAGTGAGAATCTTAAGTAGGCTCTACGCCCAGCGTGGAGCTCGATCTCACGATTCTGAGATCAGAAACTGAGTTGAAATTAAGAGTCAGATGCTTAGCTGACTGAGCCTCCCAGGCGCCCTGGTCAGAGTAATATTTTTAAAATGCAGATACACCAGAGGATAGAATTCTTATTGCAGCCCCAAGGCTCGACAGTCTGTCTGGCCCCTTATCTACCCTCTCCGGGCTAACCTTCCATCTCCGTGCTCCAGTCTCAACAGTCTTCTTTCTGCACCTGAAATGCTCCCAGGCCTACTCCCATCACAGAATCCTTGTGCACAGGCATTGCTGGGGGCATGCTTCCCTAACCATTTACCTGCTTGCACCCCACATCCTTCTCTACTCATTTGTTAATCTCGGTTTAATCATCTCTTCTTTAGGGAAATCTTTCTTAACTGCACCCTACACACGCACCTCAGCATTGCAAATATGAATTGATCCATTTCCTTCCATCATCTCAAGAATTACCCTTTTCGGGGCACCTGGGTGCTTCAGTCAGTTAAGCGTCTGCCTTCAACTCAGGTCATGATTCCAGGGTCCTGGGATCGAGCCCTGTGTTGGGCTCCCTGCTCCGCGGGAAGCCTTCTTTTCCTTCTGCCCCCACTCCCCGCGCTTGTGTGCACATGCGCATTCTCTAATAAATAAATAAAATCTTAAAAAAAAGAATTACCCTTTTTTAAAACCATCCCAAGAGTACTTGAATTAAAAAAACAAAAACAGGGTGCCTGGGTGGCTCAGCTGGTTGAGTGTCTGACTTTTTTTCATTTTTAAATTTAAATTCAATTAATTATCATATAATGTATTATTGGTTTTAAAGGTAGAGGTCCGTGATTCATCAGAATTATGTGACACCCAGTGCTCATTACATCATGTGTCCTCCTTAATGTCCATCACCCAGTTACCCCACCCCACCCCCCCGCCCCTCCAGCAACCCTCAGTTTGTTTCCTATGATTAAGAATCTCTTATGGTTTATCTCCCTCTCTGGTTTTGTCTTATTTTTTCCTCTCTTCCTCTATGATCCTCTGTTTTGTTTCTTAAATTCTACATATCAGTGAGACCATATGATAACTGTCTTTCTCTGATGGACTTATTTTGCTTAGCATAATACCCTCTAGTTCCATCCACGGTGTTGCAAATGGCAAGATTTCATTTTTGATGGCTGAGTAATATTCCACTGTATGTATGTGCGTGTGTGTGTGTGTGTGTGTGTGTGTGTGTGTGTGTGTGTGTACACCACATCTTCTTTATGAGTGTCTGACTCTTGATTTTTGGCTCCAGTCATGATCTCAGGATCATGGGATTGAGCCCTGCAGCCTGACTCTGCCTCGCTGGTCTTTAAGGATTTGATTAGTTTTTCCACTTTCTGATTCAGTGCTGCATCATGCCTCCACTCCAGAGTGAGAGCCAAGTAAGGCCTACGATTTGGAAGGGATGATAAATTCATTCACTGAATAAAGTAACACTGTTTTCTCAGCACAAGTTCTAAAATTCAGAGCGTCAGGCTCTGCACTCAATGGCGAGTCTGCTTGGGATTCTCTCTCCCCCTCCCAGTCCCTCTGCCCCTCCCCCTCTCACACTCCCCACTAAAATAAATAAATCTTTATTTATTTTTAAAAAATATTTTATTTATTTGTTTTACAGATAGAGACACAGCAAGAGCAGGAACACAAGCAGGGGGAGTGGGAGAGGGAGAAGCAGGCTTCCTGCAGAGCAGGGAGTCCAATGCGGGGCTCAATCCCAGGACCCTGGGATCATGACCTGAGCTGAAGGCAGACGCTTAACGACTGAGCCACCCAGGCGCCCCAATAAATAAATCTTAAAAACAAAAATGAAAAATTAATCCAAATGAATTAAAAGATCTTCAATCACTTCTCATTCTTTTAATGTTAAAATGATGTAGATCTGTCCTCCCTCTTGGATCTCATTTCTCAAAGGAAAAAGCTGGTTCTTCTCAGGAGAGAGGGAACAGATCTTTTGTGCTTCCTCTAATCCATCCATACCCTCTTTCTGCAGTCTCTCTCTTTTTTTTTTAAAAGCTAGGACTTTATTTATTTTTTTTAAGAGTTTATTTATTTATTCATGAGAGACAGAGGGAGAGAGAGAGAGAAGCAGAGGGAGAAGCATGCTCCCAAGGAGCAGGGAGCCCAATGCAGGACTCGATCCCAGGACCCTGGGATCATGACCTGAGCCGAAGGCAGATGCTTAACCATCTGAGCCACCCAGGTGCCCTTTCTGCAGTCTCTTTGAGATGGTCCTTTTATTGCAAAAAAAGGTGTCTTGACATCTTTATTATAAAAATCTGAATTAATTTCAATATAGTGTTTTTTATTTAAACATCTTTTATTTACAAAATACCTTTTTCAAATTCCAAATCTCAGATTTTCATCTCCCATTTTCTAAAATGTAATGATTCTAGATACGAGCTTTCATTATGTGAATATGTGTGCTGCATAATTCAGTATAAATGTAAATATCTGCCCATGAATCAGTATAACACCATGGCTTTGGAGTCTGACAGATCTGGGTTCTGAATCCCAGCTATGCCCCTTACTAGCTGTGTAATCTGGGAGAAGTTATTTGACCTCTCCAGAGATTCAGTTTCCTCAACCATAAGGAAGTAATAATTTTATCTCATAAAAGTTGATTTGGTATTTTAGATGATGATAAAAGTAATGCACTTAAGCAAAATTTAAGTATTCAATAAACAGAGATATTGTCAACATCAGATAACAATAATAACCCCCAAACCCCATTTGGGCAAAAAAATTCAACACCTTCCATAGCTAAATCACCACCACCACAGATGCTAACAATGAACAAGTACAATTATTCAGTTTTCCTTTCTACTGATTTTTGACAGTAGATTAGATATAAAATGAAGGAAAAGCAGAATGAAGAAAATGTAAAAGCATAGGAAATTCACAGAAATGGTAAGTCAATACTTGAGAAGTATGCTCTTGGTTATAGGACTTTTCCAAACTGGACCATGATAAATTAGAGCAAAAGTGACCCTCTCCTTTATCATTTATTCCATTTGAACAACTAACTGCTATTCCCTTTCCATGACCTGCAATTCTGGCCACTATCCTCTGATCACAAGATCGCCTCCACCTAGTAGCCTCACCCTGCCCAGTCTCACACTATTAATGTGCTGTCTATCCTTCTTTGAAGGTCCGGATCCAATGCCATCTCCTCCTCCCTGCAGCCTTCTCGAACTCCCCCAAACTGTTATTTCTCTCCCTTCTGAATTCTTTCATACCCCCTCACCAAGGAAGCTGGTTGTTTATATTTCTGTCATCTCCTGTGCCTGGCTGTAAGCTTCCCAAAGGCAGGGTATAGTCTGACTCAAATGCTCACCTCCCCCAGAACTCTGCATGCTGCCGTGCACAAAGCAGTTATTCAATACCATTTCTAAAATAACAGTTACGTAGCAAGCATTCTTCTAGATCTGGTGATCAGGGATGAACAGCATCTACCTTCTGCAATGGAAAGTACAAAATTACAGGAAGAGTAGTATAGAGAAGAATGGAGAGAAATCAGGATGTGTGAATAAAATCCAAGAAGCATCTTAATACTGATGTTACAAATAATCCACCTTTGGTTACTAAAATAAGAAAACGTATAGCTAGAGGCTACCATTGAAAGTCAGCCTGACTCTGCCTCGCTGCCCTTGGTCTTTAAGGATTTGATTAGTTTTTCCACTTTCTGATTCAGTGCTGCATCATGCCTCCACTCCAGAGTGAGAGCCAAGTAAGGCCTACGATTTGGAAGGGATGATAAATTCATTCACTGAATAAAGTAACACTGTTTTCTCAGCACAAGTTCTAAAATATTTCAAAGGCCATAATATTTCACTAGGCTTAGCCATTTGGATTAAAATTTATTAGTCAAAACAGAAAACTTTCTCACCAGATCCCATATATTCCATTAGGCATGATATATAATGTCTCCCGATGTCTAATTATTAACTGGGAGTGTAAGTAAATCATTATCAGTATTAGCCCCTGATATGTGCAGACAGGGTTAAGAATTAAGCAATTAGAATGCTAAAGAACTTTTTTTTGACAGTTTGCTTTTCCTTTCTTTTTCTTACAAATAAAAACAATTTTACAAGAATCAAGTGACAGATTTAGCTATTCGTCCTAATCCATACCAAACTAACAATGTACAGAGAGTTCTTTTGTTCAGAATTTCCAACAGTCCTCATTTCCAGTATTCTGCCCCTTGAACACCAGATGGTTATCTTGGTGTGTATCTTTTTTTTTTCTTCTTCTATCTTTAATAAAGGTGGGAAGAAGGGTTATATATCCTTTGGGACCCTAGCTCAGTCACTGTTTCTGGGCATTCCCGGACAAAGTTTTTTTTAATGGCATCAAACAATGTATCTTTTGTATTGGAAGACTAAGGAGGAAGTCATTCAGAACTAGAGAAAATTTTACTAAAAGGATGCACAAGGAAAAAACTGGAAGGGTAGTACTAACCTGTGCTCTGTAATGATGTCCTTTAGGGATGAAAGGCCCAGCTGAAACAAACCTCTCCCTGACTTTGCAACATTCTCCTTCTAGCATTTAGACTCCAATAATTCTTCGGCCCCACCAGGGTCAATAACCCATTGATCCTGGCACCGTTGCAGCATCCTGCCTCTTCTCCTCATGTGCTCATTCCCCTCCTTCCTCAGGTGGAAGTGACTCCACAGTCCATCAGGATAATCACTCCTGGCATACACTCTCAACTCCCTTGCATGATGTGATATCCCTTTGTCAAACAGATTCATGATCCTTTGGGGACTGATGGGTCTTGGAATTCAGAATTTTGAGGATTTTAGGAGGTAAGACAGAGTATAAAACACAAATGCCCCAGCAGAGTCTGGGACAGCACCCTAAAGTCAAACACATGAATATTGCTGCAGCAAAATATATGAATCTTCCCCACTAGGTGGGATAAATAAAGCCTTATAGGTTTATAATAGCTTCGTGACCTTCCAGATCAGATGTTGCCACCACAAAAGTTTGCCACTTACCAAAACAAAACAAAAAACTGTGAGTTTTCAGAACTTTTTAATCAGAAATGCAGTAAAGGGATTATGTACCTGTACTCCTTTGGCAAAACCCCCAACCATGTTAAATCTCAGTACCTGCATCCATGCAGGGCTGGAGAAAAAGACAAGACCATGGGAACTGGTGTCCCCCATTGTAAGTCATTAGCACTGACCTCACGTGGATTGACTTCAGTGCTACCTGACAATTCCCCAGCAGGTTTACGCTCCACTCATTCTCCCACTCTGTCTGGGGACTCTGCTATACCTCTTTTCTCGCCTCTCTTCTGAAACATCCACTTTCCCTCACTGAGCCATTTCCATCAGCATACAAAGTACATCTCCTATCTTAAAACAAAACAAAACAAAAAAATCTCTCCCAAACCTCCCCTCCCCGCTCCAGCTGCTCTATTTCTCTATTCTCGTTACAGCAACCCCCCTGGACAGCTGTCTATATGCAGTATCTCCGATTTTTCTTTCATTCTTTCTTGAACCCATTCCATCATTCTACCAAAACAGTTCTTGTCAAGGTCACCATGACTCCCACTTGCTGACACCAATGGTCAATTCTCAGTCTGTATCTCACTTGATCTGCAGCAACTGACATAGGTCACACTTTTCTTTTTAAAAAAAGTTTCATTCAGATATAATTCACAAACCGGTACAATTCACCAATTTAAACTGTATGATTCAATGGTTTTGTATATTCACAGAGTTGTGCAACCATCATCACAATCAATTTTAGAATATATTCATCACTCCCAAAAGAAACCCATTACCCATTACTTGTCACTTCCCATTTCCCTCCTATGACCCCCAACCCTAGGCAACCATTATTCCACTTTCTCTCTATACAGATGTGTCTATTCTGGATATCTCATATATATGGAATCATAAAATATGTAGTCTTCTGTGACTGGATCTTTCACTTAGCATAATGTTTTCAAGGCTTATTCATGTTGTAGCAATTATCAGTACTTCATTCCTTTTTATAGCTGAGTAATACTCTATTGCATGGATACACCACATTTTGTTTATCCATTCATCAGTTAAGGGACATTCGGACTGTTTTCTTTGTGGCTATTATGAATAATGCTGTGAATATTTACGTACGAGTCTTAGTGTGGGCATATGCTTTCATTTCTCTTGGATATACACTTAAAAGTGAAATTACCAGGTCATATGGGAACTCTAAGTTTAATGTTTTGAGGAACTGCCAAACTGTTTTCCACAGAGGCTGCACCAATTTATATTCCCACCAGCAATATTTTCCATATCCTTGTCAATACCTGTTTTTTTTTTTTTAAAGATTTTATTTATTTGACAGAGAGAGACACAGCGAGAGAGGGAACACAAGCAGGGGGAGTGGGAGAGGGAGAAGCAGGCTCCCTGCTCAGCAGGGAGCCCGATGCGGGGCTCGATCCCAGGACCCTGGGATCATGACCCGAGCCGAAGGCAGACGCCTAACGACTGAGCCACCCAGGCGCCCCTGTCAATACCTGTTTTATCATCTTTTTGATTATAGCCATCTTAGTCGTGTAAGGTGGCATTCATTGTGCTTTTGATATGTATTTCCCTAAAGACTAATGATGTTGAGCATCTTTTTACTGGTCATTTAAATATCTTCTTTGGAGGGGTGCCTGGGTGGCTCAGTCAGTTAAGCGTCTGCCTTTGGCTCAGGTCATGATCTCAGCGTCCTGGGATAGAGCCCCGCATTGGGCTCCCTGTTCAGTAGGGAGTCTGCTTCTCCCGCTCTCTCTGCCCCTCCCCACCATGCTCACTCTCTCTCTCTCTCTCTCTCTCAAATAAAATCTTGAAAAAAAAAACTTCTTTAGAGAAATGTTTATTCAGATCCTTTGCCATTTAAAAAAAAATTATTTATTTTTGAGAGAAAGAGAGAGCAGGGAGACAGAGGGAGAGGAGAGAGAGAATCACAAGCAGACACCCCAGTGAGCGTGGAGCCTGACACGGGGCTCGTTCTCACAACCCCAAGATCATGATGTGAGCTGAAATCAAGAGTCTGACAACACTTAACCAACTGAGCCGCCCAGGTGCCCCTGCCATTTTTTACTGGGTTATTTATCTTTTATTATTACACTGTAAGAGTGCTTTATATATTCTAGATACCAGTCTCTTACCAGATATATGATTTGCAAGTATTTTCTCCCACAAATATTTGTGGGTCTTTTCACTTTCCTGTTTTGCAGCACCAAAGTTTTTTATTTCAATGAAGACGAATTTATCTATTTTTTTCTTTTGTCACTTGTGCTTTTGAAGTGCTAAGAACCCATTTCCTAACCAAAGTTCATGAAGATTTACTCCTATGCGTTCTTCTAAAAGTTTTATAGTTTTAGCTTTTACATTTAGGTATGTGATCCATTTTCAATTATTTTTTGGGTAGGTGTGAGGGAAGGCACCGACTTCATTCTTTGGCATGTGGATATCCATTTGTCCCAGCACTATTTGTTGAAAAGACAGTTCACTTCCCATTGCATTGTCTTGGCACCCTTGCTGAATGCCAACTGACCATAAATGTAAAGGTTTATTTCTGTATTCTTGATTGTATTCCATTGATCTATATACCTAACTCTATGCCAGTGCTACAATATCTTGATTATTGTAGGTTTGTAGTAAGTTTTGAAATTAGGAAGTATGAGTCTTCCAATTGTTCTTTTTCAAGATGGTTTTGGCTCTTCTGGGTCCCCTGCATTTCCATATGAATTTCAGGATCAGTTTAACACTTTCTGCAAAGAGGCAGTTGGGATTTTGATAGAGATTGTATTGAATCTGAAGATCAGTTTGGGGAGTACTGCCACCTTAATATTAACTCCTCTACTCTATGAACATGTGATGACTTTCCATTTATTCAGGTCTTTTAAAATTTCTTTCAACAGCGTTTACCGTTTTCAGTGTACAAATCTTTCACCTCCCTGGTTAAATTTATTACCAGGTATTTTATTCTTTTGGATACTATTATAAATGGAATAGTCTGTTCACAGCTGGTGTATAGAAACACAACTGATTTTTTGTGTGTACATCTTGTATCCTAACATTTTGCTGAATTTGTTTATTAGCTGATAGTTCTTTGGTGGCTTCTTTGAGATTTTCTTTTTTTTTTTTTTAAGATTTTATTTATTTAAGGGTGCCTGGGTGGCTCAGTTGGTTAAGTGTCTGCCTTCCGCTCAGGTCGTGATCTCAGGGTCCTGGGATCAAGCCCCGAGTCGGGCTCCCTGCTCCGCGGGAAGCCTGCTTCTCCCTCTCCCACTTCCCCTGCTTGTGTTCCCTCTCTCGCTGTGTCTCTATCTGTCAAATAAATAAATAAAATCTTAAAAAAAAGATTTTATTTATTTATTCATGAGAGAGAGAGAATCAGAGGCAGAGGGAGAAGCAGGCTCCCCGCTGAGCAGGAAGCCCGATGTGGGACTTGATCCCAGGACCCTGGGATCATGACCTGAGCCAAAGGCAGATGCTTAATCATATGAGCCACCCAGGCGCCCTCTTTGGGATTTTCTATATATATGATATATATATAGGATCATGCCATCTGCACATAAGAGATAGTTTTACTTCTTCCGCTCCAATTTGATGCCTTTATTTCTTTTTCTTGCCTAGCTGTTCTGTCTAGGACCTCCAGTACAATGTTGAGTGTTAGTGGCAGGAGCAGACATACTTGTCGCATTCCTAATCTTAGAGGAAAGCATTCAGTCTTTCAGCATTGAGTAGGTAAAAGTGGGTTTTCACAGATGTTCTTTATCAAGTAAAAAAGTTCCCTTCTATCCCCAGTTTGCTATGTGTGGTGGTGGTGTTTTTTATTTTTGTTTTTGTTAGCTGTGTTTTTATCATGAAAGGGCTAAATGTTTTTTTCTGCATCTGTTGAAGTGATCATGTGGTTTTTGTCCTTATTCTGTTGATATGGTGTATTATATTAATTGATTTTTGATGTTAAATCAACCTTGTGTTCCTGGGCTAAATCCCACTTGGTTATGGTACATAATCTTTTTTATGTGTTGTTAGATTAAGTCTGCTAGGACTCTGTGGACCCTTGCATCTATATTCATAAGAGATATTGGTCTGTAATTTTCTTTCCTGTGTTGCTTTTGTCTGGTTTTGGTATCAGGATGATACTATATTTCCTCCTTCTTGAAACACTTTTATATAGAACCTGGGAAATCACTCTTCCCTCACTCTCTTAACTTACCAGTTGCTCTTTCTCAATCACCTTTGCTGGTTGCCCTTCATCTGCCCAATTTCTAAATGTCTGAATGTCCCAGGACTTGGGGTTTGAATCAATTCTTTTTTTCTCTTGCTTCATTCTCTAGGTAATCTTGCTCAGTCTCATGGTATTAAATACAATCTATATGCTGATGGCTCTCAAATGTAGTCAAGCCCAGACTTTTCCATGAACTCCAGAATTATAGCTATAACTACCTCTTCAACAACTCCATATGAATGTTTTGGAGGTAACCTAAACTTAATATAATTGATCAAAATCATTAAAGCTAAAACAGGTCCATGGAGGGGGGAAAAAAAGCTTAATAAAATCAAAACTAAGTTCCAGATTTCTCCTCCAAATTAGCTTCTCTCATTGTTTTTCCCCATCTCAGTAAATGGCAATTTTGTCCTTCCAATTGCTCAGGCCAAAAACCTTAAAGTCATCCTGGACTCCTCTCTTTCCACGCCCCACATGAAATCCAACAGCAAATCCTGTCAGTTCACCTTGAACATAAACTCAGAATCCAACCACTTAGCACTCTACAAAACCACCCTAGTCCCAGCTACCACCATCTCTTACCTGATTATCACTAGACTCTCTTAGCTAGTATCCTGTTTGCCACCTTACCTCCTACAGTTTATTCTCAACATGAACCAGCAGAGAGATTCTTTTGAAATATTAGACCAATCATGGAACTCCTCTGTTCAAAACCCTTTGGTGGTTTCCCATCTCAGTCACAATCAAAGCCAAAGTGTTATAGTAGCTTACAAAGTCCTACAGCACCTGGCCCTCCATTACCTCTCTTTCCTCTTCTCCTATCACTCTTTCTTGCCTAAGCCACCCCAATGACACTGGCCTCCTTCAATTTCCTAGAACATGCTAGCCTCCACTATGCCTCAGAGCCTCTGCACTTGCCATTCCCTGGATCCTTCCCTGCAGGAAGGATCCCTGCAGGTATCCTTCAGATACCTGCGTGGCTGGTATTTATTGCCTTCAGGTCTCTGCTCAAATACAGCCTTACTCCCTGAACCCCCTACATAAAAACAGTAACCATCCGCTCCCTACCCTAGTATTCCCTTCACCCATACCCGGTTTTAGAATTTCCTATTGTACAGTCACAATACACTTCCCCTAGCTCTAAGCTAGAATGGATGCTCACAACGACAGAACTTTGCTTTGTTGCAGCCCCTAACAGAGCTCCAAGAGAACTTTCTATGATGAGAAGTCCTATATTTGCGCTGTCCAGGGGCGTAGCCACTAGTACATGTGGCCACGTAGCACTTGAGATGTGGCCAGAATGACCGAGGAACTGAATTTGTAACTTTAATCTATTTTAATTAATTTAAATTTAAATAGCTACATGTGGCTAGCAGCTACTGCATTAGACAGCACAGCACAGCCTAAAACAGCAGTTACTCAAAAAGACATAGCAGGTATGCAAATATTTATTGAATGAATGATGCAAGGAAGAAAGAAATCTGAAGGCTTCTTTTCTCCTTAAGTTTCTACTATAGAAAATTTCAGAAATACACAAAAGTAGGACATAGCTAAATGAACCCTCCAATACCTATCACCAACATGAAGGCTCTTCTAACCTGAAATAAGTTTCAGTAGATACCGGCATCTCAATCCAGCTTGTAACAATTACTACATTCTTGGAAAATAGGGATTTTATATTATCCAGAGTTTATATCAAACAGCATCTCTTAGGGTCTTTTTTTTTTTTTTTTTAAGATTTTATTTATTTATTTGAGAGAGTAAGAGAGAGAGACAGCACATGAGAGGGGGGAGGGTCAGAGGGAGAAGCAGACTCCCTGGACCTAGCATCTGGTATAATAAATGTTAATTGAATGAAGTTCATAATTGCATAAAAGCGATACATATGAATTGTCAGAGTGCAAACAGACATACTCACTGGACCTCCAATTTCCTAAACAGATATATTCTGAAAAGGAAATTTTCAAATGGATTTTCAAACACGTCAGATCAAAGGGCAGCTTAATATGCTGGAAAGAAAATCAAACCGGGAGCAAGAATTCTTGGATTTCAATGTCCTGACTAAGTGGGGTGATCCTATACTAGTCATGTACTTGCTTTAGGCTCCAGTTTGTAAAAAGACAGTTTGGCCTTGATGTTCTTCAAAGATGCTATCTAACTTTAAAGCAATTATGTTCTATTCTAGATCCACAATACACAAAAATTTTTAAAGATGCTTATTAACTTCCCCTTTCTGTGCCAAATCATTTTCCCTATAATTTACTTTAAAGGAGCTATACATTGAGTATGATTTAATACGAAGAGATCATATTTACTTTAGGGAACAGGTAGTGTTCCCCATTTCCTGAGAAGTACCAAATTCTTCACTTGGGGCCACTAAAATACTGCTGGAGTCCTATGTTTGATTTATACTCATGGCTGACATTGTGCTTATTAGTATAGAAAAGGCCATTTTGGCCACATATTTGCCTAGTAAATTCCTAAAGTACCACCTGTGTTTGAAAAAGTTTCTTCAACAGTTCTAAGCCAATTCTTATCTCTTTCCTAGCTGGCTCCATAAAATGTACTGTTTCAGGCTTTGTTCTGAGGTTTTACCTTTATTAAACGAGGTAGTAGTACTAAAGTCATGCTCTGATGTTTTTTAAAGCAAGGAAATGGAAAGAAATGAGGGCCAGCTGCATGTACTTTCCCTCGGACACTACTGTTGGATGAAATTTCTGGACCTTGCATTTAAAATGTGGCTTTGGGCCTCCTGTCCTATGCAGCCTCCACAATAGCAAGCCCATGCTAGCAATCAAATGCCAATACTGATGCTGAATTTGGGTCTAAACACTGACAGATCAACAATGGCGGCACAGAAGCTAGAATGTACCTCAAATAAACTTCTTACACATGGTACACAAAATAATCTTGTAATTATTAAAACGAGTTTAATTGGACATTGGTATTTGGTGTGGGTTGTTGTTGTTTGGTATTTATTTGGAATTTATTTATTTATTTATTTGAAAGAGGGAGAGAGAGAGAGAGAGAGAATGAGTGGGGGGGGAGAGGGAGCGGCAGAGGGAGAGGGAGAATCCCAAGCAGACTCCTTCCTGAGCGCAAAACCTGATGCTTGATCTCACGACCCTGAGATCATGACTTGAGCCAAAATCAAGGGTCGGACACTCAACCAACTAAGACACCCAGGTGCCCCAGGTTGTTTTGTTGGTTTTTTTTTAAACCTATACTACGCCTCAAGAAACCTAACCGATAAATTCTCTGCTGTATTTTTCCCATAATTTCAATTTTCAAGTTTATGTACTTCATATATATATATCCTCTCTCACATCATCAAATAGGTCTATGTGTAATAAGTTTCATCAAATTTTTAAGAAACACAACCCACATCTCAAATAACAGTAACGTTCAAAAGTAAAACTACAAATGAAATACTGCTCTGAACCAGAAGGTACCTGTTTTTTGACAACGAATTAAAAGGAACAGGCTCAAATCAAACTTTAAAATATATTATTAACCATCAACTGAACCACTGGAGAGACATACGCCAACAGTAAGAGTACTGTATCGCCATTAACCACAGGAATGGCTTGAAACATCTTATTCACACTAAGATCTAAATGTATGCAATTAAAGCCATCACATCAACTGTCCATATTAATCACTCACCAATTTAATTAAGGTAAACCATCTTGTCAGAAAGCTTGCCTCTTCCCTATTTCTTAACATTATCGACTTTTAATAGTTCACCAAATTAGTAATTACTTGCTTATGGCATTATCAAATATCTAAGTCCAGCATGTGGCAAGGTCAGTTATAGACATGCCCTGATGGCATGTGAAAGGAGAAATTTAACCCATCAAAGTGGTCATCGAAAGAGCAAAACCTATTATCCCTTTCTCTAGACACTCCTGGTTAAATTCAAAGTGACAGGACAAACCAGATCAAAACTAAACAGAGCTAGAAGCAACATACAAAATCCTAATGAACCCTTAGAACCCAGGTATCGATTTGTCAATAGCTAAGCTCAATTAGTCCTTTCAGAACAAAGTACCTCATGAAGTGACAAGAAACTAGTTTGAGGTCTGGGATATGAAAAGAATAAAAGCAGTCACTTTATATTGCTCATTGCTAAGTGCAGTCATATCTCAACCTGGAGATCTTGTGGGGATTAAATAAAGATGTCTGTCAAGTACCGATCTACTAAGCCAAGGAGCTGGAACATAACTAGTGTTCAGTAAATGTTAGTCCTTCCTCAAATCTTTAACAATACAGGCTTATCAAGTCAAACATCAACTGATGGTTTAAAAAAGCAAGTCAAAACAAAAGAAAAACCTTACATGGTGATACAGATAACACATCTCATAGAACTCAGCAAATAGGATAATGAAAAGGAAAAACAGATACTGAAAACATTTCTCAATGGCTCATCCTTTGTGGTCATTTACAACCTTCCTGTTTTGTGAAATTGTCTTTAGGGATGAGCTTTGACGAGAAAAAGGCCAAACGCAAACTAATTCCACTTGAGAGGGAAATTCAGAAATGCCTACAGCAGGTGAACAGTTTCTCTCATAAAATCTTCCTACTGGGTATACTTCAAGCTTTCAGCAATTCCAGTTTCCAAACAAACCGGTAGCACAACTAAAAAGCTAATTTTTACATTAGAATTGTTAAGTAACAGGAGTTCAATAAATCATTTGCCTTCTAAGAAAAAAATGACTTTCTAACAAATAATAGTTCTTCCGGTTCTAAGAAAATAAAGCTTATTTACAAACTGAAAGGTGTGTAATACCATAGTGAAGTCTTTTTATGGCTCAAGAATGAAATATTTAAGAAATAAAGGTGCGGAAAGAACAGGACTTGGTCTAAAAAGTCTTGAGATCAAGTACTTGTGTTGCCATTTACTATATGGCTTCCAGGAAGTTACTTAACTTCTCAGGGATGCAGTTTCTTGTAAGATTCTTTTCAGCCCAAAAATGATATGATTACTTATGATATCTGATACTCCTCAGTGCCCCCTCCCTGTCTATGTATATGTACACATATGTACATACCTATACATATGTACCTTTATTAAATAATACAGATATATTTTCCCAAAGTTGTAGTAATTTAAGGGCCATTATGAAACAAAGGGAGAGAGAGAGAAGGAGAATGTGTGTGTATGTTGGGTATTCTGACCCTGAACATCATTCTCAGTAGTTAGAGCATTTACACAGCCTGAATTAACCAAGTAAGCCTTTAAACCCTTACAATGAAACATTAAAATTCAATGTGGCTATAATCTCTTCCTTACAAAACATGGACCTAAAGAGTCTGGCTTCAAGTATGGTTTAAAAAAAAAAAAAAACGGCGAAGTGTATTATATTCACCACCCAGCTCTTCCATATGACCACATTAAAAAAACACAAATGAAAACTCACAGTCCCATTGTAATACATTGTACCACTTCTGAATGCAACACTTAGCTCAGGCTTACTACCCTGACAAATAAAGGAAAGCACTTTATGAAGCCAATTTAATTGGGAGGTGACAGAAAACATACAGCCATTTTCTTTAGCCTTATCATTGAATTGGCTTCAGCTCCAATCTCGGGCAAATCCCACTCAACAGAAGAAATTAACCAGGTCAGCAGAACAGGTGCTGCGCTCTGTCTGTCAAGGGCCTGGCATCACTACAATTACTTGCACACAATGAAGCAGTAATCTTTACAGATCATCTCTCCCAAGAAGTATACTGGAGAGGGAGAGGAAAACTGAAGGGAGGCAGGGGAAAGTGGGAAGAAGAAGAGGAATAGGAGGCAAAGAGAAAAGGCAAGAAAAGAAAATGAATGTGCAGCTGCCTCGCGGCTCAGCAGATGTCAGGATGTGATGTACGAGGCTCGGATAAGCTGTCGTAGCCTGCTGCCAAAGAGCGGTAAGTGATTAAAGCCTGCACAGTTCTAAGCACCATATTTAGAATCTGCGGGGTTTTAAGACTTGCACCCATTCCTTGCTGTGCTTCCAGATGTTGGCAACTGGTCCAGTTCCTACTGACTGTGCATGGATGGCAGCAGTTGGTACAGCAGCAAGGCAATCTGGAATGCTTCCGGAGATGCTGTACATTAACAAGTGTCACCCATCATTCACCTTTACAGAAGGCTGAAACAACTCCAATTTGCTGCCACTTCCCTCTTGGGATACAGCCAAGATAAAGTTGCGCCTGGCAGCCCCATTTGTTTCACTCAGGTGTTTCAGCTGCCTTGCTGACCTCTATTAGTTTAAGTTTTAATTTAGATTAACCCCAGCACCCCAATTAACCAGCAAGGGGAAAAGCTAAGATGTGACTAGTCATAACTCTGAAATCAGAATTTATCGAAGGTAAAATTATTAATTGGGATGAAGGGCCAATCAAGTAATGCTATTTCTTTTTAAACAGGCCTCCAGGCAAAAAAAAAAAAGATAAAAAAATTAAAAAAAATCTTTCAGACTAAGATTGCCAGTGGAAGCAACTTCTCAGTAATTTCAGTTTATTTTATTAAGCCTATTTAATTGATGATGCACTTTCCATCAAACAATGTACACTTCAATTAATGAAGACTGGAGCATTTCTGATTGTCTCCCATGATCTCACACAATTATACCGCATTAATATCCCATGTCAGGTACTTCCTTAGACACCCTAGAACAAAATAGAGTTCCCTACTCTTCTGACAAATGGATATAGTAAGAGAAGAAAAGGAAAAAAGAATCAGGAACTCTGACTAGGAACACCTGAGGACACACCAATCCTCTTTCCTATACCCTCTCATCATTACTTTTAAGGCTCACTCATGGCAATAATTTCATTGAACATTCCAGAGTGAAGAGAGAGATTATTATTTCTCTTCTTAGGGCAAAGACTCAGAGCTATCCCCTTTACACAATCACCTGTTCTACTGGCCTCGTGGTGTAATTGTCCCACGTTCCTTCCTTCATATTCCAAATACATAATATAGTTGTCATGGCTAAACCTTCAAGAAGCAGTTGCAAATTCCTTGGCAAAAGTTAACACGCTAAAAATTCAGCAGAGAAAAAAAAGAATATCTCGATAAATAATGGCTCAACAAAAGCTGGTGTATCACTGCTGGACAGCATCCCTGATTCTCCAGAGCTAGAAAGGGTACATCCTAAAGCACATTTCATTAAGTATGACTTATCAGGAGACCCAGGATTACAGAAATTATTTTAGTTCTTTAGAACAGCCCAAATGTTTAGTCTACCTTTACAGTCACTAGCATCATTAAAAAGAGCAGCATGCAAGCAATAATAATGTCTACGAAAGAACTGGGGGACATCTGGGAAGAGATTTCAAGAACTGGGCCATATTTCAACTTCCACCAATTCTGTCTGTCTTCAAAACACTACATTATTATTATAATCAATAGTAGCAGACAATCTCGATACATACTTAACTGATTTGGAGAGACACGCGTGTGTGCACGCATGTGCACGCGCACGCACCCCCCCCCCCCCACAAAGACGAGACACTTAATAGGCAATAGAACCAGAAGTGCAATTCAAAGACTCTGGTATCCCGGCCCTTTAGCTCCATGTCCCAATGTAATAGCAGTAAGACAAGAAACCAAATAACTAACAAATGTCCTCTATTAACATTAGCAAAAATGGCTGAGAAAGAATAAACCACCTGACTCAAAGAAGTTGCAGCTGTTTTACAGATGCTTTATACTCTGCAGCAACTAACAAAGTAGTTGTAGTCATTTTCATTTCAAAAGGAAAAATACAACATAGAAGCAGAACAACAGGGGCACCTGGCTGGCTCAGTTGGTAGAACATGAGACTCTCGACCTCCAGGTTGTGAATTCGAGTCCCACACAGGGTGTAGAGATTACTTTAAAAAAATTAACTCTTAAAAACAACAAAAACACAGACTCAGAACTACACACTAAGTCAATTCTATAGATAGCAGTTCTAACTCCCTGACTCTATCTTCCTTGCAAAGTAAGCTACCTTTTGGTCAGAGAATTCTATGAGTTGTTTTAAAATGCTAAAACCTGATCTGTAACAAAAGAAAAGAGTGTAAAAATCACACCTGGTGGTAAAAGTCATCGTCATCAAAGATTTCACTATCCAAGTCCTTCAGGTGGGCATTGGCAGGGGCTTGAGGAAGGATCTCCTATATGAAGGAGAAAAAAAGAAGCAGTGAATCCAAAACGGTTATCGAAGTAATGTAGCTACTACAAATAATGTGTGTAACAGTCAAAGAAGTTTTCCTTAAGATATAAAGAGCTCTTAAAATTAAACAACAAAAACATTCCAATAAAAAAAGTGGACAAAGACATTAATTAGGCACGCTGACATGAAAAGAACAAATCGTCAATCATATAAAAATATGTTTAACCTCATTCTAATTAAACACATGAAAATTAAATGAGAAGACACAGTGCTATCTTTCAGCTCTAAAACTGGCAACATTCAGTGCCAGAAAACAGAGCTGGTGGAAATGGAAATTAATGCAACCTTTTGGGAGGCAATCAGTAACATCTATCAGGATTTAAAATGTGTATTCTCTTTGATGTGACATTTCCACTTTGAGAAATATTTTCACACAAATACACGTATTATAAATGCTCATGAATGTTTCCTATAGCATTGTTTCTAAAGCTGGAGACAACATAAATATCCACTGTTTGAATAAATTATAGTACACACCCACACAATGGAATACCCCATAGCCTAATAGGAAAAATGAGATAAATCTCTATGTAATGATTTGGAAAAGTGCCTAGGGAAAATTAAATTTAAAAAATTATAAGATTTTATATAGAGTGTGTAACATTTTATGTATATATAAACACATATATCCATCCCATTTAGTTAAAAAAAATAGAACCATGTTTTTATATACATATATATCGTTATATGAATAGAAAATGCCTTGTTATAATTATGAACACTGGTTCAATCGGAGAAGCAGAATTTTACTTTTCATTTTAAATTCTTCTGAACTTTGAAAAAAATTAAGTATATATTTCTATAAGTAAAAGTTTCCTTTAAACAAAAGAATGTGTTCCAATTATGGATCCTTTTCTATAGTATCTAAATGTCGGACATAAAGCCAAAGGACACACTTCTTTCAGTACTGACATTTCTAGAGAAGCAGCTTTAAAATTGAATTTTTAAAAACTGGATTACGAATGCTTCCATTATGTATTACGAATGCTTCCATTACCAGACTCATGTCAAACTCAAAAATAAGAGAAGACTACACACAAGTTAATAATCGCTCCATTTTAACAGAACTTTCTCCTCCCATAAACTCTGTTTCCAGTAAATTTACAATCTAGTAAAGTAGTGCTTTTTTCCCTTTCTTTCACTAACTTCTTATACCAAGAGTAATACCTACAAGCAGGTGATCAGATTTTTCAGCTAATTAGCCTCACAGAAACTGCTCCTGTCATCACCCAGCATCCCAGAGCTCTTACCAGTTGTCCTGGCAAACTCTCTGGGAGAGGGTGCGTTGCCGGTTCAGGTTTGCCAAGAACTCGGTAGACAGAGCGCTTGGTCTGTGTCCTTCGAAGTAATCTTTCTTTGTCCATCAGAATATGATCGATCTGAGTCAAGATTGAGCGTTCAAAGGCACCAAAACCCTGCAACAACATTAACCAGTGTCAGATAATACAGAAAGTCTGTGCTGAAGGCAGCTACATTGGTTTCTCTATCTTTCTGTGTCAGCAGAGAAACAGACAATCCTCCTTATAGAGGGACTTCGTGCTACAGACTGAGTTTGTGAATGGCTGTAATTGTTCTCAGGGAAAAAAAAAATTAGTCTAAGGCAGGTCTATTACTTTCCCATACCCAGAGATTAACTTCCACACCTTCCATAACTGTTGAAAAATCCATTTCTTTCAGTGTTTTGTATTCCCAAACATTTGAACACTTACAAGGCCACAATTTCTAGAACAAAATACTCTTTTTTTTAAGATGTTATTTATTTGAGAGAGAGGGGGCACGTGTGAGAGAGCGCTCGAGCAAGGGGAGGGGCAGAGGAAGAGAGAATCCCAAGCAGACTCCATGCTGAGTACGGAGCCTAACATGGGGCTCAATCTCATGACCCTGAGATCATGACCTGAGCTGAAATCAAGAGTCGGAGGCTTAACCGACTGAGTTACCCAGGGTCCCCAAAATATTATTTCTAATAAAATCCCAGGTCTGAATGGCAGGAGCTCAGTAAATTTTTCTGTGGAAATGACTGATTACTATTACATCATGACATTATCCATATCAACGAGTTGTAGTTCCAATTTTTTTTTTTAAGATTTTATTTCCTTATTTGACAGAGAGAGACACAGCGAGAGAGGGAACACAAGCAGGGGGAATGGGAGAGGGAGAAGCAGACTCCCCACTGAGCAGGGAGCCCGATGCGCGGCTCGATCCCAGAACCCTGGGATCATGACCTGAGCTGAAGGTAGATGCTTAACCGAGTGAGCCGCCCAGACGCCCCTGTAGTTCCAATTTCTTTTTAGGTTGCCCCAAACTCTGTTACACACATGCGCGCACGCGCGCGCGCACACGCACGCACACACACACACACACACACACACACACACACACACACACACACACACACACACACACACACACACACACACACACACACACACACACACACACACACACACACACACACACACACACTTGCCTTCCCCAGTTTTCCAGAAGCCAGCTTGGTTTTATCATGCCACTGCTGAAGTGTGCGGTTCCTGTAGACTGTAAAGTCAGCAAAACGCTTTGCCATGAAGCTGGGATAGTCCTCCATTTCCAGCTTCCTCTTTGCTGGGGCCCTTCTCTGCTGTTTCGTCTCTTCTACTAGCTCTTCATCTTCACTGGAAATCTCCTCCTCACTGAAAAGCCAGTAAGAACATTCAGTTCAATGGGCACAAACACTACCCAAGTAAAAAGCTAGGCTCACATGAAGTCGAGAGTATTCAGGCCTTCCCTATTCTGTCTACATTTTAAAAACACCATAGATGTGAGGGTGGCTTTTTTTGTTTGAAAAGAATGTTAGGGAGGTCAATCAAAAACTCTTGTAACTTTTCAAATAAATATAAAAACTACTGGCTTAGAGATATTTTTTTAAAAGGTAAGCAAACCATAAAAATAAATGAGGTTGTAAAAACATTATTAGAAATGCATATGAACCAGGTCTATACTGTTACAAGATGGTCTTTAAAAATTAAACACATAATCATACTTTTATGACCTTAATCCCCAAATCAATAAGGGAAATGTGTCTCCCTATAACCAATTGTTCAGGAAAGCCAAATAATATTAGTTGAATCAAAAGAAGAGGGCTGAATGTGAAGAAAACTCAAAGTCGTGGGCAACAGAACGGGAACTAAATTGCAGTAAAGGCAACTGCCCAGAGAAAGGAATACAGCCTCTCTCAAGCCACGTATATACTCCCTGGACTACCGACCCCAACACATTGTAGGTGCTCAATAAATGTGAGCTGACTTCTTGTCCCTCCAGCTAATTCAGTAAAAAAGAATGGAGCAAAGGATAAGCCCAAAGGAAAAAAAGCAAGCAGGTACCATATACAGCAGGTTCAAACAATGGGTGGGGGCCGGGGGGGCTGTGGAAATCCTTCATCAAATGTGACAACTTCAGAAAAAGTAAACAGGTTTATTCCATGCTTTTCTGAAAAATTTCCACCCTTCAAAATAACTCCTTTCCTCTTAAAAAGGAGATGGCTGTGACCAGCAATTCCATGGTATTGGCACAAAGTGCTTCATAAACATTAATTAAGAATTAAAATTAAGGGATGCCGGGTGGCTCAGTGAGTTAAGCGGCTGCCTTCGGCTCAGGTCATAACACCCAGGTCCTGGGATCGAGCCCTATATCAGGCTCCTTGCTCAGCAGAGAGCCTACTTCTCCCTCTGCCTGCCACTCCCCAATGCTTGTGCTCTCTCTCTCTCCTCCCCCCACCGACAAATAAATAAATAAAATCTTAAAAAAAAAAGAAAAGGGAAGGAAGGAAGGAAGGAAGAAAAAGAAAGAAAGAAAAAGAAAAAAAAATAAAGGGGCTCCTGGGTGGCTCAGCTGGTTAAGCATCTGCTTTTGGCTCAGGTCATGATCCCAGAGTCCTGGGATCGAGCCCTGCATCGGGCTCCCTGCTCTGCAGGAAGCCTGCTTCTCCCTCTCCCTCTGCTGTGCTCTCTGTCAAATAAATAAAATCTTAAAAAAAACAAAAGAATTAAAATTAAGGGGCACCTGGGTGGTTCAGTCAGTTAAGCGTTTGCTTTCAGCTCAGGTCATGATCTCAGGGTCCTGGGATCAAGTCCCACATCTGGCTGCCTGCTCAGAGGGGAGTTTGCTTCTCCCTCTCCCTCTGCCCACCCCCCCATGTGCTCGCTCTCTAACAAAATCTTTAAGAAAAAAAAAAAAGATTTAAAATGACAAAATATGCTTTCATCTCCTAATTTCTTTTAAAGATTTATTTATTTATTTGAGGTGGGGAGGGGCAGAGGAGAGAGAGTTTCAAGCCAACTCCATGCTGAGTGCAAAGCCTGACACGGGGTTCGATCTCACCACCCTGAGATCACAACCTGAGCCAAAGCCAGGAGTCGGGACACTCAACTGACTGCGCCATCCAGGCACCCCTCATCTCCTAATTTCAATAGGTCTAAAGAAAAGGCAAGCCTTTTATGGAAGTCCACAAAGAAAAGCAGGCACAAGTAAATATAAAAATGGAAAAACTAATTCCCAATTTATGTGCCATCCTGGCCACCAGTTAAATGTCAGAAGGTCTTTCTCTTTACTAAGTCTGATATCTGCCTGCAGAAGATTTGGCTTTCTTTTTCAAAAAATGATGGGAAACTACTCAGACTAAAATAAGCAACCCCACAGCTCAATTCCTTCCTTACCTTTCTGCTTTGGGCTCTGTCCCATCTACTAAATATCTAGTGTCTGGGTACTGGAAAAGTAACTCTTCCTGAAGATCTGCCAATGACCTCAACAATGCTTTAAGGGCCTTGTGACCTGGGAAATAGAGCACAGAGAAGGAACAATCAATTATCTACAATTCTCCAAAGTAGGCAATGCCTGTAACTCATGACTCCTGAGCAGTTCTGGCCTGGGTGAAGGGGCCGGCAAAGGGCAGCTGGGGACTAAGAACTCTCTGAAACACAAAATTCTTGAAAGGAGATAATGCCAGTGCCTACTTCACAGGCTTGTTGTGGGGAACAAGTGAGGTAACACATGTAAGGTGTGTAGGAAAGGGTCTGCAATATACTGTGAGTTCTCAAATTTAGTAAGATTGACAAACTCCTTCCCTGCCTGTCATCATAACCAATCATTTGTCCCTATGGTGCTAGTTTCTAAAGGTAACCCACCGACCTCCTGGATTATCCCTCTATCAATCAACTCCTTAAGCAATTCCTCCTCTTCTCAAGAGCACAACTTTGTCCTGGGCTCCCTACCACCATCACTGCCACCGCCCTCCCTCAGGAGATCTCATTTGCCTCTGGTTTGAGCTGCCACCTCATACACACAATCTCCCCGCACATATTCCTATGAAAAGTTCTTGTTCACTTATGAAAACCCAAGTTAATGACTTACTATTTGCAGTACTGTATTGTGTATTAAAATTTTGCACATCGAAAACATGTTCTTACCTGGTTCTCCACATAGCCGACAGGATGCATTTGTAGTAAAGCTGGTCAGGATTAAGTATACAGTCTACCGCTAAGAACTTTCCAGATAAAAACTGGCCCTCTGAGAACTGAACTCTTACCTTCTTTATCAGCCTAATCCTGTTAAAGGGGCTAACTAGACACTGATAATCACTATTTATGCGTTGGTAGCTCAGACACCTCTCCTACTATCGAGCTTCCACATTTCCAGTAACTGCAAGAAAATCTTCGCATGGATGCTCCATCACTCCTCCAAATATACCATGTCAGAAACAGAACTTTGTTCTTCCTACCTAATATTTCTCCCTTGTCTGACTTTCTCTGTTTAATGTGTTTTCTTAGGTGATCACTGACATTTTGGTGCCCTTATTCTATATATTTAATCCATTGCTAAATCATGTGATTTTCCATTCTTATTATCAGTAATGGCTGTCCATTCATCTCTGGCCATGCTTCTCTCACACCTTCCCTCTTTCCCTTAAATAACTGTAACCTTCTTTCTCACAAGCACCCCTACTTTCATTTAGCAATCCCTACATTCATTGTTACTTTATATTCCATAGGGACTTCCGCCCACACAAACTTCAGTTAGCATTAACCACGGTTTTTAGTGCCTTTCCTAGAAAAGGTTATATCTTAAGAGACAGAGCCCATGTTTTCCAAAGTGAAACCACAAACCAATTTTGCATTTGCAAACTAGTTTTCAAAATTCCCAAGACCTAACCTTGAAAATCTTATGCTAAGTGAAATAAGCCAGTTGCAAAAGCCCAAGTACTGTGTCATTCCACTTACACGACGGACCTAGAACAGTCAAATTCACAGAAGCAGAAAGCAGAATGGTGGCGGTCAGGGGTGCAGGGAGAGGGGAATGGACACCTATTCCTGTTCAACAGATACGGAGTTTCAGATTGAGATGTTGAAAAAGTTCTGGAGATGGATGATGGGGTTGTTGGGACAAACATGTGAATGTACTTAACTGATACTGAACTATATACTTACAAATGGTTAAGCTGGTAAATTTTTTTTTTTTTTTTTTTTTTTAAGATTTTATTTATTTATTTGAGAGAGAATGAGAGATAGAGAGCACGAGAGGGAAGAGGGTCAGAGGGAGAAGCAGACTCCCCGCCGAGCAGGGAGCCCAATGTGGGACTCGATCCCGGGACTCCAGGATCATGACCTGAGCCGAAGGCAGTCGCTTAACCAACTGAGCCACCCAGGCGCCCTAAGCTGGTAAATTTTATGTCATGTATATTTTAACACAATTAAAAAAAAAAAACCTTTAAATGTTCCCAAAGCAGGGCATAATGAATAATTCTACCATCCCAGTTCATCTCTGTACAGAAAAAAATCATCTATAGCCCTTCAATCTTGAGCTTAGTCAAAAGAACAGGGGAAAAAAAACAATGAAATATTAATCAGCCTTTAAAAAGAAAGAAATTCTGACTCAGGCTACAACACATGCATGAACCTTGGGGACATTATGCTGAGTGCAATAAGCTAGCCATAAACAGGTACTATATCATTCCACTTATAGGAGGTACCTAGAGTAGTCAAATTCATAGAGGCAGAAAGTAGGAAGGGGGTTACCAGGGCTTGGGGGAGAGGGGAATGGAGACTTGTTTAACAGGTATGGAGTTCTAGACTTAGAAGACAGAAAAGTTCTGGAGATTGGTAACACAACAGTGTGAATATACTTAACACTACGGAACTGTACACTCAGAAATGGTTAGGGAAATTTTTGAATTCCTATATTGTACACCTGAAACTAATGTAACACTGTATGTTAACTATACAGGAATGAAATTTTATCTTAGGTAAATTTTAAGTTATGTGCTTTTTCCCAAAATAAAAAATTTAAAAGAACAAGAAAAGCAGGTGCCTATCCCTTACTTCCTATAGGTACCATGTGTCCATGATGTAAAATAGGAAATCAGGAACCATGCAGGGGGGAAGCTACAGAGCAGTCTGTAATGTTCATAGCTGCTTGCCCCCAGCAAGCGAGTCATAATGCGACTCTCACATGTAGCATAACTAAGAACTGTGAAAACATCCAACGAAAAGACTACTATTTTTAAGGGCCACTTTCAAGTAGCTGTACAAGCCTTTTTATTTTGTTCAAGTCAGTTTAAAAAAATCCACTGCAGATATATTAGATAGCATATCAATCCAACAAGAAAGCAGAGAGCCAATATCAGTAAATCAAAGTGTGCCTTTCTGTTAATACTCTCTCATATGTTTTCATTTTATACACCCCTTCACCCAGTCAGAAAGTAGCCCTGAAGTATTTAAGCTCCATTCAGGGATAGCACCACCACGCATCAAAGTGCCAATAGACCAGAGATGAAATCTGCAATTCTGTGCTTCTAACCACAAAAAAAAAAAGAGAAAGAAGAAGAAGAAGAAGAAGAAGAAGAAGAAGAAGAAGAAGAAGAATGGAAGAAGAAGAACAAGAAGAAGAAGAAGAACAAGAACAAGAACAAGAAGAAGAAATAAAGAAAAAGAAAAAAAGTGCTTATCAAAGTAAAGTCACCAGTGACCAATACATGGACAGCTTCCTGTAAAGAGATATAGAAGAAAGAACCCAATTCTCATTTCTTTGCAATATTAGGGCCACATTTCCTTCCACTAAGATTTTATGTAAAATCTGAAGAGACCAGACAATCCTTTCCTGGATACAACAGGCCACATCTGATAAGAGTGAGAAAAGACTCTCCTAGAGACTCAAATCCAACAGTGGATTCTTCCCAGCCAAAATACAAAACCAAACCAAAGCCAGCCTTCTTTTTATCACTCATATAGGACCAAATTCTGTTTGTTCAGCCTTAGGAAAAATGAAGAGAATGGAACCAATGGTTTCTAATTCACCTTTTATATTTCTCCTAATTACTGTCAGAGTTACAAAAGTTAAAAAAAGCAGCAGAGAGGCATATACTTTCTTCTCTCTCCGTCTTGGCACGTGGCCACAAAACAAATGGAGACTGTCAAGGATATATATGTTTATTTTGTCCTACACGGTCCATTTCCGAGGTTCCCTTAAGAGGAGATTAAGAAGGACATATGCCTCACTGTATTATCAAGATACAACCTCAGCATCTGGGCACCAGCTTTAGGAATAATTTTCCAACTAGACAATCAATGGAAAGAGTGCTTCACTAAGGGTCAGAAGCCCTGTATTCTGACACTACTACTAACTAGTCATTTTATACTGAGCAGACCAATTTAATCTTTGAGTCGCAATTTTCTCATCTGTAAAATGTAGATAATCCTTTGTGTATCCCACAGAATTTAGGTGAAAAATAATAAACATGTTTTTTTATATATCAAGGCATTTCATAAATTTTTAAATGCTGTGGATATAGAAAGTATATCATGATCAAAAAAATCATCTTTCACATGGTGAAAATCCCAAGTTCTGCTTGCACTGATCGACAGTGCTAGGACTGAACTAGTATTCACAGAGTCCTATATTAAGTATTCATTTACACACTACCCATATGCAAGCATTCTATATATAAAATGTCACCAATCTAAAAACCATTTTCACCTAACAGCTTTATTTTTCACCCTGATTCATCTTGGCTGTTCAATATAAACAAAATTGTAGGCAGAGAATAAGTCTGGACATAGGCACAGTTCATTAATTAGATTATAAACCAATAAGTACAACTTCTGGCAAGGGGATTAGAGGGGGAATGCAGACAGTGAATTTATAACTAAAATAAAGCTTACCTTATCAGCTTTTAAATATCTGTACAGTTATTTTTAAAATAAACATGAAAACATACAATAATTTATGTACAAGTATACATAAATTCCCACATTCCTATTACGCCAGATAAATACAATGAACTAGAATGTATAGATTACAAGAGCATTTTTTTCTCCTTCAAAAGTAACTCTAGAACCAGAGCTAAACTATAGGTCAAAATGACACACGATATATTGGCCTGAGAACAATACTTTTCATTCAAATCCACACAAGCCTGCCACTTGCACTAGTCATCCCCGGCAATTAATCCCCCAAGAAAGACGTTTGATTAAATCTTTTCAAGCAAATCCTTTGCTTTGCTTTTGTTAGTTCACTTCTTGTCAACATCTATTAAAATATGCCTTTAATTCTCCCACAATCTTAAAAAACACCGATTCCACTGTCTTCAACTTTAATCAACTGTATGGCCGGCATTTTTCATTTCATAATAATGTGCTGCTTGGAATTCAAGAGGCAGGCTCAGCATCAATCATCTGGTAAGAATTTTTCCACTGCAATAAATATGCAAATGAGGAGAGCCAGTCAGTCGTATTTCAGGCCCGACTTGCTAGTGTTTTAAAAAAGACACAAATTTATTAATTGCCGGTGGCCAGAGGAATCCTATTACTTTGGGCATTGATTACAAAGCTGTGTGAGTGATTATTGTGCAACTCGCGGGCTACCCAGGCATGAGGAAAAATTATTAAAGCAAGGCAGAGATTATCAACTCAGAATAACAATAAGCCTTAACATTTAGGCCCTAACTTCTTCAACAAAGAATTACGTGAAGGCTCCACTGTATCATAATTCCGAATTCTGTCAGTATTACTGTTTGGGCTTGTTCTATATTCCCCAAGCAGAATGGCGTTACCAGTAAGAAAGAGTACTGCAGGTTACAAATTCCTGAACACCAACCACATGGATGAGTTGCTATCATCTCCAATGTGTGTCCAACGGGAATTTTCATATATCCACATATGTATACACATATACAGGTGTGTGCACATATGTATTCCCAGATCTGGATAAGTGGATGTGTTATTATGAGGACTGTGGTTTTAACTGGAACAGGATAAGGAGTTCTACCTCTGTGTGTTGGTTGGTTGGTTCTGCGGACCGAAAGCAGAATTTTTTTAATGGTACAAAATAACCACCAGGATAACTTTTCAAAGCAGAGCATGGGGACTGATATTCTAAAATCATGATGGCTAAAGCCAAAAGCAGCCTTGGGTTTCCATATCTCCGGGGGCACTACAGTAGAAGGCGTGCAGTCTATGGAGGAGTCCATGGAGGAAACGGTTTGATAGGCTAATTCTGAATGCAAAGTGTTTTTGTGAGAAACATTCAACCCAAGACATATTAAATCAAGTAAGAAAGAGGACTCGGTGGACAAAACTTATTTTTTTCTCTTAAGAGAATGATGTGGGAAACTGGGGGGGTAAGTGGAAGTTGAAATAAGGGAAAGATGAAGAGACATATGATAAAATATGTTGGGTGAGCCTCCTCACAGAGAGAAGCAAAAAGCAAAAAGCAAAAAAAAAAAAAAAAAAAAAAATCCTTAACATTTTACATTACTGCCACACTAAGTAACATGATAGATAGTATGCATTTGAGTTCTGTGGAGGGACATCCCACTCAAGCTGTAATTTCTGACCAGGCATGAATTTATAAGGAAGGGAAAAGAACTGCAGAACTTCTTAGGTTTCCCTGAATACTCCCTCAAATACCTTGATGAAGTGTGTCAATAAATCCTTAAAAAGCCCTATAGGACACAGCAATCTAACTGATCAATGTACTTCCCGAAATCCACTACAGTTCTCTTCCACTTCAAAGGCCCCAGACAACCTCCATTGCTCCATGGTACTTCCCTAAAAAGGGAAATGTTTTTTTCCGCTTTGAACAGAAAGAATAAATGCTCAGAATATGAAGTGCTTAAAACCCAAGCTTATTTACAAGTAATTGTTTAAACTGTCTAACAAGAGTTACTCAGGGAGAGAAGAGATACTTTCATTTTTATCTGATACACTTTTGAACGGTTTGAATATAAGCATATATTACTTTTATGATTTAAAATATTACTAAAATTTAAAGTAAACTTTGAAGAAAACCTACTCAAAATAAAATTAGAACCACAACCCAAGTAACCCTCTCTGTTTCATATAAGACAGCCTGATCCTTTCTTATTAAAAAGGCTTTAGGGGTGCCTGGGTGGCTCGGTTGAGTGACTGCCTTCAGCTCAGGTCATGATCCTGGAGTCCCGGGATCGAGTCCCGCATCGGGCTCCCTGCTGTCAGCGGGGAGTCTGCTTCTCCCTCTGACCCTCCCCCTTCTCATGCTCCCTCTCTCTATCTCATTCGCTCTCTCAAATAAATAAATAAAATCTTTAAAAAAAAAAAAAGCCTTTAAACAAACAGCCTCTTAGGCATTGTGAAACTACTCCTAATGCAAATGCCCCAATTCTCTCTATAGTATGGGTCTGAAAAATGGGGATTCCCATGCAGAATCGATCACTCCTTTCTCAGCATCATTCGCATCACTGCTATAGCACTTGTCATATTGTACTGAGTCTGATTTCACTATGTTGTAACAAGCTACTTGAGAGCACAAACCTCATCCTGTCACTCTGGCATCCAACACATCCCCTGGGCCCTAAAAGGTATTCTACAAATATAAGTTCGTTCCAGAGAAATGATGCCTCAGGCACATGGCAGAACATCTAATTACACTATCATTTCCAAATGTAAATGCTGACAAGCAAACAAAATGTGAACAACATATTCGCTAACTTCAACAAGTATGTATCCTCAACAAACTGACTTTTGTTAAGAAAAGCAAAGTAATCAAACTTAACTTTTTCCTGTAACTGTTATGATGTATAGGCTACTCCTAAGAGTCTCAAAACCATCTTACCAGATTTAAGAATTTACAAACATTACAATGCATTCACCTGAAGACATAATAATTACCACTTAGATGGATAAAAGAGGCTCAGAAAATAAGACTGTTTTGTGTTTCTTTTAATATTAGTAAGACTAAGCATTATTCATTTGCCAACCCGAAATGAAAACACTTTGGGAGGTTGCTTTCGTGTGAAAACAGTTAAATATTTATGCCTTGGAAGTGGTTTACCTTTCTCCACACCTTACTATGAGCTCCTTGAGATAGGGATTGTGAACAATTCACCTTGGTATGGCTGGTGTTGGCAAATGGCAGGTTGTTGAATGAATAACTGAATAAAAATGGCATCCTAATAATTTTCTTGGCTTCACAGGAAAGTGAGGTTTACTCCCCGGAAACTCTGCTGCATCCTCACCACACAATGTCAAGGAGGGGGCAGCTCTGTGGACAGAGGTGTATTTCAAGTCTTCAAAGAAGTAACTCCAAGTATAGTATTGGTATTCATTTACATACATTACATAACCCTTTTAAGAATGGGGAAACGAACACTGCAGCCATAGAGCTACAGCCTAAGAAAAGACCATACTATCACTATTAACAGTTAACATCACGAAGAACCCACGAAGTGGCAGGCCCTAGCCTAGGCACTTTATATGTATTACATAACTCATTTAAACCTTCTCAATAACCCTTGAAGGTGGGTACTATTATACTGCCGTCATACTGATGAAGAAAATTAAACACTACTACAAGCTTTAAAAAGAACTACACATTGTTCATTTTCTCCATCAATGTATCCTTAAATAGTCATGTATCAAAACAATCTGGAAAGCAAAGTATAATGACACTTCCAATTATAAGAAATGACAAAACACGGGCGCCTGGGTGGCTCAGTCGGTTAAGCGTCTGCCTTTGGCTCAGGTCATGATCCCAGGGTCCTGAGATGGAGCCCCGCATCGGGATCCCTGCTCAGCGGGGTGTCTGCTTCTCCCTCTCCCTCTGCCTCTCCCCGCTGCTCATGTTCTCTCTCTCTCTCTCTGTCCCCCACACTCTCTCTCTCAAATGAATAAATAAAATCTTAAAAAAAAAAAAGGAATGACAAAATCGCCCTCCCTCCCTAATACCACTACATGATAAAAACAAAAAACAAAAAACACAATACTAATCAGACTCTGTTAAAATGCTTTGTCCAAATTTGGTTCCCACACTAGGAAAAACAAAGTGGAGAAAATAAAGGAAGCCCAAATCTATATGGACAGAAGGCAGGCCCAGTAAGGTAAGATGAAGGGATATTCGCTTAAGATGAAAAAAAAGAATGGTAAGAAATGGATTAATAGTCTCCAAAATTCAAATGGCCAAACACATCAGAAGAGATGTTTGGCCTCACTTAAGGAAAAGGAAAAAAAAAAGAAAAAGGAAAAGAAACCGGAAACAATGTGATATTGTTCTGATATTACCCGATGCTGGCAAGAACGTGAGGAAAGGGGCACGCTCCATGGACAACCGGTAAGAGTTTAACGAGCACGACATACCCAGAGAGCAATCTGGAAAATGTACCCACGGTTCGCACATGCACACCACCTGACCCTACTATTCCATTTCTAGAAACTAACCCCAACGAAATCAGCAGATGAGAAAGCACAGAGGCAGGTACAAAAACATTATTTTTAGCATTGTTTATAACCGGTAAAAACTGCAAACATATTAAGTGCCCATTTATAGGTGACTGGTTAAGTGAATTTATTTTAGCCAGAGAACTTTCTGTGCAGCTGTTGAAAAGGATAATTATAAATGGAACTTGTTCTGAATAAACTAAACTATAAAATACGTTTTGGGATAACTGAAGTAATCAGAATATGAAGTGGACATATCATTAGGATTATCAGGAAGTACTAATTTGGTTAGGTGAGATGAGAGTGTTTATGTAAGAAACGTTCTCATTTTTTAAATGCCATTTACAGAAGTATTCAGAGGCAAACTGGCATGATGATTGTAATTTACTTTAAAATACTTCAGGAGGGGCGCCTGGGTGGCTCAGTTGGTTAAGCGACTGCCTTGGGCTCCGGTCATGATCCTGGAGTCCCGGGATCGAGTCCCACATCGGGCTCCCTGTTCGGTGGGGAGTCTGCTTCTCCCTCTGACCCTCCCCCATCTCATGCTCTCTCTCTCAAATAAATAAAATCTTAAAAACAAAATAAAATACTTCAGGAAAAAGAAAAACAAAGATAGCCAAGTATTTTTTTTTAAGAAAGAAAAGGTAGATTTATATTCATTAACATGGGAAGATGTAAAGTGTGATGCCATTTACCATTTTAAAAAAGTTTAAACTGACAAAGTATTGGGAAGGATATACACCAAATTGCTACAAATGGTTATTTACGGGAGGGAAAAAGAAGACTTTCACAATCCAGGTTACATTTCAGTACTGTTGGGGAGGAAGGGGAACAATACTGTTCGGAAAAAAATTTTTTACTGCAAACACATTTTACTTTTATGACTATTAAAAAAAGTAATTAAGATTAAATATATACAATAATACAAAGAGGTCTTCTGAGGTAGAATTCTGCCTGTCGACAGAAAATCAAAGAAGGAGAAACAGATTAAAACAAAGGGGAGAAATTAGAAGTGGCCATAAATTTGACCGATAAGGAGATCATCTATCCCTAGAACTAGTTTAAAATTTCCCCTGTGTGATTCACAAAAGAAATGCCACGGACCAATAAATGTAAGAGAAAAAAATGTTTACCCTCATTAAACACTGGGAAGTGTAAATTTAAAAAAATGTAAACCAAAATAAGCAGAAACCATTTTCCATTTATCAAAGTGACAAAGATGAAACAAAATTATAAAGTCCAGTGTTGACAAGGATAAGGGAAACTGAATTCATATAAAGAAAGTCAGAATGTAAAGTGATACAACCTTTCTGGAGGGCGATTTGGCGATACAGATCAAAAGCCTTAAAATTTCACATACCTTAGAACACATACTAATTCCACATCTAGAAATTTATTTTACTCAACAAAGTAATCATGGATGTAAGTAAAGATTTAATAACAATGATGTTTATTACATTATTTATAAAAATGAAAACATGGAAACGATCCAAATGTCCAACAATAAAGAACTGGTTAAACTATCCCTATGATGGAAAGTCTATGCTGCCATTAAAAATAATCCTGTAGAACAATATTTAATGACATGGAAAAACATTCATAATCTTTACGTGGGAAAAAAAACAGATTGCAAAACAGAGTATAGAATATAGTTCCACTTTAGTTCTAACTATGTGCCCATGGTGGGGAAAAAACGTGGAAAAGACATATACTGGGGTCGGGCTCCGCGCTCAGTGGCGCGTCTGCTTGGGACTCTCTCTCTCCCTTTGCCCCTCCCTCCGACTCATGTGAGCTCTCTCTCAAATAAATAAATAAATCTTAAAAAAACAAAACAACAACAACAACAAAACCCAAAACCCAACAGGCAAAAGAGTTAAACTGCATGCACAGTGCTTGGGTGGTGTGGCCAAGAGCAGAGGTTATAAGCAGAGCAGACCCCGGTTTCCACACTGACTTTGCCTCTGTGACCTTAAGCAAGTTCCTTAACCCTCTCCAAGACTTCACTTCTTCATATGTCCGGCACAGTTAGTGGCACTTATTTCATAGGCTATTGTGGGGACTAAACGAGACATTTGTAAAGAACTTAACACAGTGCCTGGACAGTAGGGCACAAGTACCAAATTGGAGCTATTTTTATTAATTATTAAGTATAAGGGCATCTGACAATGTACTTGCACAATGAAAATACCGAGATAGAAGTAAATTGATCCTGGTTTTCAAAATTGTCACATTTGATTTCTTTTCACTCATATTCTTTTATCTTATAAGTCTTACTGAGGACACCAGAAATGTTTTCTAATTAGAACTTGAGTTAAATGTCTGTCTCTGCCCTTCCTGATAACCCTCACCACATAACATTCATGTACCTTCTTGAGAATGTAAGAATCTTTAAGATTGTCTAAATAGCTTGTCTACACATAAAAATTTTCCTTGTATGGGGGCACGTGGCTGGCTTAGTCGGTAGAGTGTGCAACTCTTGATCTTGGGGTCATGAGTTTGAGCCCCACATTGGGCAAAGATTCCTTAAAAAATAATAATAAATTTAAAAATTTTCCTTGTATGAAATAGTATGAATAGCTAGTAAGAACTCTTCTCAAAATAGTAGCATGTTGGGTATTATTCGGAGGCAAATTTATCCAACTGCCTCAAGAAAAACAGAATGTGATAGATCTGAAACTAAACACCAAGCAAAACAATCAATATTATATGAAAGCTAATTAAAAATTACCAAAGAACTGAAGCTAAAGTCAAGTGCAGCCCAAGTATAACAAACTTTCAAAGCTAATCATATGGATAAACTTATTTGGGGTCAGGTTATAAATATAATAATTATAATAATCAACAGAGAATCATGTCTTAAAGGTATCATGATATTCAAATTTTCTCTAAGATAATTCTTAAGCAACCTTATATCCTATTTTTTTTTCCTCAAACTGGTCTTCCCATCCCCTCCCCTCATCAAACTTCCACTAAAACTTAATGGAAGAAAAAAAAAACTTAATGGAAGAAAATATATACATATTAAAATGTCTGGGATAATCCACTTCATATTGTTTTCTCTGAAAAGAAGGTACAGGGATTTGGGAAAGTGAGAGAAATTTTACTTTTTCCTTTACGTACATTGTTCTTGTATATATATTTTTTACAGTGAATATTATATATACACACTTATACAAAGATATATATGGATTTTATATATCTATATCTATATATATAGCAGCAGAAGAACATAAAGTCAAATTAAGTCCCACAAAATCCCTAGCAAGTTTCATAAATATCAGAGAAAAAATGTCTCCACTCTTGAAAATGCTTTGCAGCTTCTCACAGTATTTTTTCTTTTAAGATTTTATTTATTTATTTGACAGAAGAGAGACAGTGAGAGAGGGAACACAAGCAGGGGGAGTGGGAGAGGGAGAAGCAGGCTTCCCGCTGAGCAGGGAGCCTGATGCAGGGCTCGATCCCAGGATTCTGGGATCACAACCTGAGCTGAAGGCAGACGCTTAACGACTGAGCCACCCAGGCGCCCCTCTCATAGTATTTTTAAAGACAGACTAGCTACTATTCGGAAAATGCATTAGGAACAGATAAGCATTAGCCATGGCTGAGACCAGAAAGGAGGAACCTGCTGAACCAGTGATCTGATTTCATGTTTCCAACTGCTTTTTACACCCTCTTACATAACCTCTGCCTTAGACTCAGCTTCCAAAAGAATGGTATCGGAACCCAAACACTCTGGAAAGTGATTCCATGAAAAAGCAACTAAAAATAGGAATATTGTGAAACAGCTTACTTGACAAAGCATAGGAGCATGTTTGTCTAAATCTCTGGGGTCATTTGGGTTCTGAAAGGCAATTTCATTTATCAGTACAACTACTATTATGGAGAAGAAAAAAAATCTGGAAAATCAGAGTAAACAGAATTACAACTCAACACCATTACGCCTCCTATATTCAGCCAAGTGCAACAAACAACAAAAACCAAACACATAAATTCTCTGTCTTCCAGGGGGATTTTCCCCTTTTAAACAAAGGATTTACTTTCTACTCTTCCACTGTAGCCTCCTCATTTGGATCACTTGTTCCTATTTTGGTCCAATGTATCCCTTAGGAGTTTCAATGAGTTGTGAATTAATTGTTATTCACAAGCGAAAAAGAAAAAAAGAAGAAGAAAGAAAGAGAAAAAGCAGGATTAACTGCAATTGCCACTACAACTGTGAAGCGTGCATCTTGCACTTTCACCGTGTAAATAATGCACAGATCCTGCGGGAACATGCCAAACACCAGGATCCTTAATTAATGGAGCTCTTTAATGTGCAAATCAGGAACAAATTGCAAGTTCTGACTTGCATTGATTATGAAAACATTAATTGAATGAGCAAGACCCTAAAAAAAAGAAAGAGAATCCCAAGTCTTCGAAGAGACCAAAAGAATACAAAGCTCTGGAAACCAGACAAGTCTGACCGATGTCTAAAATGCAAACCTACAACTGAGTGCCGCTCACTAGCACACAACGTATTTAAAAACAAGAAACATAAAACCAACAGTTTGATCAGAAAGCAATCACTATAAAAGCGTCTAGTCTACCAATGCTTTGCATTAAGCAGAAAAATGAAGGCTTACTCCAGAAGCTCACAGACACTGCTTTAAGAGAAAAAAATCACTTTATATATATACACACTTATATGTATATAGGTATAACAAAACAATGCTGTCTCTTTAAAAAGAAATTCATCCTATATAAATTATAGCCATAAACTTTTCCTGCAGTGCAGCCTAATTAATTCTTGTTCTATACACAAAGGGAAATGCTGGGTGACAAATGGGTGTGAAGCCAGAAAGCTGCCAGGTCTGCAAAACATTTTCTACTTCAATTTATAAGCAATTTTGCAGTAAATCATCAACCAGAACCTGGAATCTCAGGAATCTCCGAGTGTCCAAACCACACTATATCACTTATCAAAGAGAGAAGGAAAAAGAGTTTAAAGACATCTCATTTTTCAGTTCTAACCCACATCAAAATCTAGAAGCTCTGTGCAATCTATTATTCTCTTCTGGGTAAGGTTTTAGTACCAAAGATATATTTTTCAAGCAAAAAATGACACTATAGGTTGATGTAACCCATTCCTCCATCCCCTAGAAGTACTGTATCATGTATCCATTACCATAAGAAATATTCCCAGACTTATCTGGGAATAAGCACACAACTATTTCCCCCCACCCCCTCAATCCAAGCAAAATGTCCACAATCAAGCCAAGCTGTTAGGGTTCAGTGGTGAACCACTGTGGAAAAACAGGTGGGAAACACTTCAAGGAAATGAGGCTACTGAAGAGGAAAATAGAAACTTCCAGGAACAGAGAGCAGGGCTGCCTCTTGCAGTCAGACCCCTCCTCCACCCCTAACCTCCGCCAGCCCCTGATGTGTTCTCCATCCTTGTAGTTTCACCTTTTCCAGAATGGCAACATAAATGGAACTGTAAAGTATATAATCTTTTGAGACTGGCATCTTTCACTTCGCAAAGGACCTCTGAGATTCACCCATGTTTTTGAATTTATCAAGTCTGTTCCTTTTTATTGCTGAATAAGGTTCCACAATTTGTTTATCTATTTGCCTACTAAAGGGCATTTGGGTTGTTTCCATTTTTTGATGATTATGAATAAAGCTGCTATAAACATGCATGTACAAGTCTTTATGTGCAGATACGCTTTCATTTCTCTATTGTAAACATCTAAGTCGTTCTGCTGGACATCTGGTAAATATATGTTTAACTTAATAAAAAACCACTCAACTCTTATCCAAAGTGGCTGTACTCCTTTGCATTCCCACCAGTAATGCCTGAAAGTTTGACTGCTCTGCATCCTAGGTGTCACTTGGTGTTATCAGGTGTTTGTTTTTAGTCATTCTAATAGGTATGCAGTGGCATTTCACTGTAGTTTTAATCTGTATTTCCCTCAACAGTGATTACGTTAAACATCCTTTCATGTACTTCTTTGCCAGTATATATCTTCCTTGGCTAACTTCTTGTTCAAATCCTTTGTCCTTTTTTATTGTTGTTTTGAGAGTTCTTTATATATTCTGGACATAAGTCCTTTGTCAGACGTGTCCGATTTGCAAATATTTTCTCTAGGTCTCTAACGTGTCTTTTCATTCCGTGAACACATCTTTCACAGAGCTGAAGATTTTAATTCTGAGTTAGCCCAACTATCAGTTTGTTCTTTTATGGATTATGCTTTTGATGCCATATCTAAAAACTCTTTGTCTAACCCAAGGTCATGAAGCTTCTTCTCCCATGTTTTCTTCAACACACCTTATAGTTCTGCTTCATTTTTAAGTCAATGATCTATTTTGTGTTAATTTTTGTATAACGTGTGAGCTACAAGTAGGAGTTCATTCTTTTGCAAATAAATGTGCTATTGGTATAGCACCATTTGTTGAAAAGACTATCCTTTCTTCATTGAACTGACTTTGCACCTTCATAAAAAGTCAATTGTCCCTATCTGTGTCAATCTATTTCTGACTCTATTCTATTCCATTGATTAAAGTAACTTTTAAGGGAATAAACCCACAAAGAAAGGACAGAGTATGAGAGAGATGATAGCAACTCAGTTTCTTAAGCTAAAAAGTCAATGAACTATATAGTTATTAGTATGCCTAGGGGTATCTGGGCGGCTCAGTCAGTTTAGTGTCTGATCCTTGGTTTCAACTCAGGTCGTGGGATGGAGCCCTGAGTCCGGCTCCATGCTCAGCATGGAATCTGCTTGAGATTCTCTCTCTTTCTCTTCCTCCCCGTCTGTCCCTTCCCTCACTTGTGCTCTCTTGCACACATTCACTCTCTCTCAAATAAATAAAACCTAAAAAAAAAGAAAAAAGAAAAAAATAATACCTAAAATTAAAAAGACTGACCACACCAAGTGTTTATTAGGATGTGGAGCAACTGGAACTCTTACACACTGCTGGTGGGATTATAAAATGGTATAACCACTTTGGAAAACAGCTTAGCAGTTTCTTTAAAAGTTAAACATATACTAGAGTGTCTGGTTGGCTCAGTCAGTACAGCATGCAATTCCTGATGTCAAGGTTGTGAGTTTGAGCCCCACACTGAGTGCAGAGATTACTTAAAAAAACAAAAAGAATTAAAAAAAAAAAGTCAGGGCGCCTGGGTGGCTCAGCCGTTAAGTGTCTGCCTTCAGCTCAGGTCGTGGTCTCAGGGTCCTGGGATCAAGCCCAGCATCGGGCTCCCTGCTCGGCGGGAAGCCTGCTTCTTCCTCTCCCACTCCCCCTGCTTGTGTTCCCTCTCTCGCTGTCTCTCTCTGTCAAATAAATAAATAAAATCTTAAAAAAAAAAAAAGTTAAACATATACTAACCATGTGACTCAGCCATTCCATTTTTAGGAGAAAGTACATGCATATAAAAACATGCACACAAATGTTCATGGCAACTTTATTTGTAATAGCCGATAACTGGAACCAAAACAAACTGTATATCCATCTAATGAAGTATTACTTAGCAATAGTAGGCAATGAACTATTGACATATGCAAAAACATGGATGAATCTCAAAATAATTACACTGAGTGAAAGACAGATAAAAAAAGAATACAACTGTAGGATTCCATTTATATAAAATTCCAGAAAACACAAACTCATCTATAGTGACAGAAAACAGATTAGTGGTTGCTTAGGGACAGGGAGAAGCAGGAAGGAAAGATTATAAAGAAGCTGAATAAACTTCTGGGGATAAGGAATATGTTGTCTTCACTGTGATCATGGTTTCATGGGTGTATACCCATCAAATTGTACAAATGCTGACAGGTTAAGTAAGCTGAGGATTAAGAACTGACCATTTCATTTAGCAACATGGGGGGTCATCTGTGACCTAGCAAGTAGTTCGGGTAGAATGGTAGATACAGGCTTGACTGGAATGGGTTCATGAGAGAATAGGAAAAAGGGATCTGAGATAATGAATACAGACAACTCTTTCTAGGGATGTGGCATTAAAGGGGAGCAGAGAGAGGGGACCCATATACAGTTTACTGTATGTCCATTACACTTCAATAAACCAGGTTTTATTATTTATTTATTTTTTTTTTAAAGATTTTATTTATTTATTTGAGAGAGAGAGAGAAAGCACATGATAGGGGAGAGGGTCAGAGGGAGAAGCAGACTCCCCGCCAAGCAGGGAGCCCGATGCGGGACTTGATCCAGGGACTCCAGGATCATGACCTGAGCCGAAGGCAGTCGCCCAACCAACTGAGGTACCCAGGCGCCCCAATAAACCAGGTTTTAAAAAGCAGACAAATTAATAACTGATGTAACAAACCTCAGCAGGTTGACTCCTATGTTAGCAGTGAAGAAGAATGAGAAGCAGTCCCCTACGGTCCATGAACAAAACCCCAGAAGACTCAGGAACTGCCAGTGTTGGGCACCTCTAGAAGAGGAGAGCAAGACAGGGCTAAAAGCAGTCAATATACCAGATCCTTTCCCACAGGCAGAAGCTAAGAGCTTTATCCTCTGAAGAGAGGTAAACACAGTGTCTCTAGACAGGACACCAGAAATAGAGCAGGGTAAAGGCCATAATATTAAAAGCAGAGGAAATAAATTGAAGTTCAGAGATTGAATGCTCAGATCCCCAGCCTGCCCGCCTGCTCACCTGCTAGAAGACTGGCATTCCTCTAGCAACTATGATCCCATAAAGTGCAAAGATCTAAAGATATTGACCCTGGACTTCCCCAAATATGGCCCACACAGACCACTTCACAATGCAAAACACAGAAAAGAGCCCTATCTAAACATACAAAACTTCTAATCAACTTTTCAGTACCCTACTTTTTTTTAAGTTTTATTTATTTAAGTAATCTCTACGCCCAACACAGGACTCAAACTTATGACCCTGAGATTAAGAGTTGCATGCTCTTCCAACTAGCCAGCCAGGCGCCCCAGTACCCTACTCTTACAAGGATTACCAAACATCTAAGAAAAACATCTTTCATGTTCTACAGGGGTTAAAACAAAAGAAGAGAAAGCATGGAGGGAATGGGGCACCTGGGTGGCTCAGTTGGTTAAGTGTCTGCCTTCGGCTCAGGTCATGATCCCAGGGTCCTCAGATCCAGCCCCACATCTGGCTCCCCGCTCGGCGGGGAGTCTGCCTCTCCCTCTGCCCCTCCCCTTGTTTATTTTTCCTCTCTCTCTCAATACTTAAAAAAAAAAGAATACAAAAACTTAAAAAAAAAAAGCAAGCATGGAGGGAGCAAACTATGTAGGAAGAACACTTAAGAAAATATGTATCATGTATATCCTCAGAGAAGTAACATTGAAATTATAGAAGAAATAAAAATGCTGGATGGAAGGGTTTGAAAATAAAGCTGAGGAAATGTCTTAAAAAGTAGAACCGGGGTTAAAAAAAAAAAGTAGAACCGGGGTGCCTTGGCTGGCTCAGACAGTGGAATGTGTGACTCTTGATTTTGAAAGTTCGAGCCCCAAGTTGGGTATAGAGATTAATTAAGAAATAAAATCTTAAAAAAAAAAAGTAGAACCATAAAAGAAAAGAAAGAAAAGAGAGAATGGAAAATTGAAGAGGAAAAAAGAAAGGAATCAGAAGGACAGACTAACATCAAATGATAGGTCTTCCAAAAAAAGAAAGAAAAAACAGAGGAGAGAAAATCATGAACAAAATAATTTTAAGGAAATTTCCAGAACTGAAAGATGGGTGTCCAGGTAGAAAAGGCCTTGTGAGTACTCCACACAGTGGCTATAACAGATCTACACCAAGGTGCAGCATTATGAAATTTCAGAATTCTGCAGACAAAGGAGAAGTCCCCAGCTTCCAAAAAGGGAGGAAAAAACAGTAAGATCGGGAATCAGAATGGCTTCTGACTTTATCAAGAGCAACTCTGGAGGGTGGAGGGCAATGGAATGTTTTATAGAATTCTACACAGTTCTATATTGTATAGAATTCTATACAATCAATCGTGATGACAGAATAAAGATATTTTCAGACAACCAAGGTCTAAATAGTTTATATCTCCTGTACCATTTCTCAGCAAACTACTAAAGGATATACTTAATCAAAATAAGGGAGTAAGCCAAGAAAGATCCTGGAGTAAGAGATGCACAGAAGTGAGAAGCTAAGGTAATCCCCAGGATGATGAAGGGAGATGCCAGCATGATAGCTGGGCACCAGAAAAGGTGAACAGTCCAGATTGGAGCAGATCAAAAGGCTCTGGAACAGACTTACTCAGGAAAATAAATTGGCAGAATACCTGATGCAACTGAGTATCTTACAGGGAGATTTAGACAACTAGAGAAAAGTTTGGGCTTAAATAACTGTACAGAAAAAATACAAACAGAAATGTAACAATTATTAACTCTAGAAAACAGAATGATGTGTGGGAAAGGACAAATAATCATAGTATATATACTACACGGCTCAGCTGTGAATGGTGTTTACATAGACAATAATGTAAATACTAACTATTGATCTAACCAAATTACAATATACAACCATGAAGGGAGAGAAACTGTGTATGAGTGTAGGAGGAACAAGAGCTAAATCCTCATTTTCATAATGAAGCACCAACAGATAATGCCTAAAACTGAAAAATCAAGTAGAAACAAAACTTGTTCATTAGAGATAAGGACAGAAATCCATGGATTCCAAAAAAAAAAAAAAAAAAATACAACAAATAATTAAAAATATAATTGCTGCTTTAGGGGCACCTGGGTGGCACAGTCAGTTGAATGTCCGACTCCTGGTTGCAGCTCAGGTCATGATCTCAGGGTCCTGAGATCAAGCCCCAGGTCAGACTCCACACTCAGTGCAGAGTCTGCTTGAGACTCCCTCTCCCTCCCTTTCCCTCTGCCCCTCCCTACTCCACATGCTCACTCACACTCTCCCTCTCTCCAATAAATAAATAAATCTTAAATATATATATAAAATTGTTGCTTTGGGATAGTAGGTCCTGGCAAGGGAGTGGTGGTACACAGGCAGCAGATACTGGTTTTCCAATAATGCTTTATAAAATTATTTGACTCTTTAAATTATATACATATAAAACTTGGGTAAAAATTTAAAAGAAGAAAGGGGGTGGCTCACCAGGGGGAGGGGCAGAGGGAGAGGGAAAGGGAGAGAATCTCAAGCAGACTCCACACTGAGCGCAGAGCCCGAGGCAGGGCTCGATCCCAAGACCCTGAGATCATGACCCAAGCCAAAACCAAGAGTCGGATGCTCAACCGACTGCACCACCCAGTCGCCCCCTGATGCAGAGTCATTAATAAAAGATCTACTGGAACCAGAACTAGGAACTTGAACTACACTAAGAACATTCTCTGTTTAGTGGCCCAGGAACCATGACTCTGAACACATAGGAAAAAAGTGTAAGTCTCCAGTTCTTCCCCATCCTGCTCTTATACCTTATTTACATAGTAATAACACTGTGTAAATGCAGTTTATAGGTTTTCAACTCCTGGGGTCAACACAGGGGTAAGGCCCTGGGCTCCTGGCCAGTAGTGGCAGGGAAGACTAAAACGGCAGGAGAAAGAAGACGGGAGGACTACCTCGTACGTTTTCCTCAAAATTCTGCTATCTCATCCCCTATTCCTCATTCACAATTTATGACCTTGGTTTCAATTTCAAAGAAAATACAACTATGAAAAGAGAATTTTCACAGACTCCTACCTATTGGTGTCTATTTATACACTACCTTCCCAGCTGTCATGACAGTTAAATTGTCCACACTGCTATTGAAGGCCACCCTTCTTGTCCCATGTCCACTTACCTACCCAAGCACATTGCTACAGCAGATGATCATTCTTAACAAACACACAGCTTACTCCTTGCGTCTCAAAATAATCAAAACACTTCTCTCTGACTCCACATCCTTCTCCATGTCCCATCTCTCTGCTCCCCTTTAAAGCCACATCCTTACAAAGTGTTGTCTATACTTGCAATCTCAAATCCCTTTTTCCCATCCTCATGCAAACCCATTCCTGCCCAGCTATATCCCACTCCACCAAAACTGTTCACCAAGGTCACAGCTGACCACCATGTTGCTAAATTAAATGGTCAATTCTTAGCTTACTTAGCCTGCAGTAGCATTCCCATCTTTCATACCAAAGAATCAATGAGTCAAAAAACAGATATAAACAAACTACCTACAATTATAGAAGTAAAACAGAAATAGAATGAGACTAACTGTAAGGCAAAGGGTTACTGCTGTCTCCCTGAATGCTTTGGTGCTACTTATTATATTCCTGTATGATATTAATAAAATGATTTAAGCACAGGTTTTAAGACACGAATAACAGTAATAAAGGAGAGTAGCATCTTATGCAGTGGTTAGGTTCTCAAGCCTGAGCATAAAGCAAAAATCGAGTTCTGACAAAACTTAAAAATCCCTAAAACTTCCTATAAAGTTAAGCACTGTACTGTCTCTCCACAAGTTGGACCCAGGCAGTTCCTCCCCTCAAACTCCGGAGCACACAGCTAGTTCAACCATTAAACACTGCTGCAAATGACTACAGTTAGGGCCTATGCTGTAAGTTTAAACACCAGATCCAGTCTGTCTGATGAGATGCTCACCAGAGCAACTACAGCTCCTGCCCACCACCTCAGGCAGGCTTCCTCGGGGGCCCTCGCTCGCTGAATACAATGGCAGGCAGAAGTTCTGCACTACTGAAGTGGTTTCTCTCTCCCTCTTCTTTTTTTGGCCAGGCACCTATAGTTAAAAGCGGGTTAATTAAATATATAAATATATTTAATATATAAATATATTAAAAAATATAATGAGGCTCCAACATACAATGATGCACACAGCTTCCCCACGTATACAACAGGTTGAGCAATCTTATTAGGGAACCACTACTATTACCAGCTACTCCAAGTCAGGGCTGCCTCTTACTTCTGTAACCACAGACATGCCTAACTCCTAAGAAAGCCAAACCAATAAAACAAATTTTCTGACTAGACTGGTTTCAGTTGTTTTCATGCTTCTACAACTCTGTTGACCTAGGGTTCATCTCTTCAAGGTAGGTGGAATCACAGCATGACAGTCTGACACTCTCCTCCTGTCCTACCACTTTGGAAAAGCACTTGCTCTGTGATCCAGTTTTACTCTCTTCATAGTAGAAATGCCTAATTAACCAGGTTGGACAAATTAAGTAGCTCAACAGGGACCAAAAGTTTTCCTACACAAAACTCATTCTCTAATAAACAGACAAAACAAAGCATATATTTCAACGCTAAATCAAGGGGTATCATGTAAATATCAAACAGAAAGTTATCAAAATGTCTTCATTTCCCACCTACAGTTTAGGAAAAATAAGAGATCAATAATGCTCTGAGGTAGCAGGAGAGTAGGAAAATAACAGTCACAGATGAGAATTTCAATTGTTACAATTCTTCTAAGGACCAGTTTTGCAATATATTCCGAAAGTCTTAAAAAAAAAAAAAGGCACAATCCCTTTTTCCCAGCAATTGCATTTCCAGGGAATATAGATCTGTGCTATCCACTAGCCATAGGTGGCTATTAGCGGTCGAAATGTGGTAAGTCCAAACTGAGACAAGCTATAAACATAGGATATATCCTGGACTTCAAAGATTTAACATGAAAAAAAGATATATAATATACCTCACTAATATTTGTATATTGACTAAACGTTAAAATATTTTTGATACATGGGGTTAAATAAAATATGTTACAAGTTAATTTTACGTGTTTTCTTAGACTTTTTCTTAATGTAATTAATACAAAATTTTAAATTACCTATGTGGCTTACATTATATTTCTATCAAAGGGCTACTTTTAGACAAATTGCACAAAAATGTATGTACAAGGATGTTTATCAAAGTGTGCTTTATAAAAGTGAAAAGCCAGAATAAACCTAAGCATCCATCAATACAGATTGGCTAAATAAATTGCAGTAAATCTATAAAATGGAATATTCTGTAGCCACTGAAAATGCTGTGTACATCTAAATATACTGACATGAAATGATATATTAAGTAGAAAAAATAAGTTTAAAAATAGTACATATTTATAAGATTCCTTTTCTTTTCAAAAGGAGCTCGTGTGTGTGTGTGTGTGTGTGTGTGTGTGTGTGTGTGTGTGTGTGTAAGCACAGAAAAAGGTCTGAAAGGTTATTCATTAAAATGACAACTGTGGTTACCTCTGGGCAGTAGGATTGCAGGTAATCCTTATTTTCTTCTTTATGCCTTTATGTATTTTCTGAATTTCTGAAGTAAGCATGACATAATTTTATAATTAAAATAGTAAAGATCTTCTTAAAAATGAGACATTGGCTAAAACAAAAAGATCAATCTTATATCACTTTTGTTAGATGAAGTCTATAGTAACAAAGGTCCTTAATCCTACACTAGGAGAAGCTTGCAAATACCTGTCCCAAGCTATACTTAAACTTATCCCAAGTAATTAAGAATGTTTCCTGGTTCTACATATCATTTGTGAAAACTCTGCCATGAACCCATAAGGTATTAAATGAGAGAACACAGAAATAGATGTTCATGCATTTGTCACCTAAGGCAGCTAAGTAATTTAAAAAGGGGAGCGTTTCACTGATAATACTAGTTGTCTATGGAATAGGGAACTGGTGGCAGTTCCTGAGTAGCACAAGGGGAGGAAACAAAATTTTCTTTATATAAGAGTTTGGTATCTTTTGCATTTTGAGCCCTGTGAATCTACTGCCTACTTTAAAAATAAATAAAATTTTAAAAACAAAACAGAAACATCTATAAACACTCCATGATTGCCCATGACTTACTCAAAATTTAAAAAGTTATTCTTAAGGGACACCTGGGTGACTCAGTCAGTTAAGTGTCCAACTCTTGATTTCGGCTCAGGTCACGGATCTCAGGGTCTTGAGATCGAGCCCCACATTGGGCTCCATGCTCAGTGCGAGGTCTGCTTGAGATTCTCTCTCTCCCTCTGCCCCTCCCCCTGCTGGGACTCTCTAAATAAATAAATAAATAAATAATCAAAAAAAGAAAAGAAAAGTCACTCTTAAGATGTTTACTGGTGCTGAAATCAAATTAGCATTAAAAACTGTAGTCTAGAGGTGCCTAAGTGGCTCAGTTGGTTGGGCGTCTACCTTTGGCTCAGGTCACGATCTCACGGTCCCAGGATCGAGTCACACATCAGGTTCCCTGCTCAGCGGGGAGCCTGTTTCTCCCTTTCCCTCTGCTGCTCCCCCTGCTTGTGCTCGCTCTCTCTCAAAAATAAATAAATAAATAAATAAAATCTTTTTTAAAAACCCAAAAAACCCTGTAGTCTATTCAAGTCAAAATAGTTGAAGGGCTGGCGGAAGGGCCAAAGAATGAGGCGAGGGTGAATATGAGCTTGAAGTGGGAAGATGGAGGGAAGCAAATACAATGTAATTTATTAATAGTGGAATTTGTTTTTACACTCATAGACAAGTAAAGAATCTCAACACTTCCTCTATATTTATATTACATTATACTATGTTCCTGGGCTCTTTTGCTTATGGGAAATAGCAAAATGTCAACCATTGTTTCTATTAAAGGTCTTTAATGATATTGCATTTTAGACCTGTAATGAAACATGGGCGCTCACTACAGTTTGTAATGCATCTCATTAAATACATTAATAACATGCATTTCACTAAAAGGTCAACTTATTATGGCTGAAGTTTGGCTTTCCTTTAATCACTTCATTTAAAGCTATAGAGCAAACTCTGAAAAAGATAGTGAGAGTGCCTGTTACAGAAATGCTCAATTCTCCCATCCATTAAAATCAGTTACGCTTATTAAGAAATCACCGTTAATGTTTTTACGTGAAGTAACAATATTGTGATTTTTTTTTCTTTTTTAAAGATTTATTTATTTTAGAGAGAGTGTACATGCACACATAAGTGGGGGCAGCGGTAGGAGAGGATCCCAAGGAGACTAACTGCTGAGCAGGGAGCCTGAGACCCTGAGATCATGACCTGAACCAAAATCAAGAGTAAGACACTTAGCTGACTGAGCCATCCAGGTGCCCCAGTATTGTGATTTTTTAAGAAACCCTTTTAGAGATACATGCTGATTTACTGATAAAATGATAGAATGTCTACTGTTTGCTCCAAACTAACCCAGAAATAGAGGGAGAGCTAGTATAAACACAGATGAAATACGACTGGCCAGGAATTGATGACTGCTCAGGTGGTAAAGGTATGTGGGTTCGCTGTCCAATTCTCTATGCTTTTATATAAGTTTGATATACTCAGGTTTCCTTAAGTAACTTGCCTTCTTCCTTATACACTGCTGCCTCCTAAACCTGTAGAACTTTTTAAAAAGAAAATCAGAGAGGAAAAGGTAACCTCTTTAGAGAAATGCTTTTGGCACAGAAAAATCCCTTAATTTTGCTAAGGTTACTTTATGACTTACCACTTATGCAACTACTAAAATATCAAAAAATGTCTTTGAAACTACTTAACACTTCAAGAGTTCTAATTACCAACACGTAACACCACGGTGACTGGGGACTTAAGTGCACGTGTGCTGGGGAAGGAAGGAGATACTTACGTAGTTTCTGAAAAAAACAGAGTTTAGGGTGCTGACGTTAGAGTGGCATGCTGCTCATCTGTTTACTGTGGTTAAAATCTGCTGCTTTAGAGGCTATTTTAGGACTATGAGAGTAAACAGCAGTGACAACAAGAGAACATATCAAGAAAACACAACCTGAGAACGGGATCCCACATGCAATGAAACTGACGTTGAGAGGATAAAAGGTATCCGAAACCAGAAGAAATCCGAAAGGCAGGAGAACCCAAATAGCTTTCATAGTGTCACCAAAGCCAAAGGCAGTATTTCAAGGAAAAAGGTTGAATGCTTCAAGGAGGTAGCAGCTGGCTTTGGTGGCAAGGAAATCTCTGGTCATCTTTTCAGTTATAAGACAAAAGCTGAATTATAAGCATTAAAGAAGAATGTAACTCTACACTTTCCAGAATGAATGCTTAATTTAAGTTATATAGGAAATCTGAATACTAATAAAAATCAAAAAATACTGAAGACTGTGGGGATGATGGTCATTACACTGATGGCCATCATTCACATGGCTGATTATTACCAAACGCCTCTTTCAGCAGAAAAATACCCACACCTAACATCTGTGGGGCACTGTGTGCCAGCCACTGTGCTAATGCTTTATACTGACCATGTCCTTCAATCCTCACAACCATACTATCACCCTCTTGCTGTGAAGTTAAGTAACCTGCCCAAGGTCACAGAGGTAAATCCACTGCTGAGATGGAATCTAAAGCCAGGCGATCTAACTTTAACTCCTTTAAGACCCCGCGAACTGACAAGAGATTTAATTAAAGACAGTAAGTTCCAGGGCCTGTTCTGGGGTCAGTATAAATTCAGCCTAGGTTCCACACCAGCCATAGAGCACAGTATAAATGGTGCATCCAGAGTAATGCAGTCCAGTTTTTCTTAAACTGTTTACCAACACAGGGAGATAGACAACATATTATGTCATAATGTCATAAGAAGATTGAAAACAAACAAAAAGTAGCCAACTTAGGGCGCCTGGCTGGTTCAGTCGGTAGAGCATGCAACTCTTGATCTTGGGGTTATGAGTTCTGAGCCCCTTGTTCGATACAGAGATGACTTAAAAATAAAACCTCAGGGGCACCTGGATGGCACAGTTGGTCGAGTGTCCGGCTCTTGGTTTCCACTCAGGTCATGATCTCAAGGTCGTGAGACTGTGCTCTGTGTTCAGCGCAGAGTCTGCTTGGGAGTCTCTCTCCCTCTCCCTCTGCCCCTCCACCCCATGCTTTCTCTCTCAAATAAATAAATCTTTAAAAAGAAATCTGAAAAAAAAAAAAAAAATAGCCACCCTTCAGATGTGCAGAAATGTTACTTATTAGAATACTCTCCACTCTCCCATCTTAGACTATGTGACACTAAAAAAACATGCCTTTCTTCTCCCTCTTCCACTGCAACCCACCCTGTCAGATTGTAACAGACATGTCACATTAACTGGAATTTACCCATGAGACAAAGAGGAAATTGGTTAAGTACAAAAAAAGATCAAGAAGATCAGAACACTTGCAAATAATATTAAAGTAGATAAAGAAACTACTACCCAAGAATAAGAATGTGTCAACCTGACATGGACTAACCCTTAAAATAGCAGTATTTTAAGATGAATCCAAAAAAGGGGCACCTGGGTGGCTCAGTCGTTAGGCGTCTGCCTTCGGCTCAGGTCATGATCTCAGGGTCCTGAGATCGGGCCCTGCATTGGGCTCCCTGCTCAGCAGGGAGCCTGCTTCTCCCTCTCCCTCTCCCCCTGCTTGTGTTCCCTCTTTTGCATTGTCTCTCTCTGTCAAATAAATAAATAAAATCTTTAAAAAAAAAAAAAAAGATGAATCCAAAAAAGAAGGAAAAGGATCAAGCAAGAAAGAAGAGTAATAAATAACAAAATGGGAAAGGTCTCCTCATGAAACACTTCAGACATTTAACCTAGAGCAGTCTAGGTCTCACTCCAAAGCATACCAAGAATTAGGGTACCAGGGCATTAAAAACAGCAGAGAAATGGGGCGCCTGGCTCGCTCAGTCGGTAGAGCATGCAACTCTTGATCTTGGCTTCGTGAGATTGAGCCCCATGTTGGGCAAAGAATTTACTTAAAAAGAAAAAGAAAATAGCAGGTAAGTGCTCCAAAAATCTCAAAAATTTTGAAAACTGCCAACCATCATTTATTTAAGGGAAGAAGGGGGGAAATCTAATGGAGGGGATATAAAAGTTCTACCCTCACAATATCTGTAGGGTTCCTGACTTCAAGTATGGCAGGACATAAAATCTACAGGCTGGACCCTAAGAAGCAATTCCTAATTAAAGCAGGTATTCTGGGGCACCTGGCTGGCTGAGTTGGTAGAGCATGCGACTCTTTTTTTTTTAAGATTTTATTTATTTATTTATTTGAGAGAGCGACAATGAGAGACAGAGAGAGAGCACATGAGAGGGGGGAGGGTCAGAGGGAGAAGCAGACTCCCTGCCAAGCAGGGAGCCCGATGCGGGACTCCAGGATCCCGGGATGATGACCTGAGCCGAAGGCAGTCGCTCAACCGACTGAGCCACCCAGGCGCCCCGAGCATACAACTCTTGATCTCTGGGTTGTGATTTTGAGCGCCATGTGCAGCACAGAGTTCATGTAAAAAAAAAAAGCAGGTATTTTCCCACAAGAAAGTTTTGCAGAATCCCCCACCCTAGAAATCCTATATATTTACTTTGAAGTTTGAGGTGATTCTACCTGGAGGCAGATGTCCTCCTCAGGGCCCTTCCAATTCTAACTCCACAACACTATAAAAACAAGTTTTGGGGCGCCTGGGTGGCTCAGTTGGTTAAATGTCTGCCTTCAGCTTGGATCATACATGATCCCAGAGTCCTGGGATGGAGGGAGTCTGCTTCTCCCTCTACCTCTGCCCCTCCTGCCCCTTGTGCCCTCTCTCTCTTTCTCTCAAATAAATAAATAAAATCTTAAAAAAAAAAAACAAAAAACAAGTTTTAAAGAGCAAATGAAAACACTTAGGTCTCAGCATGCAAATAGGAATAGCAATTGCAACCACAGTGCACTAAGCCCAAATCTCCCTCTGCCCCCATCCTTTGGTGTCCTTGGGTACACAGCACACAGCCCACAGGGGTAAGGCAGTACAGAAGGAAGACCTCTCAAGAGTAAGGCAGGAAAGCTGGAGTTTGGTCTGCTGTGCATGAACAAGCTCTATAACTTTGGGCAACTCATTCTCTCTGGGCCCTGGTTTTCTCATCTATAAAATGAGGGGACTGCAAACCAAATAATTTCTAAATCCCTCTTCTACAATTCTTGGGCTTTATAGCTCAGCAATTCTCTCCCAAAACTTTTTCCTCACTTGCAGTCATCACCTTTCCTCACTCTATGCAACCCAAAGAGAGATATAAATGAGACTGCCTTAGCATGTTTTCTAGAAACCTCCCAACAAAGAAAAGCATCTTGTAAGCATGACACTACCAAAATGAACAGGGATCAGCCATTCATTGTCTCTCTTTTGTTCTATACCAGTGGGTTTGCAAATAGAGTCCTCTGAGCATTAAAGAAGTAACTCAGAAAGCCAAGGGAAGGAGGAGGAGGGAAGTGAAGGCAGGTAAGAGAAAAGTGGAACAGGGGCACCTGGGTGGCTCAGTCAGGTGAGCGTCTGACTCTTGATTTCGGCTAAGGTCATGATCTTGGGGTCCTGGGATCAGGCCCCGTGATGGGCTCCATGCGCAGCAGGGAGTCTGCTTGTCCCTCTCCCTCTGATCCTCCCCCCACCTCCACTCTCTCCCTCCCTCTCTCAAATAAATACATAAAAAAAATCTTTAAAAAAAAAAAAGAGGGCGCCTGGGTGGCTCAGTTGGTTAAGCGACTGCCTTCGGCTCAGGTCATGATCCCAGGGTCCTGGGATCGAGTCCCACATCGGGCTCCCCCTGCTCTGCGGGGAGCCTGCTTCTCCCTCTGCCTCTGCCTCCCACTCCCCCTGCTTGTGCTCTCTCTCTCTCTCTGTCGAATAAATAAATAAAATCTTAAAAAAAAAAAAAAAAAAAAAAAAAAAGGAAAGAAAAGTGGAATAGAGGGGCGCCTGGGTGGCTCAGTTGGTTAAGCGACTGCCTTCGGCTGAGGTCATGATCCCAGGGTCCTGGGATCGAGCCCCGCATCGGGCTCCCTGCTCGGCGGGAAGCCTGCTTCTCCCTCTCCCACTCCCCCTGCTTGTGTTCCCTCTCTCTCTGTCTCTCTCTCTGTCAATTAAATAAATAAAATCTTTAAAAAAAAAAAAAAAAAAAGAAAAGTGGAATAGACATGACTCAAGTACCCAATCCATTTCAATCAAAGTTGTCCTCATTTGGTAAGAGGTATATTGCTGTTTTTTTTTTTTTTAAAGGTAAATACTATTCTGTACCATATTATCACTAAAATCAAATCTTCCCTTCCTCAACTCGGTGGTGCTACAAATATAATCCCAGTGTATCCCAATGTACCCCAGTGGTTCTAAGTATCCCCAGATGGTATAAGTATTCTTACTATTTTTTAGGGCGCTGGCAAATTCTGGGCCACCTTTGTTCTTGAAAATAGGGAAAACATCTGGTTGAGGAAGCTGATTGGTGGTCAACAGAGCTTTTTGTAGCTTGATCCTTCCTTCCAAGAGCTGGTCCCACAGTGCTGAGAAAGAAAAAAAATTTTCATTCCTCAGTTACAAAATCTTCCTGGTTTGGGGCGGGGGGGAGGGGGCGATAGGAAATCACACCAGTCTCTATGAAGCACGGCTTTATCACAGCTTCTTGCCATGAAAATACTCGCCATTATAATGTGAAATGAACATTATAAGAAATAAACCCAGTATCTTGGAAGCCAATATTTGCTATACGAGAGAAGGAATGCTAAAGTCCAAAGAAAAAACTGTTTTCTCTTCAATATCCCATAGCTGCGAAAGGACTAGAACAGAACCAGCTAAGCAGCTCAGTGTAGAAATGACTGGCTAAGCAGAGAATGGGGCTTTAGGCCTCTAGGTAGGTGAGGCATATCACAAATTAACTGGAACGACACAGGAGTGAGGGGACAGCCAAAAAAACAGGAGATCCAACGCAGACACTGAAAAATAAGCCAAGGGCAAAACCGTGTACAAACCTATCTGGTTCTTCACGGCTCTTCCTTTCTCCACTTCCTCGGAAACTCTGGCACCGGAGAAGGTCATCACTACACCATCATCTTCGCTATTCCTGTCTTCAGCCCTGTCTTCCTCACTCTCACCCTCGGAGTCTTCCTCCCCATCCCCTTCTTCCATGCCACTCTCCTCCTCCTCTTCACCTTCCTCCTCCTCACTGCTACCAAGGTCATCCATTCCCTCGGTGAATTTTTCAAAGTCACTGATGCTCTGGACACTAAAACCTGGTGTTTTCCCAGGGCAGCTTCGGCTCTTCTTCCAGGCCGGACTACTGTCCTTGTCATTATCACACTCCTCTTGCTCAGCAGCACTCATGACATCCTCATCGGATCCCTCCAGACCCAGCCCGTTGGAATCTCCATCTCTAGACTCTTCCTCATCAGATATCTCCTTGTCTAAACGAGACGAAAGAAGGAAAAAAGACAGATGTCACTCTGAGACAAATACTAGGGCGTATCTTCCATTTCGAATAAAGGACTATAGCATCCATCAAAAAAATAAAATGTATTATTGTACTCAATTCAAGTATTTATTGTACATCTACTATCTCTAAAATGCTAAAGGGAGAAGCAAAGATGAACAAAACATGGGTCTTACCCTAACGAAAGGTTCTAGTGGGAAAAACAGACCCTTTGAAACTATAACACAGACAAGACTTGACAAAGTTTTCATAACCCAAAGAAGGGAGAAATTTTAAGTGTGGGGCAAGTGGATTTAAACGAGGCTTTTAAGAAAGAGGTGGCCTTTGGTCTGGACCTTAGAGAATGGTAAGATTTTTGGGGAACTGGGAATTAACAGTTTTCCCAAACCCACATCTGAAAAAACATAATTTATCATTAACTATCCCAAATGTACAATCTCCATCACACCAGTGTACCCTATTTTTTTAAAGATTATGTTTATTTTTACCCTATTTATTAAATACTTATTAAGTATCTATTATGAGCCAGGTATAGATAAAAGCTAAGAAATGACAAGTAGAAAGTAATACCTGCGGGGAGGGGTTCATAGCCTGGTGGGAGTGGTAGATATGCATGCCAACATTCATATCATTATTATGATTATAGTGTCATTAGTACACACTATATGGAAAAGGATCCATCTAACTCTCCTGAAAGGGAGAGGAATTGGCTTCATGTGAAGGAGACATAATTTTCCTGATTAAACATAAATAACAGCTTATGTGATAGGTCTTCGGTACTTCTTTAAAGAACTACATATAAACTCAAGACATGGAGAGGGCTGTCAAAATATAAATACAAAAACTAAGTGCAAAAATAGTAAGCAGAAATTAATCATTTAAGTTCTTTAAATGTGTGCCATTTCTCAGATTAAGGTATATTCATAGAGTAGTAGTTAAGAGTATAGATCTTGGAATCAGACTGACTTATTTGAATCCTGGCTCTTCTGCTTACTAGCTGTATGACCTTGAGCAAGTTACATAACCAATCTGTCCCTCAATTTCCTTACCTGTAAAATGGGGATAAATACTACCAACTTCATAAACTATTGAGAGTGTCAAATGAAATGGTACATGTAATGATAACAGTAACAACATCTTTTGAAGACTTAACTGTGTTCCAGTCTCTTAGCACTTTAAAGAACTTACCACAATGCTTGACATATGCTGAAAGCCCAATAAATATAACATTTGTCTCATGATTGGTCCCTTTATCACTCTCTAGGCAAAGTATGTGAAATGAACTTATCAGGAGCCCCCAGAACTATATCAAGGGCCAAATCATAGGTATCGTGACCTGAATGATAGTTTCTTTTATAGTTATTTATGGATTCTCAACATGGAACCTCTCTAAAGGAAAAAAAAGATGGCATCCACTCAGTAATCACCATATCCAGCCCCTCTCTTTTTCCACTGAGAAACTTACAATGTTTTAAAACTATAAGCTCATGTCCTCACATCCTCCTAAGGCTCTTGCAGGGGAGAGGGAAGGATTATGCTATTTTTACAATGGCAAAAAATGAGCTTCATAAATTACTGTTATACAGTGACCCAAGGCAAGACTTGAAAAACCAAAAGAAAAGGGTCAAAATCCATGAGTAGCATGTTCATCAGATGCAATTCTTTTTCAACACATAGCCTCTCCAATATCCAATGTGCATTGCCTTTCCTCTCCATTTTAGGGTGAACCATCAGGCTAAATATAAGGATTACAAAAAAAAAAAAAAGAGAGAGAGAGAGAAACTTAATAGCTCTGAGCTTTAGATTGCTTATGAACTGAAATTCAGTACCTCTTAAGGTTCTTCCTAATGCCAAAATCATGGTCTCTTCTGAGACAGTAAGTGGGGGCACGTACATAGACTAGTCTTCCAGAGATCATCCAAAAAAACAAAAAACACCCCACAAAGAAACACAACTTTAACCTTAAAAAAGTAGGAAAGTCAGGGCGCCTGGGTGGCTCAGTCGTTAAGCATCTGCCTTCTGCTCAGGTCATGATCCCAGGGTCCTGGGATCGAGCCCCGCATGGGACTCCCTGCTCTGCGGGATGCCTGCTTCTCCCTCTCCCACTCCCCCTGCTTGTGTTCCCCCTCTCGCTGTGTCTCTGTCAAATAAATAAATAAAATCTTAAAAAAAAAAGTAGGAAAGAAAAAGTACCATGCAAATGTCTACTCACCAGATGAACCTGGCAGAGTCTGCTCCCAATGGTCCTCCTTCCAAGCTTTTCTAGAGGTAGCCTTGCCAGAATACCTTCCGTCTGTGTCCAAGAGGGAGGCTGATGCCAGTTTTCTAATGCTACCCACCGCCAGGAAATGACCTTCCCCATCTTCCCCTTCATCAAACCTGTCAATCACTCTGGCAGCAGTGGCTGCAGGGAAGGGGGGAAAGTAATCAGAATCTCCAGGTTAGAAGGAACTTTAACGGTAACCCTATCCAACCCTTTTAACTCGTACTCTACAAAATCCCAACCAACTTCCAGGAAGAGGAAACTCATTACCTCTCAAGATAGACCACTACCTTACTCCTGTTCCTGAACAGAAAGCTGACCGCTGCACTACTAGTAGGACATATTTCTATGCCTTGGATCATAAAAAACGAGCCTAATTCCTCTTCATTGGTGACAGTCGCTCAAATATTGTAAGTCAGCCATCTATCCTCACTCCATCCCATCCCTAAGGGAGTCTGCTTATCCTGGCTCAACAGCCCCAGCTCCTTCAACTGATATTCCTAAGACACGATCCAGCACTCATATTTATCCTTCCTTATTCTTCCTTCCTCACACTTCTCTGAATCAAGTCTAAAGCAGGATTACTCCCAACTAGACCTTGGAACACCAGCTTACAGAGCAGCAGTCTCATTCAGTCAGCCCCTGAGCAAGTGTCTTGAGGCCTAAGGGGGCTTAAACAGCACCACGGAAAGCCACTTCTTCCTTCAATCTCCAAGTAAGTTCTTAGGGGCAGGCCCGACTTAAAAAACGACTGAGACTTCCTTCTCATTTCTAACTCAATACCAGTCAGGGCATCCTGAAGGATAACTTCCAGCCCGCTACCAGACCCGAGCTCCCTGCAACAGCCCTCGAAGCCTGAGTGGCCGGGATGCTCCGCCCACCCGAGCACCAAGTCCAGCGTGCGGGTCAGGAAGAAGCCGAAGCCCTCCTCCCGAGCCCGGGGCAACCCTCCCGGGAGGCTGTTTTCCTCTGCGCCACGGCAAGGCGAGTAGGCCAGGCGGCGAGGCCTGGCTGCCGGCCCCGCTGGCGCCGCCAGGGTCTGCCCGGGGCCGGACCCACCGCTCCACACGTGGCCTTTTCCCAGTCAGGCCTCACCCTCCTCTGGGTCGGCCTCAGGATCTGCCTCGCGCGGACGCGGGTTCAACAACTGTTCCAGCTGCAGCGCCAGCGGCCCCGCCATCGTCACCAGGTCTCGCTCCGCGCCGCGCTCGTCAGTGTGCAGCCCCCGGCGGGGCGCTCTCTCCCAGCCGGGCCCTGCCGCCCGGAGACGACCTCCCAGAACAGCCAAGGACCGCGCAGAACCCTGCTCTCGCTTGGGGCCGGCCACTTCCGGGAGGTGCGCGGGAGGGGGCGGGGCCTGCGTGTCTCTGCGGGCGTTGCTAGGAAGAAGGCGGAAGCGCGCGGAAGGCTGTAGGGGTTGTCGCGGTCCCGGCGCGCGTGCGCGTGCGTGGAGGGGGAGTGTGGGGCTGTCCGGGAGCGCGCGAGGGCACGTGGCCGCCGTTGGCGCGGAACAAACGTTGCAGTGCGCGCGGCCCTTGTCCCCTTGCCTGGAATATGCTTCAAGATTTGAACGAGATTCGCTTAGAAATAAAGTGTGGTGTGGCCGTCGCCTATGGTGGCTGATTTGAAAAAGAGGGGGGAGTAAAGGGTAAGCGTCTCCAGCCTCAGGTGCGCTTTCGGGTACTCACAGACTGGGACCAAGACAGGTTTGGCATTTAACAAGTTGGAGGAGTCTGGGGGCCGGGCACACGCTTGTGACCCCGTGGTGGTCAGGATTTAAGAATCCTACGTCAGGGACGTGCATGCGTAAGTGTGCGGCTGACTCTTGGCGTCGTTATTAATAGGAATAATCAGAAGTCGCTCGGACTGTTCATAAATAAAGATCGATTCTGTAGTTTCTCCAAGTAGCCTTGTCTTAGGGAAAAGGGGGTGGTGATGATTACTTCATACCCTCATTATTGATATCTGTTCAAAGGGGAAGGCATACTCAGACACTTGAAACTGGTGCACAAATGCAGAAAAACTCACGTCTACCGTTAGAGGGGCACAGGTAGACTCAGAATATAAAGACTTAATAGGATCAATTTAATTACACCCAGTCACATGGAAAGATACAATCCCTTTATATTCTCTTTCCTTCGTGAAGCATTCCCTAGCTGCCCGCTGTGTGGCAGGCACTGCCAGAGGAGATACAAAGATGAGTAAGTTAAATTCTCTCCTGAAGGTGATCAGCCCGGGGCGGGGGTGGGGGGGGGGTGGGGGGGTGGACAGACAAACTTGTAAACAGAAATGGCAATAAGGGATGATAAGGGTGAGTTCAAAATGGTCTATCCTTCCAGTATCTGTTTGAGATCACCTGTAGAAACCTCGAACCCCGTAAACAGAAACTGCATCAAAAGAGTCCAGAAAAGAGTGTTAAGGGTTCCAGGCCAGTTGGATCACAGAGCTGAACAGCCTAGGAACCCTCAGCTCACCAGTGTTTCCTGTGGAACTTAGGAGAAGTGAGAGTCCCTGACTTTCACTGTCTTAGTACGCCCTCAGGGTCAAGAGCAATGAGAGGCCATCCCTTTGGTGAGGCTTGTTTCATGTCCCCTTCCTAGGTGACTGCAGAGGGGAAGGGGAATCTATCATAGGGTAGACCCCCTCAAACCTAAAAGGGAAAGAATGCCAGGCTAGGACAGGAGCACCCTAGGCAGGGTACTAAGGCAAAAGAAAGCCGCTTTTTTACCAGCAGCAAGAGAATTAGGGCTAGAAAACAGCGTTGTTTGTTTTTGTTAACATATATCCTGCAAGTGGAGTCTGGTGCGGGCATCTTGGACCCCCAGGGCAAAAGCCTGCCCCTCAGGCTGCAACAGGGAGCCATCGCCTTGGGCTTCAAAGGACAAAAATGTTTCCACGTTTAGGAAACTACCTCCTCCAATCCTCTTCCCTTCCTATTTGAACAATAGTGCTTAGCATCCTTGCCTTCAGGGTAAAGAAAAGGGAGAAAAGGGGGAGGGAGGCAAGATAGGTTCAGAGACCACCTCTAAACTGTCATACAAATAGGACACTGGTGGATGATTCTGGGCAGAAAATGCCCGAGTTCTGCTTACCTACTATCCCGTCTCTGTCCTGGTCCCCACTGACTTGGGAAGCCTTTGGAGGAAGAAATCAAGACTACTCTACTCCAGTCACACACATCCCAGGGCCCCCCAAATGCTCCTCTTGCTTTCTTACCCCATACTGAAGGTAGGGAGGGGAGGCAAGAGGAAAGACTTCTAAGACTTAACATGCAGCTGAGAGAAGTTGAGACACAGCACGGGGCAGGGGAGCACCCTCCTAAATGCCCTCTCTAGGGGGCCCTTCCTGCTTGCATTCTAGTATCTTGAGAAGGGAGGAGGGGTTTCCTGTTGGGAACGGGTCTAGAGATAGAGGGTGGACTACAAGAGAGGATATTTCAAAGACTATACCTCCTAGAAGAAACTTAAGCCTCTGACTGCTCTGGGAGATGTGAGCAGATTTGATGACCAAAGGGATGGGAATAAATGGGAGCACTCTCCAAAAAGAACAGTCCTCTCCAGAGGAGGTCAGAGGATCTCCTGGTTCACAGTTCTCTGCCGCTGCCTAAGGGCTGCAAAGTGACAGACAGAGGTAGGAATAGCAGAAGATGGGCAGGGGTGACATTAGATTACCACCACCCCCCCATTGTCCCAATCAACTATTCCTATGACCGGGTGTTTCAGGAGTTTAGGGATACCAGGTCCTTGCCTGTCTCTATTCTCAGATGCCATCAATCCCCAGGTCCCAGGTCCCTGCCAATGCCTGTCCTGCCTCTCCATGCCTAGTTCTCCCTGACCTTGTCTAGCCCTAAAGCAGCCCCCAGTCTCCCCCAGCCTGGGGAAGTTGGGTGGGTGAGCTTCAGCTCCCTAGCCCAGGGCAAGCTGGAACCCTGAGGGCAGATGGCCAGAGGCACAGAGGTGGCAGCTTTAAGATGGCCGCAGGGAGAAAGCTAACTGCCAAGCCTATCTGGAGAGGAGACTGCCCTCCTAGGAGGGAGGGGAACGCCTTGGTGCTCCCCGTGGCCCTTGAGCCTCTCCTGGGAGCTCCCAGGCGGCCGCCTGCGGATGGTGCAGCATTTCTCTGCACCTTAGGGCCAGAGGTGGACAGTGCTGCTCTGATGGGAAGGAGAATAGTCCCTGATATTTCTAGATCTCCTCTTCTCAGGCGCCTCCCAATTTGACTGCTAAGCTTTGCCACCTGTTCAGGTATTTTTAGGGTTCAGTATACAGAGCCAGGAGGGAAAGACTGCCCTGCTGCCACGGAGTCAGAGAGAGGAAATAAGTCCACACTGAGCGCCCAACTCAAAACCCTTCTTAACAAGTACCCGATTCCACAATAAAGCTGCTAAATAATTCAGCAGCCCTGATAGGAAAATGCAGCTTCCCATGAGCGTACTGTTCAGTTAAATGAATGTCTTTAAAGGGGGGGTGGCTATAATGAATAAGTTGGCTGTGATTTAATGTATATAAACGCTAAAAGGGCAAAAACAGCCGATCCAGGGATTGCATACAAAGCAGATAAAGAATTGTGCTGCATGCAGAGGTTAGGAGTTTCAAAAGTCTCCGTATTTCATAAATTTGGATTTCTGAAAGAACACTATCAGGTTCCTCCCTGATAGTCCTCCCCATTAGACAAACCGTCATATGGATGCAGTGAAATATTGCTTATTTTAAAACCTTCCCTGCAGGAAAGATACACTTGGTTGTGTCTTAACAAAATATGGAAACGACAGTGGAAATTACATACCATTTAATGTAAAACCTTTGATTTTTAAAACGAAATAAATAATCCAGACTGGAATCTAGGTGATATAGAAAAGAAATTCTGGAACTCTAATGGCATCTAATATTAAAAACACACACGTATTCCATAGTAGATAAATATTTAAATTCCTTCCATGTTTAATGAAGGCTTGGAAGGGACTGAAGTACTTTTCAGAACATATTGGCAACCCCCAGGTGAAATTTGATTTCTATATCGGTTATTTTTTGCTCATCTTTCAGGAAAAGGTAATATGTATCTTATGCCAGGCAAAATAATTTTCCCTCTAAGAAACTTCAAATGTAACAAACACTATAAAACAACTACTTCACATCAGTTCTCTGAAAGGGATTAAAGTATTTAATTTCTAGCTGTATTGTACATTCATTTTACATTATCTTTTAAACCGCCAAATTAGAGAGCAGGATTATCTATGGGAAGTGAATTGAAACTGAAAAGGATCGCCTCTAACTATATATTTACAGGTAACTGACTTTCACAAGTCCGGTTTCACATGTGCGGACTGCGGAATAGAGTGCATGGGATCTCATGCCTAATCATACTGGGAGCACTCATTTTTAGCCCTGGATTTGATTTCTATTTCAAATTCTATATTAACTTGTCAGCAAATATCTCTTCAACTATATCAATTAAACCCACAGAATGCAAATCTGTGGTTAATAACAGCAGGAAGCCACGGAGAAAAGCTAGGCTGGCATTAGCAAGGGGATTCAGCCACAGTCAAAGTAAAAAGATACCCCCGTCCTGCCTCTCTTCCTTCTGGCTTCTGAGGGACCATTCAGCTCCCCATCAGGTCTCCCCTCTACTTGTTAAAACATCGAATAACACACCGATTATCTAAACATCAGATTTTCTATTTTTATTAAAAACTCACAAATTTATTCAACATGTTTTCTTTCATACAGTGAATGGTCTAATATGCACTGGAGGTCACACAAGCTTAGGTTTATCAGAACAATAAAAGACATATGAGAAATTTAATATATAAAGAAAAAAGTAGCAGCTGTTGACTGCATATTTGACCATAAAATTTAAATATTTTGGACTTTTATTTTAAAGACACAAAAATAAAACCTGTGTGGGTCTATATAAGTCATATTAACAATTCCATGAATGTTCAACAGGACTAAAAATTAGCAAAGATGTTTTTTTTTTTAAACCTTGTAACACTTTTTTTTTTTAACACTTTCTCAGGTTGTGGTGCTAGGCACCTTTACAGTATTTGTGCTATAATTATTCTATTTGGCAAGTGTCTGAATATCATGTTTTCTCTTTGCCTTGTGTAAACAACACCTTTTTACATACTAGCACAGTGAGCTGCGAGCCCTGCAAATCTGTCAGAACATCTACAGGAAAAGAAAATGAACAATTTTGGTTGATTGCTCAAAACATTTTGTTTTTGAACAAGAGGTTTCAAAACAGGATATATTAATAAAACACTGAACTCCTGAATTTAACATTATACGTAAACAGTTGACTGTTTTTAGTTCAATAGTCTTTTTTTAAAACTTTTTTTTTTGTATGTGTGAAGGTAGAATACTTTCTTGTACAGTTGATGTTCAAGTCATTTTACTGAGAGGTCTGGCTGGAGACCATCCTATCCAGGGTGTTTGCGTGTGTGTGTGTGTGTGTGTGTGTGTAGAGCTTTGTGAAGGTAGAAGAGTTGATACTGAGGGCTTTACATTTAGAATTTTGCAATTTTGGCAAAAACAAAAACCAAAAACCCAGATAGACAAAAAAAATATATATATATAGTCCCACCTGATGCACAGCAGGTCGGCGTTTCTGAAGCTATAAGAGTTTGTTGTCGCTGTTCCTGAACACTGAGACAACACTAGTGAGAGATTTCCCAGAGCCAGAACCCTCCTGGCTGGCCCGGGAGCGCCCCGGGCTGCTTCTCCTCCCTCGCCCGGCTGTGCCTCTCGGCCTCCCTCCCTGCGGCTCCTGGCGTCACCACCGGCTGTGCGCTCCCGCGGCCGCCGTGGGTGTTCCTGTGCCGCCCTCTGGCCGGGCGCGCACGCTCGTGGAGTCTGTCCCCGCATCCGGGTCCAGGTGGAAGATGGGGAGAGGTCTGCATTTCCCTTCGGGAGCCCCAGTTCTGCACCTCGCCAGCCAGCGCACGGATCCCAGTTCTACCTCCAGGCGGAATTGGATCCTGTTTCTTGTCCCCCTTTCCCATCCGGACTCCCCAGACGGAAAATGGTCCCCGAGGCTGAAGGAAGTGTGTGTGTGTGTTGGGGGGGGGGGGTGACTTGCTTTTTATGTGTTTTTTTTTTTCTTCTTTTTTCTATTTTTCTTAAATAAAGGTTCATTTCTGTACAACCACGAACTCCGCGGACCGTGCGAGATCCCGCTACCACACGGCCGCCTCGTTCATTTCGGGGGGGTGAGACAGGTGGTTCCCATAGCTCGCCCCGCCGTTGACCGACAGCGATGAGAAGGGCGGGCTGGGCCCGAAGACCTCAGCCGACATTGAGTGTAGAGGCCCGGGCAGGCTGGGCTCAGGGCTGGGCGAGTCCCCGGGGGGATGCGCCAGGATGTCAGTGAACCGCTGCGCCTCGCTCGACGGGTGGTGGCCGGGCAGCGGGTGCTCCAGGCCGCCCAGAGGCGTCCCGGAGGGCCCGGACGACGGCACGAAGGGCAGGTCCACTGGCGTCTGAGCCTGCGAGGACGGGGGGCCTTGCGGGAAGAAGTCGTAGTTGCCCCCGGGCCCGTAGTACTCGCTCTGGTAATCTGCGGAGCAGCGGGGAGGAGGAGGTCAGGGCGGAGGAGGAAGGTCGAGAAAGGCAACTCCGGGAACTCGCGGTTGGCGGGCTCCCCCGCGGGGCTGGCAGCGGGGGGAAGCCTGGTGCAAACACTGGAGCTGCTCCCTACCAGCCCACCCGCCTCGTTCACCGTCGGGAATTCGGCCCTCGGTCTCGACTACCGACCCTTGATTGACTCCCCAGCCTTTTCCACCTCTCCCCCACTCGCCACTTCTCTAAAGAAAACCAGGAGCGCCTCCCGCGCTGCCACCCGCTTCCAACGAAGCCAACCCCGGCTGGCCCCGCCCTGCCACTCGGCAGCACACTCACCTCCGTAGAAGGAGAAGGGCCCGTTGGGGATGAGCTCGCCCGGCTCCAGGCGGTCCACGAGCGGCCGCATCCGGCGCGGACTGCGGAAGAAGGCGTGGCGCCGGGCGCCCAGCGCGCTCAGCTGCTTCATCCTCCGTTCCTTGGAGCGTCTATTCTGGAACCAGACCTGAAGCACACACGCGGCGAGGTGAGGCCCCGACGATCCTCCCCACTCCCCCATCCCTCACTTCGGGTGCGCGGCTGATCGGCCCCTAACCCCTCCAATAGCTAGCTCGGTTCAGGGCTCTGAGAGTGTGTGTGTGTTGTGTTGTGCTGTGTTGTGTTGTGGGGGTGTGTCTCTGAGTAGGGCCGCGCAGGGCGGCCCTTGGAGCCAATGATATACGGGATTCCCGACTGGGGACCTGGGCAAGCCTCCCTGCCCGACATGAGGCAGTTGGAGTTGTTTCCAACAGTCACACTATCACAATTACAGCTCCTGGGGCCTCTCCACACACAGACACTGAACCTCCCCCAATAGTGTCGGACACACGCAGATTCCAATTCACCGTCCCTGGCAGCCCCCTTCCTGCATGATCGTGACAGAGAACTAAACAGCCTCCTGCTGACACTCAGTCTACCAAGGATAGTGACACCAAAACCCACAATCTCTTTTTCACATCCACGCAAATCTCCCAGTGCCAAATATACTTATCCACAGCCTCTCGCTGACGAGGACACAAACATGCAACCTTCCATTCACAGTGCACACGTCGGCACAGCCTCCCGGGTGCTGCAAGGCCTCTCATGGAGGTCAGCTGCATATGTGTGCCCATGCACACTCAGCCTCCCAGGCACAGCCGCCACATCCTCGAAGAGCCCCCGCAGGTGAACCAGACACCTAACCTTGGGCGGGAGACTCAGGCCCAAATCACACACAGTCCCAAGTCCTCACAACACACTGGCACAGATGCCCAGATGTCCACCTCCCTTCCCTATCCCACGGTAGACTGCCAGAAGCTGAGCTGACTCCAGCCCGCGCCTTTCCCCCCCGCAAACCAGGATGCCCCATCTCTCTTTGGAGAAGACGTCTCTGCTCTGGGGCTTGTCTAACTGAGGCAAGAGATCCACAAAGTAGGTGGGGGACACAGAGAGAGATCTATGTTATGGAGAAGCCGGTGAAATTGATTAATTCTGGCATGCTCAGAGACCTCTGGGCTCCTTCCAAACAAGGTGCGTGGTGCAGAAGAAAGGGTCCCAACTCCCTAGCGGTGTCCAACAATGTCCCCTCCTCCAGCCTCATGCTGAGCTCCCCATCCCTCCCCCTCTGCCACTACTGTCACCAGCTTCCAGTTGGGAAATGGAGGGAGCCTAGGGATTTCCAGATGCCCTATAAAATGGGGCAATACAACACAGGTGTCCCTCCCAGGACTCAGTCCCCTCCTTGAGGCTGGGTTTCCACAGCTTGGCCTGGGTGCCTGCTTAAAGGAGACATGTCGGTCTGGATGGGGGGCGGGGGGATGAGTGGCATGCCCAGGCCCTGACCTGGATGACACGCATGTTGAGGCCAGTCTCCTGAGCCAGCTGCTCACGGATATGGCGCGTGGGCTTGGGGGTAGCAGCGAAGGCCGCCTTCAGAGTTTCCAGTTGCTTCGCCTTGATGGTGGTACGCGGGCCCCGCCGCTTGGCGCCCAGGTTCTGGTCGTCATTCTCATTGCTGCCCCCTTCCTTGTCTGATACGTTGGCACTCTCTGAGTCCTTGGCATCATCCTGTGATGGGTCTTGGGAGTCCGGAGACAAACTGGGGTCACTGCCCGTGGTGGCTGGGGAGAGGGAAGGGACAGGTGAGCAGTGGCCTCAGTGGGCCTTCTTCCCCCAGGACCCGCCCGCCCCTAGCGAGCTGGGAATTGGGGCCTCACCCGAGTGGAGGCTGTTCTCTTTGGCGACACTGCTGTTGCTTAGGTAATCCTCTTTGCAGACAAATTTGTTCTCGTCGATGATATAGAGCTCCTCGCCAGTGGAGAGCTGCTTGTTACACATCATGCAGGTGAAGCAGTTTAGATGAAACACTTTGCTCCGCGCTCTCCGCACCAGGTCGCTAGGGGAGATGCCCTGCGCGCAGCCGGCGCATTTGGTACCGAAACATCTGCAGGATGGGAGAAGACGGGTTGGTGAGGGGCAAGGGGAGAATGGAGGCCAGGAAAAAGATGATAGAGAAAGAGAGAAATAGAAAGTGGAGGAAGAAGAGAAGGAAGGGAGAAAAGAAGAGAGACAGCCAGAAAGAGGCAGAATGCCGACCGAGCAGTCAAGAAGGCAGGAGAGGACATGGGGCACAAGTGAAAAGTCAGTGAGGAGATACACACTGTTAGAATGAGAGCGCGAGGGGCCCGAGCTGCCCCCCTCCCTCCCAGCCTCATGCCCAGTGTTGTCCCAGAGGAAAAGAGCGCCTGCGGAAGAAGGCGGCAAGGCGGCGATTGGAAGGGGGAGGGAGGCAACTATTTTCCCCGTTTGATTCAGAGAACAGTCGAATTCTAATTAGAGCTCCATGTAAACGCATCCCGAGCGCTGCTTTTCTCTCCTAGTGTCGCCTTTCACCGCAGAGAGGGGTGCTTAAGCTGAGGGTTGGCAAGGTCCAGTCCTGCCGCGGATAAAGAAACAGCCGTGGAGCGCGCAGACGGCTGCAGCTGGGCCACCGCCACGTTCAAGCCCAAAGCCCGGCAGGTTGGCCCAAGCTAGAGCCACTGCTGGGGCTCTAGGTGCCGGGCTGCGCTTTGCGGGGAGCCAGGCCTCTGGGGCCCACTGGCAGCTAGGCACCGTTCGCCGTTCTCCAGTTCGGCTCCAGCCAGTATTAGGGACACCAGGCGCTGCCGGCCGGGGTTCAGAGACTCAGCCTGCGTTTGCTCGGGGCGATACCAGCCTGCCCAGCGCTTTTCTCCATGGTTCCCGGCAATCAGAGACACGCTTCCGGGGGCAGCGTTGGGGACAGCGCGTTCTGGGCCTCTGAGCAAAGCGACCCAGATGGCTTCGCACCCCTACCCCCGGGGTCCCAGTTTGACCTGTCACCAAAAACTCAGAGGAGAGCAGAGACCAAGTCAACCGAGTAAACTGGAAGGTTTCAAACCAGTACAGAGGAATTAAAATTCGCATTTGCTCCTGTTCTTCTCGGTTGACTTTTGTGTTTGTATGGATTTCATGGCACGATAGTGCGTTTAAGAGAATAAATTAAAATGCTAAACGAAAGAGGGGGCGTCTGGAGTAGTCTCCCGGCTCAGAAGAGCGGGGGCCTGGGTTTTTCCCGGTTTCGGCAAGGAGGTGGGGCAAGGGGATGGCGGGCAGTGCCTGGGAGAGCTCCGAGCGGAGCCTGCGCCACAAAGCCGAGGTTCGTGTTGGGCGGAGGCCGATCCTCCCGCCAACCCAGGCAGCCGGGAAGCGGGGGGCGTGGGGGAAGGTCTTCCCGGAGGCTGGAGCCTTGGGGCATTTCACAGGCACGTCGCGGTTTGCCCAGGCCGGCGCTTGGAGGCAGGCCGGTTGGGGTTTCAAGAACACCCTGGAATGTGCACCATAGGCATTAGGGCAGAGTTTTTCCCTTTTGCCGCCAAGGCAAGAGACTCAAACACTCCACGCGAAAGCCTCGGTGGTTCCCGCCAAGACCTTTCGGAGACGAAAAGGCAGTGGCAGGGATCTAGCCCGGGCTTCTAAGCTCAGCCTGGAGAGCCAGCAACCTGAGAGGCTCAGAGAATGCAGTTGCTGGTGAGCTCTGTGCAGGGAGGGAAAGACAGGAGCTGGGATTACAACGCCCCGGGTTGTGCTGCCTCCTTCTAAACTTGGAGGGGCTTCTGGGCTTAAGCGGACTCACACCCTTTCTTCCCAGGCACGTGCAGCTAAGCCGGGACCCACAATTTCCAGGGCGCAAGCAGGGCCGCGTCAGGGGCGCCCAGCGCGCCAGCTGGCGAAGAGGCGGGTGCTGGTGGGACTTGGCTGTCCTCTCCAAGGCTGCTCCTACCGCGGTTGCTTCGGCCACGCTGACCTCTGATCCGAAGCTGGTGGGGAAGAGCCCGCGGGGAGGAAGCAGCAGAGCCGCGCCAGGGAAGTACTCACCGGAAAAAGTCGTTCTTGCAGTAGAGCTTGCCTTCCCGGGAGAAGCACTTCTCGGTCAGGTTGCATTTACATTCACAGCACTGGACGCACTTGACATGCCAGGCCCTGTCCAGCACGTTCAAGAGGAAGCGGTCCAGGATGGGCCTTTTGCAGCCGGCACAGTGCACCATGGTCTTTGGTTTGGTCGGGTGAGGCCGGGAGAGAGAAGAGCAGGTAGAGCCTAGGGAATGACTCCCGAAGACGTCAGCAAGAACTCCCCAGCCCCTCCAAAAAGAGGAGACACACAGGGGGTGCAAGCCAAAACCCGCACCAGGAAATCAAAAGGGGGTGAAAATGAGGCTGATGGGGAGCGGAGGGCACCTCGATGGAGTGTGCAGCCTGGGAGTCCCAGGGCCCCGGGGCACAGCAGCGCCGCTGCAGCTCCTGGGGCGAGGAAGAGTCTCAGGCGGGCGAGAAAGCGGCTCTTCTGCCCAGAGCACGCGGAGGAGTGAAGGTCACCGAGAACGGGGACGGGAACAGAAATAAATAAAAAGGAGTCGGAGAAGGAAGAGGAGGACGCAGCGAGCTCGGGTTGCAGGGAAAGCGCCGTGGAGTTCTCTTGGGCTTGAGGTAGAGCTGTCAGAAGTCAAAGTGCATCTGCTTTTGTCGGGGTATGAGGGCGGGTGTGTGTGTGCCCGGCTGCTTGCCACCGACCGGGATTTCCCCTCCTCTTTTTTTTTTTTTTTTTTTTAAAGAAAAGAACAAAACGAGTGGAGAAGCTTTGGATCCTAAACTGCCGGCATCGCGCAGCGGGTCCGGACGCGCGGGGCGCCCGCGGTGGGCCTGGGGGGAGGGGGCGGGGGCAGGCCAAGGGAGGAGGGAGGGAGGGAGGGGAAGGCAGGAGGAAGATCTCGTTGTTGATTGTTGTTGCTGCTTAGATTCCCCCCGTTTGGAGAAGTGTTTGTGTCAATCGTGAACGCAGAGGGACAACTCCAGGCGGACGCAGCCAGGTGCGCTTGCTCGCTCCCCACCGCCCCAGCCCCGTCACCTCGGCCCGTGGCCTGCCTGGCGGCCTCCGTGTTTTCGGGACGGCCCTCCCTGCTCCCGGACTCCTTCGGGGAGGTGATGCGGTCTGGCTCCTCACCGCGCCTGGCCGTGCATCGTGGCTCCAGTCACAACTCGCGGCCGCCCGGGCGCGCAGCCCCGCATCGCTCGGCCCGCGCTCCGGCTGCCTGCGTCCAACCCCACAGTCGCTTGACTTTCTTTTCCTTTTCCCCCTTTTTTCGTTGTGGTGGCAAATCTGGGTTTCCTTTCTAGCCTCTTTCCTTCCTTCCTTCCTTTTTTTTTTTTTTCTTTTGCAGCGGGAGGAGTCGGGGGGAGGGGGAGTAGCTTGGAGAGCTTTGAAAAAACGTCCTGGTGCAGCAGCTATAGTTCTGTGCGGCTGGAACAGCTCAGCAAGGGCCGCTGCTGTCGCCGCCCAGGCCGCAGTTCGTTGCTGGCTGTCCCCGGACAAGCGTCCCTCTGTCCCTGGTCTCCTGGCCCAGTCCGCCGCCCTGGCGCGTCTCTCCCCAGCTCCGGCGGCTCGGTCACTGCTCCTGGCTGTTGGCTGAGCTCTGGAAGCCCCCTCGCCTTAATGCAGCGCCCGCCGACGTCACCGCGGCCTGCGACCAATCAGCGGCTCGCGGTCCCTCTGTAAACCATTCTGCATCCCCCGGCCGGGGAGAGTGCCGGGAGACCGCGTTTAGAGGATCAGTGGCGGCCGCATCCGCGGCCCCGCGCGGTGCGGGCGGCGGGCAGCAAGGTGCCCGAGCCCCTCCTGCTCCGGTAAGGCCTCGGTTTCTATGGGAAGGACTGAGAAAGCGTGGGAGTAGGCGCAGGCGGAGGGCGGAGTACTGTTGGAAGGTGGGATTAATCCAAGGTGGAGCCTTGTTGAAGGTTGGGGTGCAGAAGGGTCCGGGAACCCCGGAGGCCCTGGTGAACTGTTTGACTTTGCAATTCAGCGGGTGCTGGGCTTTTTTTTTTTTCTTCCCTTTTTCCCTTCCTTGTGTTTTCTTGGCCTAGAAGTTGGTCCCGAGCACAGCGAGCGTTTTAACGGGAGTGGGGGAGGGAGGGCTACAGAATCTTAACTCCTCCTGTCCCTCCGTGCCTCCTCCCCCAGTCCATCCAAAGTCCACAGGGTCTCGGTCTCGGGGAGATCTGGGTGTCTTGTTCCCCGCAGCGCAGTCTTGGAAAGTTGATTCCGGCGGTTTCCTGGTGGGGGCGGGGGAGACCGGAGGCGCGGCGCCGGGGAGGGGGAAAGGAGTGGGTGGGGAAGCGCCTCGGGCGAGGAGTTGCAACCCAGGCGAGAAGTTGTGAGAAAACTGTGATCCGGAGACACATTTTACATACAAAAACAAACGACTAGGCGGGAAACGACAGGGCTTCAGTGGCGGCTGGCGGGTGGTAGTAGCGGCAGTGGGGAGCAGGGACGTCTGGGGCTCCACAGAGAGGCTGCAATGGATTCGGGTGTGCAGCGCACGGGCTGAGCGGGCCCGGCTTCTCCTCCTCCCCTGTTCCAGGCTCCGGGCTAGCAACAGCTTCCCGAGACAACCGCAGACCACACCCCCTGTAGTTCACGCCTCAGGGAGCCCTTACCTTCCTAATTCCGAATAAAACCTCGGGACCACTGCCTGGAGGCAGATTATTCCAAACGTGGGGTTCAGGTCCGGGTCCTGAGAACCCTAAGCCTCGAAGAGTCACTCTGGTTTCCTGGCTTACGCCAGTCAAATACCAAATTCCGTTTTGATTAGCACCATTTCTGTGCCAACTCGGATTTCTCGTGAGGTCTGAAGGTGGCAGGGCTGGGCAGTCCTGTTTTTGCTCCTCGTTTTTTGTTTTTGTTTTTGTTTTTTGTGGGGGTGCTAAGAAGGCGCATTCAACCCTAGTGTGGAAGAAAATAAGGATGGGCAGCTAGCCGGGTCTAGCTGGAATTTTGGAATTGGCCTTTCGATCCCACTCATGGTGCGGGACTCAGACATCCCACACAAGGGCCCGGGACTAAGTTGGGGAAAATGCGCGCTGAAACGCAACTGCCATGAAACTGAGCCGGCCCGGGATCCAGGTCTCTGCAAATGGAATACCCTCTTTGGACGAACCGGGAAGCCGCTACAGAAAATTTGGTTTGCGCTCAGCGGGAGTGGAGTTTTAGGACTGTGCCAACAACCCCTTTCCTGCCTTCAAGCTTCTGTCCGCACCACCCTGCAACCCCGAGGCCGCCGGCAGCCTCCACCTTGCCCCCCGCGTCACCTTTTTATTGGAAGCCAAAGCCGAGGTCTGGCCTGCTCCTCTTTGGCGCTCCGCCCATCCTGACCTCTAAATGCGGGGCCTCTAACATCTTCTCCGCACCCTCTCTAAAAACACCTGGGCTGGGGTTCCCCCGCTACGGGGAGGGAGGAGTGTTGGGGCTGGTTATCTCTCTCGCATCAGTCCCCACCGTGGGCCTCTCTCAGGGCCCCGCTCGGGTCAGGAGTAAGGTGGGGAGGGCGGTTCTCCAACCCAGCAGGCGGGCTTCGCGAGATCCGACTAGGTTTTTGTGTTCCTCCTGCCGACCCAACGCTCTCAGGAACGAGCGGATCCGTAGCCAATACTCCAGCTCCCGCGGAGGCACTAGGAGCTACTTGGCTCAGGGGACCCCATCTCCTCCACCCGGAGCCCGAGGTGCCTCCCCAGCCCGCTGCGTTGGGTGAGACCCGCGGGGGAGGGGCTGGTCCAGTTGAGCGGTCCCCCACGCTCCCCCCCTCCCCCAGCTGTCCTGGTTCTCGCCGCTAGCGCCCTCGACCCAAGCGCCCCTTTCTGGAATCTAAAGCCGTCAGAGTCCCGAGTGGCTCAACCCCCGCCCCTGTCCCAGCTGGGCTCCTTCTCATGCAAAGCAGAGGGGCCGCGGGGGTGGAGGGCGGTCGGCGGAGACCTACGGGGCGACAGCTGGACCCGGCTGCCGGCCTTCCTGAACCCAAGGCCCGCTGTCTTCTTTCGGGTGGAGAGGAGGGGGCTGCTCCACCCGTTTGGGGGTGCTGTGTGTGATCTTGGGACCTCGACGTGGGGGGAAAGAGGGCCCCTCCCTGCGGGCGGACCAACGCGGTAGGGGAGTTGAGGACGAGAACGGGTCGGGGGCTCTGGGGCATCAGGCTCTGCTTGTCCCTGTGTCCAGATGGTTCTGTAAATAGGTCTGCGGGAACCAACCCCCGCGTCTACCAGGGAGTCCCGGAGCGCAGCTCTAGGCGCGCCTCTTAGCTCCTGATTCTAGGTTTAAAGTCCAGATTGAACGCCTCCACGGGGACAGCACACCATATTAATGTAGTTTGTTTGTTTGTTTGTTTCCATTGAGCTTTTATTTTAAAATATATTTGGTCGCACAGTCATGGAGAGAAAACTGACCCAGCTTTCCAAATTAGCCGCCTCTGAAGGCTCTCAGCCCAGCTCTGCATTTAAACCAATGGCTGCTCCGCGAAGAGCACCAGCCTTCCCTTCTTACCCTCACCGCCACACTTACTGCCAGCGGCCTGAAGTACACAGCGCTTCCCTAGGCAAGGACCTCCAAGTAGCGCAGACCCACAACCACGCACACCGCCCCCAGGGCGCGCAAGCTCTAGGCGCGGTGCTGTGAGGGTCAATTTCGCCGCCAAGTCTTCGCTCAGTGGCCGCGGAATTCTTTCCACCGCATCCCCAGGCTTTCTTGGAAAAGGCCCCAGAGGGGCCAGGCAGCGGCTTTCACAGTACAAGCTCTACTCCGGAGAAGCGCCTTGAGAGTCCTGAGAGGCGGGACCCCGCTGGGGAACTGGGGACCGAGCGGGTTCTGCTAGCCCTCCCCAGACGCCCTGCAGGTTGGGGGGATTGATGGCGCCCTCTCCTGCATCCGCTTTCCTCCCGTGAGCTCCGTGGTTCCCAGCCCCAGATCGCCTTGCTTCCTAACGTTCCCGAGTGGCTCGCGTGGCCCAAGGACCCGAGCCGGCCTGGCACCGTCAGCTGCTGTAGATGCGAGAGTGGCGATAGCCCCTGGCGGCTCCCCTCCTGGCCCAGCGCGCTCCCGTGCAGCTCGACACCCCCAGAAAAGCCCGGTGAGGCCGTGAAAGGAGGCGCTCGCGGCGGAGCGGACTCTAGGCGGTTAACAGAGCGGGGTTTCTGGCCTGGGGCGCAACCAGCTTTCCCCGGTCAGGCAGAGGGAGGAGGGAGGGAGCGGGTCTTCTGGAGGGGTCCGAGAGGCCGCACAAACTCCGCACGGACTCGGCAGGACGCCGCAGATGCGACGCCGGAAACTTTGGCCCGGGGCACTTGGATCTGATCCTAAGTCCCCGGCTCTCCTTTCCCTCTCTCTCGCCTTTGCTCCTGACTCAGGTTGCCTTAATCTCACTCCATCACTCACTCCTGGAAATGACCTACTTGTGTGCACCATTTTACAGTTTATATCGCTATCTCCCCTGAACCACATAGTGGGGGAGGGGGGATTGGTTTTAACTCCTTTTTCCCCGGGAAAGAAACCCAAGTTAGGAGGTTGGTCCGAGATCCCTGGGCCAGTGCACTATGGAAGGTGAGAAATTTGGGGTGGGGGCTTGTCACCCTGCACCGCTGTGTACTTTGCCCCAGCAGTAGTTTCCAAGTTGGGGATGGGAGGGGTGGGGAACAGCGAGGCCAGGAAAGGGCAGCATCCGGCCGGGGCTTCACGGTGTGCGCTCGGGCTGGGTAAACAAGGCTGGCTTCCCACGGGGACTGGGCGGGGCGGGGGGGACTCTGGGCTTGGAAGGGGTGGAAGGTCAAGCGTGGCGATCTCAAATGCAAGGCAGCGCTGCGGCGCAGAGACCGGTGGTGGGTAATCGTGGAAAGGAGAGGGTGAATGGAGGAGGCAGGAGAGAGAGAGAGAGAGAGATGAAATCGAGGGGAGAGGGACAGGGAAAGGGAATAAGGACAGAAAACCAGGGGAAAGAAAAGGAATGCAGAAAAGTAAGCAAGGATAAAAGGAGGGAAAATGCATTGGGGGAAAGGTGTGGAGGAGTAGACGAAAAGAAACAGAAGAGACCCAGAAAGACACTCAGCGACAAAAGAGGTGGCGGGGAGAGGCACACAGCTGGGCACCCTGCAGGGGCAGGGGGGACATCCGGCGGGACTGGAGGGTGCGCGGGTGTGTGACAGTCGCCTTCATAGGCGGGAGAAAAGGAGGCGGCATGTTTGGTGGGCGACTCAGCACCCGTGGAAAAACATGTGAGCGGCTCTGGGCAGGAATCCAACAAATAAATAAAACGTCTAAGACGGCGTGACAACAATGTGTATTTGGGTGCGTGCCCGTGTTCCTCTGTCTGAACACATACTCACACCCAGTAAGGAAGACAAACGGGGCTCGTGCCTCAGAGTAATTAATCCTCTCACTAATTGACTCTCTCCCCTTACCTAATGGTAGTGGTCACTGCAGATATCTGGAGAGATATCAAAGATGGAGGGGGAAGAGACCCCCAAAGCTAACCACATTTGGGACTGGGATTGAGTTCTTTCTGGACTTGGCAGTTCTAAGCCCCTCTCTCCTTTTGGGGGGGGGCAGAATTCAATAGATGTTGCTGCCTCACCAGCCTCTCCATGTTTGCATTTATAAAAATCTCCTCATATTAGGGGTGACCAGGAGCTGTCCACATATACACGGAAGGCTTTCATCAATCTCAGAGGCTGAAAGCCACCCACTGCCCCTCTGCAGGACGTTTCCTACCTTCAGGCAACACCAAAGTTCCCCCTCCCCTGCTGCTCCCCTGGGAGCCCAGTCCCTGCACCCCCTTCTTTCAGTCATGACTTAGTCTTCCCAGGGCCTGGGATGTGTCCTGCAGCCCCTAGTAGAGCAGGTGAAGTTTTGAATGGGCTGGGAAGCAGCCTTGGGTAGATGGAGGGAGAGCAGCGAAAGGGATGAGGCCAGGGCAAGGATGGGAAGAAGCTTCTAGAAACAAACCCACTCAGACACAGGTGGAGAGATAACAGAAGCACAGAGGAGAGCCGTGCACCTGGCAAGAGTGAGGCCTCCGGGGACAGAGGAGAAAGAAGGTAGACACTGTGCAGGGTGGGAGAGAGTGTCAAGTGTGCAGGAGGGCAGGCAGATGACTGTGTCTCCGTGACTGTGAGGGTGACAGTTCTTTCTGCGTGCGAGCATGGGGAGGGGCCCCTCCTACTTTCTCCCACAGCACCCTCAGTTCTCAGGACTGGAGAAAGAGGCAGGGGAGAGGGTGTTGGACTTGGAGCAACTCCTTGGTAGCTGGGCTGGCCAGAAGGGGCCCAAGGCCCACAGTTGGTTTGAGGATGCAGCTTTGAGGCTTGGGTTTGGGAGGTGAATGTCAACTCTCACCCCTTTTAGGTGGCAACTCTGCACTGTTGCCCTCCTCGGAGGCTAAATAAATAATTGCTGAGATCCATAAACTGCCTAGCATAGGGAGAAGAAGGAGCAGGGAAGGGTGGCTCCCCAGAAAAAAAAAAAAAAGTCCACTTCCCTCCCACCCCCCACTAAACACATTCTTAATTGTCCCTTGGGGACATTTGTACATTTGACCAAAGCAAATCCCCAAGCAGGAACAGCAAAATTCGTCATAGGGGCTGGCAGTCCTGAGAGAGCTAGGGGTCTGGGAAGGGGGAGGCGGGGAGACATGGGGGGCATGTCTGAGAGGCTGAGAAACTTGGCTCTTCTCTCCCTGTCTCTGTCATGCTGTAGAGAGAAAGTGAACGAGAGAAATAAAGTTCCAGAGGAAAGAAAGAGAAGGACATATAAAAGTCAAATCCAAACCAGAAAGGAAAGAAAGTGAAGAAGAAAGAAAAAGGCAGGGAGAGGTGGGGTGGGGGGGGAGACACGCTAATAAAAAAGGGTGAAGGCGGCCCCAGGAGGCTGGGCCTCGTCCCAAACCATCGGTCTTCATTGTCTCCGTGTGTGCAAAGGCAACTCCGGCATAAGGAAAAGCCACTATTGGAGCCGCGGCTTTATTTTATATCCTATACATCAGGAGGGAGGCAAAGCTTTATTTTCGCCAAGAGACAGATATTTTATTTCTCTCTTACGGTTTTATGTGTGAGAGATGTCAGGTTGCCACAATGGATGGCTAATGCATAGGCAAGAGGAAGCCGTGTTGGCATGCTGTGTGTCATGGGGTCTTGGGGGGGCGAGCGGGCCTGGGATTTAGGGCTGATGGGACACTCTGGGGGATTTCTGCTAAAACATCTCTCTTCATAAATCCAGAAGCATGGTCAGCTCAACAGGGAGAAGAAGGAGTTTTAGAGGGAAAAGAGTTGGGCTTAGAAAGAAATGAACACACAAAGGAGCCGCTTCCCTTCCAACAGGCTGGGGCAACGGGTTGGGTGGGGGCAGGGTGGCCCTGCGGAAAAGCGGAGACCCACGTCCAAACACACGTGCACCTTGGCGGGGAAGTGTTTTCCTACAGAATCCACTGTCATTGTGCTTCCTTTCCCCGTTTTATATTTTTCCACCCTGTTCTTCCCTCTCTTCACCAGAAATCTTTTTTTTTTTTTTTCCCACCTCCTCAGAGCCTCGGGGGGGGGAAAGAGCTATTAATTTGCAAATCATCTGATCTGTGAAAAGGATCAAGAAGCCTGTTTTTCACCGCTAAACCCAATGTCTTGGGTGGACACACATATGCACACGTGAGCCCATCATGCTGAGAATCCTGGGAGCGGAGGTGCCAGATTGCAATCCGAGAAACACGCCCCACTCCCCACTTCCCTCTGGGACCTATGACCGAATTAAGCCTTAGATCCCAAACTGCATAATGTTCATATTTTTGAACCCAGAGAGAAGGGAGAGATGAGGGGACAAAGAGAGAGAGGGAAGTGTGTTAATTGATGTGTGCCGTTCAGGACTTGGACTAGTCGCCCTACTCCCAACCCCACAAACCATTTCTTCCAAGAGTTCCAAGAGTTGTACTCATCCGCAGTTCCTCCTCTTCTAATGTTGTGATTTCTTGGTCTATAACCACTGTGGACCAAAAAGGCGATTCTGCTCTTTTCCTCCTTCCAGGGGATGAGAGGCGGCACTGGATCTCTAGACAATGAACATGGCGGGGGGAACCAACCACTGTCCTTAGCTGTGGCCTCTGGGGAAGTTATTTAACCTTCCTGGGCCTCAGTTTCCTCATCCGTATTGGGCTAAGTGATTGCTAAGGTCCCTTCCAGCTCCAACCGAATGAGATAATGTGTGAAAACATTTTGTAAACGCTAAAGCCGGACGAATGCCAAGGATTATTATTACGATTCTAATCAATCCTCTTTTCTCCACATGGATCTTGGCTGTTTAGCACCAGCAAGCAGGCTAAAGAGGGCTGAAAGCGAGAGAGCTTAGCGGAGATGGAAAAGCTCTGTGGCGTGGACAGAAAAAAAACCCTGCATCTGCAGAAACATTCTGTCTCTGTGTGCTCCCTGGGGCCTGGTGGGAAGGGGTGAGGAAGAAGAGGCGTGTCTTGGTATGACCCGTTGCAGTCTACACGGAGGCAGAGAGTATATTTCTCCTCAAGCATCGTTTGTCTCCAAGTGACTGACATAGGAACCCGATGTGAAGGCGAAGGCAGTCCGCAATTGTTTTTTTTCCAGGAAGAAAGGAAAGAGCAAGGTGTAGCTGATTAGCAAGTTAATTATTTCAGTCTCCCAAGGGTGCCAGTGTGTTGGTAAGTTGTCCAGCCCTGGTGTAATTTCACAGTCCATGCATTTCCTGGTGAGCACCTGGGGTGCCCTGGTCTGTCTCTCTCTCCATCCACCTGCTTCATGTCTTCTTGATACACCTGGGGAGATGGGCAGGGCTGGGGAGGGAGATGGCACAGTGCACACATTTGGCCTAGGCTGCCGGTGGGGGGCCCAGCAAGAGAACAGAGTGGAGGAATCCTCCTACCGCCACTGAGTGTTTAATTATCTGGACTTTACTTTTTTTTTTTTAAATCTTTTGTTTAATAAATATTAATGAAGCAGATTATCAGAAAGTGGAGGAGCTCTGAAGTCATTTTCCCCACACTCATTGCACAGAGCCATTTGGGTACGAGGGGTCCTTTTGCCTCTTCTCTTCTCCTAGCCCTGGCCCATCTCTCCAGCACTCAGGTTTGCTTTCTCAACTCTGGCCACCAGTTGGTCTGCGGTGGCCTCCTCCAGTCTGACTTCAAGATCTGATTTCCCCTTGGGGGAGGGGAGGGAGGATTGTGTGGTCAAACGGACGCCCCCCTCCGAGAGATAAGTTGGGGATGGGAACATGAGCCCCAGAAGGAGCAGCTTCTGCTGCTCTCTGCTGTCCAGGCTGGTAGGGCCAGCCCCCTGCCGCTCCTCCTGAGGTGGACCAAGGGAGGGCTCTGCCGTTTACTTAAGACTGGTCCCATCTGCTCAGACTGGCCTTTCATAAGGGGAGGGATTTATGCAATGTCCTTGTGCACAGACCTGGGATTTGCCTGAAAACCTCGGGCCTCCGAGAATATTGTTGAACGCTAAAATGTTCAGCCACGGAGATGATTCATGATTTGTGTGTATGGACAGGGTGTGTGTGTGTGTGTGTGTGTGTGTATGTGTGTGTGTGTGTGGGGGGGTAGGCACAAACATTGATGGGTACTTTTCACCATTCCTACCCCTAAATCCCAACATGAGGAAACTTCTTTTTCTGTATGTACTCAGGAGGCAGCCCACGGCACCAGGCTCCAGAGACCCAACTTCCTGACTTCAGCGGTGTGAAGATGGTCCAGTACTTTTTGATGCGGGCATGCAGCTGTCCCCCAAGCAGGTTGGCCGATATCCCTGCTGGTGGAAAGGGGTCGGGGGGGGGGCTATCTGGAAATGTAGTTCTGATGGCTGCTTCATTGTGGGTGGCAGAGGATTTGGGGAACAGGGCTGGGTGAATAGCTGTTCCAACTGCTTTTGGCTGTCTTTACCTTAGAGGCCTTAGGGATCTCAGTACAGGAGAAGTTAAACCTAGGACACAGGAAGGCAGGTGTAGGGCGTTCCTTGGCTCAGTCTTGGTGCCACACCAAGATGAAGCCCAGGCATGGTCAACAGAGATCCTATAGCGCAGGGTTTGGAGGTCCTACATGGGATCTTGGCCCTGGTTCCTGGGATATTAAGAGGGCCTTTGCAAGTTGTGGAAAGACCTACAAATTCCATTTATTCACCAGCGCTGGGAAGTAAATGCAACCTCTTTTCACTGCCTAGTGGCTGGGAAGACGCCTTTTTGTCCTCTGTGAGCCTCATTTGTGGTTCTACCATTTTCTTGCTCTTGTTCCAGTTTGGACTTCTCAGTTCTTGAGCTTTGTTTTCCCTCAGGCCATTCATAATTCAGCCAACGGCCTAGGCCAGGGGGCGGCACACATTTTGAAAGGTGAGCTTGGCAGGCCTGTAACTACGTGGAAGGTGGTTCTCATTTGGGCTCAAGGGATGATAGCGGCTTCCCCTTAAAAAAGAAGCATTTCTGTGACTCTTTTAATGAAGGATTTACTACTCATTTGATAAGTTCAACACTCTTTTGTATTCATTCTGAACGAAAAACTTTGTCAGTCAACCCCGAGGGTCTGCAGAACCTATAAAAATGCTTCCTTTGGTCTCCCGGTTTTAACACATGCTGGGGCTTGGGGCTGCCTCTGACAGACCGGGGAGGAGCAGAAACATTCCAGAGACCTGGTCTTAGAGTGTTATCTCTTCCCCTACCCCAAATCCTCACCCTCCATGTTATCTGTCTTTACGGCACATGCAGAGACCTCCTAGGGAAGTGTGAAGGGCTGGGTCTTAATCAGGTTTGGAGAAAGAAAGGGAATAAGTTGAGCTCAAAAGAAAGGTGGGGTGGTCGGAATGTTAGAGGACCCTCCTCTGTGGTACTTCTTGCGTGTTGTATATGACGGCCTGCAAATTACGCATCGGTTGCAGTCATCTCTCCTGTATAGGTTGGCATTTGCCAAATGCCGCTTCCGGCCAAAACAGTGTTAAATAAAATTGTAAGAAATGCTACCGGGGCTTGCATGGGTTATTTAATTCTATCAATGATAAACAATATTAATGTGGAGCATCTCAGCTGGCAGAATATCATGTTTCATTTATATATGCCGAGATATATTTAAGCATGAAAGATAGAGTTTTCCAACGCATATATTTCCCAGTGATTACTCTGAAGAAATGTGATGGAAGCAACAGAAACCTCTTCTCTCGCCGCATAAACTTGGTCCCCGTGCCCACCAGCTGCCAGTTGTACATATTTCCACGGCCGGCCAGCCACACACGTACTGTCACAGGGGGGCCTGCACTGGTAGATATAAACGTCGACACTGTAAGTGTAGGTCCAGCTTTCTGCCCTTGTGCACAACTACACAGACACAATATGCCCACATTTGAGGGTCTTTGGTGCATTCGCCCATAGGGTCTCACACCCTGCCGCGTAAACGGATGCCACTGTGAACACGCACACCGTCCCGCAGGTGGATATTTATATGCACATAGGTAAGTGTTCTCATGCAAGTGCCCCCGTGCTGGAGCCTCCAACATAAGTGTGCATCTACGTACACATGCACCTTTGTACACACGTCCTCCCACACCCTTGCTCTGGAGTGTCCACCAACAACACTCCATATGGCCACGGTGTCACAGCTGCCCCGTTATTCTCGGAGGCTCCAGACCTGGGGGACAGTATTTGAATTGGATGTTTGCCCTGTATGAGCCCTGAGGCCTCCAGAATGGAAGGCCAGAAGGAACGGGGTCAAGATGCCAGGCTGCCTGGCTTCTGATGAAAATAACATGAAACTGTGGGGGATGAGATGAGGGGTTGGGTAGCTGGTCTCTGCAGCTAGGGATGCCTCCAAAAGATCAATCTTTTATTTGCTCATTTAAACGTCAGGATACCCGAGTGGCTTCTGTGGTCCTGTTTCTGCTGCCACTTGTCCGTATGAGCCTAGGTAACCTGCTCTCTGGACTTCACTTTCTGTCTCTGTAAAATGAAGCACTGACCCAGACCTGTGGTTCTCAGCCCTGGGTACACAGAATCATCTGGGGAGCTTTTTAAAGAAACACAGGCACCTGGGCTCCATCCCAGACCAATTAGATCAGACTCTCTGGAGGTGGGTGCCCAGCATCTTATTTTTTTAAAAGCACCCCGGGTGATTCTATATTCAATGGATGTTGAGACCCACTGGCCTAGATACTCTCCAAGGCCCTTCCAGCCCTAAAACTCTGTGCTCTGGAGGACCTTTTATCTATAAAGCACCATGCTGGGCACCAGGGCACTCTGCTGGAAGTTCTGATTTACCAGCTTAAGATCCTACGAAGCCCCTAAAATCATTCTTCTTTCAGTTTAGGAAGAGGAGAATTTTTGCACAGACTATATGTATCCTGGAAAAACTCATGCCCGTGTTTCCAGTTGTCTCTTTGTTTCCTTCTATCTTTGTTCCCATCCGCCATCTCTCAGACTCTCCCTCATCAAACATTAATTATATGCCATATATGCAAATGCTATAGGCGGGTGCCTGATCACTGTGATAGAAACCTTGCTACCTGCCCGTATTTTATGTCTAGCTCCCCAACCCGATCTGGTGGGCGGCAGAGTATTGTTAGTAGGGTAAATGATAAGGAACATTCCCCCCCACCCCGTGGGGGGAATGCTTTCTCCCTCCCCCAGCTCTGAGTCAGGGAGCAGCCCCTCGGCCCATGCCCCAGTTCTGGAAGCTGGAGAGGTGGCTGAAGAAAGCCTTGAGCTGCGTGTCCTAGAAAGCTGCTGTCAGACTTGGGCCTTTGGGAATCCTACTTTAATATTCTCCAACAACCATTCCCCAGACAGAGCCAGTCCCCCTTGAAAACAAATCGGCTCATGGCCCTGCACCTGCCAGAGGAGGCTGAACCCAGCTGGGGCGCCTCATCCACGTGGGAGGTGGAAGGCAGAGCCGGGACGAGTGGGCTGCCCGCCTGTGGGCCCCATCTCTGGCTGGGGATGCTGATGAGAGCAGGGGCAGGGCTTCTGCCTTCCACCTGGCGGGTGGTGGAGGACGAGGGTTCATTCTAGATGGAGGACTTCCACTTCTGCCTCCGTGCTATCACTCCCCAAAGTTGATGTTTGGGGTGACTCTCCCCCAGAGAAACTCAGCACTGGCCTGTTCTCTCTCTCTCTCCCGCACTCTCTCCTCAGCTCCACTGGCCGGCTGACAAGATAGGCTTGGCTGGGTTGATTTTCTCCTGAAGGTGTTTGGACTAGTTTTCTTTTTTTCTTTTTTTAAAGGCTTTATTTATATATTTGAGAGCGAGAACAGGAGCAGAGGGAGAGGGAGAAGCGGACTCCCTGCTGAGCAGGGAGCCTGACATGGGCTCGATCCCAGGACCCTGGGATCATGACCTGAGCCGAAGGCAGATGCTTAACGACTGAGCCACCCAGGTGCCCCTGGACTAGTTTTCTTTAGGGGAGCTGCTCTGGCGTGCCAGGTGGGCACTGGAGGTCGTGATGGGGCCTGAGGCCTCTGTGGTTTCAGCTCTACGTCTCTCATCCACACGTGCTATTTCTCCATTTGCCTCTTGATTTTTCTCCCCCTCCCTTTCATTTTGTCCCCTGCGCCCCTGATGACATGCCAAGTCAGGTCTTGGCCCCCAGGGAGGCCTGCACATAGGGCACAAAAGGTTGCTGATCACAGCGGCCACCTCGGGCTGGGCTACCCTTCCTCCTGTCCCCTCATTTCTCCTGCACAGGGGCAGGCCTGTTGCTAAGGAGGGAGCCCCAGACACTGCACAAGATCCTCCGATTCTAAATCTAGATCCAGAGCCCAGTTTCCCACGCCTGCACCCCTTCCCAGGGCCTACCTCCCCTTGGGCCTGGGGACCATCACACCCCAGGACGTGATGGATTCCCCAGGCACCTTCAAAGGGCTTCACATTTGTTTGCAATGCAGACCTTGAATCCTGCTCTGGTCATAAATGTTGTTTATTTTGACTAGGACCTACTGAAAGGGGATTGGGGGTTAGGGAGGGCACAGAGAGGATGCCTAGGGAAGATCATAAAACCATTAGCAGGACAGGGCTTTTAGGGGTCACGGGATCATAGAATTTTCTGGCTGGAAGGAACGTAGGCCATTAGGAAGGTCAGAGATGACCCTCTGTCAGGAAGAGGTCTCTAGGTGCCACATGGAGCTAGGGTGGGGAGCTTTGGGCCTCTTTCTAGAAAGGGAACACAGGGTGTGGGGGCATGACCCCCCAATAACCTTACACGGGGTGGGGCAATAGTTTGCTGAACATGATGGATTTGCCCTCCCAGTGGGAAGAACCAGTTGCTTGAATGTGCAGTGGAGCTTCTTGTTCTGGGGAGTGGGCACAGCTCTGGGTAAAGGAAATACAATTCTGCTTTTACCATTATTTAGAGCAGGTAGGAGATACCAGGTGCGAAGCCTGATGCTCTTCCAGTACCTTCAAAACAATTTTGAAAGAGATGTTATCTCCATTTTGCAGATAAGATAAACTGAAGCTCAGAGAGGGGAGGTGGTTTGCCCAAGGCCACACAGCAAGTTAGTGGTAAGGCTGGGACTAGACCTTAAGACTTTGGAGTCTTAAACCTAATCTCCTTCCTGCCCCCCCCCCCGCCCCCATGCTTTGGTCTGGTCCTGAGCAACCAAATGGGAGCTGGGCTCCCTTCCCTCGAAAGCTCATGGTGGGGGCTCAGGAAAGCTCAGGAGCAAACCCCCTTCTATTAAGAACATCAGGGTCTAGGGCTCCTTCCAGCCCCTGGCATAGACCTGGCTGACTTTGCAGAGAGCATGCTCCCATAAATCCTGCCATAGTCAGGAAATCATCTCGGTTGCCCTTTATTAGCTGTGTGACTCAGAGCCAGTCACTTCACCTCTCTGAGCCACACCCTCGGGATCCACCTCCAGACCTCTGGTCTTCATAGAAGGTGAGGGTTGGTGAAGGTGGTGGCAAGTCGGTCCCTTTTGAGCTCCTTTGTGGTGTCATAGCTCTGGGGATAAGAGGAGATGAGATTTGGTTTTGCCCTCAAGGCTGACTCAGACCACGAAAAAGATACCTCAGAAGCAGGCGAGGCTAGGCTGGTTAAGATCCCTGCTGAGAACAGGAGGCTGAGAGCCAGGGCAGGGGCTGGGCTGTGAAGAGGCAGCTTAAGCCGCGAGTTATTCCCTGATCCCCTGACTGTGTAATCCAGTTGCTTGGAGAATGGAGAATCCCCTTCTCCTGCCCCCCACCCCCTCCCCAATAAAGGCCTCCTAATAGGCCTGCCAGCCTTGGGGCACTAATCTTCCCAGGCATCACTCTGGGAACAGGTTGCCAGGGGTTCCAATCCCACCCGTCCCTCAGTGGAAGATGGGGAAGGCTGGGAGGGGGCAGGGGTCTGGGGACTTGTGTGTGTGTGTGTGTGTGTGTGTGTGTGTGTGTTGGGGGGGGTGTCTCCTGCTCTCTGGCCTACCCAAAGGATTGGGGACACTGATGGGCCTCTGTGCTGAGGGAAACTTCAGGGTTGGGGACAGGGGCAGGAGGGCTGGGTCTTAGGGCAGAGGTGCCTTGCACAGGGCTTATTATTAAACATCCCCATTATTTCATCCAGCATGTTCCTTTCATTTTTATTTGAAGACGGCTCCCTCCCCAGCACCTTCGCCTCCCCACCCCCTACACTTTCACTCATCCGTCTCAGGAGTCCCTGACAGCTGCCCTGCGGGTGAACTCCTGATCCTCCTGCGGCTGGAGAGACCCTGGGGGGGGGGGGTCGGTCAGGCCAGAGCGTGCCCCCTTCCAGCTCCCCAGCCCTCCACATAGTCACTCCCTCACGACAGCGGCACCTCTGTTCCAGGAATGAGACCTAGAGGGAAGAAAATGAAGGAGGGAGGAACAGGCAGGAGAACCAGGAGGAGGAAGAGAATGAGAAAGGAAGAAATGAAGGGGGCGGTGGGGAGAAGAGGAAGGAAAAATACAACCAAGAAGCAGCACTGGAGAGGAAAAGAGGGGCCATGGGGAAGGAGAAGGGAGAGGAAGGAAAGGAGGGAGGGCTGCGGCCAGAGGATCGGGAGATGCTCAAGGGATGGGGGGAGCCAGACCGGGCTGGGGGCTGGGGGAGGGGGGGTTGCACCTGCTACAGGGAAGCCCAGGTTTCTCCAGGTGTGTGGGATGCTGGAGGGGGGCTCCCGCCCACCTAGCACTACCTCTGGGAACGCAGCCCTCCCTCTGGCTGAAGGGTAAGCACTAGGAGGACACGGACCCAGACCGGTGCCCTGGGCTGTAATCAGGGGGTCTCTTGCTTGTGGTGGTCGGGACAGCCAGTGGTTGGCACCTTCCCAGGATGGTGACTGCTTCTTCCTGGCCCACATGCCCATGCCCACCTCAGCTGGCCTCACGGCGGGCGGCCTCTGTCCTGCCTGCCCCTCTTTGGCTCCAGTGCCCATTGGGAATTGGTCCTAATTGTTGGGTGATGATGTGATGTTGGACAGGGCCTTAAAGACCAAGTATTTTCCACCCCTTCACATTACAGATGGGGAACTGAGGCCTAGAGATGGGAAGAAACTTGCTCACGGTCACATTGTGAGTAAATGGGGAGCCCTGCCTTTTTTTTTTTAATTTTATTTTATTATGTTAATCACCGTACATTACATCATTAGTTTTTGAGGTAGTGTTCCATGATTCGTTGTTTGTGTATAAAGGAGCCCTGCCTTTCTACTATCACAGGTTAACATGGAAACAACAGCCAAAGAGGAGTGGGGGCAGCCTGGTGTCTCTCTTGAGAGGGCCACCATTTGATCCCCTCTGCTGCGAACACTGCCACCATGTTTTGTATCTTAGCGGAGGGAAAACCTTTGTGATTACAATAGTTAACCACATTCTGAGTGTATGCCGGGAACTTTGACATGCATTATTCTCAATAACTCCTCACACATATCCTGTGTGGGGGATAGTCTATGACCTGCATTTACAGAGACATAAATCAAGGCCCAGAGATGTTAAGTAATTTGCCCAAAGTCACGAAGGTAGGAGTTCGAGCTGGGATTTGCTCATGCCATATTCTCTCTTGGATGATGATAGACAATGCTCTCCACCCCTCACCCTAGTCTCTACCCCCTCCCCCCATGCTCCAGGATTTAGATCAGAGTCACCCCCCTCTCCATGCTGTACAGGACTGATATTGTCAGGGAGAACCCAGCTGGGTGGAATCCCCTCTGACCAGACCCAGTGACTCCCACCAAAGACCCCACAAGGACAAGGGTAAGGTCCCCCGAGACTCTGTGTGATTTATCTGGCAATATTGTTATTTTATGGGATGGGCCAAAGAGGTGTCAGGAGGCAAGTTTGCTGTAAATCTCTTCTCTCTGCTCCCTTTCCCTCTGCATGTCCCCTCCTGGGATTTATGGTGGAAAATGTTCAGAACTAGGGACTTGGGGCTTGGGTTCAGGCTTGGGGTGGGAAGGCAAAGGACAATACATCTTCCTCCTCTGAGATCTGCTAAATGTGCGAGGGTGTGTGTGTGTGTGTGTGTGTGTGCGCGCGTGCGAGCACCAGCCATGCTCCATCGCAAGCCCGCCATGTATAGACCACAAAATCTTTATTAAGACCTCCACGGCACTTGAATGGCTCTGCGGACAGAGTGTATTGCCTGCACTCAAGCTGTGTGATGGGGAGCAACCCATAGGCTGGTGTCCCCTGTGTGCTTCCCTCACCGGTGGGTGTGAATTTCTGAATCAAGCCAGGAAATTGGGAGCAGAATCATCCTGGGAGCAGATGTGTGACCCATATGCAACCTTCGTAGATGGGAAGAAGCAGGGGGCTCCCCATGGGGCATGGGGCAGTTGGAAAGGAACCTGCTTCTGGGTACTTTTTGCGATTGGGGAGGCAGGTAGCAGGACAGTTTAAGTTTGCCTTTAAGAGACACCAAGGCTCCTGTCCCTGGGTAAAGGAGGCCCAGCTCCCTAGAGAGATGGAGCAAGAAGCTGCAAATCTGACTCCCTATGTGTAAAGAGCCCAGAGCGTGGCCATCTCCTTGCTGTAGGGTCTGTCCCAGGAGGTGAGCACGAGGTCACACTGGTGCACCATCTCCCCTTTCACACCTCTCCCCCCATCTTGAGATTTCAGGGCTGTGAATGCTGGGTTGTTTGCTCCCAGCTGAGCTATAGCCGGACGCCTAGAGACAGCTCAACCCAAAGAGGGACGAGGACCAGGAAGGAAAGGGAAGAAGAGCTGAGTAGGGGAGGGGAAGAAGGGGGGAAGCTAGGGAGAACCTTTCCTGACTTGTCCCACCGCTCCCTTCCCCAGACGCCTCTTCTTTCTGTTGAACCCCCTTCCCATCCCCGAGCTCCTTACACAGGTTCTGGTGGTCTCCACTTCTGGTCCCCTCCATTGCAGGGGAATTTCTCCAGAGTCTATGGCGGTCCGGAGGACACGGCTGGGGCACTCCCCAACTCACCACAGTCCCACATCCAAGGTACAGGACCTTAAGGAGCACTCAGTGAATCCTGCCAAATGAATCCAGGAGAAAAGCCGAGACGTCACCCTTCGTGTTAATACCGGGTCACTCTCCCACCCCATTTTTTCCCCCTGCTCCTCTCCCGGCTGCCCAGACCAGGGCTGTGCTGTGTCTCTGGTTAAATATATGGAATTATCTATTACAATACTTCAATATTTATTACATTGATTTCACTTTAAATGCTTTGTAAATCATAGCAAAAAATAATGGCCTTCCAACAGAGAGTCATATACCGTAATCAACTGGAAGAAAGTCGGCATTGTAATTTAAAATAAAAAAAAATCCTTATGTGAGTCTCTCGTTTAAATTAAGAGACAGGACGTGATTCAAATAATAAGACCCCAGTGAGGCTGGTTTTTCTTGGCAAATTAGTAGAGGTTTTAGCTGGAACTGAAAAGGAGTTAAGGTGGAACACTGACCTTATTAGACCTTAATTATTTTCTGTTGTTACATTCCTGGAGCAGAGGGTTTTTGGTTGGTTTTTTTTTTTCTTCCCCAAAGTGGCCATGTTAAGCCTCATCGCAGGAACTTTGGCTTTAGAGAGATAGCACTTCTCAAGAGGTATTAGTGGGATAAAGAGCAGATGCTGTGTCTGTGTCCCTTTGCTTCATGCCAGAGTTTCCAGGGCTCCCACAACTCTGGTTTGGAGGCCCCCTTCTTGTCCTTGAAAGCCGAGAATTCACCTCACCGCGCTCTACCTCCGGCTTCTTACATTCAGACGTCTAGTGTCAGCCTCCTCCCCTGGGACTATATCCTCCGTGGGCTCCTGAAACTTGCATCCACCTGGTGGAGAGGAGGGGCCTGTGCGCGCGCCTGTGTGCGTGTTGGGCGCGCGCGCGCGCGCGCGCGCACACGGGCTGTGGGGCACAGCCGGTTGCACTTTCCTAATCTTTCACTGTAACCATCCCGCTCCGCCTTTCGTGGCCAAATTTGGCTGATCGCTGGTCCCAAAGCTAGCCAGACCCAGCGCAAGATGCCCACGGCACCTGGAGATGCACTCAGAGCAAATGCCCTCCTCTCTAAGTGCCGATAATTCGAGTAAGTGACCTAGTGCTGTGCCGGGCACAGAGTGGGCATCCAATAGTGCTGCTTTTATTGTTTGCTGGAAGGGCAGTCAGAAAAAGGCCTTTTCTGGGGCGCCTGGATGGCTCAGCCGTTAAGCGTCTGCCTTCGGCTCAGGTCATGATCCCAGGGTCGTGGGATCGAGCCCCGCATCAGGCTCCCCGCTCCCCTGCTCTGTGGGAAGCCTGCTTCTCCCTCTCCCTCTCCCACTCCCCCTGCTTGTGTTCCCTCTCTTGCTGTCTCTCTCTGTCAAACACATAAAATCTTAAAAAAAAAAGGCCTTTTCCACTTGCTTCCAGAGCTTCCCCCACCCCCCGCCAGAACTCCCTGCAATATACCCCCCTGGCCCTGGGGTGGGGTGCAGTGGTAGGAAAGACATACTGAGCCCCAGGAAGCCCCAGTGCAGATTTCCATTTCCACACACTCCTCCTGGAAGATAACCCAGCTGAGCTCTTTTTATTAAACTCAATCAGCTGCATTCCTCCCACTGGCCTCCAAATTGACTTCAGATTTGATCAGAGTGAAGGAGAACTTTTTCCGAGGTCTGGTGTCGTGCGGACCACGTCTGGTGGTTCATCACTATGCAGGAGAAGGTTGGGGTGGAGGTGGAGGATGATGGAGAGTGACGGCAAAGGCCTGGGGGTGGGGGGACCCATTAGGCCATTACAGGTGAGAGGGATCCCCAAAGGAAGCGGGAAATCACGGCTTGCTTTGGTTGCCCATCAGCTGTGTCAGGGCATAGGCTGTAGACGTGGGACCTGTATTCTTCAGAGGATATCCAGAACCCTAGAACAGCGGGTCTGAAAGTGTTTTAGAGACTATCTAGGCAGACTCTCTGGCTTTATAAAGGGGATCCTGAGGCAATATGAAATGATCAAACACCCTGCCTGAGAATCCATGGGGGTGCAGAGTAGAGATTGTGAGGGAGGGAGCACAAAAGCTACAGGTGCCGTGGTCTCTGGCTGGGTGTGTGTGTGTTGGGGGGGGCGGGGACTGGCCGAGCTGGAGGCCTGGAACCTGGATGTACAGGCTTGTCCCAGCAGTACAGCTGGAGTGACCCTTTCTGGGCCCCATTCGTGTCTCTCATCACTCAGAAAGGTCATGGATAAGGACATTATGCCCAAAGGAGCCAAGGGTCTGGGCTGCAGCCTCAGCAGCTACATATGACCCAGGAAGCTCTTCCCCTATCTGAACCCGTTTCTTCCCTGCCCGGGGGTGGCTGTAAACTGTGATGTCCTACACACAGGTGGGAGGGACTATTGTGGCCAGCCTGGGTGTAGAGATCCAGATGTAGAGAAAACTTAATCAGACTTTGATTTGTAGGCTCAGATTGAGTTCTGCTTCCCTCTCCTACCTTCCTCGTGGCTTAACTCCAAATTCTGCCCCCAGCCCACCAAGATGGGACAAGGGAGGAAGCTTAATTTCCTAATAATATGACCGCAAGATAGGCGATAGGTATTCTTCTACCCATGTTATAGAGAAATAAACTGAGGCACAGGTAGATTAACCACCCAGCCCTCCCCTCTCCCCAGCTGCTGAGACGCAGAACTGGGATAGGAACCCAAGTGTGTCTGACCCTGGATCCATCAAAATCCCAAGTGAAAGGGTGATAATACACAGCGGAATATGGGCTCTCCAAGGGGCAGGGATTTGTAGATGCTTTATTCACTGCTGTATCCCCAGCCCCTGGAATAGTGCCTGGTACACAGCGATGAATAATTATTGTTAAATGATGAACGTCAACTTGAAGGAAAGGTTTGGTGTAGCAAAAGCTAGTTAGCAATAAACAACTTACTGGGGGCTTTATCTTACGTCACAGTTTCACAGAACGGCTCTGTGCAGTGGAGAATTTAGGGTAGCATTTCATTGTTCACGGGAGCCCCTTCTGGCTGTTTTTATATCTAGTTACCACCGTGCCAGAGGTTGGGGCCTCAGTCGTTAAGGAAAAAGGAAATAAAATGTAGAAACAGCAACACTGGCGGTAGAGTAGTATCTCTGTAGGCATTCAAGTGATGTCACAGAGGGAAATACTATCTTGTTCCTTGGGAGAGCCCCTGGGAAGACCTTATGGAGAAGAGAACTCTGCACATTTTCCTAATCAATTCATCCTTTAATTTTATGACTAAAGATATCGGCCCTTGATGCAAAGGCACCCAACCTTTCATTCAGCCAATTTTTACTGAGCACCTACTATAGGCCGTGCACTGGGTTAGGTCCTGGCAGGTGCAGGGAGGCCCAAGGCATGGCCCATGGGCCTCAGGAGCATGGTCAGTGCCTCAGGAGCCAGGCTTGTCCAGCAGCTTGCTTGGCTCTTCCTTCTCTCCTCCGTGGTACGCAGAGAGTCAGCATCTTGCTCCAGGTCAGCCTGAGGGTCTCTCTCTCCACTCCCACCCTCACTTCTCACCCTCCACCCCCAGCTCCCTAGCTGACTGAAAAGGTGCAAAAGGGAATCTGAGAGATTCTGTGCTGTTTGTTTTGGGTTCAATGGAATCTCATTTACACGTGTTAATTGCAACTAATTGGCACTAATTGGATGAACAGGAAACCCTCTGGGAACACTCATACCTTTAATTTGTAGTAAATATCATTAATTAACATATGCTAATTAGAACCAATTAACATTGATTAAGGGTTTCCAGCTACTTGGAAAGTACAACTCTGTGTCCTCCCTTGGTTGCCTGAAGTCAGTGCAAAATACACCATGTGAAGTCAGGAGAGAGAGGACTGCCCTTCTGGAGACAGCCCGCCCCCCAGCTGGGTGCTTGGAGGATGGCACCCTGTCCTCTCCTGCCCCAGGGCAGAGATGTATGCAGGGGTCAGGGCTGTGAGGTTAGCACTTCTCAGGGAGTGAGAGAGTCTGACTGTTGGGAGGTTCTCTGGGCCTGGCTCCCAGTGTGGGTTGAAAGGGCACACTAGAGGTCAGCCTAGCCGGGAGGGTGCGGCTGCTGAGACCAAGCAATGTTGAGCCTCCTCCCTCAAAGATGCTGGAGGGTGACACACCCATCAGCCTGAGTCCTATTTGGTGCACACACACACACACACCTCCTCCATCTGACAAAGTTATGTCGATGTTGACCTCCTCTATCTGACACTGATGTGCGAATGGGGATACCTCCGTGGTCTGACAGATGCATGGATGGTGGGACCATCTCAGTCAGAGATCTCCTTTGCCCATCTTAGGATCTTTCTCACTGAAGACAGGGATGCTGTTCAAATTATAATCCAGAGGATGGGTGTCAGATTAAAAAAAAAATCATGGGGCGCCTGGGTGGCTCAGTCATTGGGCACCTGTCTTTGGCTCGGGTCATGGTCCCGGGGTCCTGGGATCGAGCCCCACATCAGGCTCCCTGCTCAGCGGGAAGCCTGCTTCTCCCTCTCCCACTCCCCCTGCTTGTGTTCCCTCTCTCGCTGTGTCTCTCTCTGTCAAATGAATAAATAAATAAAATCTTTAAAAAAAAATCATTTGCCTGGGAACCAGAAGACTTCTCGGTCTACTTTCAGTTCTGTTACTAACTAGCTATGGGACTCTTGAATTCATTAAAATATCTATATAAATTATTTTTAGTCCAATTACAAAAAATTAAATGTTTACTGCAGACTGCCCCTCTCCCCCCACATCTAAGATTCCAGGCCCTGCCTTTCCTTTTCTGCAATATTCACCTTACTACATCATGTCTGATGTCCATCTTCCTCAACAAGCCACAAGTTCCCTGAAAGCAGGGTTTGAGGCTGGCTTGTTCACTCTGGCACTTCAAGGGCACTGAAAAAGCTGCTGCTGAGTTAAATAATATATGGGAGGAAAAAAATTGGTTGAACGAATGAATGAACACATACAACAAAGCCATCTTTAATTTCAACCACCACAGAGGGAACAACATTTGTGTGGTATGTGTGTGTATACTTACATTTATATATAAATAAAATAGGTTATATATATCAAATGCACACACATAACATGAATATCTATCCCAAAAAGCTTAATGCTGTTTTTGCTCTAATAACTTCAAAAGTATAAGTGTTCCAAACTTTAAAAACCAAAGAAATCACTTAAAACTTTATTTACATCCTTTGTGCATTAATTTTGTGAATTTTGAATAATACTTTTTAAATTTTAAATGTCTGTTTCAGTCCCTCTGAATGGCAGTAGCAAACAGTGACTCAAAAATTAAAACAAAAAGTTTATTATTAAAAATTCACGAGACTAAATATGTGTATTTCTGCCAGCCCTGAGAACTGTTCTCTTTCGACCACCAGGTACGTCCTGAAGCCAATTTTCTCATCTCTGCAATGTGGCTACGAGTACTTGTACTAACTCTCCAGGCTTCTCATGTGGGAAGTGTGGGTGATTTTGTAACCCCAGGAAAGGAGTATTCTCCAGGCCACTTGAGAAGAAAAGGCTCTCTAGCTCCCAGATCCTAGCTACTGGCTCTGATGGAAAGAGATGGGGGCCTGAATGGGGCAGAACCTCGCAGCATCCTCACCTCCCAGGGGACCTCGGTGGTAGATCCTTCCTTACCTAAACAGAGAAACAGGATTGCCCTGTGGCAGTGCGGGGTGTGGGGGATGTTTTGGGATTCAGGACAATGCAAATGCAAGGTGGGAAAGATTGCCCTGTGAGGGCTTGCCCCCACACAGGGAAAAGTGGATTAAAAGCCTTTGGGGTACATACATTCATTCACTTAATTCTCCTATAATCCCATGATACGGCACGATTATTAGCCCCATTTCACAGATGAGGGAACTGAGGCTCAGAGAAGTCATGTATGTGTCCTTGCTCACACAGCCAAGTGGCAGGACTACAATTTGAACTGAAGTTTGGCTGCTCGGTGCCGCCCCTTCCTCCCACCCGCATTTTTGGTGCCCATAGAATGGCTCCACGAGGCTGTAGCTCCTGGGGTGCTATCCCCAGGGCAGGGAGCTCCTGGTCCTGCTTCGGTCTCAGCAGCATTGCTGAGTGGACCCCTCATTCCCAGCTCCCTCCCTGTGGAAATCTGAGGTCTGAGGGAGGGCTGCTGACAAGGTTCACAGCAGCTTAATTACCAAAGTAATTTCAATTTGTTTTTGTTAATTGAAATCTCATTAAGCAAGTAATTTACTCCAACACAGCTCAGGAGTCCACAATTCCACGGATGAGGAGGCTAAAGGGGTTTTTAGAACTCGCCTTAATCTGGGGAGTGTGCTTCTCACTTTGTCCTGTGGCCTGTGTGTGTGTGTGTGTGTGTATGAGTGGGCACATGAGTGGGTGTGCACGTGTGCCCCCTGTGGAAGGGCCCCTCCAGCTGACCAGGGGCACCCTTTCTCCTTCTCGGCCTATACTCCCCTGTCCCACCACCGCAGGGCCCTGGACCCCACCTGCCTTGCCCCGTACCCTGGGATGATGAGAAAAAAGGGGACCCAGGCCTCACCCTCTGGGTGTGTGCACCCGGGAACAGGGCCTGTGGAATAGACACATGCACAGAGACACCATTTGGTATGCCAAGCACTGCTCTAGGCACAAACTGGAGACCCCGAGGGCATGGATGGCACCTTCTGAAGGACATCTTTTCTGAGCCCTGGTCTTTGTGAGTTCACCTGCCAGACGTCCCGAGTCGTCTTTCCTGACTCATAGCTCATGCACAGCAAGCCCCTTGCCAAAGTTGTGCTTCCTCGACTGTAAACTCCAAGAAGGCGGGGGCCCTTCTGCTTCCTCAGGGCTTCCTAACTGGGTCTGGGGTGGGCCAATTCTTTATTGAATGGGACGCTACTGGGAGCTGCAATCCTTTTTAGCATTCCTGGCTTGTTTATTTAATACCAGGAGCCCATCTCCAAATAACTGTGATGACCCAAACATGCCCTTCACCTGTTTCCAACCTCCTCCAAGTGCAAGGGTCCACACACTGCCTGGCACGTGGTAGGTGTTCCGTGAGCATCTGCTGAGCGGGTGACTGAACGTGGAGGAGTGGTGCCTCTGATCTGGTCCATGCTTGTCTCTGGGGTGTGTGTGTGTGTGTGTGTGTGTGTGTGTGTGTGTGTGTGTGTGTGTGTGTGTGTGTGTGTGTGTGTGTGTGACTGAGCCTCTGATCTGGTCCATGCTTGTCTCTGGTGTGTGTGTGTGTGTGTGTGTGTGTGTGTGTGTGTGTGTGTGTGACTGAGCATTGCACGAGCAGCTCCTCCGGCCTGTGCTCCTGGGTGCGCTGCGCCAGCAGTGGGTTCTGGGCCCTGGGGGTCCCAGTTCTCCAGAGCTTGGACTGCACCAGGTGTCTTCCCTCCCTCTCCCTGTGGCTTCGTTCCCTGGCTGCCTCTCCAAGGCCCCCGCCACCCAGCTGCCTTCTCCTTTTGCCCCTGACTATGGCCACTTGGTAGTTTCCCAGGTCTGACATTTCCAACATGCAATGCCATATGTATTACCACTCTCAGGTAATTATCACGTAAAATTAAGCTAGTCTTGTACATGAAACCAGCAATTAGCCAGGGATTGAAGGTCAGGGAGAGCTCGTTTATAGAGTCGCTAACAAAATGTTAAGTGGAAGTGTGTGTCAGATGGGCCAGGAGGCTGGATTAGCCGGGGTCGCAGCGGTGGGACTGGAGAGCCATGGAGACTCCCGGCTCTGCAGCGCTGGGCACAGCAGGAGGAGGTGGGGATTTATGGCTCACACTTTTCTCTTCCAGCTCTCAATCTGGGGCACGGCTTTGGGAAAGAAGGTTGCTAAGCCTGCTAAATCCTGTGCACACCAACACCCCATTCATCTGGAAACCTGGTAGGTCCTGCCTAAAAGCCTGGATGTCAATTCCACCTCCTGCCTGGCTGCCACCACCCCGGCATTTTGCACTCAAGCCCTTCTGATCTGTTTTGGGTATCTGAAGACAGGAAGATCTTTCAAGACTCAGAAACTTTGCACGTGCCATTCCCTTCGCTTGGAACACCTTTCCCTCTCTCCCATCAGCCTGAAATTTTTCTTTCTTTCTTTTTTTTTTAGAGAGAGAGCATGTGTGCACGCTCGAGCTGGGGGGAGGGGCAGAGAGAGAAAGAATCAAGTGTGGAGGCTGCCGCTGGGCTCGATCTCACGACCCTGAGATCATGACCTGAGCCGAAATCAGGGCCACCCAGGTGCCCCAGCTTGGAAGTTTTCTATTTCCCTTCCTGCAGTTTCGGTCCTCGCTTCTCCAGGAGCCTTCCCAGACCATCCCCACCCCCCCAACTTTATTTCAGAAGGGGCGATCTTTGCTTTTGTAACGTGAGCATGTTTCCACCATGGTGCTTATACTCTACGGCAATTTATCGGTGATTTGTCTGTCTCTACTGCTGGACTGTGAATTACTCATCTCTTCCTGGCAATCTGGAGCTGCTCAATAAATGTGTGTGGAATGGATATAGAGATTATTCTCTGTTTGCTTTGTTCTTTTGCATATCCTTCAAGGTCCTGCTCAAATACCACCTCCTCTGGGCAGCTTTCCTGAATTCCTTCCCTGGTAGAAGAAATCATTCCTTCTGTATTCCCATAGCACTTTGTGTACCTTTTTATTACTGCACTTACAAATTGTCTCATATTTCATTATGGGGCTACTTAGGGCTACCACGTTGCACAACTCCAGAGGGCGCCATTCACACTGAGCCAGGTAAGGCAGAGATGGTACCTGTACTTGCCCACGAGGCAGTGACCCTTAGCGGGGCCAAGATCCTATCCCTTTGCTAACAGCCTGCATATAGTGTGCTCTCATTGGCCACATTAGTGTCAGTTCAGAGGAGGTAAGCAATAGACATGCAATAAACATGTGTTTAGTTATTGAACAGGAACAGATGGTTCAGCAGAGAGAGCTCGGATTTGGAAACTGGGGAACTGCGTTCCAGTTCGGGCTCTGCCACTAGATTGCTGTGTAGCCATAAGTGAATCACTCAACCTCTCTGGTCCTTATCCTTTAAAATCAGGTTGTATGTGTCAAAGTGCCCGAGACACAGCCAGTGCTCACTGCATGTTAGTTTCCCACCTCCCTTTTTTCATCTGTAAAATGGGAATTTTAAGATTTCTTGTGGTGTGGAGAATTATGGGCTCTTAGGATTAGAAGAAGTTTTGAGAGACATCTGATGTAACCCCTGGCATCTCCGGTAGGTGGTCATCCAGTTCTGGTTTGTACATCTCTAATGCCAAGCAGCTCCCTTCCTCACAATGTAGGCCATTCTATTTTCAGACAGCTCTGCCTTAAACGAGAGCCCCAGTATCTGACACTTGGCTGCCCAGAGATTCCATTACAGGGCCTGGTTCTGCATCATGTGGCCAGGCCCATGGCCCAAGATGATATTCACAGAAGATGATCTGCTTCAGGCCCCAAGACACAGTCCCATCACCATCCCTCATGTGACTTAATTTCAAGTCTATTCACCCTCTTTGTTACCCTCCTCTGCGCTTGTTCCCCTTTGTCCAAAGACCTCTTGAGATGGGGCATCAGAGCAGGATAGGACTATCACCTTCCTTTGCCTAGAACCTGTACTTCTATTAAGAATCCAGGTTGGAGGGGCGCCTGGTTGGCTCAGTCGTTAAGCGTCTGCCTTCGGCTCAGGTCATGATCCCGGGGTCCTGGGGTCGAGCCCCATGTCAGGCTCTCTGCTCCGCGGGAAGCCTGCTTCTCTCTCCCACTCCCCCTGCTTGTGTTCCCTCTCTTGCTGTCTCTCCTCTGTCAACTAAATAAATAAAATCTTAAAAAAAAAAAAAAAAAAAGAATCCAGGTTGGAATCCAAGATCAATTTTTTGGGACCCATAGCTCAACCCTAGCAAACATTTCACCATGAGAGACAAAGCTGGGAATGAGCAAAATTGTTCTTAAATTCTATTTTACATTTTTAAAAAGTCTGCCAAGGGGCACCTGGGTAGCTCAGTCGGTTGTGTCCGACTCTTGATTTCAGCTCAGGTTATAATCTTGGGGTCATGAGATCGAGGCCCAAGTTGGGCTCTGTGCTGAGCAGCGAGCCTGCTTGGGATTCTCTCTCTCCCTCTCTCTCTGCCCCTCCCCCTGCTTGCACACACTCATTCCAATTTACTTTGCTCACGATTGCAGTTGCACTTTCCTAAATGAACCTAGTTCCTGAGGCCTCCCCCCCGCCACTCAATAATCTTTGATGGCTCCCTATTAAGTCCAAACTCCCCGTCCAGGGTCTCAGGATCTCCTGTCATCTGACCCCAATCACCCCACCACTCTTTCCTCATGGTCTTCACCACAGAAAAATGGAACTATTTGCTCTCCCCCCTGCCAATATCCAGGCTGTGCCTTGGACTGTGCTTCTTGGGAAATCGAGAACTGCTGCCCTCTGCTGCCACACGTCCTCCCCACTCTTTAAGACGCATCACACACCTCTTCCTCCAGGAGGGTGACCTCGATGCCTCGAGCTGGAGGTGGTCTCTCACTTTTTATCTGCAGCTCCCTTACAGCATATAGGTTTCTTTGAACCCTATAGTAAAGCTCTTCCCATACCTGAAAACTGTTCTCCTAAGCTATTGGAAGGAAGGCAGAGTTCAAGTTTGATTCCTGTTTGTATTGTCCTCAGAGCCCCGGGAAATGTCAGACACATAATAGGTATTCGAGAAATGCTAAAGGAATGCATAGGCCTAAGTCTAGTGGTGGGTAAGTCTGTCTGGTCTTTGTATCATCTGAGCCATCATTATCAGCGTCCTCATCAGCGGGGAAAAGACTTTCGCAGGCCTACTTGTGCACAGCCTGTGTGGGGCCTTCTGGAGAGTGGCTCAGCACGAGCCCACGGCAGCCCATCCACGCCCACCAGCCTGGCTGCAGAAAAGGGGCCCAGACGTGACCAGACGGTGAGGCAGCCACATTCCAGACGGATGAGGCACGCCTGGGAAGTCACATGTCTGGCTCACCAACCCACCTGCAGGCACTCAAGCTTTACAAACCCTCAGGCCGACCTGGGGTTCGAGTCCTCCCTCATGCTGTGTGACCACACAAATGGCAAGTCCCTGAGTGTCAGGGACATCACCTATGATAGGGGAACGGCCAGACCTGCCTCACGTGTCGCTTTGAGGATGGAGGAGAGTGGCAGTAGGTGCCTTGCTGTGGGCCTGGCATCTGGCAGGTTCTCCAGGGCTGATTACCCAGAACCTGGGCCTGCCAAGCCACAGACATTCAGGAAGTCACATCAGCCCAAGCTAAACCTAGAAAGGTAAATGTATTGCCAAAAACCCCATATGCCAAGCAGCTCTTTATTGCAAAGCCAAACAGATTTTTTTTTGGCTCAACCATTGTTTGGGATTATTTTGCCACAGTTAACGCTCTGTTGGTGAGAACACTCGAGACCTACCCAGGATGTGGTGTATATGATGGATACACACGTGAACGGACCGTGCCTGGGTACACAGACACATGGATATGTGTGCTTATTGTGAGAGGCGTGCACATCCGCTCCCATGCCTGTGGACTCTCCAGCGGTCACGCCTGTGAGTGCCCCTGTGACTGTCCATGTAGTCACACATGGACGTGTCTGCATGGGGCCATTCATATGGTAGTGTCAGCGTGGCGACCTGGGTCAGTGAGAATGCGCTGTCGGGGGGAAGAAAGGCTGGGTAGAGAGATGATGAGAAAAGATAGGGCCAAAGGGAAAAAGCCATGTAAAGACTAAAAATGTGGGCGAGGGGTAAAAGGCGGTAGGGGGAGGGGGCTAAGCATGAACTTGAACCTCTCCTGGGTTGAACCCTCCCTCGGCCGGCCGATGCCCAGCTCGTGAACTTGGGGCGGTGGGTCCCTCCATCTTTCTCTGCCTCAGTTGCTCATCTGTAAGATGGGGCCGAGAGCAACAGCGTGGCTCATCGGGACCATCTCGAGGACTGAGTGAACACAGGTAAAGCGCTCCTTGGAGCCAGGCACAAAGCAAAAGCAGGCGGGACACACGGCAGTGAGGGGTGTAGCACCCACCGGGCCTCTCTCCTCACCTCCCAGCTTCTGTCCCTCCTCCTCTCTCTCCGCCCCACTGAGCTCCCTCGGCACCCCACGGCACCCTGGTCTTTGCCAGAGCCAGGCTGGGAGCAGGCAGTGCGTGCCACAGGCAGGGGAAGAAAGCCAAAGGGAACAGGAGGAGGTGGGGACGCCGGCTTCTTCCCTGTGTCCCTAGCCATGCTCCCAGAGGCGGGAGGTTTGGGGGTGGGGGTGGGGGGGAGGGGCAGAGGGCCGGCTCCAAAGAACAGACAATCGCAGCTATTCCCTGGTGGGCTGGGGGTCAGGGCCCCTCCTCGCTCCATCTGCCTTTGCCGCAGCCTGTGCCATCCGGCTGGCCAGCCCGGCCCGGCCCGGCCCAGCCCAGCGGGCTGGGATCGCAGGCTGTGCCAGCCCGGGCCCGGCCAGGGGTGGGAGTGGGCTGCAGCCCCGGGGTCTGCGCAGGGTTCCGCCACTTTGCCTCATCGTCCCATATCCCCTCTTTGCTTTCAGAGCCCCGGTCTTTCCCAGCCCTGGGGCTCTGACTCGGGTCTGTGCCAGTCTCTGGCTGTCTCGTCCATCCCTGCATCTCTGCCACCACCTGCCCCGGGGGCCTCTGCCAGCTCTGGGCTCAGGAAGCATCAGGCTCTGTCACCCTCGGCTCCCGCACGCACCCCGCCCCGCCCCCTGGCTGAAGGCTGGCGGCCCCAGCATCAGGAGGGGCTGGCTCTCTGCTCCGGCTGCCCTGGGCCCAGGGTCCCCAATCCTGTTCCCCACCCCTCCTCCCCTCTCCCTCTCTCCCCAGCGACTAGAGTCTTCTTCCCACCCCTCTGCCTCCTCCCTGCCCAGGACAGCTTGCTTCCCTCCAGGCCTTGGCTGGAGGCTCACAATGAAACTGCCTCCCCCCACAGACTGGGAGGTGGAGAATCACCATGACAACCAAGAAAGCCTCTCCTCCCTCCCCTCCCCTTCCTTTCCTGGCTTCACTGAAGGGGCTAGAGGTCTGGTGGGGAGTCCAAGCTCTCAGGGATACAGGATGGAGAATGACAGGCAGACAGGAGTGGATGATGGGAATGTTTGTGAGAGAGCTGGCCAATTGTGGGACCACAACTCTTGAGGAACAGGGGCCAAGTGTGTGACGAGTGTGGCCTCGGCCACCAGTTGAGTTCCCCCAACATGGCTGCGATTCATCTGGGCAGCGGGGTAAATAAAGAGCCTCTGGTACCATGTGAGCTCTACTCAGGCCCAATCTCCAGAGTTGGGTCCTTGGAACCTGTATTTTAGAAATTCTCCCCAGGCGATTCCTACACATCCCGCAGTGGAAGACCCACCAGTATCCAGAAGGCTGGAATACAATGGACCCCTGCTTATTTTATTATTATTATTTTTAAAGATTTTATTTTTACATAATCTCTACATTCAACGTGGGGCCCAAACTGACAACGCCGAGATCAAGAGTCACACGCTCCACCGACTGAGCTGGCCAGGCGCCCCAGTCCTGTGTATAAATCCTAGCTTGCTCACGAAAAGTCAAGTGGCAAGTCTTGCCATCTCTCCAAAGCTCAGTTTTCACTTCTGTAAAATGGGATTACAGGATCAGCTCCGAAGGGTGTTTGAGAATTGGCCCTCCCGGATAAAGCATCTTCCACAGAGCTTGACCTCTGCTGTCTTCTGCACGAGGCTCTGCCATCTCCAGGGTAGGAGCTGGGGGAGGGGGCGGGAGTGTGACCCCCTCCCACCAGGGCCTGCCCCAGCCTGGGCCTTCTCTGCCATTATGTGTTACGAGACACTGCAAATTCTCCACACCAGAGCAACACAAAATCATTAAGGCAAAACAATAAATAAAGGCCCAGAAGTTATTACAGGGCTGACAAGCACACAATGCCGTCCTGCAAAGCAAATATGAATTATTTCAGAACATTTTAAGATGAAAAATCCTCTCTTCTTCCTGCCTGGCTCTGTAATCCATTAACTCCTCTTTTCACTCCCTTTTCCGGAGGGGGGCGGGGAGAGTGGCCAGGCCGGGGGTTGGGGGGGGGTCCCAGAACAGGGCTTCCTGTGCCCCGGGCGGGCCAGTTCCTGCTGCCAAGTCAGCCTGGAAGCCAGCCTGCTGCTTCTTTGGCCTTGAACACCTTCTGGTTCGCTCCAAGCATCTCCCTGTTCCTTGTCTCCACTTGGAATCAGTGCACAAACAGGACCGAGAACTTCTCCTACCTCTCTGTGGTTCCCAGTTGACAAGAGAAGCCCCCAACAGCTCCTGGAAGAGGGGCTCTGTTCTTCCCCATTTAGAGACAGGGAAACAGGGTCAGAGGGTTCAGTGATGGGTCCCTGGGCTGGTAAATCGCAGAGCTGGGACTCAAACCTGAGTCTTCGGATTCTAGGTGTAAATGAGACAATGTATGCAGAGTACTTGCATGGCATACTTGGAACTATTATTACTCTTGTCGTTGTTATTATTATTTCTAAGTACTCTTTCCAATAGGCCCCAGCTGTCCGGTCCTCTGGTTCTACTGCTGTGGCCATCTGTCAGTTTCGACTGCTCAGCATCCCTTCCCTGTTCTGCTGGTAACAGCACCCCTTGCCTTTGGAGTACGGCCCCCCCTTTCCACATCACTTGATGAGCTGTCAGTCCTGTGCCGGGCCCTCTCCTGCTTCCTGGCATGGACAGGAGGTCCAGACTTACTCAGCCATACTGCCCCAGCCTTCAGACCCCAGGGATCAGACCTGAGTGGGAACCATCAGAGAGCATTGAGCTGGGATTTTCCATACAGATGCGGAGAGAGGCCAGGTTCCCCCTCCTTCCCTCACCAGTTCCGTGGGCTGCGCCTAGCCCCTTCCCACCCACCCCACCCCCACCCGACGTGGAGGAGGCCTGTCAGCAGGAGGTGAGCATGTGGTCGGCACCCAGAGCTAAGCGGAGGGGAAGGGCTTGGTGAGACTGCTTGAGTGCCTGAAGCTAGCTACATATGGAGGCAGCCACACCTGCCCTGCTCAGTGACACAGGCCATTCACCTGCTCTTTGGGATTAAGTGAGACGCACTTGGGTTTCAGCCGCTTGCTCCGATGGGTCGGGGTGCTGTGTGTGCATGAACTCAGTACATGTCTTTAGCAGTGGCCCGAGTGAGGTGGTCTCATCACCTCCTGACCCCTCCAGGCGTATAGAAGGCCGAGTGCACCCTGGACCAGGAGATCATGCCTGGGGGTATAACCCCAGCAGAGCCTTTGATTTATCCTCCGGGTGGTTTGGAGTAAGCCCCACTTCTCCGGACCTCAGCTTCCTCATTTGTCAAATGGAGGTTAAGACTATATTATCTCAAAGGGGTCTTGTACTGACAATGTTCTAGAATTCACTCTGTATGCCGATGTGCAGTAGGCATGGGCCACAAGGTCTTCCACATTCCCACTCCCATCAGCCTCTTCCCTTCCATCTCCCACGATTCCCCCTACCCCCCACCTCACCCCTTGTACTCTACACACCTCTGCAGCCCTACATTCTTGTTTACTTGTAGCTCCTGGAACAAGTCAACTGTCCGTCCATCCATCCATCCATCCATCCATCCATCCATCCTTCCATCCATATTATCAATCCACCCACCCATCCAATGAGCTCCTGAAATGTGTCAGGCACCATCTCTGATGCTATAGGGACCACAAGTCTTTGCCCTCATGGAGCGAACAAGTGAACACAGTGCGTAGAGAACTAGGAAAGGAGAGACATAGGATACTATGGCAGCATCTAGAAGGGGGCTGTACCTCTCACAGAGGAAGGGATAGTTCTTTAAGGCAAGGCTCGAAGGTTGAATAAACAATAGTCATGGGAAGGAGAGGAAGAACATTTCAGGCCATTGGAACAGCACAAAGAGTGCTGGGGTAACAGAAACTCCTAAAGGAAAGTGCGTAGTCAGCAAAATGATGAGAAGTGCGATGTGTGGCCAGAAATGGCAGGAGGCGGGCAATCATGATGATCTCTTTGCCTTTCTGTCTACTTGGCAAACTCCTATTCATCCTTAAAAACCCTGCTGAGAACGTGCCCTCCTTTGGCCCTGAAGTTAATTGCTATTTCCTCTGTACCTGGCTTATACTCCTGTAAGTGCACCTGTTCCCCTGCCTTCTCATGACCTCTTTCCACATTTGTCCCTCCGCTTAATTTCCTTCAGGGCTTGAAGCTGTTTGTCATTGCAGCGCATGGCACATCTAAGCGCTCAATAAATGCTTTTGGACGGAACTGAATCACACAGTGTGTGTGTCGCCATGAGATAACTATGTTTGTATTTGGGGAAGGGGCAGGAGGAGTGACACGCATGTCTGTGGCTAACTCTGTGTTTGGATTTAAATTCAACAATGTTTCCAGAGAGCTTTTTGGAGTCAGTGGACTGTGACAAGCTGCTGACCATTTTCTCAACACTAAGAAAACTCGCTGGGCTCGGGTGGGGGCGTGGGTGAAGCCAGTTGGGCTTGAGGCTGACCTGCCCGCCCCTCCACTCCCCCACCCCTCCTTGCTTTCCTTCCCCTTCCCTACACACTCCTGCCTACTCGGTGCCCTCAACCCTTCAGGGCTCTGTGGTAAGGTGAGGTGGTAGACTGAGGCTGCGGCCCCCACCTGGGTGCCCACTGGCTGCTGGCCGAGCTGGTTTCTTTGCCAAAGAAGCTGATCAATGGGGGCCCCAGCTGATCAACGTGGGTCAGATCGCTGTCTGTGTTGGTGATGGGGAGCCCAGGTCCCGTTCCCGGTGATCTGTGGGGGGAGCAGAGGAACAGCCTGACACAGGGGGACAGGCATTTAACCAGAGGAGCTCCTCCGGGAAAGGGCTGCCCCAATGTTCTTGATCATCTTTATCTGCTTCAACTCTAAGGGGCCTGGTACTTGCCTGGAGCAAGAGAGGATAACCAGTGGGGAAGGAAGAGGAAAAATGAGCTATTGCCCCCTCACCCCACCACGTCACCTACAAGCCAGGCCCAGACCCGAGGCCCTTTGCAGTCCCAGCAACCCTGAGATGTGGTTCTCCCCCTCCAGCCACGTCCATCCATCAGTCCGCACGTAGCCTACCCCATGATTTTGGGGTGGGAGGAAGCTGCGGCATTTGGGGAAGATCTACCATGTTCAGGCTCCTGGTACAGTCACATTTAATTCTCTCAACAGTCTTGGGCAGACACTATCATCCCCTTTAGGAGATGGGAAAACTGAGGCTCTAAGAAGTTCAGAAGCATGGCCGAGAGCCCAGAGCTTCGGCTCTCTTCTCTCCTGTTCTTCTGCCCTAAGGCACTGGTGGCTGACCTCAGGAGGCCACCCCATCAAGGAAGGAGATAAGACACACCTGAAGATGTAACCAGCCATAGCCTCCACTTATGAGCATGTGACCCATAAGCACCACCTGCCCGCCATGGTCCTCAGCCAGAACTGGCTGCCCTTCTCTCTGCTTCTAAGGATGCCTGGGTCCTCTTCTTCTTCTTCCTCTCCTTTTGGCCACCGACCCCCAGAAAGCCATTTTTTTTTCTGCTGTGGTCTTGGTGTAAGACCGAGGGCAGAAAGTCCCCTGCTCTGCTGTCATTGTGGGGTGGGAGGGAAGAGAGGGGCATGGATCCTGTGCCTGGAGGCTAAGGTTGGAACTAGAATGACCTTTCCCTTAGCTTTCTCAAGGTGACAGGGACCTTGAGCAGATCATTTAAGCTCTCTGTTTCCTCACTTGTAAAATGAGGGTACACCTTGCAGAATTTTATAAAAGAGATGAAACAAGATCACGTGTCTATTGCTATGTTGCCGTCACTCAAGGAAGGTTTGAAAATAAAAATGGTGAGTTGGAGGGTGGCTGGACAGGAGAGAGAACAGAGCTGGTATGTGCGGAGGAGCAGGCTAAGGAGGAGTACAGTGGCGTGGCGGGCTGGGGGCGGGGGGGGGGGACCAGGAGGCTGCATCCCAGGAGTGAGGCTGGGCAAGGAGAGGTTGGGGAGGGTTCTGAATGCCAAGCTGACTTTGGACTTTGTCCTAGGGATTAACTGTCTTCACACCTGGAGTCCTTTGTTCAAATGAGCTCCTGTTTGGAAGTCTAATAGGTTAAGCAGATAAATGGTTAGAGGGAGAATGGGAGGTTCCAGAGTCCTGCTTTCAACCTCTGTCTGTATCAGCCCTGGTCCTAGGAAGGGCCCCGCGGAAGCCACTGAGTGACACTGAGCCAGTCTGTAAAGCCTCCACAGTGGAGAATGATCTGAGTAGAACCAGAAGGGCCTGAGCAAGGACAGTGGGAGGGAGGGCTCAGTGTCCTTGTGAGCCCCCTCCCCGTCACCCTGTATACACGTTGACTGTGGCACCCGCTGGGAAGGCTGGGTCCAGCTTTTAGTTCTCTCCTGGGTCCGGGTGACGGAGTGCAGTAGATCTCCCTGCTGGCATGAAGGCTCCAGAGCAAGCGCCTTATGGGTGTCCCACCACATGGTCAAGGGCCCATTCCATCCGCTCCAGCATTTACCCCACTCCGGTGGGGGTTGGGCACGTCCTTTCTTCCGCTCCGCTTCTCTACGTGGCCAGCTCCTCCCTGTCATCAGGCCTCAGCTGGGCTGAGGCTTCCTCCAGAAAGCCTTCCTTCTCCCCCTGCACACTGGATTGGATGCCCCCTCTCCGTGCCCCCACTGCCTCTCTTGTAGCAAGAGTCCCCGAGTGTTGTCATCGTCTGCCCACTTATCCTGCTTCTCTGCTGGGTTTTAAATTTGAAGGTGGGGATCCTATTGCCAGAGCTCTAACACCGCAGGCTCTGCCGGAAGCAAAGTAGGTGCTTAATAAATGCTGGTAGAGCATGGGTGCAGGGAGAGCCCCCAACAAGGGTGTGAGGTCTTGACAGATGAGGGCTGAACTTCCAAAGAAGGGGTGAAGGCTGGGAGGAGAACCCAGGCACCGGGGGCCGGGGCTGGGGGTGGCACTGTCCCACTAGGCACATCTCCCTCTTTTCTCTCCCGTGTCTTTCCTGCAGGGGTCTTGCCCTCCAAGCCGTGCTTGCCCTCTGCGCTGTCCAGTTGCCCACTGCTGTGCACGCCCACCTGTGCGTGCGTGCAAATGCTCAGGTGTATTAGCTAGATCTTTGCGTTCCTGGGCCTGAATGAATATGAGTGGGTGCAGAGCTGCCTGGCTGTGTGTGCATGTGTGTGCGTGTATGTGTGTGTACATACACACATGGCAACAGTAAGTTTGGTGTGCGCATGCGTCCTTGCGATTCCAGGTACAGGTGTGACGCCTTTGCGCACACAGCTCTGCATGCGGAACGTGCCCAGGTATGTTTTTGTATCTGCGAGTGTGTTTGTGCTTGCCCAGATAGAAGTGTGACGACCACTGGGGCTGGTAGGGCCAGGTGCGTTCTGTCACAGCGCTCTGATTAGCCTTGGCTTGCAAGCATTTAGGTGACAATTTACAGCTGCACCTGACCCTGGCCTCTCTGCCCTGGCCCATGTGTGCTGCTGCGGCTGGCCCCTGGCCCCCCGCCCACCCCCAGCCCCCCCTGGCCACATGCCTGTGATTTATGGCCAGCCTGTGGGGAGGGGGCCCCCAGGCCACCGCCCACCTCTCCGCAGCTCCTGCACCAGATGGGCTGCCTGCTGCCCCCCAAGAAGCTCCACCAGGGAGGGTGAGGCGAGAGGATCCCCTCCCGGTGCGGCTCGGACCCCTCCCTCGCCCACTGCCCACCCGCTTGCCAGCAGCCCCTGGCATCCTGTCTTGGGCTTGTTCGTGGCTATTGGAATTGTGAGCTGAGGTGGGAGGTCAGAGTCGGTGACATAGAACAGAAACTGCCCCCGGCCTTCCCGGCCTCTCTGCCACAGACGCAGATGGCCAGATGGACAGACACGCACAAATGAAGGCATCGATAGGTCCTCCTACAGGGACGCTCAGAGGGTCAAGTCTGACACATGCACGTGTACACACACACACACACAGACACACACAGTGAGTGTTCGTGGGGGATCTGCCTATGTGTGGGGGCCGGGAAGGGAGCCAGGCCCCCCCCCACAGCCAGGCCAAGCCTCCCCCACTCCCCGCTGGGTCCCCGCCTCTCTGCCCCTGCGTCTACACTCCCCAATGCCAAAGGCTATCTTCTCCAGCTCATGCCAATCCATTATGAAGGTCCACTCAACCAGCAAGGGCATTTCTGGGGGGGCGTCCCGAGGTGGGCCCTTGGGGGCCGGGGCCCAACCCCAGACTCCCAGGCCGGCGTTGCTGGGTGCAGGGGGTGTTAGAGAGACCCTGGGCTGTGTCAGGCTGAAGGTGAGCGCTGGAAACAAAAAGATTGGAGTAAATTATTATTCCCCCCATGGCTTTCCCAAGGAAAGTGGAAGCAGCAGCCTGAGGCCCGTTTTCCTATTTGATGGGGAATCAGATAAATGGCAGGCAGCTTGCTCTGATAAGGCCTTGCTCTGGGCACAACCTCTCTCTCTGAAACCCTCTTACTATGCATAGAGGGAGGCTATCTGTGCAGCTGCACCTTGACACAAATATATCTGCACCCGAGATGAAGCAATTCCCCCAGAAATTACAGCAGGGGGATTGCATCTGAGGAGGGGACCCTGGGGAGGGGTGGGGGCTGCATGGGAGGGAGGGGGGAAGAGGGGGAGGAAGGAGAAGCCCGGGCAGGCAGGGAGGAGAAGAGGGAGGCGGCCAGGAGACTGGGAGCCCAGAGGAAGAGGTCAAAGAGGCCCGCACCAGGGAGGGGCCCAGAAGCAGCTCCGTACAAAATTTATACATCCCCCCCACCCAAGTGGCTTTCAGGGAAATAGTCTCCTCCTGTATCATCTTCTTAATAGGGCAACCCCTCACCACCCCCCCTCCCCACTGCCCTTACCACACTCTCCTCTGCCCATAGAATTAAAGAAAAATATATGTGCACAATAAAATAGATTTTACAATTAGTTGCCTAAATGGAGGAGTCTCAGCTGCCTTAACATTTTTCTTTCCAGAGGGGGCGTGGGTGGTAACGCAACTTAAATAAATAAGCACACAAATAAATAAATGTTTTTGAAAGCATGGAGCGCGCAGTCTTCTGTGTGTTCACGCATTTGAAACAGTTTTCCAATGTGTCACAGGGCTCTGTGTGTGCACGCACACACGTGTGTGTATGGGTGAAAGACGTGCGTGAACACACCCGCGCGTTTGTCTGGGTGTGTTCTCACAGGGGTAACTCCTACACATGCGGACACACACAACTCCCGGCTCTTTCTGCTTAGTCTCACAAGCACCGCACTCTCCCTCTCTCCCCCCTACCATCAGTGTCTGCCCATCTCTTCGAGCCCGTGTTTCTGGCCTCCACCCTCCCAGGTCTGAAGAATGGAGCCTCCAGCCTCCTAGGAGGTCTCCGGGAAGCCCTCTGGCCCCAGGAAGAAAAGCTTAAGTGAGAGACATCCCATCAGGCACAAGGGTCCCGTCTCCTGCCAGACACCCCGCCCCCCCCAGCTCCTCCTTGGCTGGGCAAAGGTGCCCAAGGGCATAGGCAGCAGGCTCGGCAGGGCACGTACATGGGGGAAGGGTAGTGGGACCATATGGGATGGGGGCCCTGTCCCCAAAGCCCTGGGTCTTAGAGGTGCAGGGTGGGCTTCCTAGGGTGGGGTAGGCAACAGGAGGCATTGCATGTGCAGGGGTGTGTGGGAGAGGAGGAAGTGGGGTATGAGTGCCTGTGTCGGTGTCCCCTCCCTCCCCAAACTGGCACCTGCCTTGGGTCTGACTGTTGAGCAGCTGCGAGACACAAGAGTCGGCCGACAGATGCCACGGCCAGGCTTTTGTCTGAGCGAGAGAAAATCACACCCTCCCCTTAAGCCCCTGCGGCGGGTGAGGCTGGGGTGCTTACGCATCTCACCCTCTGGCTCCGTCTCCAACTCTGGAAAGCAACAGGGGCCTTCATCCTGCCCCCCACCCCAGCTTTTGGGAATTGGAGGGTGATGGGGAAGATGTAGGAAAGTGAAGGTTTGGGTGGGGGGATGCTTTCAACCCCTTTGCCCAAATTGTGTGATAAATTCCCAGAGCCCACCTATGGCAGGGGGTGGTGGTATTGGCAGCTGGCGGGGGGGAACTCTGTCATATCTCCCTGATGTAGCTAGAAAAGGGCTGAGCTGGTAGGCAGGAAATCAAGCTTCTAGTTCTATCTCTGCCACTTCTCTGTGGCCTCACTTTTCTCATCTGTTAAATGGGGGAAGCAATCATTCAAATGTCAGATATAACGTTAAATAACATGGATAATGGGTTTTTTGACATGCACCAGAGGCCAGGCAATGAGGCCAGAACGGACTGGTTGTGACTGCATCTCACCTGCTATGGGTTTGGGCTCAGCCCTGGGGAACCCAAGGCCTGGTCTCCCTGCGGGAAATAATCCTCTTCTCGGCTGGGAGTCTCTGGATGTACTTGCAAGCTGGCTATGGAGACAGGTTAGGGAACAGGAGTCCTCCAAGGAGAACTGCTTTGGGCAACCAGACTGGGCCAAGTTGCAGGCAGAACACTGACCCCATCCCCAATTTTTCTGCAGTGGAGGACTTAGCCAGGAGGGTGAAAGGGCCAGGGAGTTCTGGGAACTGTAACTTCAGATCAAATAAGAGAAGGAAAAGCCACCTGGGAAAGGGGCTTGGAGAGGTACTGTTTTCCATATTGGCAAGCTGGTGTGCACACTGGGGCACAAACCCCCATCCATTCCTATAGCGGGATTTGGGCTATCATTGATCTCAGTTGGGACACTGACTGTCACACCCATTGTTGTGTATCATTGCCTGCCATTGATCCTCATGCTGGGACATTGATTCCCTTTAACCAACTCTGAACTGGGGCATTGATCTCAACATTGGGATGTTGATTCCCTTACCCATTTCTATGGCGGGACATCGATTCCTCTCAACCAACTCTGTCGGGACATTGATTCCCGCAGGGGACCCTGCTTACCAGATTACATTGATCAACCAAATCTTCACTGGGGTATTGATCCCTACATTGGAATGTGGACTCCTTTCCCAACCAACTCTGGATTGAGACATTGATCCCACATTGGGTCACTGATTGATTCTTCTCTCTCAGTATCGGGATATTCTCTACCACCCGACCCTGAATAAAGACACTGATTTTTATTTTAGGGCTTTGGTCCATTTATTCCATCAGTCATTCATTTGTTACATCTACTGTGTGTCAGTTTTTGTGCTAATGGTTAGGATATCTGTTTTTCTTTCTCTTCCTGCCATCAGCCTCCAAGTGAAAACCCCAAATTCCCCTTTAGGATTTGTGGTCGAAGACTGACCCACCTTCTTGCATCCCCCACCCCACTCTTTTGCCCCCAATGACTTCAGTTCAGCTCTATGGCCATCAGTCAGGTGACGAGAGCCTAATAAAGAGGAGAGACTCTGGAGTCATTAGTTGGAATCCTGGGCTTCACCAAATACCTCAGTTTCCTCATCTTTCAAGGGGGGATAAGAACACCTACTTTTCAGATTTCCTGTGCAGATTAAAGGCAAGAATACAGACGGGAGCACTCAATGGGACCTGGAGCATAGAGCCCACAGTACTTCATAACAAGGCTTTCCTTCCCCTCCCCCTTGCCCCCTAGCCCAGGGAGATGGCTCTTAAGTTCACACATCCTTGTGCACCCCCCCATACACCTGATGCAGCTGAGACCCTCCCTTTCCCCAAATCCACCACAGGCAGCGTCCCCCGTGAAGTAGAGCCCTCACAAAATTCCAGAGTCTCTCTCATTTTTTTTAAAGATTTTTATTTATTTATTTGTCAGAGAGAGAGAGAGAGCACAAGCAGGGGGAGCAGCAGAGGGAGAGGGAGAAGCAGGCTCCTCGCTGAGCAAGGAGCCCGATGCAGGGCTCGATCTCAGGACCCTGGGATCATGACCTGAGCCGAAGGCAGACGCTTAACGACTGAGCCACCCAGGGGCCCCCAGGAGTCTCTCTCATTTAAAAAAAATCCATATTCTATCGATAGTGAAAAGGAGAGCAACTTTTCCACCCTGAGCCTGTATGTAATTACATATTTTGGCCGCGTGCTGGGCCTGGGATAAATCTGTATGGTAATGCAGGCCAGGGGCTTACGATGTAGGCACACATGCTAATTTTTAAACCACAAAATCGTGGCTGTTTTTCATTTTCATTTCCAACAACACTGGCAGAGATTAGGTCCTATTAAGCGCCATGGGGCCTGTTCTCCCCCTGGCCACCTGCGGGGCTCCTCATGGCTTTCACGGGCTATTTGGGCCTGGCACTGAGGCAAACACAGCCTTCCTAATTGTAGGGCAAAGCTCTCCCAGGAGGAGGTGTCCAGGTTGGCAGACCGAGGCCGTCTACTCCCCTCAATCCCATCCGGGGCTATGGCTAGGTCTCACTCCACCTGGGGAGGGAGGATTCAGAGTCCCCAGGGCCCATGAGGCTTGACATTTCCAGGCTGATGCCTCTCCTCATGGGAAAGGCAAGTCGGCTGCCCCCCCCCCCACCACCAAAGCCCTGGAAGCTGTCCTCAGGACCCTGAAGAGCAAGGGCTTGGGTCACTGACCCCATCAGTCCAAGCCCAGCCTCCTCTGGATGTGTGACCTTGTGCAAGTCACTTCCCTTACCTAGCCCTCCGATTTCCCCGTGTCCCTGTGAGGTGATCTGGACCATTCCTTCCAGCCCTGACGTTCTGCATCCGAGCACCCTGTTTCCTGCTAAAGGGCAAATGGAGCAGGGATGATGGCAGCTAACACGGGTTACCTGTGGACCAAGTGCTGAGCCGTAAATGTTCACTATGTCATTTAATCTTCCCCTTGATTCCCTGAGGGAGCAGCAGGGTAAACAGCAAATCCCACATTCATCCCTCGCTGGTCGGGGGAATCTGTTTTCTCATTCGTACAACGAGAGCATAATTGACCACAGTACTACTGACAAGGTACTCCTGAGATCAAATGAATTGGCACACAGTATGCAAGACACTTAGAACAGGGCCAGGCACATGGTCAGCATCATCTATATGCTGGGCGTTACTATTATTTTACAGACAAGGAGACGGAAGCTCAGAAAAGGGTAAGTGGCTCACTCAAGGCCACACTATTGGAACTCCAGCTGGATCCCGTTAGCTCCCCGACTGATGTTTTTGTCCCATTCAGAAATAAGTAAAGAAGAAGCAGGGGTAGGTTCTCTGCCTCCCCTTAGTCCCAATTCCTGGGCACTGGGCAAAAATGGCAGCAGAGATGCTGAGATAAGCAGAAGGGTCCAAGAGGCCCCCTGAATGGGGTTCTGGCCTGGTCGCCACCCCAGCCCTGACTCTCTGGGGTCCGTGGGCACAAGGGAGCCAGCCCAGGCTTCAGCCTGACACCGGGGTCTGGCAGACCCTCTGCTTGTGTGAAGAAAGAGGAGGGCGGGGAGGGGCTGGGGAGGACCCGGCTCAGCCCCCTTCCATTCTCCCTCCATCTGCACCCAGAAGCAGCCGAGCGTGGCATGGGCCACCCCTCCCACTCCCACCCCCTCGGCATTCTCCCCTCCTGGGCGAGGGCTGCCCTGTCTCTGGGGGGACCCTGGTCTGTGCTCAATTTCATGCCACTTAATTCCCACGTCTGCCCGTGAAAATGGCGACAAATCTGCCGCAACTGCCCAAATGTCCCATCCCATCTCCGACGGCTATCTGCAACCCCCTCCTCTGCCAGTCCTTCACCAATCAGACTGGAGAGGGAGCTGAGAGGGCCTTACCGCTGCCCCAGACTCACAGGGGGCTCTCTTCCCTGACCCCCCCCACCCCAAAAACATCCTTTTTCCACCAGGGCCAAAGCCAGAGGCAACCCATTGCAGGCTCCTCAAGCACACGGTCAATGTCCGGGCACTGTTTTATTTTGAAACTTAATGTTACTGCGTAATGCTTTATTCTTTTCCTTATTTGTGTATTCTCCTTTAAGAACAATTTATGTTTTGAATAGCTAACATGTTCACATGATCAAATTTCATAAAGCATAAAAAGGAGAGTGAAATGGCTCCCACCCACGCTTGCACCCATTCCCCGTGGGCTCCCATCCCAAGGGTGACTAACATCCCCAGATGCTTGGGTATTCTTGGGTATCTGTTCTGCAGAAATAAGCAAACACATTTGGTCTTTCTTGCCTTTTCCACAAATGGTGGTACCTGCTGATCTGCACGTGTTTACTACGCCTCAGTGGCCAGAGTCTCCACCCTTACCTCCCCACCCCCCCCACAGGGTATATTTGAACTTCTCCTCACCCTCCACCTGCCCACCATAAAGGTTTTGAAGCCATGCAGACCAGAGTCCAATCCTACCTATGCCGATTACTCTCTGGGTGACCTTGACACGATCAATTTCTTCATTGACCTCCATCTCCAAATCAGTAAAATGGGAATATTCGTGTACAGCCACCTCACAAGACTACTGGGGGTGGGCGGGTTAGAAAGAAGATAAAGTGCCAGGTGAAACATAACTGCCTGTTCCTTTCCCCTTTCTCTCCATCCTCCCACCGAATGAATGCCCCACTCATCCCTGAGCTGATCTGGGGGATAGGGACAGATATGGAGGTGAAGAAGCTTCCCACCCAAAAAGAGCATAAAGTCTTCAGTGGCAAAAGCGGGATCAGAATAGAATTGATCCAGGGGCACCTGGGTGGCTCAGTCGGTTAAGCATCTGCCTTCGGCTCAGGTCGTGATTCCAGAGTCCAGGGATCGAGCCCTGCATCAAACTCGGCATTGAGCCTTGCATCCGGCTCCCTGCTGGCAGGGAGTCTGCTTCTCCCCCTCCCTCCACCCCTCCCCCGACTCATGCTCTCTCGCTCGCTCGCTCACTCTCTCAAATAAATAAATAAAATCTTTAAAAAAGAAGAAAAGAATTGATCCAGTTGGCAAGTGGAGGTGGCAAAAGGAAGTAGAGCTAGAGTTTTAGGAGAGACAAAGGAGAAAGGGAAAAGCGGTGTGAGAATATAGTAACCTGTTAGACTTTGGAGAAAGGACTAAAGATAATTTTAAGAGAGCTTTTTTTTCTTTTTTTAAGATTTTAAGTAATCTCTACACCCAACCTGAGGCTCGAACTCACAACCCTGAGATCAAGAGGTGTATGCTCCTCTGAGGCAGCCAGGCACCCCAATTTTGAGAGAGTTTTGCTCTCTGTTGAGCCACGTAATTTCCTTCTCCACTTTGCTGCTTGTCCAAGAACGTTCAGTAAAGCCTTCCTAGCAAATCGGTGCTTTCTGGAGCTCTGAGGGTTTCTTTTGGATGTGACCTGGGCTGATTTATTTGGATTGCATTGTACAATCTCTGGGCCAGGCTTAGCATAAGTATGGAATGATAGAAAATTGAGAGGGATAGGTGGAGGGAGGCAGGGAGAGTGCACACAGGCTGTGGCTCTCAGTCCTTTCTCTGGGCAGCCCATGTGATGGACAATGATCACGTGTTCATAACATGTCTCCTGGGGAGCCCCCAGATTTTGGTGAACCACCTCCCCAGCCCCTGCTCCCCAGATTTGTACATAAATAGCCCTAAGGTTTGTAACTGGCACAACTACTAAGGACATCTCAGAAATACTCCCTCTCAATGGTTGTGGCACAGACAAGAGGGGGTGGGTGTTGGTGTGATTCCCTCCCAGGCTTTTTCTTTCTCTGCCTCTCAAGAAAGCTATCAGGAAATAGGTGAGCTAGATACTCCTAGATAACCATTGCCTCATTTTATTCCTTTCAGCAATCTTGTGAGGTAGGATTGACGTTCCCATTTTTTTTTAAGATTTTATTTACTTATTTGAGAGAGAGAGTGAGCGAGAGAGAAAGAGAGAAAGATCATGAATGGGGGGGGCAGGGAGAGGGAGAAGCAGACTCCCTGTTGAGCAGGGAGCCAGATGCGGGGCTTGATCCCAGGACCCTGGAGTCATGACCTGAGCCGAAGACAGACGCTTAACCGACTGAGCCACCCAGGCACTCCTGACATCCCCATTTTAATTTCAATTTCCAATTGTTTATTGTTAGCATGTAGAAATACAATTTATTTTTGTAAGTTGCCCTTGTATCCATCAACTTTATTAAACCTATTAGTTCTAGTAGTTTTTTTTGTGGGGGAGGGTTGATTCTTTGGGTTTTCTGTGAAGATGATCATGTCTGTGAATAAAGATGGTTTTTCTTTTTCCTTTCCAATCTATAGGTCTTTTGTCTCTTCTTCCTGTCTTATTGCACTGACCAGGATCTCTGGTACAGTGTGGAATAGGAGTGGTAAGAGCAGAAATCCTTGCCTCGTTCCCGACCTTAGGGATGAAAATTGTTCAGTTCTTTAGTTGAGAAGATTGAGTCACAGATATTCAGTAACAAGCCCAAGGACCCGTCGCTAGTCAGTGACAGTGCCAAAATCAGAACTCAGATCTGTCTGGCTCCAAAGCCTATGCTCTTTCTACTGCTCTAAGCTTTGCAAACACTAGTAAAGTGCTGTACACATATATGGAGTTATCATAAGTTCCTCTTTATAGCCCCCAGTTACCTGCCCAGTGAACACAGCCACTGCTTGGTGGAAATTTGCTAACCGGAAGCGAGGCACAAACAGCAACATGGAGTGACCTCCCACCTTGACTGTGGGTACACAGGGGCGTTGGGGATGGGGGAATTTCCATTCCTCTCTAGAGGCTCACTTCAAGAGGAATGGTCCCCTTGGGTGGACAGAGAAGATGTTTCTTGGAGACAAATGAGGGATTCCGTATAGACGGCTGAGCGGCAAAAGAGGGTGTGGGGGTACAGCCGGATCTTTGAAGAACTGGTGGTGGACAAAAAATGAAGACTGTGGAGACAGACTTCCTAGGCTTGAAGCCCACTTTCACCACCTGCCAGCCACGTGACCTTGGGTAAGTCACTCAGCCTCTCTGTGCTTTCATCTCATCCGTGGAACAGATAATTGCATTTGTAGCTCATAAACTCAGCGTGAGGGTTACATGAGCTCATACACCGTAAATGCCCTTGGTAAGTGCTACACGAGGGTGAACAACCCTTATTTTTATTGAGTCACTGGACTGTTGGAGGGAGGACCTCCAGAAGCCACCAGAAACTGTTCATCTTCCCTCTTTGGAAACACACACCCACACAACACACCACATACATGCACACATCCTGCTTCGTATCACCACACACAACTGTATTTGGAGAGAGCTATGTCACAGCTGGTCAAGTTGCTTAACCTCTCTGAGCCTGTTTCTTCAGATACGGAACGTATGCTGTGACGGGACAGCCAGCCAAGGCATGGTAAAGCACTGTAAACATTTGGTAACGGCCACTTCCAAGGGCCTCCTCTCTCTGAGGCAACTGCGAGCGCTTAATCCGTGTGTTCTCACTTCTTGCAACGCCCCTGTGAGGTCGACGGGGTTGTCCCATTTTCCACATGAGGAAACCAAGCCCTAGAGGTCAAATGACATAAGGGCCTTCAGCCGGGATTGAACCCAGGTAGGCCCACTTCCAAAGTCTGGATCTTTTATTATTTTGGCACAGTTCTCCTCCTGGGACCAAGGGGCCCGAGCCACAGCATCTGGGTACAGGTGCCCCCTCCCCCCCCGGCCTCTCCCCACCCCCCACCCCGCCCCCGGGCCCTCCCCTGGGCGAGGGGCTGCCCTTCACTCACTCGCTTGTCCAGCCAAATGCAGGCGGGCGGCGGGAGGCTTTGGTGCATGAGGCAGATGGGACTTTCACAAAAGCCCCGCACCTCTCCAAGCTGGTCCCCCCCACACGCCTGATTACCCCCCAATACCCAAGTTACCATTGATACAGTGGTGCTGGGTGATTCAATTAGTGCAGCCCGCATGAAGGCAACGGCACAAAGAGCTGGGGTAGTTAGAAACTCATTTTCTTTTGATTATTATAGCATCTCACACGTGGAAGCAGAAAATTATAGGCTCATGTGTCTTTGCTTAATATCCTCTGGGGCCAGATTTGTCGTCATGTTGAAGTTAGCTGTCAGAATTGACAAAATCATGTGGAGTTGATGGATTTACAGGGCCTGGGCCCAGCCATGCTGGAGAGGTGCAGACCCACGCAGACACACAGAGAGACAGACATGCCCACCGACACTCAGCGACGCACACACAGACACTCATGCTCACACACGCGACACAGCCCACTCTGACACAAAGATACACACCCCCTGCACTCCAGATGCCGATGAGAAGACACTCTCACGGCGACTCATGCACGGATATACACACTCCGCGCACACTGAAAAACACAGAGATACATACACACCCCAAATACTGATACATGTACACAGACACACACAAATACACGTATCACACACACTGCTATACACTCACCCAGTCTCACATAGGATATGCACTGCCTCAGCCCACCCAAACACGTACACACACACACACACACTCTCACACTGTACTCCACATAAACTGCTAAGCAGACACAGTTGGTGATATGCACGCACACATCTTCCAAGCCGATAACTCCACCCAGACACACACCCAAATAGTCATACCCTCCCACACACTGGTACACGCCTACCCAGACACACACAGATACTTAGAATCATGCACACTGATATGCACCCACACATACACCCACACACCTTGATACGCACCCAAACAGACACATACACAGACACACATACACACAACATGCTGATTCACCCCCATCAGATAATCTTCCTCCACACCAGTACACACCCACATGGACCCACATTCAGATCTTCACCCCACACTGACGTGCACCCATGCAGTCACACACACTTACACCCATACATAATGACACACACTCATCCAAATACACACACACACACACACACACATCCATACACTATGCACTCCCCTTCAGACATACATGTACACAGAGCACCCCTGACTCACACACACATACCCAGACTCAGACATCAGAGGCAGGTAGGCACACACAGAGCAACAGACACACAGCCATCTACAACACACACAAGTCACAGTGATACACAGACACACATACATGGAGGCCCAGACAAGTACCCAACACGCATGGACGGGAGACAGAGGGAAGACCATACAGACTGACAGACACATAAATGCAGAAGCAAATTCACAGAGGCTCGTGACCATGAACGCAGCAGGCGGCTTCCGGCTTCGACCACTGCAGACCCCTTCCCTTCCCTTTCTCTCTCTGCCTCTCCCCACACCCATCCTTGCTTGCCTTAGCTGGCCGGGAGAGATCTGGGGAGCGAGATGGAGATAGAAACATAGGGTAAGGACTGGGGCACACCTCTACTTCTGGATGGTGAGTAGATCAGGGACTGAATTTCAGCCCCATCTGGCTCCCCATGTAGGGTGCAATCTGAGGCAAATTCCTGGGGCAGCAAAGGAAGGCTGCCTGGTCCTGGAAGTTTCCCTGGAGATGGCTCAGGTCCACTGCCTCCCTTTCCAGAGGGAAATTCAAGGGCCCTGCCTGTGCTCACCAACAGGTGATGGGGCACCTGCTACGGGAGGCCACACCCCCGGTCTCCTTGGGAAGGGGAGAGGAGATCTGCCCTGGTGGGGCCCTGGGGCAGAGGGTCCAGTCCCAGCCGTCTGTGTTGTGGTTAGAAGCCTGGACTCGGCCCAGACAGGCCTGGGTCGGGCCCTGACACATTACTTGGGAAGCACCAGGTTAATGTTGACATTGGTGTCACGTCGACAGAGTGGGGAGAGGAGCCTGTGGTCACTTGGCCAAGGCTCTGGGCTCCTGAAGGTGGAAGTAGAGTCACAAGTTCTAGAATCTTTGAACCTTGGCTCAGCCAGCCTCCATCCCCTCGCAAGGGGAAAACTTCCCCTGTCTGAACTCCAGGCCAGAATGCGTGCCACCTGACCTCATCGCCTGCTTTTGGCAACCCCAGAAGCTGGTCTTATCCTCCCTACTTGGCCCAAGAGAAGGAACAGGACTTGCCCAAAGTCACAGAGTTCGTGAAACAGGATCTGAACCCAGGGCTCCCAAGCCCTTGCTCAAGCCCCTCCACCAGGTGAGGTCGGCAAGGAAGGACTACCCAGCCTTGACCAGGCATTAGGGCCCAGGGTCCAGCCATTAACTTTCTTGGATGACGTCACTCAGGGGCTGGGGGGCAATGGCTAGGCGGAGAGCCTGGGCTTTGGGGCTCAGCCCAAGCTGGGTTTGAATCTTGACTCAACTTTGGGAAAATCATTTTGCCTCTCTGAACCTAACTTCCTAACTGGCAGGTGGAAATGATAATATCTCTCCACTTAAGGCCCGGGGAGAATCTGTATACAGGGCTTAGATCTAGGAAGAGCTGTTCTCAGCAGTTACCATCAAGGCCCCCCAGCAGTCCCAGGGCAGTGTCCTGGGCCCATTCCCACTTTGGGTTACTCATGCCATCTTCTGTCCCTCCTCACCTCTTCCACGGTCCCCACCCTGACCCCTGCCCAGGTCTGTGGCTTCTGGGTGCCCTGGAGACTTGGAATGGCTCCAAGACCCCAGGCATCATTCAGGCCAGAGATTCTCAACGCTGTCTACACGTTAGAATCATCACTAGAACCACTGCGCTGGGCCCTCTAAAGAGTGACCTGTGGACCAGCAGGAGCGGCGTCACCTGGGAGCTTGTCTGGAGGGCAGAAGCTCACCCCAGACCCAATGATTCAGAATCAGCATCTTAGGAGGATCTCCAGGTGATCTGTACTCACCTTGAAGTTTGAGAAGCCCTGCTCGGGGGCACTCTCTTGTTTGAGAGAAGAACCAGCCGAGGTCCAGGGAGTTGCAATGGACACAGCAGGACCAAGGCTCCCATTAAGGTCTTCACTGACCGAAGCTTCACTGACAAAACCTCTTTTCCAGAAAAGGCCATCAGGGAGCAGACATCTCAGCCCAACTCCTCCTGGTGGGACTCCTGGTCAACCCGTCCCCAAGTGCCCATCGCTGGGTCCTTGCCTCCTCCAACTCAGTCCGTCTTGAAGATATGCTAATCAGCATGGGGCGGGGGGGTTCCCCCTTGCACAGAATTATCATATATGAGCCGCTCTTCATCTCAGGATAATTTTCTCATCTGCATAATCGTATTTGACTTCCTTACGGATGTAAAAACCCCCTTACCTTGGGCGAGTTAATCTTCATTGATTGAATATCAAATTCATTCGAATGCGGGAGAAGAGGCTTTTCGTTCTCAGCGGCAGAGCTGGGCTGAAAGCCTGGCTCAGCTGGGGGCCGGGGTGGGGGGATGAGCTTTGTCTCTGTCCTTGCCCAGCTGCTTGAGGGACCCTTCCCTTCCGACCCACTTTCTCTGTGGCAGCATCTTTCCAGCTTCTGATAATTTTCCTTCTTTCTCGTTCTTTCTGGGTTTTGTCTCCATTTTTGTATCTGTGGTGTCCCTTAGTGCCTCAGTCTTTTGATTCTGGGGTCCCCCCCATCTTACCTCATTTTCCTATCCTTACTGGTTTCTCTCTTTCTCTGCTCTTCCCTCCCCACCCCCTTTCCTGCTTCTCTAAGTCTCAGAGTCTCCCTTGACCTGAAACCCCAAGTGTCTCTGCTATGTCCTCACCCGCAATTTGGTGGAAGGAAAAAAAAAATCCCACCCAACAAGGTATATTCCAGATGTTCACAACAATCCTGTGGTTTGGGTAGTATTTTCCCCTTCTACAGACGGGGACATGGCCAACATGCCCAGGTCCCACAGTAGAGGTGGGATCAGGATTTGAACCCAGGCCCACCTGACCCTGCAGGCAGCCCATGGTGATCCAGGGAAAGGCTGAAGTCAGGCCTTCTGCTCCCAGTAAGCCTGGAAGCAAGTGAATGAATCAACTTAATGAGTCTCCAGCTTGTCACTTCTCCTCAAGCTGATATTATTTGGAGTGCTTAACAAACCATTTGGTACATGGGAAGTACCCAGCACACGCTGGGTAGCTATCACCACCATCTTTACGGTTATTCAAATCCAGGCCAGGGTTCAAATTCTCGCTCAGGTGCATGAAATCGGTGTGACCTCTACTACTATAAGGACCAGAGCTCCGCATACAAAACACCCAGCTCCATGCCAAGTACATAGTAGGAGCTCAAGAAATGTTAGCAATGAATTTCACTTTACTACTGTCGTTAACATTGCTATTATCACTGGTGTTACTCTCATCATCATTCTTATCTCTGAATGCCTAGCACCTAGTAGGTGCTTGGTAAATATCAGTGAATGAATGACCTTCTGTAGAAGCCCCTTTTATACCTTCATTACAGTTCCTGACTCTCTGACTTCATTTCTCCTATATATTTTGCAGCGTAATGGTGAAGAGCTGGGCTCTGGAATGAACAAGACATGGTTGAGCATCCCAGCTCTGTCACCTGCTATGAGCCTCTCTGAGTCTCTGTCCTTCTGTCTGCAGAAAGAGGCGATCAACAGCACACACCTCATTGGGCAGGGGGAGGCATAGCTAAGCCGGGGAAGGGGGTGGGAAGAGGTAGGAGCAGAGGTATCTTACAGGAGCAGAGAGAGAAAGTGGGACCAAGCTGTGAAGGCCTTGAATGCCAGGCTAGCTGGTTCCAAATTGGGCCTCGCTTCCTCTTTCCCAGGCTGCTGGAAAGGGACCCTGGTCTGAGGGCTCTGCCTGCAGACCCTTCAAGACAAAGCCAGGATAGAGGCATTCATTCTGCCCAGGCAGGAATGCATCTTCCCTGGACGCCTCACTCTCAGTTCTAACTGGAGCTGGAGCGGTGGGGAAGGGAAGGCCACTTGCATTTCAGACCTGGGGCAGGTGGGAGGGCTTCTTGGGGCACGGGTGGAGTCAGCTGCCTCACTTCTCACATCCTGACCCCAGACCTGCCTTTTCCGGCCGCTGCCCCTTGGAGTATGACCCAGACTCTGACCTGTACCCAACGCTACTTTACATAAGCTAACTGATAATCACAGGAGGGACATACCATCACTATAGATTATATAGATAAGGGAAATGAGGCCCAGAGAGGCAAAGCAACTCGCCCAAGGTCACACAGCAGTCCGCAGCAGAGCCGGCATCCACACCAGACCTCTTGACTGCCGAGCCTACTTTCTTACTCATGTATCACACCGCCTAAAACTCCCGCCCAGTTGCAACCCTTCCACCTTCTGCCCCAAAGCCCTGGGAGGATATTGTATGAAGTGCACTCACCCCACTTTGCTGAATTTCTACTGTGAACCAGACCAGAGGGCACATCCCATCTCCTTCAAAGCCCATGCAGTTCTCTGGGCCTGTGAGGCCACCTTAGCAGACAGGTCATGGGGCTCAGGCCCCTCCGACTCTGGGCCTCCCGGAACCTCTGGATCATCACAGGTGATCCAGGAAGTGACCAGGCAGGGCAGGTGCCGAGACTCCCAGGCAGGAGACCCCCGGACTCCTGGTTAACCAGTCTGGGATAACACAGCTCAGACTGCTGGGGGCCCCTGACTCCCTCTGACTTTCCACAAACAGAGAGGAAGTACTAGGGGTGAAGCACCTTCCCACACATGCTCATCACCGACCTCCAGCCAGCCTAGGGTCCTGGGGAAGCAGGCTCCATTGGCTCCGTCTTCCAAAAGAGAAAATGGCTATTCCAACAAGGCTCTTAGCCAGTCTTTGCTCCTTGATGGAGAAAAAGGTCCACCCTCCTTCCCTTTCCCTCCCTTTCCTCTCCTTGATCCCTGGGGGGAAATGGATGGGGGTGGGGTGCAAACTCCTTCACCAGGAGGGCCATTTCTCCTCCAAGGGGCTTCTATGCGGATGAAGTCATTCATCCAGGTGGGAGGCAATGCGTGAGTGAGTGAATGGAGCTGGATGGTTCTGGACAGACCCTCCCTGCTGAAGCCCCCCTGTGGCCCTCCCAGCTGTGTGACCTCGTGCAAGCCACCATTCTCTCTGCCACCAGCTGCCTCACCCATGCAATGGGCAAAGCAGATTTCCTCCTCCACAGGATTAGTGAAGCCAATCAGCTAGCCCATGCTTAATGAACGAATGCTCCAACCACTGCCCCCCAACAAGCTCTTGGTTCCCTAGCGGAGCCTGTCCGCCTCCCTCGTGACCTCTGACCCCTCCGACTCCTCTCCTCAAATCCTTCTCAGCGGGGGCTGTGAGTCCCTCCCCGACTCCCCCAACGAGGCCCAGGGGGCCCGGAGAAATTAGACCGAATCAAAGCAGAAAATGAGTTTTCATTCATCTTGGAATGATGCGAGAGGTTCCGGGCAAGACAAATAGCGGCCTCCCTCCTTCCTTTATCACTGTCACCGCAATTAATAGGCTGTGGCCTTCGTTACCCGGGCCTCTGCTAAGGAGGGCGCAGACCCCTGGGCGACACTAACGAGGGAGAGGAAGCAGACCTGTCTCCCGCCACGTTCTGTCATGAGGCCATATGCTCACCTGGCCCTTCGGTCTCGCCGTCGGGGCTCGGACGTGCCAGGAGGGTGCTCAGCAGCACATGGGGCAGCCCCATGGGGCCACACCTCAGCCTCGGGGAGAGGGCAGCCTCGGTCCCCGGTTCCCCCGGGCGGGTCGGCCGGGCTGTGTGTTTGACCATGGGCTGTGCCTCTTGAGAGCGTCCAGCGTGGCGGTGACGAGGCACGCGTGGCTTCCGCTTATGCAACACCCTACGAGCAAGGCACCTGATCTCTGAGTTTTCTGATGGGGGATACTGGGACTCAGAGAGGTACAGCTACTCGTTTGAGGTCACACAGGATTTTGGAAGGGCACCAGGATTTGAATGAACTCAGGCCTGCTTGACCCCCAAGCTTGGGTTCCTCACTATCACGTTTGGTCATCCCACAATATGGAGGGAGAAAGGACTGGGAGATGGGTTCCCGAACCCCACCCTGGCCCAGTCCTGCGGTCCTCAGACCATGGAGGGACCTGGAAGTCGTGGCAGTCCTTAGCCTAAAGCAAGTCTTTGTCATGCACCACAACAAAGGCCCTTTTTCCAAGTGGGAGTAGATACCATTGAGATGATTCTTTTTTTTTCAACATTTTTTTTAAAGATTTTATTTATTTGACAGAGAGAGACACAGCGAGAGAGGGAACACAAGCAGGGGGAGTGGGAGAGGGAGAAGCAGGCTTCCTGCTGAGCAGGGAGCCCAATGTGGGACTCGATCCCAGGACCCTGGGACCATGACCTGAGCCGAAGGCAGACGCTTAACGACTGAGCCACCCAGGCGCCCCCATTGAGATGATTTTTAAAAGAATTCCTGTAAAGGGTTACCGAAAGCCTAGGAGGTTTGGCTCATTGGCTATTTGCTTCACGAAGACCACATTACTTGTCTATTGCTGTGAACAAATTACCCACTCCCCCCAAATGAGTAGCTTACAATAATAACAAACTTTTAGTATCTTTCACAGTTTCTATGGGTCAGGAATTCAGGAGTGGCTTGGCTAGCAGTTCTGGCTTAGGTCTCTCCTGAGGCTACGATCGTATGTTGGCCTGGCCTGCAGCCATCTGAAGGCTTAACTAGAGTTGGAAGATCTGTTTCCAAGATGGTGCACTCCAATGGCTGGCACCTTGGTGCTGGCCGTGGATGGGAGGCCTCGGTTCCTCTTCATGTGGAGCTCTCCACAAGATGGCTCACAACATGGCAGCTAGTTTCCTCTGAGCTAGTAGATCCAATGGAGCAAGGGAGGAGCCACAATGCCCTTTATGACCTAGCCTCAGAAGCCATACACCGGCACCTCTGCTATACTGTATTGGTCACAAAGAACACTCTGATTCAGTGTGGGAGAGGACTACACAGTGTGAATACCAGCAAACCAGCACCAGCGGGGGTAATCTTGGAGACCGGCTACCACAGATAATTTTGAAATCAAAAGAGCATTCTGTAGAGGTTGAAAAGGGATCCTTGAGGTTCAAAAAAAAAACAGGTAAAACTTAACCTACAGTGTGAAAAATCAGGAGAATCTTTACCTTTGGGGCAGACAAGAATGGAGAAGAGCCCCAGGGGAACATCTGGGGAGCTGAATGTTTTATTTCTTGATCGGGGTGCTGGTCATATGAACATGTTTACTTTGCGAAAAATCCTTGGATATGATGCTTGTCCTTTTTTGTATGCACATGACGCTTCAATAAAAACATTTTGGAAGGGATGCTCATACTTGAAAAGGCTTGGAGTGATCTGTGTGCTCAAATCATCTCATTTTATAGGAGAGGAAACACTGGGGCTCAGAGAGGGAAGGTGACTTGCTCACGTTCCCTTGGCAGGTGGGTCGGGGGTGAGGTCTTGGGCTGGCCATGAGCCTTTTGGCTCCTGGGGAACGGGCCTTTGCAGGCTCTGTTTGCATGAGCTGCTGCCATCAGCAGGCTGGGGCGGTGGGCGGGGTTGGGGGCTCCCCATCCTGTGCTTTCGCTGCCCTTCCTCTCCCCAGCTTCCCCAGAGATGCTCCAGAACTGGAGAGAGACTGTGTCAGGGTCCAGCGCACACAGCCCCCTCCCAGCTCGTCCTCCCTGGGGCCCATGGTGGCACTCCCTGCCCACAGACCGGCAGTCTAGAATGTTCAGAGAAAGAGTGAGTTTCGCAAGAGGGCTGTGTCCTGAGGTGGGGAAGGGACAGGTGTTGGGGTGCTGCTTCCTCCGTGTACACGCCTCTGTTAGAACGTGCCTCTCACTCAGATGACGAAGTCCCTCTCCTGTGGCTGGACTCGGTGGCTTTTCAGGGCAGGGACTCAGCCTTATTTCAGCTCTGCGTGTCTTGTATCCATCAGTTCATCCAGCCATCCACCCATTTGGCCAATATTTTCCGAGCACCTGGTGGAAGCACTGGAGCTATGACAATGAACAGAACTGGCAAAATCCCTGCCCTCGGGGAACTAACACTCTCGTAAGGGTAGACACCATAAATGAGATATAGATATCTATGGGGGATGGGGTATAGGAGTATGTGTGTGCGTGTGCGTGTGCGTGTGTGTGTACACACGTACTCTCAGTTGTATCAGGAAAGACTTCAGCGTGAAAACGACATCTGAGCAAAGGCTTGAAGGAGGTGAGGGGGTGAGCCTAAGGTTATCAGCAGGAAGAGTATTCCAGGCAGAGGGAGCAGCATGTACAAAGGCTCAGAGGCGAGGGCACGCCTGGTGTACTAAGAACGAGCCAGGAGGCCGGTGAGGCCTGAGCGAGGTGAGCAAGGAGGAAGCAGCTGGTGGAGATCCCGCAGCTCAGGCGCCTGTCAGACCTGGGTTTAAGCCGTGGTCCTGCGTCCCCTAACTGGAGGACCTGAGGGCTCTTGGTTGTAATCAGGAGAATACCATCTACCTCGAAGGGCCTCTGGAGGCTTAAACTCAGCCCTGCCTTTAGTGAATGTCCACGAAGGTTGAACAGGATAGACAGTCCTGCTGTACCCCCCTCCCCTGGAACATGGGCTTCACGAAGGCCAGGGATTTTGTCTGTTTTGTTCACCACTAAATCCCCAGACCCAGAATAGTGTCCTCCACAAGGGCCCTTACAGACTTTACAGTTAAACAAACAATGACCATCCACTGTGAGGAGACATATCTGGAAGAAGAAATGCAGGGAGCCAAGGGAGCTCTTAGCAAGAAAGCCTAACACGGACCTGGAGAATGGCAGGGAGGGCTTCCTGGAAGAAGTTATGGCTGAGCCGTACTTATGAGTAGGAGTTAGTCCAGGGGTGTTCCAGGCAGAGGGAACAGCACGTGTGAAAGGCCAGAGGCTGGAGAGAGCCAATATTTTGAAGGATATCAGTACTAGAAATTGCATCGGGAGAGATAAAGGGGCAGTATGGTATGGGGTTGTGGGGCCAGAGGGAGGGGCGGCTGGATGGCAGAGTGCCAGGTCCTAAGGGCTGTGGAAGACCCTGGGAGCCATTCCGTCTGTGACACAGTTCCTGGCACATCAAAGTGAGATGGAGGAGGGGTGAGGGGTGGGAGAAGAAAGGGAGGAGAGAAAAATCTGAGCCAGCCATAGTCTAGCCTCCCGGAGTTTTCCGGAGCAGCTGTGGCGAAAGCTCCTGCACAGCCCCGTGTCTCCGGCTCTGAGGGACTCGCCAGCCCGGCCAACAGACCCCGTGGCCTCCCAGGACGGGGCGTGCCCCACTTGCCTCCCTCTCTCCAGGCAGGGCAGGGTGGGACAGGTGAGCCCCGGGGTCTCAGCAGTGGACACAACATTCTGGTTCAGTGGAAGGACCTTAAACTCCGAGACAAGGACACAGCAGTAAAGGATGATGTGGCCGAACACCCCGGTTCTGCGGTGAGCAGACCCCAGGTGTGTGATCGGGAGCAGTTAAATTTCATCATTACCCTTTCTCCGATGGTGTTTTTTATAGTCTTTTTTACTACTGGCCCTAAAGGTTCTGGACTCATCCTGGCGGAGTGGAGGACATCACTTGTAGGGCTGACTGCTCCATGATATAAAAAAATGACAAGTCCCGGCGTAATCTTTCTGATAACTGTGTTCTGCGTCCCCATCCATCTCCACCAAGGGGTTTGGGCGAAGCTGGAAGACAAGAGCATCCCAGCATTTAAGAATGAAAAATTCAGTGCCCCTTTTTAAGCCCCTGTGTGAAGCTCCCTGGCTTGGTGTGATTCTGGAGGTGGGGGGTGGGCAGGGATGAGGGGTAAGGAGTGAGAACCCCTGGAGTCTGGGGTGGGGGAGGTGGACAGTGGGTCCCACACAGTGTCGGGGAGATGTATCCTTGCAAGTGTGTGCGAGTCCTGTGCCCACCTGGGCGGCCTTGGACTTGTGCTTCGGAGTCTCTGGTTTCCTGAGGGTCTGTGGTTATGTCGTGTGTGAGTATTTGGACCTGGTTGTGAGTGTCTAACATGGGAGAATGGAAATAGTCCCTCACTACACATCGATTCCATTCCCAGTTCTACTTGAATGACCCATATAGCCCTTTGTAAGTCATTCCGAGGTGGAATTTGGGGCCTCTGGTGAGTTAGGACCACATGATGCCAAAGTCATCAAACTGAGCCCTTGCTAGCTGGACGACCCTGGGCACATCACACCTCTCCCCTTTGCTTCCATCTCCCCATCGGTTCTGTGAGACCCTTGCTCTGGATGACCTCCAAGGCCGTTTCAGCCCCAAGATGTGAAGACCTTAGGGTTGGTGGGGGGAGGCCAGAAAGACTCCTTCAGGCCCAGGTAACCCTGGCCCAAAGCTAGATTCCAGTTGTGGCTCAGACTTTTCTGCTTGTGCCTAGGACAGCGGCCACCCATTTCCTCTCCGAGCTCCAGAAATGGCCAGCCACAGGCACGGGCTTCGGGAACAGGCTAGAGAGGGCAAGAGCACAGGGTCTGGAGCCTTCAGACCTGGTCTTTGATTCCAGCTTTATGTACCAGTTGTGTCCGTGACCTTCTGAGACTCAGTTACCCTACCTGTGAAATGCAAACAAAGGAGACAATAGGCCTTTCCCCTTGGGTCCAATAAGCCATATAATACACAGGGAGCACTCGCAAAATGCTGGTTGGTGTCGGGGTCTCTCTGACAAGGGCACCCACTCCCTGCCTTCAGAACCACACAGACCCCCAAACAGAGCTTGCCTGTCTGCCACTGCCTCATCCTGTCTCGGCCCCCTTCCTCTCTTCCTGTGGAAGTCCAACAAAGGGGACAAATGGCCCTCTCGCAGAGGGATGCAAGAGCCGGAGGGAGGGGAAAGCTGAGTGGGGGGACTGGCTGAGATCGGCCGCCAGAGGACTGGTTTGTCCCGGAAGGGGCCAAACATTTGTCGTTAATAAGAGTGAGGGTGGGGGGGTGGTGCAGAAAAACTTGCGAGAAGCTCCCACCTGGGCCAGGCAGATGCAGCCCCACACAATCCCTTTATCACCAGCAACGTGGTTTTAGAGAACAAGATGACAGGCTGATAGGCCTCAGTTATCTGGGGCAGGCGGCGTTTATCTGGGAAGCTTCCGCGGGCCAGGATCCCCACCGGTGTGTGTGTTATCTGGGCCGCAGCGGCTGGGGACTTGGGGCCCCCTCCCCCACAGGGCAGCTGCAGGATGGCAAGGCACAGGGGGCAAGGAGGCTCTCTTGCGAGGCTGGAAAGCTTTATGGTTAAGAACGGCCAGGGCCCTTGGGCATCTGGGGCTGGGGCGAACTTGACCCAGTGATTTGGGGCCACCCCCACAGCCACGGTGTCAGTGCAGGAGTCCCTGTCAGGCATAGACAGTGATCTCATTCACCCTGTGGGCAGGAGTATCCATCCCGTTTTCCACACACTGAGGCCTGGACGGGTTATGTCACTTGCCTAAAGGTGCCTGGCCAGAAAATGGCAGAATCAGAAGTTGAGCTCTGGTCTGCCTGATTCCAAAAGCACGAGCCCCTAGAACAAATCCTATGACCAGGGCCCAGTGGACCTCAACCCCTGGCAAAGGAGTGACGCTTCTTCTCAGAGATGGTTTGGGTCTATTCGCTCCATTGATCCCATCCTGGCCCCGGGGGATGGAGAGCTGGAGTCTTATTCTCTTTGCCATTTTACGGACAAGGAAACTGAGGCCCAGAGAGATACAGAGCTTTGGCCAATGGCACCCATGTTAGGGCACAGTTGGGACTTTAAGCCCAGTCCCCTGGCTCCGAGGGCTACCATTCTCAAGGCCCCAACAAAGAGGGTGCTCCCTCTCCTCTGACCTACTGAGGCAATTGGTATGGATACCACCGTGTGGCCCTTAATCCTTTACCGCCCTCGAAAACAGCCTTGGTCAAAGTAAGTCCTGACTCGGACCGATCCGGCCTTGAGTAGCTGCCATTGACGTGCCCGTGGCCCACCTCTCCCGTGGCCCGGAAAGCCCCAGAGGGCCAGAACCAGGTGGCTGCCTATTTTTGTGTCTTCCCTCCTGACATGCGGAGGATGTTTGGTGAGCAAATGCTCAAACTTGGGCCTGATGCTTGGAACACGGGGGAAGGAAAGAAGCTCTGGGGATCAACATAGCAAGGGGGACTTGGCACCTCACACGCTCTAGGACCAAAGTTAATCCCAGGGTCTACTCCATCCCCATTAGTCCACCCGGCTCAGGCCCTGCTGTCTCATACTTGCTGACCAGCAATACAGCCAGGACTCGGCCAAACAGACACCTGACTGTTCCCCTTGGCACTTCCTACCTCCTTGCTCTACCGACCGGTCATTGCCAAGTCCTGTTAATTTTGCATCACATCTTACACATTTTTTTTTTTTTTTAAGATCGGGGCACAGGGCTGCCCTTCTAGACTACTGTAACAGCCTCCAGCCGGCCTCCCTACCTCCAGTCTGCTCTCTGGTTGCAATCAGAGTGGTCTTCTTCCAATACAGACTTGAGCTTGTCCCTCCTCTGCTTAAACTTCCCTGGCCCTCCAAGGTCTTCAAAATGAACTTCCAATGTCTTAATTCCCCCGTGAATTCCTCTGGCTCCGCCCACCACTCCGTGCCTTACCTCCCGCCACTCGTGGCCGCCCTGAATTCTGGGCTCCTCAGGATGCCCCTCCTCGCCTTTGCCAGTGCCCATTTCTGTCAGGAACATTCCTTTTTGCCCTGGCTCCTTTCGTGGCCAGCCCCTCCTCATCCTCCAGGTATGTTTGGTGTTGCTCCCCTGACCTCTACCCCTACCAAGTTAGGGGCCCGCTTGTCCAAGCAAGCTTCTGCCCACAACTGTCATAGCCCTTACAACATGGACTGGGAATGGCCTGGAAACTTGCCTTCTGTCTGTCTCTTCCATTATACTGTAAGCTCTACGAAGGCAAGGCCTGGGTTCCATTTTTTTTTTTTTTTTTAAGATTTATTTATTTATTTGAGGCGGGGGAGGCGAGGAGCAGAGGGAGAGGGAGAATCCCAAGCAGGCTCCACGCTCAGTGGGGCTCGATCTCACGACCCTGAGATCATGACCTGAGCTGAAACCAAGAGTCGGCCGCCTAACCGACGGCGCCACCCAGGCGTCCCTTTAACTCCTCAGAGCGACTTGGGCAGAGAGCCGCTGGGATAGGGAACGGAGGTCATGGAGCCCATCCGGTGTTCTTTTTTTTTTTTTTTTAACTTGGTCCTTTGCCTTTTAATGTTTGTGATATTTTTGATACACATTTTAAAACTTTGACTTTTAGTTTAAAAATGAAATATATGTGTACAAAAATGCAAAGAATATACATATACTGTGTGAAGAATAATAATAATACAGTAACCCTGTACTCACATCTGATTCAAGAATAATATATTTCCAGAACTTCCGAGGCTTGTGTGAGCTCCTACCCACACCACATTTCCCCTTCTCTCTAGAGGTAACCAAGTTCCTTAATCTTGTTCTTATTTTCTTTATCGTTTCGTCACATATGGACAAGTCCTAAGCAACATATCATTTGATTTTGTATCTTTTTGAACTATGTACAATGGGAATCATGCCTTGTGAATTCTTTTGTGACTTCTTTTTTTTTAAACTGAATATTAATCTACCAAGAGTCGCTCATGTTGATACATCCTTTTAAAAGCACGCATCGTACTCTACTGTATGGCCACATCACAATTTATATATTCATTCTTCGCTTGTTTCCAGTTTTTTGCTATTTCGACCTGGCTTGTTCTTAATGATTATCTTCCCCACCCATTCCTGGGGTCTGACCTGTCCTGTGCACACACACCCCCCCCCCCCCCCCCCCCCCCCGCTCCGGCCACATTGCAGCCTCTACCCTTGGAGATGGGGAGTGGGGGATGAGGCTGCCCCTCATCCGGGCTGCCTCTATAGAAACCCTAAAGTCACCCACCAGTCAGGGCGTCCTTGCCAAAGTCCCGGTGGCCTCCCAGGAGAGGCCTGGGGCTGTGGGGCTGGCCAAGTGCTCACCAGGCCTCCTCTTCCCAGCATGCCCTGCCCCCAGCCTCATAGGCTGCCCCACTGGGCCCCCTGGCAGTGGCCTGGGCCCGGGCCCTCCCGGCCCTCTCCACCTGCTGGGCCCTGGCAGAGGGCGTGGGACCGTGCATCCTGGGGTTTGTATCCACCTGTTGCTCGCTGCAGCTGGCTGCATCGGACTCTGCCCTCCCCCTCCCCCACTCCCTTTACTGCCTGAGATTGGAAGAGGCTGAGGTTCCCGGCTGGGGACAGGACATGTTTGTTCAGTTCTGGGCCCAGACTGATGGCATCCCCTCCTCCCTTCTTTCTTGAATTCCTGAGCCCCAGCTCCTCCGGCTGTCTTCACTCGGGACCCTGAGAGGTAGCACCCATCCCCCTTCTGGAGTCCCTGTATTCTCTTCAGGACCACGAGATGTAGGCCGCTTCAGGAAGGCTCTCACCTCCTGGGGAAAGGCCCTGACAGGCCAGAGAGGGTGTCCGCACTCCACTGAACAGGCCCAGGGAGTCGTGGGAAAGGCTGGTGGGGGGCCAGGACCCGAGGCACTGGAGGCATGCTTGAGGAGATTATGCCTGAGCTGGGTGGCCGCAGGGAGGAGGCTGTGGGAAAAGTCTAGAGGGGCAGGAAGCACAGAGCGCCTGCCCAGGCTGCAGTGTGAGCACCCCTCCCTGAGGCAGGGCGAGGGTGGGGGGGCTGCCTCTGGCCGGGCCAGGGGTGCCATTCAGGAACCGGCAGGGCTGAGGGCCTCCACATGGGCAGGCCAGGGCCCGGCACAGGCCACTTGTCTGCTCAACAAACCAACAAGCGATGCACTGGGAAGAGACAGGCCTCCACCCTGGCTGGCAGAGAGTCCAGCATAGAAACAGAACCTGCTCCTGGGAAGGAGAAACGGAGCGGCCCAGCGACAAGGAATGCCTGCATGCCACAGCCCGGCCTGCACTTCGCAGGGATGAACTCAGTTTTAACCTTCACAGCACCCTTGCAAGGCAGGTCCTATGGTCATCAGCCCCATTTTATAGATAAGGAGAGTCTGTCTCCTCAAACCCCCTTCTCCACATCCTGCAGGCAAGGGAAGCGGAGCTCAGAGCAGTTGAAGCAACTTGTCCACCAGAATCCGATCCCAGGTGGATGGGACTTTAAGGCCCTATGTAACTGCTGTTCTTCCGGTAACCAGGGCATACCCTGGCATTTATGACCTCAAGGTCAGGGGGAAAGGTTTCTTCGGGAGGAGCAAGTTTTCTCTGGCCAAAGCTTCCTGAGCCAGCTGGGCCAAAGTTACCAAGAAACACAGACAACACATATGTGTGTGGGAGCATTGCACATACGACCGTGTGTATGTACTGTAGCTTTTGGGCAACAGAGAGCCGGCAACCAGGAGCCCCGGGTAAGGGGGAGACAGGGTTAAACAGAGAGCACTGGACTACATTGGCTGAGAATGCTGTCAGGCTGCTACTTCCATGGTAACGAGACCTTGGGCAAGAGGCTTCACCTTGTCTGAAAAATGGAAAACAAACAAACAAAAACCCACAACACAGCACCTACTTGACAGGGCACAAAGTAAGGATCCAATACTATTTTGTTTAATCCTCACAACACCCTCTGAGGTCCCATGCATCATTAGTCCATTAACAGACGAAAAACAAAGCACAGAGAGGTTAAGTCCCTTGCCCAAGGTCACACAGCTGAAAAGTGGTAGAGTCAAGATGTGAACTCAGGTTGTCTGACCCCTGAGGCCACAGTTTCAACCTCTTCTCTGTTGTGAAATAATAACCACAAGAACCCACCCACTGAGGGCTTAACGTGCTCCAGGAGTCAGGCTAATGGTTTTACCAGGGTTATCAGATAAATCATCTAGGGCAACCCCCTCTTTTCCAAAAGAGGAACAGACTCAGAGAAGGGAAGGGACCTGGCTGGGGACCCCTGGACTCCTGAATCTTCTGGCCCCCACATGGGGAAGTCGTGAAGCCCAGCTCTGTCGTGCGGAGGGGGCTGCCCCCAACCTGCCCCAGGCATCCCATGCTAGGAACAGACACAAGGCTGTCTGTCCTAAGACCTAGGTGCCCAGCTCCCATAGCCTGGCCTAACCCTCTCCGCCCTACCCCCATGGCCCAGCCTCTGCTGGTGCCATCTGCTGGGTGGCAAGGTGCCCATCCCTGGGGGGTGGGTGCCAGGGGCCAAAGGGGGAGCAGCTGGGAGGCTGGGCGGACCCCATGAGTAGCAGCCCAGCCCCAGGGGCTCTGTCTGGGGAGCTGCAGCAGGGTCAGTGCACCTCCCAACCCCTGAGACTCTTCGTGAGGGTCTTCCCCTACCCTGCCTGCCACGTCACGTGACCTCAAAACACCACAAAAGAGCTTGAACTTTTTACCATTAGGAATTCCCATCTCTGGAGACTCACCCTGAGTCAGTACTCACACCAGGGAAGGAACACAGGGTCCAAAGGCTTCCGAAACGCCCTAAGTCAGAGCACCAGCTCACCACACTGCCAAGTTTGTTGAGCAACAATAGCCCACACTTCTGCAGCTTTACCACATGCCAGGCTCTGTTCTAATCCCTTTACGTCAATTAACTCATTTACCCTTTATACGACTCTATAAGGCAGGTGCAATTATTGTCCCCATTTCACAGATGGGGAAACTGAGCTACCAAGCGGTTAAGTAATTTGCCCAAGGTCACACTGCTGGTAAATGGCAGAGCAGGGCCTAGAACCGGAGCATTCTAAATCCTTAACATTGCTTTTGTGCTTCCTACAGGCCAGGCATTGTCCTGAGTGTTTCATATGGATTAGCTCATTTAATCCTCACAATGCTGTTATTATCACTCCATTTTACAGATGAGGAAACTGGGGGCACAGAGAGGTTCTGTAGCTTGCCTAAGGTCACACAGCTAAGAGGAAGTGGTGGGATTTGAACCCAGGCAGTCTGGCTGATCCCAAGGATCCGAGGTTTGTCGGTGGAGGGCCCAGGAAAGTGTTCTAAGAATAAACAGAGGTGGGCTCCTCCCTGCCCTCTCCAGCTCAGCAGCCTCCTTCTGCATCCCCTCCTGTCTCCCCTCTTCCCACCGTCCCACGCTCAGTGGTCACAGCCAGGGAGACAAGGCCCAGGGATGAGAGAGCATGTGCGAGCCAGGCGGGCAGGCGGGTGCAGGCAGAGCCTGCACATGCTCAAGACGTCTCTTCTGTGGCCAATTAAACAAATTGCAGCAAAACAGCATTTTATTAGTATTTGCCCATAGCAGTCTGGGGCTGCAATAAATTTCTCGTGGCTGCAGGGCTGGAGAGGCAGGCGGAGGGGTGTGTGCATTGGGGGGATCGGTGCCATCGGGGGGGGCGTGGGAATAGGGTGTGGGACAAGGAGCTGGCATGTTGAGCAGTGGATGGTGGAGGAGAAACATCAGGAATGGCCCTGGGGGCTGTTGGGTATCAGAGTGGCTGTCTTCCCAAACAACCGCTCCGCTTCATCATAAACACAGTGAGTTATGAGGTGCCATTGTGCGCCCCACACCAGCAGCAGTGCCAATGAAGCTGCCTGCCCGGGCCAGGCTGGGGGTGGGCACATGGGGGTGGGCGTGGGAGCCCAGCGCCTGGCGGTGGGTCCCAGCCGACTGCTGGCACCTGCCAGGGTTCAGTCCTCACCAGGGGATACCTTGGTTGCTGAAACGGCCTCCTCACTGGTTCCTCTTCCTCCACGCTCCATTCATTCATTCATTCATTCATTCATTCATTCATTCATTCATCCATTCATTCAAGAAGTATTTATTAAATGCCTGCTGTTTGCCAGGTCCTGGAGTGAACTGTCTGTAAAGCATGTCATTCTTTTATTTAAAAAAAATCTCTAGGGGCGCCTGGGTGGTTCAGTCAGTTAAGCATCCGACTCTTGATTCAGCTTTGGTCTTGATCTCAGGGTCGTGAGTTCAAGTCCCGCCTAGTGTGGAGCTTACATTAAAAAAAAAAAAAAAAAATCTCTCATGCTCCCCCACTGCTTTCAGGAACAATCCCAAGCTTCTGGTTCCGATAGTTAAGACTCTCATGAACAGCCTTCTGCTTTCCTTTGCAGCCTCCTCTGTGACCACCCCTCTCCACTTCTCCAGCAATGCTAATGATATTAACAGCTACCATATATCGAGTATAAAGTACCAGCGCTCTGTGTAAAGGGCTTTCCCTGTATGAACTTGTGGGTCCATCACAACCCCAGTCAGCTCGGGCTAAGCTGTGCTGTGGTAACAAACAGCTCCCAAGCCTCAGCGACTTAAACACCCAAGGTTCATGTCTTGCTAAAGCTATGCATCCAGTGTGTGTCGTCAAGGACTTGGTCCACTGGGGAGACCCGGGGATAGTCACATCACAATCTTGGTGGGCACTGCACTGTGCTAGAAAAGAGAGAGAGAGAGAGAGAGAGTGCTCTGGAGGCTCTCCCACTAACATTCAGGCCTGGCATTGACACTTGTGCTCACAGTTCATTGGCCTGGACTAGTCACATGGCCCTACCTAACCTCAGGAGCCTGGAAGGGGAGACAGCCAAAAGGGTTTGGCAAGTAGCATTAATGATCACTACAACTACTAACAGCACCTGTTAGCAGATGAGGACATGGAGGCACAGAGAGGTTAAGCAAACTGCCCAAAGGCACACAGCCAAAAAGTGAAGCTGGATTCAAACATGGGCATTCTGGCTCCACTCCTGTACAGTGGCCTCATGGTTTCTCAAACCCAGCTCCCTTCCTCCCTGCATGCTTTGCTCATGCTTATCTCTGCCAAGGATGCCCTCCCACCACTTCTCTGCCTGGCAAACTCCTACTCAACCATCAAGACCCTGCTTGATACCACCCCTCCTCTCTCTAGTTCCAGGGAGAGGGGACTCTTCTTATCCCTGAGCCTACAGAGTATCTGCAGACACAATCACCACGGCACTGCTCATACTGTCTTGAGCAGTTTCTATGCCCTGCTGAGGGCCATAGGAGCAGACCTACTTAATTGTCCCTGCATTCATGGTGCCTCATGCTGGCACTGAACTGGCATGGGGCTGCCTGGCAGAGGTTGGGGCCAGTAGACATTAAGGCCTAGATGGGCACATGTAGTAAGAATTCACCCCCTCCCATTCTGGAAGTCCCTGGGCTGAGGTGCTCTCTCTGAGACCCCAGACTTAGTAGCCTCATGAGACAGGAGGCTGGAGGAAGAGAGGAAAAGGTAGAGCTCAGGAGGCCAGCCTGGGGAGGGAGCAGCAGCTTCCCCCACCAGCCCAAAGCCTTCCTCAGGGCACAGAAGGGCTGCCAGATCCTGGGACCTGCCTGTCACTCTACCTGCTGGTTTGGGGCCCAGCCATCAGACTGTTCGAGTCATGAACTCTCGGCCACAAAGGGATATGCTTTTAACCTAAACCACATTCCCTCTTCTTCTCACCTACCTCCAGGCCCAGAGGGGCTAACTCAGATCAAACCAGCATTTCCCCTGTCTCCCCGACCAGCATCATTGGGTTTCAGGAGCCGACCAGCGGTCTTCCAGCGGCTAGGCCAGCTTCCACTTGGAGAAGATCAGCAAAGGGAATGGAAAGCGGGTTAGGGAGGCTTAGGGAGGTTGAGTCCAGGCCCCGCCCACATGCACTGTTCCCCCCCTTTTCCCCCTCTCCGGTGGAGGGGGAGTGAGGGGGCGGGGAGTTTGAGGGTCCTGGCTATACTGTTCTCCCACCCTCGGCAAGAGCCAGCCACTCAGCCTCTAGTCAGCAGTCCTGACGTTTTAATAGTTTCCTTCATTTTGCCACCCTTCCCACTCCTGGAGGCTGGCACGTGGTGGGAATTTAGTGAGTATTTGCCAAGTGCATGGATAAATGAAAAAAATTCCATTCAGAAGAGACAATGTATCACTTTCTACCCCCAGAAACGAAACAGGGCCTGAGAGTCTCCATCTTCATCTCACCGTTAAAAGGACTGTTATTTTGCTGACAGGGAGTCATTCCACCCCACATCTTAATTTCTGAACCTCTAGTGGTATCTAAATCCTCTTGGCCCTCCAAGAGCGAGGCAACTATATCCCTCCTGTTCTCAACGGGATTATACCAAGGTCCAAGGAATTATGCCCTCAATTGTTGTCCAACATGTACCGAGCACCTACTGTGTGCAGGGCAGAGGGCTGGGAGGTACAGAGACTGGAGGCTCCGTCGCTGCCCCCCACTGCTCGTGAGCTGGGAGTGGAGCTGAGCCGGGGAGGGGGTCTCCCGCACGGCCGGGTCTGGGGCACATCACAGAGGTGGGGGCGGAGGCGAAGGGGAGGAGGCCAACGGCATTTCTTCCTTTCTTTTTCTGTACATTCCTGTGTTCCGAGTTTCCTAAGGAGCATGTTTTGCTCTTGTAAGTCTTCAAACAATATTGAATTTTTTTTTAACCAGGAAGGCACGGTGCCCATTTGCAAGAGGCTTAGGAGAAGGTAGGGTGGAGGCCTGCTCCCTCTCCCAGACCCAACTTCAATAGTCTTGGAGGCATGGGGCTGTCAGGCAGCAAGGCGGGGAAGCCAGGTTCAAGGCCTTGGATGACAGGGTGTGGGTGGAGGGGATGGGCCAGGGCCGCTGGGCAGGGAGAACAGAGCTGGAAGCTGCATCCTGGCCTAGCTTGGTGAGGGCCCCCAGGGATGGCCTGAATCAGTGGGAAAAGAGCCCTCATTGTTCAGTGAATCAAGTCTAGCAAGTCTTGGGTAGACTCTGGCATTGACAAAGGGCCTGGGGCTGGGGTGGGCTGGGGGATGATGGCCGTAGGACTGGGTGAGAGCCCTGTGTCGGCCTGGAGGGAGGCGGGGATATATAAACCTGTGTGATCACCTGTGTGGCCCACGATGTTGACAACGTACTTTCAAATTCCTCAAGACTTGTCACGGATCGCTCAGTGAGATGTTATCCCCATTTTACAGACGAGAATCTTGAGGCTCAGAGAAGGGAATTTGCCAGAGCTCACACAAGTGAGGAGAGGAATCTTACAGCCAAGTCTTCCAATTACAAAGTGTCTTTTTCTATGATGCCAATTTGTCAGAGTCCTGGCTCGTGAGGGGGACAAAGGAACAGCCCAGCCTCGTCCTGCAGCTAGCTGTTGGTACAGAGCAGGGAGTAAGCCAGGCCCCTGTGAATTTGGTGGTCCCGCTGCAGCAGCCACCTCTCCCAGCTCTCCTGTAGGACACACTGATTCACAGCCCCGAACAGGAACGGCACTCTGGGGCATCCATGATGCCCTCTGGGGCTTCTTGTTAGCCTTAAAATGTACAAAATGCTGAGAGGGGCATGGCTGGTAAGACTGTCCACGTTGAAGACGCTGAAACTCAGAGAGGCAGAACAACTGGCCCAACGTAACACAGCAAGCAATGGTCTGAGCTGGGACTGGAACCGAGAGGGTAATTCGGAGACCCTTGCCCTGGGGGTCCTGTCTGTGTCACCATCTAGCTTTCTTGCCTCCCTGCCACCCCTTTTCCAGGGTCTGGAGCTGGTGGCTTCTGGGCAGCGCACTGTGCCCTTCCCCTCTCCCAGAGAGCTGGGCCTTGATAGAGAATCCCCAACCTCTTCTCCAGAGAGAACCTCCAGGGGTCTGGCACAGGCCCCGAGTGCAAGGCCGCGGCTGGGAGTTTGGGTCAGAAGTAGCGGCTTTCTTGAAAGACCCACCGGGGCTTCCAATCTCACCTCCCGCCCCGTGTGAATAACAGTGGGATCCTGGGCCGGGCGGTGGACACAGGCCCCTGCTGGGTGTGCCATTCGGAGGAGGTAACAATGCGGGCCCCTGGCAGGGTGACTGACAGTAGCAGGCCCCCGGGGAGTACCATGAAGATAACCGCTCTTGACAGATGAAGATGCAGCCCAGGCAAAAGCTACATCCTATTTGGCTTTTAATTTGGAGGCCCCGAGAGTGAATTCTGAAGCTCCTGCTCTCGTCCTTACGTGCAAAGTGGATCTGACTTTCAGGAAATGACCTGAAGTGAAGCCACATTACTTATCAGCGTGTCTCTGGGATTCACAGCCCTCACGCTCGCACCCCGCTTCCCCGCAGGGATCGGGGCTTCCCGCCTGTGTCCCCTCACACACACACACCTCTGTCTTATCGTGGGGGCAGCTGGTGTGGCCCGGGGGCCCCGGGGACCTCAGGGGCGCGTGGGTGGTGCAGAGCCGTGTTCAGCATCGAGCTAGCAATTGGGAAACCACCAGCATTCAGATTTCATCTGAATCAGGAATCTGCAAAGGCCAGCCTCTAAGCCAAATCTAGCTGGCCCACCCCGTTTTTCTACGGTCCCTAGCAAAGAATGACTTTTAGAAGGCTGAAGAAGTCAACAGAAGAAAGTCTGTGACGCGTGAAAATCACAGGAAGTTGGAACCCCAGTGTCTGTAAGTACAGGGTCATCGAGCGCAGCCCTGCCCGCTCAGTTAGCTACTTGTCTGCCAGGCTTTTGCACTAGGACATCTGAGATGGTGCGCCCCGCCCGGCTCAAAATATTTATGCTCTGGCCCTTCATAGAAAAAGTATGCCAACTCCTGATCTGGACTCTCATCTTGCCCAGCTGAAAACATTTGAGTCAACGGGTGGTGGTGGGGGAAGAGAGGAGGCATTGTCCCGAAGCCCCCCCGCCCCCGCCAGCAACAGGCAAGATGGGGACTGTCTGCGACCTCTTCCCACATCCACACATCTCAGACAGAAATGTGCTCAAAGCGTAGTTACCAGAGTTAAGCACTAACTAATCAGCCCCTTGATAGGGAGTAGAGATAGAAAGAGACTAAGGCCTGCTTTCTACAGCCTGACTGCCCACCTCGTGCTGGATTAAGCCCCAGACGACAATGGCGAGTGCCCCTTGCCCCTACACTCAGGGTGTTCACAGTCTGGGGCGGGGAGGTCTAGACAGATAGGTAAACAGAAAACCACTGCGGGGTAGGGGTGACTCGTGGACATACGCCCCAGGGAGCAGAGGAGACAGAGGGGGGGGTACCTCCCCCAGCCGGGGACCTTAGGAAAAGCTTCTGGGGCAAGAGAGCTTCACCCCGGCCACACGTAAGAGTCACCAAGAGGGCTTTGAAAACCACGCCCATATCTGAGCCGCCCCACCCTGCCCCGAGAATCCAGTTCCATCTAGCCCAAGTGGGTCCTGGGTATGGGTGTTTGAAGTCTCCCATGTGATCTGAATGTTCAACCCTGGCTGTCAACCCTCTAGAGGAGGAATAGGAATTGCCTGGGTGAAGTGGGCAGGAGGTGGTCCAGGCAGGGATTCCCTGCACGGATGTACAAGCTGCCCAGGCCTACAGGCCACTGGGACCCTCCCCACAGCGCGTCCCCCCCAACCTCAGGTCCTTAGGGGGCCCTTCTCCCCCCACAAAGTACTTCCCCCATCCTGATAACCCCCTTATCTCTTTAGGAAAAGTGCTGATCTGATCAGACTCATTCACAAACTGAGCCAGTTCCCTGGGCTCAGGAAAAAGAATGTCCCTCCGTGCTAAGATAAGGGAGGAAATGGTAATCCACACATCATTAAGTCAGGTGCCCCCCCAACCCCCCACCCCAGGTGGGAAGACTTGAGCCTCCATTTCCCCTTCTCCCTGACCCCTTGGAATGCCCTCTGGAATGAAGCCTGAAAGAGAGGGGCAGGGATGGGGGGGGCTACCCAGGACTCCCCGCTCTGGCCCATCCAGCCCAGCCTGGGACCTCCGGGCGCTGACTCACGCCATCCTAGCTTTGATCACTCAGGTAATGGCCTGGCCTGCTCTCCGCGGAGGCAGGGAATAGAGTTAGCACCCACGCTCTGGGAGCCCTGACAGCCCCTTTAACAAGGTGTCCAACATCCCATTTCCTCTGCACTTCCTCTCGCCTTAATCCTTTTATGCGAAACTCACTCAGGAGCAAGCCCTGTGAAATTGAGGCCTCTCTGTACACACAGCCTGGCCTGCTCCCTGCCCTCCAAGCGCAGCCCCCTCCCAGCCCAGGCAGCTGGGAAAAGGAGGGTTGGGCATGGGGAGGGGACCTGGGTGCCTCAGAGGGTCACCCCCAGACACTGCGGGGTGGGGTACAGGCTGGTACTCTAGAGATGGCTTGGAGTAGCCAGCCCGCAGGGCACTGGGGCGGGGGGGCTTCTAGAGCTGAAGCTCAGGCCTCACACCCAGGCCACCGTGGGATCCCTCCTCCTCCTGGGCTGGGGGGCCCCTCGGGCCCCGCGTCAAAACTGGAAGGAGGAACAGGAAACTCCTGGTGGCTCCAAGGACACCTTGGTCCCCAGGCCCAAGCCCTTCTAAGAAAAACAAATCGTTAAGCTTCTAGCATTAACACCCAGGGGTGGAAGCTGAGCATCCTCCAGGCCAACCGCCAGGGCGCAGATAAGAACCAGGTTATCTTGGATGAAGGTGGTGGGGAATAGAAAATGTTAATACTCGAGGAGAGGCGAGTGGAAAAGGCAGGCAGCCCAGTCCTCCACCCTCTCTGGCTTGGCTTCCTTCTCGTCCTACAAGCCAGCCACTGTTCCTGTCGAGGCTCTGCCTGGATGCCACTCACCTGCCCATGTGACACAGGGCAAGCGCCTCAGTTTTCCCTGGGCAAAATGGGGATGAGACTCCTTCACTAATTGTGGGGAGAGTACCTGGCATCCTGTAAACACACCATCAATGCTCGTGCTTCCCAGTTTCCCATTCCTCCCTCCTTTTGGCAAAGATTCTTTGCTTGACCAAACTTTAGTCAGGCTCCTGCACCTTCTTTTAGGCCCATCTGTGCACTTCATTGTAAAATCCAGTTTTAGCAAGAACCCTGCCAAGTCCGTTCGGCAAGAGCCACCCCTGATATCGGATCGGATGCCCCCCACCCCAGGTGATGTCCGATCCCCCTGGCCTATCTTCAAGCAAGAAGCCTGTGAGGTTGGTTTAGCCAGAACCCCACCCCCCTCACCCCTGAGGTTCCTTCTTAGTCATTTTCCATCCACTGTCTGCCTTGGTTATAAAGTCCCACTTGCTGATGCTGTATTTGGAGCTGAGCCCCAGATCCCTGCAAAATCCCATAGCAATGGTCCCTATATTCATTGTGATGGTTCTGAATCAAGTCTGCCTTATCATCTTTAACAAGTGTCATGAATATATATATATACACACACACTCTCTCCTTCCAGGCCAGTTCCTGCCATCCACCCACTCCTAGGCCTGCTGGTATGGTGTGGCTGGGGGCTGGGGGTGTAAGGACCAAGTTCCTTCTTTTGGCCCTCAAACCTGCCTTTGCTGCGGACACAGGACAGGGGAGAGCCACACCTGGACGGTCAGCCATGATGGGAAAGACAGCTTTGGCTTGGGGAGGGGGTGGCAGGGGGTGCAGGTTGCAGCAGGGGCCCTGTGGCCTGCAGGCTGTCTCCACCCCTTTCCCTCCCTGAGGCTCAGGGCCTGGCAGGCTAGCCCAGAGTGTGTCTTCCTCAGGAAGGGCCCATCCCCCTTCTGCCCCAACCTCACTGCCTCAGGTACAGCTTGGAAGGGGGTTTTGTAGCTACGCCCTTGGCCCACTGACAATCTCTAGGTTTGATATGTTCCGGTGGATTGTGGGTGACGCACTAGGGCAGGCCAAGCGCACGCCGAGAGCACCAACGAAGTGGGGCCACTTAAACACAGTTTTGGAAAGAATTGGAAAAGCATGTAAGTACTATGGGGGACTCGGACATCTCCTGGTCTTCCTTACATCTATTGATCACTGAGTTGTTGGGTTTTAAAATTATATTTGGGGAGGGGCAGCTAAAAGTCTTATGCCCACCCCATTACAGGCAGTGCTGGGCTATCCCCCTCCTGGGCCTTCCTTTGCTAAAGGCATCCCCTTTCCCAAACAGCCCCAGGGTCCTCACCACCTCGAGGACAATCACACCTGCCCTTCCTACCTCTTCAGTCTTCAAAAGGGCATTTATGGAGGAGGAGACAGAGGTTCAGAGACTTCCCGTGATTTGGTCAAAGACACACAGCACGGACAGATGCTCTGCCAATGTAGCCTTGCCCACTGCACTCCCTGCCCACCCCCCCACCCCCCCGGCCTTCCTGAGATTCTGAGAGGGGCTGCCTGTTGTCAGCAAGCTGGTGAGCGGGGCAGAGAAAGACGGTGAGGGGTTCCCAGGAACTGAGAAATGCACAGAGACAGACAGGGCCCCGGAAAAGGGGAGTGAGCTGCGAAGGGAGACAGAGGGAACAGGGAAAGGAGGGTAAGACAGAGAGAAAGTGAGCGAGAGGAAGATGGAGCTGCCTGCGAGGAATCCTGATCTTTAAGGCTGACTGATAAAAAGCTCGTTCCAAAGACAAATTCTTTCAAACCAACAGCTCCAATGAGACTTTCCGTCATTCTCCCTATCACAGCCTGGCCCCTTCTCTGCAGGAAGAAGATGAAAGAACATCTTCATCTCCTCTGCCTCCTCCTGTCCTCCCTCCCTCCCTGCTCCTCCTCCTCTTCCAGCACTTGCCAGAATCGAACCTCCTTCCGGGCGCCCTGTCCTGCACCCCCCTCGCCCCTGTCGCCCCACCACCCACTCTCCCCCCATGCTTTTCTGTTCTCCGGATGGGGAGCATCTCCAGCAACCAACTCTCTTTCTCGTCCCCTTTCCTCTGTTTTACCTCTTCATTGTCATTACTTCTGACGTGGTCCCTATTCCCCCAAGATGGCTCGGGAGTTAAGGCTCCGGGCTTTCTCCCCTAGGTTTCTGAAGCAATCTTATCAACCAAAGCTTCTTGGCTGGGGAAACTGGGGCCAGGAGGGCCCCACCTCTCATCCTTGCATCCACCCCTCTGAAAATCTGGGAACTGGGTGTGTTCCCTGGCCCTGGGGACCTAAGCCAGATCTCCTTTTGGGGTTAGGGAGTGGGCATTCTCTTCCTCTTCTGCCTCCCTTTCCCAGCTATGGCTGAGGCCAGGCACCTCCTCTCCCCACTGGCCTCAACCTCCCCTTGCCCCCCACAATGAGATCTGCCTAGTGCCCACATTTGGGAAATACCTCCCGGATGGATCCATCCCATCCTACATCTAAGAACATCTTGGTCCAAGATCCAGAAAAGAACTCCACCTCTTTTTGTTACATGCTGTGTCTCTCTTCCATCAAAATCTCCACTCCCTTCCAATTCTCTCCCTCTTTCTCTGGAACAACCCCTCCTTATTCTTCAAGACCCCATTCAACTGCCACCTCCTCTGGGAAGGCTTCCTGACTCACCCAACTGCCACTTCTAAGCTCATTTTGCAATGTAACAACGTGTATGTGGGTCCGTCCCTGCTGAGATTGTGAATCGCTTGATAGCATCGACTTCATCATTTTATTTAGCGAACATTTGTTGAGCACCTACTGTGTGCCGGGCTGGGGATATAGTGGTGGCCCAAAGAGACACAATTCTTCTCCCCTTGGGGCTTACACTCTAGTAGGGGATGCAGACCCACAAGAGAGTTATCACGGGCGATGGTAAGAAATGTGGCAGAGGGAAGGGAAGGGCTCTCTGGACTCCCAAGGAAGGTGCCTTATCCAGCACGGAGAGTTGGAAAGGCTTCCGAAGGAGATGTATTCAGGTGAAGAAGAGGGGAGAGGAGGTCCTGGGCTGAACGCACTGAAATTCTTGAGCAAGCATGGTTCAGATGGGGACCCGAAGAAGTAGGTAAGACAGGAGACTTTGGCGGGAGTGTTGGGTGGGTAGAGATGAGGAACCATGCCCCAATCATCATCTTTCTCCTTGTGTTGTGTGGCCTGTGTGGACAGCCCAGAACAGGGACCAGGTAAATTTCTGGACGTTGAGTGGATGGAGTCCAGCTAATACACACTAGTCAAGTGTCTACCATGTGCAGGACCCTGGGGCTTGGGATGGAAGACAAGATCCCCAAGGATCGTAACAACCAACAATAGCTCACATATATTAAGGTGCTCCCCTACTGTGTGCTGGGCACTGAGCCATGTGTTTTTACAGGTGTCATCTCCTCTATTCCCTCTGGCAGCCCTCGATGGGGGTGCTTACGATGATCCCTGCAGCCCGATAAGTGCACTAAGGCTCAGAGAGGTAAAGTGAATTTTCCAAGGTCACACTGGAGCCAGTGTTTGACCCCTGGCTTAACCGTGACACAGTAGTCTCACCCCAGACAGAAAAGGGGTTGGCCTTGCCAAGCTTGCTGACCTCTTGCAGAAACTCCATCACCCCAGGCCTCTGAACTGTTACCTCTCCTCCCTCGGAGCCAGCCTTCCCAAGAAACCCAGCCCCTCCTTCCTCCCTCCTCCTGCTTTCCTCTGTCCCCACAGCCCGGGTACTTCCATTTCTCCCGGGCCTGCCCCCTCCCCGCAAAAAGAGAAAAAATGGAGAGAAAATGGATCTTTAAAGATACATGTACCCATCACTATTATTTACATTCTAATGTGCGTCTGTGGCTCAGCTCCAGTGGGGGAAATGTAAATCAGGTGGACACCGCTCCCGAAAGCCCTAAAGAGCTTGGCTCCCCCAAATTAGAATAGAAAATGCTCTTTTAAAATGCACCTTTAATATGTAAAAGCCCGCCAACCTGGGCTCTAAATAAACCAAACTTGAACCAGATGCCAAATAGAGTAGATGAAGGACAGGTGCACTGAGGGTCCTGGGCTGGGGAATGAGGCCTAAACAGCTATTTATATTAATGCAAAGAAAGTTCAACATTCTTCCCCTTGATATATGCTGCAGTGGGAGGTGGTTTTTGTCCCACCAGCAAGAATAAAACGTACAGCTCATGATGGGCAGGGTCACATGTGCGAGATAAAAAGCTCTGGGTATAATATATGTCTCCACTGCGTATTCTCGGCAGGGTTTGCGTTAGATCTGCAGATGACAACAAGAAAACACTTACTCAAGGTTAGACTCTGCTCACCAGGCTCCCAATTACAGCTCCCCACCCTGAGGGAATGCAGCTGCCTCAAAATGGGCCCAGAAGAGCCCCAGGCTGTGTGCCCAGAGAGCAGGAATGCCTGTGTGTTGGCTGGGGTGGATGAACCTGTCCTTCCCTCTGGGGACACCCCCAGGGCCCGTCCATAGACTCCCTGCAGACAAGTTCACAGATGCCTGGGCAGGTTACAAAGCAGTGCAGAGGACTGGTGAGGAGGTGTGCTTTCTTCTTGGTGTACGTGTCAGAATTCACTTATTCATTCACTCACTTCATGCGAGCAACATTCATTCATTCAACTGAGTATTACTGAGGAAGCGCAGGACCATGGACCATGAGGGGAGGCCTAGAATGTAAAATGAAGATAACCACAGGATTGTTCAGAGAGCTCAGCTAGGTGTGGTGTGTAGCCCGGTGCAGAGCAGTGGTAAGCAATCAAAAAATGCTGGCTTCAGGGGCGCCTGGGTGGCCCCCTCCGTGAAGCGTCTGCCTTCGGCTCAGGTCATGATCCCGGGATCCTGGGATCGAGTCCCGCGTCGGGCTCCCTGCTCAGCGGGGAGCCTGCTTCTTACTCTAACCCTCCCCCTGCTTGTGCTCTCTCTCTCTCAAATAAATCTTTTTTTTTTTTTTTAAATGCTGGCCTCATTGTAGTTGTCAGGCAATGTGTTTTTGGCCCCGTGTTGGAGTGAGAGGGGAGACCAAATGATGAATGAGGTGCTGGCTGTGTCAGGAGAACCTTGCAGCCTAGGGAGGCGGAGCATACAGACAGATAAGCAAGTAAGTACAAGTTCACATGATAAGCCTATGACAGACGCCCTGCAGAGTGCTGTGAGGGGCATGGATCAGGATTGACCAGGGAAGACTTAAAAGAACTGGTAATATTTGGCCTGTCACTTTCAAAGTCAGTAGAATCTCCTCGGGAGGAAATGTGAGTGGAAGAGCATTTTAGGCAAAGGGAACAGCATGTGTAAAGCAATGGCTTGTGCCAGGGCTTCATATGACGAAGGCATTAGGAGAAGCCCTGCATCTCTGGGTCTGAGACATGAAACAGGGTTGGGAGCAGCAGGAAATGTGATTGGAGAGGTAGGCAGGGGTCGGCCCACGAAGGGCCTTGCTGGCCAAAATAAGTTAATCATTTATTCTGTTAAGTATGGAAAACTTATAATTGAAGAACTGTTTTCCCTGATTTGGACAGGGGATGCGGTTGACCCAAAGACAACTAATCCCACCCTGGCTCAATTCATGGCCTGGCCTGGGCACAAAGATTCGCTGGACCAGCCAGAGGCTCTTCCTTGGTGGATTAGTCAGGACAGGCTAGGCTATGGTGTAGTAACAATCATCCCCAGGTTCCAGTAGCTTAACACAACCAAGATCTAGCTGTTGCTCAGGCAAATTCCTCACTGGATCTGGGGAACCCTCCAGAGCTGCTGCCACCACACGGGGGTGAGCATTCCAGGCCATTTCCACCACAGCACCTGCATACCAGCTTCCGTGCTTCCGTGGGGATCAGGGAAGGCGGTGTGCAGTACCGTACATCAGCTCTTAGCTACTTCAACCTGGAAGTGACCCATACCGCTTCTGCTCCCATTTCATCAGCCCAAATAAGCCACACGGCCTCGCCTAACCTCAGTGGGGCGGGGAGTTCCTGGGTGCCGACAGGCGCACAAACCCAAAATACCGTAGAGCACGGTTTTGGAACTACAGAGAGCAAGAGCTAGTTCTCCGTGAGAAGGAAGCTGAGAAAGAGATGGAGAAGGGCAGGAGGCCCAGACCCCATGGTGGCCGTGAACCAGAGATGGTCACAGTGGTTGGCTGCTGGGAAAGCAGATCTTTCTGTTCCTGGCTTCTGCCTTGGTGTGGCGTCCAGTCACTCTTTTGAAGCGCTCCTCCCAATTCAACACCTCAGGGATTGTGAGATTTCACAGAAGCCTCGTGATCTTGGGGAGTGGGAAGGACGTGCTGACAGTGTGGAGGAAGGGGAAGGGGGTCCCAGCCAGAAGTCAGTCCTCCTCGACCCAGAAGTGCAGCCAACCTTGCAAAAAATGGTTGGATTGTGCCAGTAGACCTGAGGAGTGGCCCCTTCAGGCTCCACGTCAAGATCTTCCAGGAGGTCTGGATTCATAAGTTAATCAGCTCTGGCTGGCAGAAAAGGAAGGCTTGGGTGGAGGATATAAGGGAAGAGGTACGTTTAGAAAGCCTGAAACCAAAGACCTAATTCCTGTCAGTCCACAGTGTGGGGGTAGGGCGTGTCTGGGGGGGTGCAAGGATGGGGAGCAGGGTGCTCTAACCGCCTTGGGTCCCCGGGAAGGCCCTGGCAGATGAGTGAAAGGCCAATACAGACCCTCCGAGGGGCACGTGGCCAGCAGGGCAAACCCCACAGCCCTTTGCTTTGCCTCACTTCCCCTTTCCTCAGAGGAGTGGAGGGAGTGGGGTCATAACCCCTGTCCCTCATTCCCTCAAACACCTCCCGACTGCTCCGGGATTTGGCTCCCAAGGCGTAGAGCTGATGTCACAAATCATGGAAGTGGCAGGTGAGGCGAGGTGACCTCTGAGGTCCCTCACAGCATGGATGGGAATGGCCAGGCCAAGAGCTGGGTCCTGCAGGAGGGCGGGGGAGGGGAAACGGCCCTGGGCGCCCAGCCCGCTGCTGCTCCCGAGGGATCGTGGGAAAGGCTCTGAGGAGCCTGGTGCTTTGGCCCAGGGGGGCGACCAGGTGGGGGGAGGGGAAGCGGACATCAGGGAAAGGAGATGGAGGGGAAGAGAGAGGGGAAAGCAGCAAAGGTTAAGGAGGAGGAAGGAGAGAAGGCAAAAGAAGGGGATCAAAAAGGGGAAGAGAAGAAAGTAGCAAAGAGAAGGAAGAACAAGCGGGGTGGGGGGTGGGGAGGAGAAATAAGGGGGAAGTGACACCAAAGAAGAGGAGAAAGGAGAGAGCTGGGCCCTGGGAGCCAAACTCGGGGCACCCTGTCTGTGTGGAGGGGCGCCCCGGGCAGGCGGCCCTCCTGCCATAAAGGAGAGCACAGTAGGCCGCTAGGAAGATCTATCGGGCCCCGCAGTGCCATTGTCTTCAGAAGGAATTAAAAACAAATTGCTGAGGGCCAGCACATAATTTAAAGACTCACGGCAATTTTATGACTTGCTAATGTTCCTAATTACATGCCCGTGAAAGGCTTAATTAATTGGGGGATGTAGCAAAAAGTGGGGCCTGTGTTTGTTATCATGGTTCCACTGCATTGATTTTAGTGCCTATGGAGAATTTAGGGCCTCTTTATTTGCACAAAGAAAATGCAAGTCTCTCGAAAAAATGCACATTAAGATCAACCCCTCGCTGCTATCTAATATACTTTCCTCTACTTAACCAAAGCGCTTGTAATCATATTTTGTAAATGTTGGTGCCGTTAATTGCATCGTGAGGGAAAATAGGTTCCGCTTGGCTGGTTGTGGAGAATTTTATAAAGTTTGCTCCCCGCACCCCATTCTGGGGGACTCTTCCCAGGGAACTTATAGAGAAGTTGGGATGCCCAGCGTGGGAAGTTGGAGAGGCGGCCCTGGGTTTCCCTGCTCCTGGCCAGAGCTTGGCTGTCATTCTCTCTCACAGCCAGAGCCGTGTAGGTGAACAGAGGGCAGGCGGGCTCAGGCAGGCCTGGGAGTGAGGGCGGTGGGCCCGGAGGAAGGCCACACACAGACATTCCTCTCAGAAGCCCTGGAACACAGCACCTAGTACCAGGGTGGTCTCAGCTACGCTTTACCTGTGAGGCCTTTAGACAAGGCACTTGGTTTCACTGAGCCTCAGGTTCTTCATCTGTGAAATGGGGGTAATGATTCCTGCCCTGCTGACATCAACAAGGGAACGGACACGAAGGAGGCCCAGATCTAAGGCTCACGGCCAGTGTCATTAGCCTTTGTCTTCTCTCTTCCTTCCTCAGGGCCCACAAGGACGTTCTCCCTCCAACCGGTGGCTCCCAGTGAGAGAGGAACAACCACCCTACGCTCTGCCATTTACAGAGAAGTGCAAGAAGTCTCAGCTGGAGATGCAGCGGGTCCTGGGAGAGAGAGCGAAGGAACCTTTCATGTCACCTCCTCTAAGAAACTACTCCTGACACTGTCCCTCCCTGAGGACAGGCTCTCACCCTTCCTCTGTGTCCCAGAGGCTCTTGCTGGCCCAGAACCTACCCCCACGGGCAACCGTTGTCTACTCACTGCAAACTCCTTCAGGGCAGAGGCCGACCTCTCAGCTCCCCAACCACAGGTGTGACCTAGTCCCTGGCCCACTAAATAGCATTTTACTGAATCAATGAATCAATAGATTAAGTCATTAATTTGGGCAATGGGGCTTGGTCAGACTTGGCTATCCACGCTCAGCAACCTCTTTCTGCTTCTTTGGCTGAGTTCACTGCTCAACAGTCCCCATCAAACCCTGCCCACCTCATGTCACACACTTAATCCCCATATACTCCTCTGGGACCCCTCCTTGGCTGATGATTAGAGTTGGAATCTTAGTCTCTAACATGGACCCTGTCACCATCATTTCCCTACATGGTGACCAAAGTGATCTTTTAAAAGTGCAAATCCGAGCCTGTCAAGCTCCTGTTTAAAGTCTGAAGACTTCCATCTGCTCCTGAATAGAAGCCAAACTCCTCCCCACGGCCCGCCGAGCATGCCCAGCCCCACGATCCTGTATCATGCTCCCTCAAGTGCATCCCAGCAGTACACTGGTCCTTTGTAGCTCAACAGGCCAAGTTCAGTCCTGTCTTGGGGCCTTTGCATTTGCTCTTTCCTCTGCCTGGGATGCTCTTCTCCATCATCTTTGCATGGCTGGCTCCTTCTCCTCATTCGAGTCTTATCTGAGGAAAAGTCTTTTCCTCAAACACTCCATCAATCCAGTGTCACCTTCTTTAGTCATACTTAATTCCCTCCTATATCTCTTTAAACATGTTAAATGTACACATATTTTTGGTTCTCTGTTTGATAACTCCATGAGATGAAATTTACAGGGACCTGAATCTGGTGCTCATGGTTTTGGCAGACTCTCACTCATGGTTGCTTATTTCCTTGTGGGATGCATAGTTTTGGAATATGGCCTCATGTTTGAAGAGTTTTAAAAATTTTAAAAGATTTTATTTATGGGGCGCCTGGGTGGCTCAGTAGTTAAGCGTCTGCCTTTGGCTCAGGTTGTGATCCCAGGGCTCTGGGATCGAGCCCCACATTGGGCTCCCTGCTCCACAGGAAGCCTGCTTCTCCCTCTCCCACTCCCTCTGCTTGTGTTCCCTCTCTCACTGTGTCTCTGTCTGTCAAATAAATAAATAAATAAAATCCTTTAAAAAATATCTTATTTGAGAGAGAGAGAGAGCACGAGCAGGGGGAGGGGCAGAGGGAGAGGGAGAAGTAGACTCCCCGCTGAGCAGGGAGCTTGACATGGGACTTGATCCCAGGACCCTGAGATCATGACCTGAGCTGCAGGCAGATGCTTAACTGACTGAACCACCCAGAGGCCCCCCCGATTTATATTTTTTAAAGAAATGAAACATTATAGATACAATGGGAACCCCCTGGTCTATTCCTCCCAAGGCTCATTCTCCTCCCTCCCTTCCCAGAGGAATCCACCCGACTGAATTTAGGGCTTATTCTTTCCATGCAACTTCTAAGGACACATTATAAATACATAAGGACTGTATCCTATGGGTTTCCATGCTTCTAAACTTCATACAAATCACACCCTGTGTGTAAACTTCTGCACCATGGGGGTTTTGTTCAGCATGTTTTGATTTTTATCCTCGTTGTTACATGTAGCTCTGCACCACACTCACTGAAGGACGGGTCTATGCCTCAATTTAGCCTTCACTTACTGATAGAGGCTGCAGTCAGCACCCTTGTACATACCTCCATGCGCACGTGTGCAAGGGTTTCTCAGGGGCACATAACCAGGAACGGAATTGCTCGTGATGGGTCTGTTTTCTGTTGCAGCGGCCTAAACCACCCCAAAACTTAGTGGCTTAAGACAACATCCTTTCCATTTGCTCACAATTCCATGGATTAGGAATTCACGTAGGGCACACTGGTGACAGCTTATCTATTTCTACAAGGTCTGGGTCTCAGCCTGGGCAGCTTGAACATCTGGGACAGTTCAACGGGGGCCATATGTGTGGTGCTGTTAGATACGTTCCTCAGTTTTCTTCCACTTAGCCTCTCCCTGTGGACTTCCCCTCAGCATGGAGGTCTCAGGATTCCAAAGGACAAGCCATATTGCGCTTATTAAGCCGCTGCTTGCCTCACTCCTCCTAATAACCCATTGGCCAAAGCAAGTCACATGGCCAGGCTGAGTGCTCAGTGTGGGAGTGGGTGGGTATTGGGAGGTAGGATTCACTGGGGTCTAATGATAGAACAGTCTACCACAGTAGGGCATAGCATCATCGATTTTATGAGATACTACCAAATAGCTGCCCAAAGGTAAGTATCAATGTATAACCTCCCAACTCTTGTATAGTCCCCTCCCAAAGGCATCTGGATTATTCTACATTCCATATCAATACACGAGTATTGCCAGACTTTTAACTTTTGCCAATCTAATGGATGTGAATGATGTTGCACTATTAGTTACATTGTCCTGATCACTAGTGGGGTTGAATATACTTTTTTCCCCAGGCTTTGAGATATATTTGATGCATAACATTATATAAGCAAAGTGTACAACATGTCAAGAGTTGATTATTTTTCCTGTTTGTCAATTATTTACCTGGATCTTCTCTTCTGTGAATTACCTGTTCCTATCTTTTGCCCATCTTTCTGCCAAGTTCTTTTTCTTTGTCATGCTAACTTGTAGTTGTTTGTATTTTCTGTTCCCTGTCCTTGCATGTTTAACCTGACCGTGTTGGGAATGTCTTCTCACTCTCACTTTTCTGGAATAGAAGGCTGTTCCTGAGGACCCTGGGGCAGAACTCAGGTGGGGAGTTTGGGATGCTAAGAGTCTTTTAGCTGTGATTCTAAATGGCCTCAGCATCTGTCCCGCCCTCCAGGTGTCTTTGGCAGAGTTAGGGTGCAGATGGGGAGACCTGGGGCTAAGCCCACAACCATTTGGCTTCCCTCCTTGCTTCTCCTTTCCCTTCCCATCACTTCCGATGGACCCCGTCCTCTGGCACACAAGTCTACCATAGCCCCCTCAGAAAACTGGATAATGACAGCCTATAACAAGGTGAGAGAGACTGTAGCTCAGGGGACTGGGAAGTCTTTGTGTCCTGCTAAGCCTATATACAACCTGTGCACTAGACATTGACTGAATATGGACATGGACACTGAATATTGATCCTGATATACTGACCCATACCCTGTGTTTCCTGCTCCTGTGTCTTTGCTTATGTGGCTCCCGCGGGCTCCGAGGTCTACCTCAGTGCCCCTTCATGAAACTCTCCCTCAAGTGGTCCTCCTACCCCCATACTGGATGAAATCTATCCCTCTTCTGACAGCCCACAGAATCACAGAATTTTCTTTGTACCATTTGTCGCCTTTTACAGACCCAAATTTGTGTTCTAGGTAGGGCAAGATTACTCAACAGACAGAATGAGTGGTTTAGGCTGCTCCTAAAACAACACCCGAATACGAAAGTTCAGCTTTGATGAACTTACTCAGAATTTCCCAAGCAAAAAATCTAGAAAGCAGTGGAAACTCTGAGTTGTCCAATTCAACAGCCAGTAGCCACACATAGCTATTTCAATGTGAATGTAGATCCATTTAAATTAAATTCAATTAAAAGTTCGTCTCCTCAGTCACACTAGCCAAATTCGAATGCTTAACAGTCACATGTGGCCACTGGCTGCCATGTTGGACAGCACAAATACAGAACATTTTCATCACTGCAGAAAGTTCTAGTGGGCAGGTGCTAATTTTCACTAGCTCTACGTTTTACAGTTTCATGTTGCTTCTATTTTGAAACACCTGTGCCAGGGGAGAAACAAAACCTCTCCATTATTTAGCCTTCCAAAGTTCTAAATATTGCCCTGGTCCCAACTTGGCCACTAATTCTCTGTGTGACCTTAAGGAAGTCCCCCTTTCTCTAAGCGTCAGCCTGCTCAGCTGTAAAATGAGGGAGCTGATGGGGAAGGCCCTTCCCTCTCGGACCCAGTCTGGTTCCACCTCAGGAAATAGATATTTGTGTCCTGGCAGGAAGAGCAGAAGTAGGGGTGAGGAGGGGAGACAGAGGAAGGAGGAGGAGAAGGAGATCATTAATGGCTCCCAGATTCTTGCCTTTGATCAGGTAGTCTGGAGTGAGATGAGGGGCCGGGAAGGGAGGGTGATGGGAGGAAGGAGGAAGCAGAGGGCCAGGTGAGTGGTCAGGTGAGAAAGGCAGCTGCTGAGTTGGAGTGGTGTGTGTGTGTGTGTGTGTGTGTGTGTGTGTGTGTGTGTGTGTGTGTGTGTGTGAAAGAGAGAGAGAGAGGTGGAATGGAATGGGATGAGGGGGGTCCTTCCACCCGCCTCTCTCCATCAGAGAGAGAGCTGAGTCTCTGCCTAGGGGCTGGCCCCTCCTACACCCCCATTATTCTAAGGGGGTGTTCAGTGGTGAGACTGGGTAGCCCCGCTCAGCCCCACCACCAGCTCTCCAGCCCCTGTGGCCATATAGCCAATACAAAGGCAAAGTGAGGGCTGATATTCCTGGTGGAGAAGGGAAGTTGGGTTCCCTGGCGGAGCCCTGGCTGCCTATCTGGGCCTGTGCAGGTGGCAGAAGAAGGCAAGGGGCCCGCTGAAACGAGCACACTTTGAAACAGGGAGGAGGCAGCTCTTTGTGAGCTATTGGCCTTGGGGGCTGAAGCATACAACGAACGGGGCTGGTGAGCGGGAACTGAATGTGACCTTCATCTTTGGGAGAGGGTGTAGGAGTTCCCAGTGGGGAGACAGTCCTGGATTTGGGCTCCGTGAATAAGTTTATTTAACTTCTCCAAGAAGTCTCTGTGAAATGGGACCTGGAACACAATAACTGTAAGGAAGAGAGGAGGCTCATCGTGTGTGTAGATACCCTGATAGGTGTTTAGGAGCATCTGGGGTCTGGAGTTCTCTGAAATCTGAGCTTGAACTCCTATGGGGCACCCCGTGCGTCCCACCCTGACGGGCACTCCCAACCCAGGGCTCACACTGCACAGCGGGGAGAAAGCCAGGCCTCTTTGATCTCGAAGGTTGGACACGCAGCAGCATCTGGGGGGGGTGGGGCTGGGCAGGGCGTTGGGGGCAAGGACATGGGAGGCGGCTGGGCCTGCTTGGCTCAGACCCAAGAGTCCAGGTTTCAAAGGCATGCTTCAAAGGCAAGGCTGTGTTCCTGTGGCTTCTTTTGTACCTGCTCAAGGAAGGCAAACAAGTCAGTGCCCCCTCCTGCCCCAGGATGGCAGCTCAGATCCCAGGAGATACTCCCTGCCCCCTTCACGCCCCAATACAGTCCGCTTGACCTCTCCATCCGCAGGATTCTGTCTCATCAAAGCAGTGATGAAGGAATTGATTAGGGTGGGCCCTGCCCTGGCTCACCTGTGGCCTGGCCACCCTGGGGGTTATGGTGACAAGCTGAGGGGATGGGGAGTGAGGAGGAAAGCAGGCCAGGAACTGCCGCTTTAATGGGAGGGGGGCAGCGCAGTGAAGTGGAGCGTGGGGAGAGGGTTGAGAACCAGGAAATTGGCTGGGAGTGCCAGAAGAAAGGTGCCTGCTGGGGCCTGCAGGTGGGGGAGGCTGAGAGGGGCCTCCCTTCCCCCCCTTCCCTCCTCCAGCCCCCATAGGAGGCCCCTTCCCTGTTACCAGACCTGAGAGGTCCCTCCCTTCCTCTCTCTTCCCTGGCTAGACCTCACCCTGGTCTGCACAGGAAGGGGGCCCTTGCTCAGCTCCCCCACCCCAGGGGCCAGTAGCCAGCATCCGGGTGACCCCATAGGTGCCCTGGCGGGGCTCCAGCGGGGGAGAGGGGTGAAGAGAAGGTGAGCATCCCAGCCCCTCCCACAAGGGAAGCAGAGCCACTCCAGTGGAACAGAGCTGGGGCGGGAAGTGGCTGGCAGATGGATGAGGTACTTATTCTTCTGTCAAGTTACCCACACCTTGGCCTGAAATCCTGGGGCCTCCACCATGGGCTTCAACCCTGCCCCTCGAAGGAAAGCCTCCCACGGCCTGGTCCCCTGCCTCCACCCCAGCCAGGAGAACTTTCAAAGGTTCTGGAACCTTGGACAACCAGGATTCTCTTGAATTGGTTTGTAGATCTTAGGTGACTAAGTGGACCGCCCCACGCCTCGCCCTGGGAACGGCCCAAGTGTCCATTCATTCATTTAGCCGGCAACATTGGATTGAACACCTCCGTGGGCCAGGCACCCTCAACACAATCTGTAATGTAGGCACAAGGATCCCCCTCTTACAGGTGAGGAAGCAGACAGAGGTTGGGCAGCTTGCCCGAGGTCACACAGCTGCAAGGTTAGCAGGCCTGCTAGTGCTCGGAGCCCACTGCGTGGCCTGGTATGTTCCAGTCGTGGCTCTGCTGTGGACCCGGAGCGAGCCCTTCTCTTGGGCCGCAGCTGGGCTACTGTTACTACCTCATTGGTAAAGTGAGGTCGATGCCCCAGCTCAGCGGTTCTTTTGACCCTGGCTGCACACCAGTCAGTATTTTAAAAATACTGATGCCTCCTCCCCCACCCCTCACCTAGCCCAAGACATTCTGCTTTAACTGGCTCAGGCTGGTCAGCTCCCTACGTGACCCAAGTGTGTGTCAGGGCTGGGAACCCCCGGGCACGAGGACAGCCAGTCCTCAGGGGCAAAGGGTGGAACTCAGCCTATTCCCCAGGCTCGGAGACCACTCGGGAGTGCTTACTTGGCTAAGAAACGCAGAGCAGCTGTCTCTTTAAGGAGCCGGTGCCCGGGGAGCCAGCAGAGGGCCCAGCGCTGTGGGCCAGGTGGCCTGGAGAATGCTGCGAGGGGCAGGTGTCTCAGCCGGAGCCTGGGAGGCCAACGTCCAAAGGCAGGCAGAGGCGAGGGGAACTGCTTCAGGCCAGCAGCAGCGGGGAGCCGAGGCCCCAGATCCCCCCTCTTCTGGAGAGAAGCAGCCCCTTGGTCTGACCCTCTGGGGCCAGCTCTGGGAGTACAGGACCAGCCATGGAAACAGTGGTGCCTTTGGGGAAGGTGAACCCGGTGGCCTTGGCCACCTGCCCCGGCATGCCTGAACACTGCGTTCTTACACTTGGTCCCCATGTGGGAGGGGAGGGAACTAGGGGCACCTTGACTCTCCTTCCAGAAAGATCTGCTGACTGAGACTAACTCCCCCACCCTCACCCTCTCTGGCTGTGGCCGGGAGGCACCTCCAGCAGTTGAAGTAGGGGAGGGCCTCCTCCCTCCCTTCTTCCCAGGACCCAGGGCCCCACACTGTCAGGCTTCAGCAATTCTAGAGTCTGTGTGAGCGGCTCAGGACTTGGGGGTCGAGGGCAGGGGAAGACGGGGGCCCTTGAGACCTGGGCTGTCCTTCCTCCATTCTGATTTTAGCTAGAGCAGCGTTTCCGAAACGGCAGTGGGCAGACATATCACCGCAGCCTCTGGTTAAAATACAAATTCTGATTGGGTAGGTAGGGTCAGACCCTGCATTCCTGACAGACTCTCAGGTGATGCTGCTGGTCTGTGGACCACACTTGGAGCAGCAAAAAGCTAGAACACCCCCATGGCTGTTCTCTGAGCCCAGCCCTTGGCCATGCCCATAAGCCACTGGCACTCACCAGGGTAGAACCAGGCTGGGCCAGGCTGGGCGGACGGCCACCAACCCCTGGTGCCCCTAACGGACAAGTGGTCCTCACCAGCCTGGCGCATGGCACCACTGATGGTTCAGTGCCCAGAACGGGGAAAACATAAAATCTCATTTCAAGCCCCGATGATGGTTTGGTTCAGCTTTCCTAGCTTTTTAAGGAACTTAATGCCATGCATTTTTCTTAAATGCAAGGCTGCAAGGCACCTGCTTAAAATGATTTTTTCCGGGCGCCTGGGTGGCTCAGTTGGTTAAGCGACTGCCTTCGGCTCAGGTCATGATCCTGGAGTCCTGGGATCGAGTCCCGCATCGGGCTCCCTGCTCAGCAGGGAGTCTGCTTCTCCCTCTGACCCTCCCCCCATCTCATGTGCTTTCTCTCTCATTCTCTCTGTCTCTCAAATAAATAAATAAAATCTTTAAAAAAAAATAAAAAATAAAATGATTTTTTCCCCTCTACATTTGTGCAGAGACAGGCAAAGATAGGCAAATGCTTCTCCTCCCCCTTTTCAGGTCTCTGCTTCACAGACCTGAGTTTGAGTCCTTCTTTTGCCAGCGTGGATTAGGGCTGTGACTTTGGGCGAGTCTTTTAACTTCTCTGAGCCTCAGTTTCTTCATCTCTAAAACGGACTCATTAATAGGTGCTTCAGAGAGTAGTTGTGAATATTTTTATAAAGATCATCAACATTAAAGCACCTCGTGAAATGGAGAAGATTGGCCAGTGACATACAATTAGACATACGATCATGATCATTAGTTTAAGAACACGGGGGGGCTGGAGCCTGTGTCTGGAATGGGGTCCTGACCTCCCCAGTTATTATCTGTGCCGTCTTGGCTGAGCCACCTCACCACTCTGAGCCTCAGTTTCCATATTTGTAAGAAAAAATAATATTAGCACCCCCCACAAGCTTATGAGTAGGAAGCAAGATGAGGAGGTATGGATAGTGCTCAGCACCGAGGCCTGACACAGAGTCTCACTCGCTGACTTCTAAGTTGGACTTGTACTGTTTGCATCCTGATATCCCCCCTTGATGTCCTAGGATGTCCCCATGTTATGTGTTTTTTTTTTAAGATTTTATTTATTTATTTGAGAGAGAGAGAATGAGAGATAGCACAAGAGGGAAGAGGGTCAGAGGGTCAGAGGGAGAAGCAGACCCCCCGCTGAGCAGGGAGCCCGATGTGGGACTCGATCCCGGGACTCCAGGATCATGACCTGAGCCGAAGGCAGTCACTTAACCGACTGAGCCACCCAGGCGCCCCCCCCATGTTATGTGTTATTGGTGGCCTCCTAATATTCCATCATACAAATGTATGGAATATTAAATCCTAAATCATTTCTTGTGGGTCGTTATGGTTGTTGAGCTGAGGGTCTAGAGAAGGAGGGCCTAATAACCATTTCCTTTCCTTTTTTTCTCAGCCCCCCCTTCCCCCGGGTGAAAGGCCACTCCCTGGCCCAGGAGCCCCTCACGTAAAGCTTTGACTAGCTGGCCTCATCACTCGGTACCTCCTGCTAGTCAGGGAGCACCGCATCTTTTTCTTCCTTGGGGTTCCTTTGCCGTGCTGGGAGGACAGCGACTATCATTTGCCCACCACTGTCCGAACTGGACAAGTGACCCAACAGAAACACTCAAGATACACAGGCACACAGGGCAGCAAGAAGTGGAGGGCTTCTTGGTGCTGAGAAAAACAGTGCGGGCAGGGGTGAGACATGGGGGTGCCCAGGGGCTGCAGGCCCTCTTTCTGTTTCTGTTTCTGCTGGAGGAGGATTTCTTGGAGGTGGATGTGGAGGTGGTCTCTGGGGCAATAGGGTGAGCCCAGCTGAGTGAGCAAGATGCAATCTTTTCCTTACCCTCTCTGCAAGTTCCACCACTTGTGGTGGGACCTGGGAAAAGACCCGAACTTGTGGGAGCCTCAGTTTTGTCATCTGCTAAAGGGGGATAAAAGGGCACCTGCTTCCTGGGGCAGTTGGGACGATTTTATGAAAACATGCCTGTGAAACAGCACATGCCCCCCAGTGAGGTTCTAAGAAGGTAGCCACCACTACTGTTACAAACTCTCCTTCCACCCTTTTCCCAGTGTCTCATTGTCACCAACGCTTTTCCTAAACTTGGGCTCTCCCATGGGACACGTTATGAAGAGGCGGGACTTATGCTGGAATTGTGTAAAGAGCTACCACAAACCGGGGGCCCTGGTGTTAGGCACCCACCCTCCCTCCCTCCCTCCCTCCCCCCATCCCTGCTGGAGCAGTGTGTCTAGAAGCCATGGGGAAGTGTGGTGGGGGGTTGGACAGGAAGGACATAGATCCCGGGGTAGCACTTGGAGATTCTCCAGCTTCAAGAACACCACCTTTGTCATCCGTAGAGCTGTTTCGCAAAGGGCCATACCCAGCAGCCTTCCATATCCCCTGAAGACCCAACAAGAGTCAGTGGATTAAATTAAAGCAGCAGAGATTTGAGCAGGATACAAGGAAGGCTCTCTTGACAGCCTGGGAGAACCCGCAGGCGAGGCCGGGGGAAGAAGGCTGTGCTGCCCTATTCCAGGAGGGAAGTCTGCCCTGGGTGAGCACGGAGAGTGGACACCTGTTCTCCAGGGATGCTGGTCCACTGGGTCAGCTGGAGGCAGGAGAGGAGGGTGGGGTACCTCGTCTCGCCGGGTCTAGAATTCACTAATCTAATTTTGGTATGATACCTAAATTTCCTTTAAGCTTAAAGAAAAAATCATCTCTATGAGCTTGAACGTGGCATTCAACAAAGGCCTTCACGGACAGGGGCCCCCACCCTCACCCTCCAAGCTTCCTGAAGGCACGTTTGGGCTAAGAGGCGAAGTTCGAGGTGTGAAACCCAACTGTCGATATAGTCACTCTCAGCAATCAGGCAGAATTAATTGTGTGAACACCATTGATCAAACCACTTAATACTTACAGGGCCCGAGAAGGAGCTGGAATGTAATTTCATTACCAACCTGCTCACCTCTAATGAAACTCCTAATAACTCCCTAATTTTTCTTTCAGATAAGGGTTGAAAGGTGGAAATGGGGGGAGCAAGGTTGGGGGGGAGGGACAGGGAAACTTATTTTCTCTTCTGTGCTTGACTCCATCTAGAGAGATCCAAGCGAAATACCTAGTCGCAGGAGCATCTTGTCAAAAGTCACTTCAAAAGGCTGTGGTCAACCCTGAGGTTCAGGCCTGGGCTGGGGCGGAGGAGGGGTACAGAGAACCCCAAACAGCAAGTGAGGTTAACAAAAATCAATTCTAATTTGCCCGAGAGTGATTATTCAGTGATTTAAGGGCAGACGATACCTTTTCAGGCTGAGACAAAACACACGTGGGTTCTCTGGACCCACAGCATGGGGTGGGGGTGGGGTGCCAGCAAAAGTCGTCACAGGTTCCAAACGTCAGAGGATAAAAATTGTGAGAGCTGGTCGGGAATGGTCACCGGGTAGTATGATCCCAAGGTAGTATGAATCCGGGCTCAAGTCCCGCGTGCGCAGAAGCAAGTTCCCTTTCAGGGCCCTGCGTACACAGACGTGAGCACACCATACAAGGCCCATGAAGACAGAAACATGGTCATGACTGCTCTTTTCTCCTGTGCCTCATACTGCATTTGAAATGGGGCAAGCACTCAATAGATAGAGGGAGGGGCGCCTGGGTGGCTCAGCTTATTGAGTGTCCGACACTTTTGGTTTCGGCTCAGGTCATGATCTCACCGTTGTGAGATCGAGCCCCGCGTCAGGCTCTGTGCTGAGCTGAACGTAGAGTCTGCTTGGGATTCTCTCTCTCTCCTCTCCCTCTGCCCTTCCCTCCCTGCTCATGCTCTCTCGCTCTCTCAAAAAAATAAAAAAATATTTAGAAAACATGCACAAATAGCACAAGCATGTACACATGCATGACCTGCGTACACACTAGGGCACGCACAGTCTCCCACCCTTTCGTTCTCTGGGAGGGCAGGAAACCCGCTGCTCTTATTTGCCATCTTAGCTCTGGCATATAGCCCTGGCACTTGGAAATGTCCGGATCAAGAAGAGGCCCTCTTGGTGCTGAGAAATCCACTTCTTCTGGCACAGCTCATCTACTCCCATGGTTGGATCATCCCTTAATCCAAAGCCTTGCTCAAGAAGACCCTCTTCTTCCGGGAGGCCTTTCCTGCTCTGTTGTGTTCTCAAGGAGTGCCCACTCACCCGCAGGATAGCTATTTACCCTGGATGCTATGAACACCTCCCTCATCAGACTTCTGTCTTCCCAGACCACCCCCTGCTCCCCGCTCTACATCAGACCAGGAACTTCTTGCGTGAAGGGATCCTCTCTCCCATCAGAGTGGGAGCTGCTGGACTGCACTTCGCTCCCCCATCAGACTGGACATTCTCCTGCTGCTCTGAGCCCCAGAGGGGACAAATCTTCCTCCCTAGATTTTGGAAGAGGTCCCTCCATTTGTTCACACTAGTGACATGACCCCTCCTTTTTGTTTGGCTCTCTGCTGGGCCCCCTGAAGCCCCCCAGTGCCCAACAGATTCCAGAAGGCATGCCCCGCCTGTGCTCAGGTTCTAGGGTTGAGCTCCCAGGGTGGGTATGTAGGCAGATGTGGGGTGGACAGCATAAACGACTGGCCTGGAGGGGTGTCCGGGCGTGGGGTGCGGGTGGGTCCTGCCTTCCCAGTCTGAGCCAGTCCAGGTGGTAAAATCCAGGTTTCTATGACCCAGCCCCCGTGCTCACCATGCTCTGCCCAGGACTCCTCGCAGCCCACCTGAGCCCCTAGACTTTCTTGGCCTTTGTGGGGCAGGGATGGAGGCGAGGCGTTCCGCCCCCCATCCCGGGCTTCACCCCTAATCTCTGGCCCTGGCTCTCTTTACCTGGCTTCTGAGGTCTGGGAAGGAGGGAGGGAGGGGCAGGGTGAGAGGTAGGGGCAGTGAGGGTAGTTATTTACAAAGCCTGTGCCCTGGGGACCCTTGTCCTGGACAACAATTATAGCCCCTTAATTAACTGAAGTGCAGTCTGCCTGTCGGTGGAGGCATGTCCCCCACTGGCGTTGGCTACGCCCGCCGCTGTCTAGTACTGGTTAATGAATATAAATCAGATAGTTTATAGTTAGCAAGCAGGGAACAGGCTGGCAAGGGCCTGAACTCCAATGTGGAATGCCCGAGGATAGGAACATGCCCTCCACGACAGAGGCCAGGGCACCCGTGGGGGCAGCACAGGCTGGGGCGGGGGCGGGGTAAGCCTGAGCAGCTGACTCTCGGGCTCTGCGTGTGTGCACAGGTGCATGTGCAGCCTGTGAACGTAAGGAACACCCAGCACAGGCACTGTTTGCACACGCAATGCTGTGTACGCACAGCAGTGAATCCCACCAGCATGGCCCACGCCCTCTACAAGACATGGAAACACTGAAGAAGCCCAGCCCCCCAGGAAACCAGATGCCAGAGCCTGGGCCCACTGACCCCTGTCAAAGCCAGATCCAATCCGGTCCCCAGGCCAGCTTCCCCTGATTCTGTGGGGGGGTGGATTCAGCACAGGCCCAGGCTTTTGTTGACCCAGTTTCCCCTCCCAGGGCTGGAGTTGCTGGGCGGATTGCACCTAGCAGGGGCTGTGGTGGGGTCACCGTGGCTATAGAACCCTGACTCTAGGCAGAGAGGCTTCTAGAATGTGTGTGGGGGCTTTCCCCAAGGCCTTCACAGCTGCAGAGGAAGTAGACTGACATGGTCCTAGTCCAGGGCTGGGCCTGGCTCATGGGCAGTGATGTGTGCACCGGACTCTGCACTTAGAAGCTTTAATGGCTTGATGTTTTTCTGTCGCCATCTTGGAAGGCTTCAAAATTTTGAACAAGGGGCTCTGCATTTTCCTTTTGCACTAGGCACCCCAAACGATGTGGCAGGTCCTGTTCTGGCCATTGATCTAGAGCCAGTGGGACAAGGCTGTGTACAAAGTGTTAAGTTTGGGGCTCTGGACAGAGCTCTAGCGATAGGGTTCGCTTATGGAAAGTACACTTTACCCGGACCTGGGGCTCTGTCCTGCTGTCTTTGTCACCTGGGCAAGTCACCTTACTTCTCTGGGTCCCAAGTTCAGGCTTCCAAGGAGATGACCTCTTAGCTCCTTTCTAGCTCAGCCACTTCTCCCTGGGGAAGAGGCCAAACCTCCTTGGAATCTTGGTGCGTGCGCACACGCACACACACAGCCCAGGTGGAACCTCAACATGGAGCTATAGTATTGCCTCTGGAGAGATGGAATAGGGTGCATCTCCAGGCCTAGGCAAGTCTCCACAAGCTGCTTCTAAAATCCAGAGACCAGCCAACACCCCTCCCGGGCTTGGTTTACTTCTCTCCTAGGGGGTGGGGGACTCTGGCTGCAGTGGGTGGTGGTGGTTATGGCCTGGGGAGGGGGACAGATAAAGTAATTGGCATCCAGGGCTGGATGACACCCTCCCGCGTTCCGCCTGGCTGGTCAAGGCTGGGAGGGGCGACAATTATTTACTCCTCCTGGGCTCCCCTGCCGGGAGAGCTATGGGGAGGAACGAGCTGATCTGCAGGTTCTGGAGACAAAGGAAAATGATCCTATGACCGCAGCATGTGGGGAGGGGGGGGAGGTGGCGCAGGGACTGGAGAGCTCAGGGTGACATGGGGCCAGGGTGGCCAGGGCTGCGGGCAGTGGGCAGTGGCAGTGCAGAGGGTACACGAGCCGACGGTCCTGGGCCAGAGCGCCCACAGAGGCAAGGCGACGGGAGGAAAGGGGGCCTGCCTCCCCTGGGGCCCACCCTCTTCGCCCTTGCCCTTGAGTTGGGTTCTAGTGCCCCACCCCACCCTGCGGGGTAGGCTGCCTCTCCTGGGGGCTGCAGGTCAGGCGGGGAGGCTGTCACATCCCCTGTTGGCGCTGGGAGCCTTGCAACCTGCTAGTCTGGGGGTAGAGCTGTAAGGGTATCCCCGACTTCTGCCCTGTCCAACAGCCCAGTAGAGGGGCAGCTGCTTGTCCAGATTGCTTTCTTTTTTGTCCAAGGGAGCCAAATGGGGAGGTAGGGCGTGGTACTCAGCTGTGCCAGGGCCTCAAGCTTTCACAGAAGCCTCTCTAATCCTGGCTAAGCTACTGTCAACACACCCATTCCACAGATGGAAAAGTGGAGTTCTGCAGCGGCATGGACGGTGGTAAAGCTCAAGCGACTTCCCCCTGATTCCCCACTGGGGCCCTCGAAGGAAGTCAGCACCCCATCAGCCCTAATCCCTCCCCCACACGCACATCACATACACCCAGAGGTGGAAAGGAACTCCGGGTCCCCCTCAGACTTGGGAGAGGAGAGCCTCCTCCTGGGGGCTCCAGTGTTCTGACAAGGGTCCCTTAAACAACGTGTCCTAATAAACCCTTTCATGGGCAGGGACCATCGGCTGATCTTCACATCCCCTGAGGTGAGGAAGACAGGGAGGGTGTCAGGAAGAGAATTCACAAAGCCTGAAACCAGAGAAGGTGCCAAAAGAGGTTTGCGCTGTGACTCATTTGGAGTTGAAATCCATCTTGACTCCTGGCCCAGAGCACCCACACACATACCTGGCACTCAAATGATGCCTCATCCTAGGAAACTGGGCTCCCAGAGTTGGGGTGCGGTGGGCAGAGGGAGGAGGAATTGTTTTGTTTTGTCTGGAATCCGACCAGGCTCTCCCACCCCTGACAGACTTGGTGCTCAATTGGGGGCATCACATAAAATGAATCTCTAAGATGGTCTCCTATGCCAAGGACTCTGTGATCTTAGGGGAAGCTTCCCAAGGGAGGCAAAACCAAGGGGTGCTCTGAACAGGGCAAGAAGGACCAGCCGCCAAGATAGGTGACCTGCGCCCGAGCAGACCAGCCTCTCCCTGCTGCCCAGTCTCTGGACTCAGCAGGCATCAGGAATGGAACAGCCCTTCATTCTGAGGAGAAGTGAGGAATCAGGGGCTCAGGAAACTGGTTTCTGCTAGAGGATCGCTGATGTCACCCCACTGGGCAGAGAGACGGATGGCAGGGGGAGGTCCTCTCAGCTCACGACTGGCCAAGAACTGCCAGTCAGGGTGCCTTGGACCCTGAATCAGGGCGCACTGGCACCCCTGGCCAGGGGAGAGGGGGAGAAGGCAGCTTTAGTCTGGGGTTTTCCATTCCACTCAGGAGCCGTGGTCAGAGCTCATGTTTTCTGGGGGGCCTCCTCAGACTGGCCCCAACATGGCCCCTACTCACAAATGTGTCCCCCTCACCTCCTCCCCCAGGATTCCTCTAACCAACATGGCACAGAGTCAAGAGAGAGAGGAGCAAAGACACTTTGTCCACTCTTGGGTTGCCAGTTTGAGCTCTAGAAGCCACATTCTCACCTGGGGGGGAGGGGATGGATCCTTAGCATCACCCCAGGGGCTTAAAAATAAGGAAGCCTGCTGCAAGTGGGGAGGGGGGTGCTTGGCTGGCTCGGTTAGTAGAGCATGCGACTCTTCATCTCAGGTCATGAGTTCCAGCCCCATGTTGGACCTCGAGCTTACTTAAAAAAAAAAAAAAAAAAAGGAATCCTACGTCTGAGTCCTGTCTCTAAGTTCACTGGGTGAACTCCCAGATTCCCTTACCCCCGGGGAAAACCAGTAAACTCGGGTGTCTGTGGGCTATAGGTACTACTGGGCTGGGAGAGAGGGTGGCATGGGTAGGGCTGGGTCTTGTTCTGGGATTCTCTCGAGTTTCCTCAGGCTAGTCCCTTTCCCCTGGACTCTCCAGCTCAGCCATGCTCCAACTTGGAGAAAGCTCCATGACCTCTAGTGGCCCTCAGTTTGCCCCCCTTGTGCTCCCCCTGCAAAGGATATTGGGAGACAGAGATAATCTGGGTGTAAAACTTGGCCAACAGGCCCTGGTTTATTATTAATTATTTTTCATGACCAAGCTAAGCATGCGCTTCTACGTGATTACAGAGAGGGAGGTCCTTTGGCAAGCCCCCGTGTAGGCCCAGTATATTTTATTTGTCTCCCCACTTGCCAGATATGATAAAAACCTCCGCCAGCCCAGCCCACGCTGGGGAATGTGTGTTTGGAGAGAGGCAAGGAAAGCGAGCGAAAGGTTGACTGCTTCCCACCCGCTCCCCCCCTTAGCGTGGGTGACACCGGCGAGAAGTGAGCAGCTGACCCGGGTTTGAATTTAGAGTGTTCATTAATACGATATTATGCCATATGCTCTCGCACACTGTCTCCCTCTAATGCAGCCACCAATTTGCTGAGCAGCCCTAATTAGTAATGGTATAATGAGAGTATTCAGAGGGTAATGTGGTGGGTGGGGATGAGAGTGATGGGGTTGCTCCTGGCCCGTGGGGGAGGGACCGGAGTCGGCTGCAGAGGGTTGCGGCTGGGGGCTCCGGGTCCACGGCAGGGGTCATCTGGACCCAGGGCTTGCTGAGGCCCAGGAGGCAAGGTGCCTTCCTCCCCATTGCCCTTAACTCCAATTCCTTAGGAAGGAGGTTCAAGGTTGTGGAGTGGCATGGCAGCAGGGAGAAGAGAGAGTCCCCGGGTGAAGGAGGGAACGAGTGGTCCTTTGTTTTCTGGCTGGAGGTAGATGCTAGAGGAACCGTAATGGTGGTACTATGTGGGGGAGGGGGGAGGGGGGGGGTGTGTGGGTTGGTGCGTGTGCCAGGCACTCTGCTCACCCCTCAGAATCGCCCTGCCGGGTCACGTGACCGACACCATTTTTTAGACGGGGAAACTGAGGCCCAGAGAGGTTCAGAGATCACCGCTGGTGAAGGAGCGGAGGACTGGCAGCCGGGACGATCAGACTCCAGCACGGGAGCAGCTCGGCTGACCGTCCCTGTGGGGGATGCCGTGGTCAAGGCCGAGGGAAGAACACGATGGAGGGGTTAGGGACGGAGGGGCTGAGGATGGGCATGGCGCAGGAGAGACTGGCTGCTCATGTTCCTTGTTCTGCCCTACTGCTCAGTGTTTTATCTGTACCCTCCTTCCTTGCCCAGCCTCAGGCCCTGGGATGAGATCATTTGCAGGATCCTAGTGGAGAAGCTACTACATAGGACGACCAGGACAGACTCCCCACCTTCGGCCATTGCCATGCTAGTGGAGCTTTCGGGCTGAGCAACGTGAGCCTCTGAGCTTCTGGCAAAGTCTGCCCCGGCCAGAGGTAAACTCAAAGAAAGAGCTGGGAGCTCCAGGGAGCGTGAGGTACCTGTACCCCAGATTCGGGACTGCCCCACACTGCTCTGAGCCTCCCAATGCCAACGGTGTCTTCAGGAGCAGGTGGGTGAGCCCTGGGATCTGCATCTTTGAGACACCCTTCCCAGTGCCAGTGTCTCCCCCCTCAACCCCTCCCAGGGCCTCTCCTTCCCAGGCACGGCTGAGCAGCACTCCCTCCCTGGGTGATCACAGCTCTCCCGCAAAACCACGCTCAGGAGATGAAATATTCATCACGTACATATTGGCTCCTCCAGCAGCTTTTAGGGAAAGCAAATGAGACTGACTCCAGGAAGGAAATGAGTGTGAGGCACGGGCAGGGGGCTGGGGGGGCACAATGGTGAGGACAAGGGGGGGGCACCTCCTTGCTTCAGCCTCTCTTGGATCCAGCTTCTGGTAGCAGGCTGCACCTTCTATTCCTGGGGTCCTCTCCCTGCCATACCCCTGCCCCCAAGCACCCTTACCTCTTCACCAGTCCCAGAGCCCCCACCTCTCCTCCTAGAAGATGAGAGTTCACAGTTTCACTTTCTAACACATCTGGGCAGCGCAACAAAGCATGGATCTATCTCACCACCAGCCGCTCCTAGCCGGGCGCCGGGCCTGCAGGGCGGCAAGGTTCCTGCCATCACGGAGCACACGGATGTAGAAGGCTATTTCATGTGGTGTAGGAGGAAAATAAAAAGCCTATTTTAGTTTGGTTGGGCAAGGAAGGCCTCCGTGAGAAGGTGACATTACTGCTGAGACCTGGCTGATGAGGAGGAACTTTCCAGGCCAAGAGAATGGCAAGTTTAAAGGCCCAGAGGTAGGAATGAGCTTAGAGTGTCCAGGAAGCAGCCAGAAGGTCAGTGTGGCTCCAACTCAGCAGGGAGTGAGCCTGGAGAGGGTCACAGGGGACTCCTGGGCCACAGAGACCTTAGGGGTTATTCTAAGAAGGCAGAAAGAGCACTGGATTTGGAGCCAAGAGCCGGGGTATGAGGCCTGAGCAGGTAACTTAGTCTTCTAGCCTCACCTTCCTTATCTGTGAAATGGGCACAAGAAAGTCTGCTCACAGGGCAGCTATAAGGGTTAAATAACAACACATGCATGAAAGCGTGTTACTCCTTAACGTTAGTATCATAACATTCCCCTCTCCCTATCCCTGGGTGAGCCCCCAAAGGTCCGCCTGGACAATACTGATGCTCAGAACCTTGGAAACCTGGCGTGAAGGTCATTCAATGAGTATTTACTGAGCAACTACTGTATGCCTGGCAGCTATCCTTGGTGCCAGGATGTAGCCGTGAACGTGACAGACTCAGTCTGCACTGAAGAGAGCTGGACCAGCCCAGTTCATAGACAGAGGATGGCGGAGTCAAGGCCACATAGTGCCCAACTGTGAGGATGAGAGCCAAGGTCCCCTGACGGCAGTCCAACGTCCTCCCTGGGATTCAGACACTGGGCAGCCCTTCCCTCCGCTAGCTGACAGGTTCTCCCACCCCAGAGCCAGTTTGGGAGGGAATGTGGGGCCCTCTGTGCGGTGGCTCTGTTTGGAATGAGGAGTTCTCCTTCTGAAGGGGAATCAGGAAGCTTTCTCCAGCGGCTGGGACGAGCCTTGCAGGATAGACTGGATTTGGCCGTGAGGAATGCAGGGACGTTGGCGGAAGGGATCATAAAGGACCGGAGACTGGAAATTGTGGGATGCGTACGTTAAAAGCAGAGGTGGGTCTGTAAGAGAGCTAAGAGGGGCAGCGCCGGATGGACTTGGAGGAGCGCTTGATGCCCTTTCCCCCACCCCGGCAGCAGGGAGCCATGGGAGCCGGAGAGTGGCACTCCCAGGACTGCTCTGTAGAAAGCTCTAGCAGCTCTGTGCTGACAGCATCGGAGGGGGAAACGGAGGCAGGGAGATCTGTGAGCAGACTACTGCAGTGGTCCAGGTAAGCATGAATGAGGGACCCTGCTGGAGCGCTGGTGGAGGCAGAGAAGTAAAAGGAACAATCTGAGAGACTATAGAGAAGGATGCAGGAGCTGGCCCCTGACAGAGTGTGGGGAGCAGTAGGGAGGGAGGAGACAAAGAGCTCTCAGAAGACAGGGAGATTTAGCTGTACTCTATTGATTCCACGAACATTTCCTGAGCACCTGCAGAGGGTCAGGCCCTGTGCCATTCAGGCAGGAAATTGGGCAAAATTGTGCAAAACTCAAAGTCTCATGATTTGTGCTCTTGTTGGGATGGGGGATGGGAACATGGGGGCAAGGGGTCGTCAGGTTCTGGTGGCCCTCTCAGAGCCTCCATTTTGCTCTCTGTAAAATGGAGGCATTTCAAAGGATGGCTCTTCCCCCCCCCCCAAAAGAGCTCCCAGGGGCAGGAAAACACCATCTGGGGGCTTCAGGAAGCTGCTTCTGGAGAGATACTCCAGAATTTTGGTCATTCAAGCATGTGGAAATGAGGAGGGCATGGGGAAAGGAGATGGGCTCTCCTGTGAGGCTGGGGAGGCAGACCCATGTGGGGAAGTGTGGAGACCTGTCAGGACTGTGTTCCCCTCAGAGCTGTGGGAATGGGGTCCCAGGGCCTCCTACTTCCCATCTGGGGAAAGAGGCTCTTCGGGAGCAGGGACTGGGGCTTCCTTCAACAATGGCAGCTGCTGATGCTTCCCCGAGTCCTCAGCTAGTAGCTTTACATGCATACCGGTAGTATCCCCATTTTCCAGATGAGGACACTGAGACCCCAGATTTCTGAGACCATTCACAGAGCCAGAAGTGGCTGCCTGACTCCCACATCCAGCACTTAAGCTCTTCTCCGATCCCTTCTTCTGATAACTCACCCAGGACCTGGAGCCCACCCTCTACCAGTGGCCCTCCCCATCCCACGGCAGGGTAGGGGCAGCGGAATCCAGAAACATCCCAGAAGAGGACTGGGAAGGAGAGGTCAAATTTGGACAAATTTGATTCCCAGTGGCCATACTGGATTCCTTGGACATTGCCAAGATGGGGGAGGGAAAGGCATTACCACAGAGTCTTTGCACCAGCAAAGGTGAGGTGGTCCCTATAATGTTCCTGTGCTGGGGCTGGGGGGCTGAGCCCTGGGGCCCCCTTTGTCCCGATCCCATTACCAGTTTTCCAGGAAGTTTGGAGTCTCCCCCTGCCCTCCCCCACCCACCAGGGTGAAGGTTTGTGGGGAATGTTCTCCCGCAGAACTCGGCACGAAATAAATTCCATTCTTACTCTGCAAATGACACTGCACATAAATATTCAGTAAATTAGCAGCACGCTTTTATAGATTTATCAGTCATTGCAGGCACAAAATGACAGGCAATGTTGTAGCTGAAATATTAATGCTGACAAATTAATGATTTCTGAGTAAATGATGTCATTTTTGCACCGTTTCATTAAAATTTACTCACTTCTGCTTCATTTCTGGACCTAAAAAAAATTAAAATCATTTCTTTCTCTCTTTCTTCTTTCTTTTTAGTGTGGGATCGGTTCCCAAACCTGAGAGGGACATAAATTTTCCCCAGCAGCACCCCAGAAATGGAGGTGGGGAGCAGGGCAGGGCTAGCCTCCCCTCCCGCTGGCTTCGGGAAGGGACTAGGGAGAGACCTCCTGGGTCCCAGAGCCAGTTCCTGGGCCTCTGCCCTTAGTCTAGCTGAATGGAGCACAGGAAAGTGTTTTCTCTGGGTCAAGCCTGGAATGAGGGTGGGGGCCCTAGGGGAAAGTGGGGAGGGATCTTGCGGGGGGGGGGGGGGGGCGGCCGTGAGGGCAGAAGGAGTAAGAGGAAGTCATTACCCAATCCCCTTTGGAAACTGAGGGCCTCCATTGCCCTCCACCCCATCTCACATGGCCTCCTCTCTTGCAATAAATTTGGGGAATAACTAATTCCCGGGACATTTGTAGTAGAAAATAGCCACTGTGTAAATATGCCTGACCCACCCCTCACCAAGGCTCTTGGGATAGACAGATCTGAGTCCAAACCCTGGCCAGACCACTTATGCGCAGCGTGACCTTGGGCTAGTATCCTTGCCTCTCTGAGCCTCAGTTTCCTTTTCTCTGCTCCTCGCTGCTCTGGGTTCTTGGGAAGATTAAATGGGATGGCGTGTATGAGGCCCGGCACAGGGACGGGGAGAGGGGCTGCGGGGACAGCAGCAGCGCGGCTCCAGGGTGACCTTGCCTGGCCCTGCGGGGGTGGGAGCCCGCGTCGCCGCCTGCCTGGGTCTGGAGGACGCGGCCAAATGCAAACAAACCCGCGGCGGGCGGCGCAGCGGGAGCGGAGGGCGGCGAGGCCGGCGAGGCCGGGCGGACACAAAGGACCGCGAGGGAGGCGAGCGCGCGGGCACCGCAGCCGGGCCGAGCCTATCGGGCAATCTCCGGGCTAATTCGTGTCGGGGCCGGTCTCCTATCTCCTGCCCGGCTCCCCAGCCGCTGATAAAATTGAAGTGGAAATGAAGTTGGATGCTCTGGAGGATCCGCGCCGCCGGGGTGGGGGTGGCGCTCTCCGCCCCGGGAAGCTGCTCCCTGGGCGGCCGCCCTTGGCGCTGCCCTTGGCCAGGCCGGACGGATGGGGACACCGGGCGAGGGGGGAGGGACGCCCCCGCGGAGGCCCTTAACCAGCGGCTACCGACCCTGTCCTGTCCTGGTTACCATTTACCCAGCAACGGTAGTAGGGTAGAAATAACACGCACGTTTATGCAGTGCTTATTATGTGCCAGGCTCAATGCCAGGTGCTTAAAAGGAGGTATTCTCATACTCAGCACCACCCCTCCCCCCTCGAGCTGGCTCGAGGGGTCCTCCCCATTTTCACGGGTGCACACACGGAGGCCCCGAGAGTCGCAGCTGGCCCAGGGACCGCTACCAGAGTGGCGGGATTCCCACCCAGGCATGGACACGCGGCAGCCAGGAGCGCTCCGCACCACCTCACTGGACCTTCACTTAGCAGCGCCCCAAGTCGCTGACAACCTACAGAAGCAGGCCAGAGGCGGGGTGCTCGCACCTGTGCACACCTGTTATGAGGCAGGCCTTCTGGCCATGAGCCTTGACGCTATCGGCCCCTGGGTGAGGCAGCCGGGCTGAGGCCGGGGCCAAGGAATCCAGTATGGTCCCTGGGAATCAGGGAATGTGGTGTGCTGGCCTCCCGAGTTGTCTTTCTGACCCCAAAGCAGCTCCGGATGAAGTCTATGTTGCACTGGTCTTTTTGGGAAGGGGGGGTGGAGGGGAGCAGCCTGCAGGTAGTAATTGGTTTTTGTAGTAACTCGGTTATTAGTCATTTATGTTCATTCCTATATTATTTACTTATGACTTGGCCCTGCCTACCTCCCCCACCCCCCACCACCGCAACAGCCTGCCTGCTTCAGAGCCCCAGCTCCCTCCTCTCCTAAGGCCTTCACACATTCCCTTCCCTAAGTTTGGAATGCTCTTCTCCCGGGCAACTTTTTCACCTTTCCAGTCTTATGATCTTTAAATAATCTTTTTAATAGTATTGATATACACTGATAGACCAAAATGTACCCACTGTATTTTTTTTTTAAGATTCACTTATTTATTTGAGAGCGGGAGGGGCAGAGGGAGAAGAAGAGAGAGAGTCTTTTTTTTTTTTTTTAAGATTTTATATATTTATTTGACAGAGGGAGAGCACAAGCAGGGGGAGCAGGCAGAGGGGGGAGCAGGCAGAGGGAGAAGCAGGCTCTCTGCTGAGCAGCAGGGAGCCCAACACAGGGCCCTGGGATCATGACCTGAGCCAAAGGCAGACCCTTAACCAACTGAGCCACCCAGGCGCCCTAGGGAGAGAGAGTCTTAAGCACACTCGGCACTGAGCGCGGCAGACTCGGTGCTCAATCTCATGACCCTGAGATCACAGCCTGAGCTGAAACCAAGAGTCAGATGCCTAACTCATTGCACCACCCAGGCGCCCCTATACACTGTATTTTTTTAAATTGGATGCGGAACTGTGCCTCACCTTGAGCAACCAGCATGGGCTGCAGTGGCTCTGAGCTCCCAGCCCTGCGGTTTGGTGCCCCTGGGGCAGTGGGGTGGACCCTTCCTGTAGTCCACAAAGGACAAGAATCCAACTCCACAAAACATCCAAACTAGGTTTTGTATCAGCCTACCTGCCCACCTACTTTAGCTTTCTGGTCCTCAATTTCTGCTTTCATAGTAGCCTCCCATCCAGAGGACATTTGATAATATTCTTTCTCATCTTCATGGCACTTTCTTTTTTTTTTTTTAAGATTTTATTTATTTATTTGAGAGAGAGAGAATGAGAGATAGAAAGCACGAGAGGGAAGAGGGTCAGAGGGAGAAGCAGACTCCCTGCTGAGCAGGAAGCCCCATGTGGGACTCAATCCCGGGACTCCAGGATCATAACCTGAGCCGAAGGCAGTCGCTTAACCAACTGAGCCACCCAAGTGCATTGCAAAGGAGTTATTTTCCAAAAGGAGTGTACATGAAAGAGCCTCCACCTGGAGCTGGACAACTTGTATTTGAGTCCTGGCTCTGTCATTAGTGTGACCTTGGACAAGTTGCTTCCCCCTCTCTGAATCTCAGTTTCCAACTCTGTAAAAATGGGTATAAAAATAGTAACATCTGCCTCACAGGGTAAGTAGCACAGAGATAGGTAGATAGCAGTGAGATTGTGTGTGTGTGTGTGTGTGTGTGTGTGTGTGTGTGTGTGTGTGTGTGAGATCTTGACCTCTCATTCCTGGATCCCTGTGATCCAACACAGTGCCGGGCATAGTAGGGGCTCAAAAACTGTTGAATTATATCCTTTTCATCTTTTGTTAATTTATCAAACCAGTATTTTCTGGGAGAAATATTTTTTAGAGTTTTATAAATTATAGAAACAAAACATTAAATACAACTTTGAGAAGAGAAAAAATTTATCTAGACTCCCACCACAATACGTCGATGCTTATTTTCATTTTTGCTTATTCTTTTCCAGTCTTTGTTTTTATGCCTCAATAGTTTACATTGCTGCAAACGTAGCATGTGTTTAGTGTTTTTTTTTCCATTTCACATTATCTCAAACATTTGTATACTTTCTGCATTTTCATAATGATGTTTTTAATGGCACAGAGTAGATGTACAAAATTTATACATTTTTCCAATCACATATGGAACTGTTACCAAAATTGAACATATTTTAGATCACAGAGGAAGTCTCGAAACATTCCAGAGAATCAGCATTATCTAGGACATGTTTTCAGACCACAGTGCGAGAAAATTAGAAAACCACCACAGAAAGAGAGCTAACAAGACCTTCTCTGTCTTGAAACTAAAAGTCCAACTTCTAAATAATTCATGGCTAAAGAGTAAATCAATGAATATTAATTAAATATTTAGAATTAAATGATAGTGAAAGGGTTAATGATTCTGAACCACTATACATTATGTGGGAATTGAACATTTAGGTAAATGGACAGGAGCCAGGGCTTCTGACTGTTGTAGTGAGAGGTTACAGATAGCAAGGGATTAAGGTTAAAATGATCCACCTGGTAATGGTTTAGAGTTGGAGCTATCAGAATGAACTTATATTTAGTTTACTATAAATACAGATGGTTACATATAGAATTTTATATGGATGAGTGTGCACACGTGGGTTAGTATACACACATATATTTCCTTGTTGGGCCACCTGAGAGGACCTAGAAAGAAGGACCCCAGTAGGAATGATCACGCCTGGCACCCAGATCTTGGTTTCTAATGCCATTCTTCAAGAAAAGGAAACAGGGTTCCTCGGAGAAAGGGTTGATTCTAGGACAAAATACAGGCAGGAAATATACAAGATGATCCTGGAGCATTTTGTCCTGCCAGAGAGTAAGAAAGTAACCAAATAGGAAACAATTCACATAGATGGAGGAATGTCCGGGAGACACAGGAGCCAACTGAGAGCTCCTAGTGGCCAAACGTGGAACAATTTGAGCGACAAAATAAATAACATAGTATTGGATTATAACCCAAAGTAAACAAATATCCATGAGTCCCTACCAATACAAATAAATGACTGAATAAATAAATTAACAGGGAGAATGGACAGATCTCCTGTGCAGAAAAGTTCCAAATAATTTATGTAGATGCTCTGCCCTCCAGGAGGTGGAACTTAATTCCTTAAGCGTGGGCTGGATATGGTGACCTACCTCCAAAGAACACGGAAAGGGAGAAGAAAAGGGTAACTACCCCGGCCAGGTGGTCAAGGTCAACATCAGCAGTGATAAGGCACGTTGATAGTAGGTAGCCTTGGTGTGCTGTGATGAGAATGGCCATTTGCCTCAGTGGTCACCCTCTCAAAAACCCATACCACAGTCTAAATCACAAGAAAAACATCAGACGAATCCCAGTTGAGTAATATTTTACAAAATACCTGACCAATACTCCTTTAAAACTGTCAAGGTCATGAAAAACAAGGAGGACCTGAGAAACAGTCACAGCCAAATGGAGCCTAAGGAGACATGATGATTAATGTAATGTGGTGTCCTGGATGGGATCCCGGAACAGAAAAAGGACATTAGGTCAAGACTAAGGAAATCTGAATAAAGCATTGGCTTCAGTTAATAATCATGTATCAGTATTGGTCCATGGACTGTGACAAATGTACGATACTAATGTAGGATAATGACATAGGGGGATTGGGGTATGGGGTAGATGGGAACTTTCTAGGTACCACCTTCACTATTTTTCCATAAATCTAAAACTATCCTAAAATGAAAAGTTTATTTAAGAGTGATAATGAAAGTACTCGGTAAAATTTGTAAGGAACAGGTAAAGCAGTATTTAGAGGGAAATTTATAAACCTCAATGCATATGTCATAGTCATTAGTGCTGTTCACCAGATACTTCTAGTGATTTGGCATATGACAGACTGTGCTTCCTGGTCTCTTTTGGTTACATGGGGCCAATGAATTGTGAGCTAAAGTGGTTTGTGTCACTTCCAGGAGGGAACATTTAATTTTTGGCATAAGACCATCCAGGGATCTCTTTCTCCACTATTTATTGCAACTGTCGACACTTCAGGTATCGGCTGTTCCACTAGCTGGTGGCCTACAACAAGCATAGCAGAGGCCAGAGACCCTAGCCAACCTGTGATGGACCAGCAGTATGAGAGAGAAGTAGGCCTTTATTATTTTCAACTGTTGGGATTTTTGCTGGTTATTACAGAAGCATAATTTAGTCCATCCTGAGATGGCATGTATTTAAAAATATGTACCAGGTAGGTTGCTTTCAGCTATTAAGTAATAGAAAACCCAGCTCAAATTATCCTAAACTATAAAGGGCATTTATTAGCCCTACAATAAGATGTTCTGATGTGGGATTAGTTAATTCAAAGGCTCAGTGATGTCATCTTTCTGCTCTATCTTCACTTGTAAGTTTATTGATTGAGCCACCAAGTTTTGGGGTCATTTATAATGCAGCAATAGATAACTAATGAACAGTGTATAAGGACAGGAGACTTGGAGTCATGATAGCCATTTGCCAACATGAAGGGAGCTCACTAACAAGTGAGGATGGTAATTTAAAAAAAGTGTGACACTGGCCAGGGTTTGTGATGGAGAGGTTAGCTGTCCACCAAAATTTAATTTCCCCTTTTTGCATGGTAATAGAGCAGTAGTCTATAGAGTGGCAGCCCAGCTGGGCACTGAACACCCTCCCGTCCTCTTTGCAGTTAGGTGAAGCTATGAGAATATGTTGTCACCAATGGAACATGAGCAGAAGTGGTATGTCCCCCTTCTGGACTAGGATTCTTAAAGCAGCGGGAGTGTTTTCTCCGTGTTCTTTCTCTGCCCTTCCTCCAGACTGGAACCCAAATGTGGTAGTGACCCAGCTTTCAACAGGGAATGACTAAGCCCCAGGATGGATAAGCATGAGCTCCTGAACGGCTCCGTGGAGCAGAGCTCACACCTTCTTCTATTATGTGCATAAAATAGAAACTTTGTTCTTGAAGTCTTTGTTGGAACTGTTACAGCAGCTTGGTTTTTTTTTTTTAATCCTAATTAACACAGGCATAGATAAATCAACCAATAAAACAGAAGAGAGAGCCCAGGAACATATTCGTATCTATATATGGGAACATGGCCTATGTTAGAGATATCACCACTAATCACTAGGGAAAAGAAAGACTATTTAATAATAGAGCAGTGATACATCATTCACAACACGAAAATGTAGATGTTTGAGTGACCCAAATGGAAAAAAAATTAGAGAAAAATATTGTCATAACTTAGGATGGAGAAAGATTTCTCAAACCAGAAAGACACAATAAGAATAATCTATAAAATAAAACATAGATTTATTTAATTGTATTAAAATTACATCTTACCTAGGGCAAAATATACCATAAGCAAGAAAGCAGGCAATTTACTAGGATATTTGCAATATACAATGTATCCATCAGAATGTATAAAGAGCTCCTATATTCTGTAAGAGACAAAGAACCTAACAGAATGGCAAGAAACAGTATAAAGAGTTCACAGAAGAGGATCTTCAAACGGCCATCAAAGCCATGAAAAGAAAACTGAGATACCATTTTTCACCCATTGCACTGGGAAAAATTAAGAAGCCTAATAATACAAAGTGTTGGGGAGGATGTGAGGAAAACAATGCTGTTTACATGGCTGGTGGAAGTGTGAATATTGCCAAAGAGAGCAAACGAGTAGCATCTAGCAACATTGAAAATTGTACCTACTCTATGACCTATTCAGAAAATTCAATTTCCAGGTATGTTCCCTGGAGAAATTCTGGCATATGTATACACAGGATGTCTACTACATTAGTATTTACAAGAGGCCAAATATTGGACACAATATAAAAAAATATCTATAGGGGAATGAACTAATGACACACGTTTTGTGATGGGATATTACACAACAGTTTAAGAAGAATGAATTCGATCTACACATATGCACATATGCATTTTAACAGGGAATGACTAAGCCCCAGTACATTTTAAATAATGTACTATTGGGTGGATAGAAACAAGATTCAGAATGATATGGAAAATATATCACTTATAGGCATTTATGAGTACATATGAATGCATATTAACATTTTTAATGGAAGGAGTCACCCCAGACTCAGAATAATGGTTCCTTCTTGGAGAAAGTGTATAGATAGAACCGGAAATGGCCATTAGAGGGGACTTTACACCTGCAGTGGGTCATTTACTTAAAATAAAAGCAAGAAAATATGACAAAAATATTAAATGTATCAGTCAGGGTCCAATCAGGAGACAGGAACTACACAGGGAAATTTTAATATAAAAAAATTAACCAGTGAAAGGTGGTTAAGTTCTAAGAGGAGTAAATGAGACCTCTAAAGGAACAAACATGGGGAGCAGCTACTATGTCTAGGGCTAAGAGAGAGCTTGGAAACATACTTGGAAAAGGGCCCCCCAATAGGCCTGAGAGAAAGTGCAGCTGTTGACACCCCGGAGAAGGTCACTGCCATGCTTTAACCAGAGCTGGACAACAGAGGGCAGGCTATGGCTGGCTGGCACCTGGCCACAGGGGTGCCAGTGTAACTCACAGGAGGGTGAGCACCACGGGTCTCCCATTTGCTATTGGCAGTTGGGTGCGAGAATGGCACACAGGAATTAGGAAGAGAAGCCCCCCGCCCCTTCTCCCACCATGCCATGCACTAGCCTTCATGCCCTCTCCCCACAAAGCTGAGCACCGTGCCAGTTGATAAGAGACTTCTTTACGTACAGGGTCCAGCTCCAGGATCACAAAGCAGGGCAAAAACTGGTAGATTTGGAGCTGAGAGGCCATATGTGGATAAATGGCATGCTAGTGATGGATAGCAGGAGCATGCACGTTGGCTATAGTAATCTTCATATAGTTCTTCATCGTTTAAGGATCTCAAAATAAAAATATGATTGCCAGTTAACACTTTTTGAACAAAATTTTACCAGTGATGGAATAAATACATCTTCCAAAACACTAGGGAAGAAAGGTAAAGGAGGCAGTGGGGATTAGATCGGAATCTTTGAAAGGAAGAATAAAAACTAACCAAGGAGGTAAAAACCAAGAGACATTTGTTTTCGCCAAAGGAATTCTTTCCCTTCTGTCTATCAAGAAGACCAGATCAGTTAAAAAACAAATTCAAAACAAAAACCAAGAAACAATCCCCCCCAAAAAACAAACCAAACCAAACAACCCCCATAATAAAAAATATGTAAATGGTAAAGCCTCCTTATCAAAAAACAAAGACCTAACGATTGAGTGAAAACTAAAATTATATGCTGCTTATAAGAGATAGCCCTAAAACAAACAGAAAATTTAAGACTACAAGCTTGAGTTTCTCCCATATTCTATCCTACCCGGTGCCCCTTCTTTCTTTTCTACCCATCAAAACCCTCCTCATAGACAGACATATTCGTTTGTACACACCTGAAGTCTCTTTTGAGGAATAAGCAAGAAGCTGCTCACATTGGTTGCCTCCAGGCAGGAGGGCTGGGTGACCAGGTGATGGGGGTGGGAGGGAGACTTTTCACTGTATACCTTTCTGGACCTTTTGAATTACAGATCATAGGTACATATATTACTTATTTTAAAGAACAAGCCAAAAAAAAAAACCCTAAAAACAAAAACTTATGATCTTTAAGACATAGCTGCCCTATTTCCTCAAAAAATTAAAAGTAGAATTACCCTAGGATCCAGCAATTTCACTTCTGGATATATCATCCAAAAATTGAAAGTAGGGTCTCAAAGAGATATTGCACACCCATGCTCACTCATAGCAGCATATTTCACAATCGCAAAAAATGTGGAAGCACCCCACGTGTCTGTCAACAGATGAAGAGAGAAGCAAAATGTGGTACACCCATACAAGGGAAGATCCTTCAGCCTTAAAAAGGAAGGAAATACGGACACGTGCTACAACATGGATGAACCTGAGGCCATTATGCTGAGTGCAATAAGGCAGTCACAAAAAGACAACATACTGTATAGGAAGTACTTCCAGTGATCGAAGTCCTAGAGACAGAAAGTAGAGGGTGGTTGCCAGGGGCCGGGAGGAGGGCAGAGGAGGAGTCTTTGTTTGATAGGCACGGGGGTTCCGTTTTGCAAGATGCAAAGAGTTCCAGAGATGGTCACACAATGACACCAGTGTCCTTAATACCACTGAGCTGCACACTGAAACACATTATTAAGATAAATTTCGTGTTATGTGTATTTTACCACAATAAAAAAGAAACTGGGGGTAAAGAGACCTAGCTGCCTCTTTCTGAGAGGCCCTCCATTTCCACCCGCTCCCCACAGAGCTCCCCTTCTCTGACCCCTGTGTCACTCTTATGCAAGTCCAGCTCATCCCTATGTGTGTTGGTCTCCACAGAGTCAGATTCTTGAGGACAGGGGGACAGAGCTCCTGTTTTTGCTTTTTTAGCTCCATAGTCTTGGTGGCAAAGTGCTTAATGGATACTTGGTGGTATTGCCACATTTTGCTTCCTGGGCTAAGTCTACCTTTGGAGAGCACACTTTATGGGGCTCTGGAAATAGGAACACCACTGACTCGGTATGGTGGAAAAAGGCAGACTTTAGAGTTAACCAACCGGAAGTGGGATGTCAGCTCAGCCACGGGCTGCAGGCCAATGAACACATTGCCCTGAGCCTCAGTTTCCCCCTCAAAAATGGGATAATGATGTGTGATTAAATATAAGGTGGATCATTCTTATCTGTCTTCTACATTGATACAGCTTCTGGATGGAGGCTTCTTTTCTGCCTACGCTTTTCCCTGTTGCCGTCAAACAGCAGAGAATAGAACTCTGTTAAAGGAACAGAAGGCTCATACTATTTTTTCCCTTTTTATACTTTTTTTTTCTTTGGGGATAATTGTAGACTGACATGCAACTGTAGGAAATAATACTGAGAGGTCTTATGAACCTTTCACCCAGTTTCCCCGGTTTCCCCATACCAATATCTATAGCACCATATCCCAACCAGGAAATTGTTGCTGTTATGATCCATTGACCCTATTCAGATTTCACCAGTTTTGCACGCACGCATATATTTTATAGCCAGAGCCCTTAGTCCTTTTTTTTTGTTGTTTTTTGAAGATTTTATTTATTTGAGAGAGAGAAAGCGAGAGCATGGTGGATGGGGCAAGGAGCAGTGGGACAAGCAGACTCCATGCTGAGTGGGGAGCCTGACACAGGGCTCGAGCCCATGACCCTGCGATCATGACCTGAGCCGAAATCAAGAGTCAGATGCTCAACCAACTGAGCCACCCAGGTGCCAGGAGTCCTAAGTTCTTTTCAAGGGCTCCTGTTTCAGAAGGACATTTCCCCCATGGATCATTGAGGTTTCTTTCAAACTTTGCAATCTACCCAATCCTACTACCCCTTTACGTTTCTTTCTCTCCCACACATTAAAGGTCCCTTAGAGAGCTGGAACAAGTAACAGATGCATCAGAGAATTCCCTCCTTGGCTCCACCAGAGCATGTCCCTAGGTCCCTTGGAGGCCCCTGGACTTGGGCAGGGTCCCTGCTCTGGCAGAGACCTCTGAGCAGCAAGTCACTCCTGTCTTTGGACGTGCACGACACCTGCCCCCTCCTGTCGCTCTGTCACTCTGTGCAACTGAAGAGAAGCCACCACACTTTTACGTGACTGAAAGGGACGGGTGGCTCCTGAGAGCCGGATTTAGCACCTGGTGACTGTGGTCAAGCCCTGCCATTCAGTCTGGACCAATGCCACAGCTCCTGAGTCCCCTTTCTCTCCAAGTGGGGGTTCTCTTTGGAGCTGCAAGTTCCAGCTCTGGGTGCTCTCCTCTTCTAAAGACAACACACGCCCCGGGGGTTTGGGACACACCACAAGAGCACTGGTAGGATCAGCAACCCACAACTTTCACTGCATTCCCATCAGGCGGATTTGCATACCCTGAAGAATCTTCCCCCACTCAAAGGCCCCCCCCTTCCTTTATTCCATGGAGGTCCACTTCTCAGATATGTGCTGGGATCCCTTATGGCATCAACGATACTGGTGATCTCATCTCGCTGAGGCTCAGTCTCCCCCTTTGTACAATTGGACCAATAAGCCCTCACAGGGCTCTCTTGGTGCTAAGTAAGATCACCCCTGCAGTGGGCCCACAGCCTTGGTGCTAAGTGCTCAATGAAAAGGGTGGTTAGCTACCACCGTATCTGTCATGCTTCTGCATTCCCGAGTCACCTCCTATCTGTGTCACCCCCCGGGGCTGGATCTGCTACACTCCTCTTACCATATATATCTTTCTCTAGATTAATTGCCCTAAGAGTTGGGGCTCTTCCTTCCAAGGGTGGGAGCAGAAACCAAAACAGGTGGTGTGTAATCAGGGACTTAAAATGACTCAACTGTCCCTTGGCTGCATCCCGTGTTTCCCAGACCATCTAAGCCACTTCCAATTTTATAGGATTAACTTGCTTGCTCAGACTCCCAAGGAAACCCAAGGTCTGTCTGTCTCTCTTTCTCTCTCTCTCTCTCTCTCTCATTCTCTTCCAGGGCCCAGGACAGAATAACTCAGGGCTCCCCCTGGGAAAGGGAAGGATGAATAGTGGCAGGCAGAGCTCAGATCTTGCTTCTTTTCTTCCTGGCCCCTTGCCACCCCCAGTCCCGCCGCCATCCCATGAAACCCGGCACCCCAGGGTGTCCCTGGGGTGGGTGTGGACCCGGCTGGCCCATCTCTCTTTACAGGCAGGCAGGATTTGGCTAATAAGAACCAGCTGTGTTGGTGGTGGGTTTTACTCGCCCCCTCCCCTGCCCTTGCTCTGATAGCTGTGAGAAACTGATGACAACCTGTTTGACCTCTGACCTCCGAACTTGACCCACTGCTAATACCTCCAGCTGCTGATTGCCGGCCGAGCCCTTTGTCTTGGGCTGTTTGGGAGCCAAGACAGACAAATGATTTCTATTTGTCCTCTGGTGCCGCGGATGGAGCTGATCGATAGGAACTGCGAATGATGTCAAGGATTTGTCACCACAGCTTATGAATGACAAAAACGCTCCTCACCACCCCCCACCTCTTCCCCAAAGAAACACCTTTTGGGGGGAAAAGACTGAAAGGCAGAGAAGGCATATCGATTTTTTTTCTTTCTTAAATAGCAGCTCGAGCCACAAAAGAGAGAAAGGCAGCACTTTTCTGTGCTAAAATGCTGCAAAAAGCTTCCCAGAGAACGAGACCGGTGATTAGATCAGCTATTGCGCCTAAGTGCCACGGGCCACCACAGACCACAACTGCTCCATTCTGTCTGCTGAGGCCGCTCCGACTCCCCCATCTCCACGTGTCCCGACTGCAGCGAGGGCAGCCGGCTCACTGGCTTTGTCAACCGCCCCCCCCCCCCCCCCCCCCCCCCCCCCCCCCCCCCCCCCCCGTCTTCCTCTCAGGCATGCAGCAGCCTGCTAGGTCCTGGAGCTCCTGAGAAACACCGTTACAATACAATAACAAAACTTACTGGTATAAAACAACCATTTTGTAACAGATTCTGTTAGGAATTTGGAGATTGCACAAGCGGAATGGCTTATCTGTGCTCCCACAAAGTGTGGGCCCTCAGCCAGTAAGTTGTAGGTGACTTGCACAACTGGCATCCTCTGGAGAGTTCTTCACTTACAGGTCTGACACCTGCGATGACTTGAAGGCTGAGGACCTCCTAGCAGCTGGGGGTGGAATCTTTAGGCGATGCCCATTGGGAGGCCAACTTTGTGTGGGAGCCTCCAGAGCGAGCAGCTTTCGCAGTAATGACTCAGAGACTCAGTTTTCTCATCTGTCATCTGGAATCGGCCTCACGGGGTTGCTGAGAGTATTACACGGGCTAATCCATGTCAGGTGTATATACTGTCTTGCAGTACGTGATGGCTGGTCTTGATTGACTATTTTTTTAAAGTTATTATTTGAAGATTTGCTTCCAATCTGGGTATTCTACAGTCAAGTGGATTGAATGAGGATATAGACACCCCCTGTCTGCGACATACCCTAACTAGAGCCAGGATCTGGGTATAGTGGGGAAACCAAGGAAAGGGGCTCTGGCAGGACAAGGTCTCTGGCCAAGAGTGGGGCATAGCTCTGGAGAACATCAGAGTGACCTCTCTCCCCAAGCACGGGCCCTGGACCTAAACAGCAAGGAAAGTCTGTTGTTGGGTAGGGCTTGGACAGAGTAGCTACACAAATGCAAGGCAACTTAGGCCCTCACTATTGATGGCATGGACTGTTGCAGTAGCTGCTCACGTGGTTTCGCGACTCTCCCATCCATTATCCACACCATCGTCAGAAATACCTTCCAGTCTCAAAATCTGATCATGACACCTCTCTGTTTGCATCCTTCCAGTGGCTCCCCATGATCTCAGGTCGAAGCCCAAATTCCTTATCCTCGCATTCAAGGCCCTCCCCAGCTTAGGCTCCAACCTATCGTCTCCCTGTTTTGCAATCACTTGTTTTGTATTATGTCAACCATACATCCCATGTGGTCTCACTTCAGGCCTTTGCTCAAGCTGGTCCCTCTATCTGGAATGCCCCCTTCATCTCCATTTTAGTGAGAATTTTTCTTTCTCCATAACCCCCTCCAGCACATGATACATCCATTCTAACACCTATGGCCCTTGATCAGAATGATCTGTGTCTCGCCTAGACCAAGGACCTCTGGGGGCCAGGAACGATGCTGTGCCAGACTCCTTCCCACAAGCTAACTGTGTATTAAATGGAATAACTAGAAGGAACCTGAAACTTAAAGAAAACTTAGGAATTAGTGAGGGATGCTGGGATGGGAGTGTGGATACTGCATTCTGACAAACAAAAGATAATAGTAGGCAAAGGACTTTAGCCTTCAGATCGATCAAAATGTGAGGTTACTAAAGTCACGGTTATTGCCATTGGTGACTCACAGATGGCTGCTTAGTTTAAAAAGTTTAAAACACTGAAAATGTGACAGACTCACCTTAGAAAATTCAAGCAATATGGAAAAGTATAAAAAAAGGGGGGGAAGGTTCTAGTAAAAATCTCCTTGTATTGATTAGGACTATTTCTTCTACAAGAGATAGAAAACCCCGCTCAAACTGGCTTAAGCATAAGGGGATTATTGGCTCCCGGGACTAAGGAGTCAGGGGTGGAGCTGGCTTCAAATGATGCCCTCTGGACCTTCCCCCCCCTCCCTCATTCTTGCTCTTCTGTATCCCTTGGCTCTCCTCCAAGCTGCCTTTATGCACAAGCTTCCTCTTTATGGTTCCAAGGTGTCTGCAGCTCTTCCAAACCTCACATCTCTGAGCTTTGAATCCAGCGGAGAAGAAAGATTGTCTATGGCAGTTTGTCTTTTCCATAGGAGGCCACAATTTCTCCCATCTCACACGCTCTTCTGCAATGTGACCTTGCATTTTCCTATCAAGGGGTGGAGTCTAATGTCCTTCCTCTATGGTTCTGAGCTGGCTTTAATGACTCACTTGTAACCAATAGAATGTGATGGAAAATGATGCCAATATGGTTTCTGAGGCTAAGTCAGAAGCAGCTTTGTAGCTTTTGCCTTCATCTCATGAAATGCTCTCTAGATTCTCCCCTCTTGAAGACACTTCCCCTTGGAACCTGGCCACCATGCTGTGAGAAGCCCAGGCCACATGCAGCCCATGAGCAGGTGCTCCAGTCAACAGTTCCAGCAAAGACCAGCCTTCAAGTCATCGCAGGTGTCAGACCTGTAAGTGAAGAACTCTCCAGAGGATGCCAGTTGTGCAAGTCACCTACAACTTACTGGCTGAGGGCCCACACTTTGTGGGAGCACAGATAAGCCATTCCGCTTGTGCAATCTCCAAATTCCTAACAGAATCTGTTACAAAATGGTTGTTTTATACCAGTAAGTTTTGTTATTGTATTGTAACGGTGTTTCTCAGGAGCTCCAGAATAATCCACGTTGGTTTGGGTCCCCATGGTCAATCCCCTTGAGCTTATACAAGGAACATAGCTAGTCATTCAGACCTTAGGGTGAGTCAACGCCACCAGAACGAGAAGAGGGGTGAGTGGCAAGCCCAGAGGGTCATGTGGCACTGGTCACCCAAAGGCACAAACCACAGAATCCACTATTCCCACTACCCAGTAACTGGTGAACACTCTTTCAGACACCTTCTTGGGCCTATGTAAAATTCAGCATAAAGCATATTCTACATGATATTTTGTAACTTTTTTTAATGTAATGGACAATGAGTCTTTTGATGTCAGTGGATACAGATGTCCACCATTTTTAATGGCTGCATAAGATTCCATTATATGAATGAACCATCACTGATTGAATGAATAGCATGAGATAAACATCACTGCACACACATTCTTGGGCATATCCTCCAGTGTTTCCTTAGGATAAATTCCAAGAAGTCTATTGTGAGTTCTAAGGTTATGAACATTTTTAAGGCTTGCCAAGGGCATCTAAATTGCCTTCCAGAAATTGGTTGCCTTCCAGCCAATGGGAATCTACTCCTGTTGTCCCATCAACAGGGCAAGAGGGTCGTCATTTCTCCACACCTTTATTGGGATATTTGCCAATTGGAAAAATGAAAAAATGATCCTTCATCACTGCTTTAATTTGAATTTCTTTGATTTCCAGTGAGGTCAAGACCTTCTCATATGCATATTGACTATTTCTACTTCCTCTTTTGTAATAGTGCCTGTCCAAGCCCTTTGACCAATTTTTTAATTGCAGCATTCATATATTTTGTTATTGATTTATAAAACCTTTTTGTATATTACAGTGTTAACCCTTTGTCATATGTCTACAAACATCTGTCGTCTGTTCTTTCAGTTTATATAGGGTGGCCACCCTTAAAACCAAGACAAGCAAAGTCCCCAAACAAGGCAGAGTATAAGCCCTTCAGAAGCAGCTGACACCGGGCAAGAGAGTTAACTTTAACTTCTCTTGACAGGGGGAGCAGCTGCCTAACGAAGAATCCAGGGCTGGGGAACCAGAAGGGCCAACAGAATTGACCATCTTGGGTGTAGACTCAAATGCATCTACTAGAAGTGGGCAGGAGATATCCCAGGAAGCCCAGTGCTGAAGCAGATGAAGGTCAGATTAGAAAGGAGAGAGGCAGAGGAAACCAGGAGGCCAGGGACTGTGCCCTCCTCAATGGCAACCCCTTATGAACGTTGCTCCAGCAGCAGGGGCTGTCCCAGTACAGGGCAGATTTCTCTGGTTGGTTCTTGCTCCAGGGGGCAGGTGGAAGCATGGGCCACCTTAGGGGAAATGTCAAAGGTAGGAGGCACTTAGAGTCTGCCAATCTTAGAGAGGTATTTATAAGCAGCCAGAGGAGTATGAAGGTGATTTCAGCTAAGGGGTCACTGAGGGAGTCAGGTCATTGCCAAGGAAACAGGACTAAGTGTCCAGTCTGAAGGGTAAGGCAAGGAGCCTGTAGGGGATGCTCTGCCCAAATCCTCTTTGCTGCTATGAGTTTTAGCTGTTAATGGCTCTTAGCTGCCCTCAGCTCTGGAGCATCACCCTTGGCGAATGACAGCTGCCTCCCGGAGAGATTACACATGCCTAGAGCAGCCCACAACCAATGAGTGACTGATGAGGAGAATTATTCTCTGCTGCAGGTGATGGTATGGGGGATATTGCTGGTGGCTGCCCAACTCACCGCCCCTTCTCAAACCAAAGCCCAAATTTGCCTTGGGACACTACTCCTTCCCCATCCCCTGGGTGGTTTGATGGCACTGTACCACCCATAGCTTCAGGAATGGGCTCCGGATTAATTCACTCTTTGACTCACCACCTTCACCTCCAGCCACAGTGACTGATTCAAGGATAAGCATACAAACCAATCAGAGCCAATGAAATGCTGGGGCTTCTGGGAGAGGGAAGTTCCCTCTTTTCCACTGTAGTGGGCTGTTGTCTGTCCTAGAGCAGAATAGCTATTTCTGCCACCTTATAGAGCTGAAGAATGGAGATAACCATGGGCAACTGGACTGAGAGATGGATTCTGGTTGTATCATTTGGGCCCTGGGTCAAACTGCACCTGAAGCCACACCTATGCCTGAACACTATTCCATTATGAGAGCCAATAATTCTCCCCCATTTTCTGAAGCCAGCTTGAGGAGGGTGTTCTGTCATTGTCAACCAAGAGTCCTAACAAACATGTATGGTGTGTGATGAAGGGCTATCACAGGGAACTAAAGGAAACTAGCAAGTCCACACAAGTTAAAGCCAGAAGCCAGATCCCCTAATCTGTCTTCCTTCACTTCTATGATAGGCAGCCTGCTCCCTTCCAGGGTCTACCATGTTCACCAGGGGATTTTGGCCAATGAGGCCAGTCCAGGGCAAGGCCCGCACTGTTATCATTCAGCGTTTGCGGCCGTTTCCTTCCACTGTGGTTTTCAGAATCTCTCTACCTCCCTCCACGGAATTCCTCACCTCTTCTTTCCCCCTCTCTGGGATGGATCAAAGGGAGTCCATTCTAGGCAAGGAGAAGCAAAGCCCTTCAAAGGCCACATTAAGTAGGTGGTGAGGTTGTAGTGTTTCCTCTCAGGGCCAACATCCAGGGAGGCAATGGGATGTGAGGGAAAGACCAGGGACTTTGGAGTTAGAGAAATTTGGGCTCTGGTGCTGGCACTTCCCGGTAGGGCGGCCAGTTGTTTAACTTCTCTAAGCTTCAAGTTCTCCATCTGTGAATAAGTTTGCCATCTCTACAGGGACCCTAGAGCATAGAGTTGATAAAACAACTGGCTGATTGGGGTCCAAATGGTGCACGGGTGGGGGGAAGGGTGCAGATGCCTAGGCTTCACAGAAGCAAGGATAAGGTCAGTTCCTAAGATTCACAGCGAGAATGCCAGGAATTTGGTCAACGGACAAGGTAGAATTGGGCCCAGTGCAGCCCCTCCCCCCAAGTCAGCCAGGGTCCCTGCAGGGGAAGTTAACCGGCACCCCATGGGGATAGGAAAGTGGTTCAGGCAGGGCCAGGCTGAATCCTCTCCCCACCCCACACCTGGAGGGAACAGTTAAAGTGACCAGGTTCTCAGACAGAAGGTGCCCAGTACAGGCTCCCTGGTCACAATGGGGGAGGGGACCCTTTCAGACAGACCTCCTTCTGAAACATATTAGACAAGGTCCTCAGAGGACGGTACTGGCAGAGTTCCAGAGGGAGGAAGTTAGTGTTGACTAACCGCCTACTCTTTGCCAGGTACTAGTGCTTTAAGTCCACCATCTGAACTAACGCTCACAGCAGCCTGGGGAATACAAATTCTTCTCCCCATTTTGAATACGGGGAAACTGAGTCCCTCTGTCCCTAAGTAGACTGCCCAATACCAGCTGCGGGGTAACAGAGGCAGGATTCCAGCACAGGTGGGCTAGGTTCCAAAGAGCTCCTGTTCTCCATCACCCATCTGAGGCCTGGGTGGTACAGGTGGTACAATGGCACCTCTGTGATGGCTCCAGGAGGAAGCACCCTGCCCATACCCTGCAGCCTCCTGGGAGCCCAGGCCTGATGTGTGACATCTGGAATTGGCATGGAGCCAACCAGGCTGAGCCCAGAAGGCAGTCCCAGCTCAGCTGCTAGAGACAAGAAAAGAGGAAGGAAGGGTCCACAGGGGCTCAGGAAAGTTCCCCACCCCCTGGTACCTGACCTTGACCTCAGCACCAACTCACTGCTCTCTGGAGGGGTGGGCCTTGGAGAGGGACTGGGAAGGGTGCCTAGGGGGGTTATGCCCCTTTCCAGGGATCACTTCATAGGGATCTTCCTCTGGATTCCCAAGTCAATAGGGCTAGACAGAAAGAAAACTCAGGGGCGCCTGGGTGACACAGTTGGTTAAGTGGCTGCCTTCGGCTCAGGTCATGACCCCAGGGTCCTGGGATGGAGCCCTGCATCAGGTAAGGTTCCGTGCTCAGCGTGGCGCCTGCTTCTCCCTCTCCTCCCCACTCCTGTTCTCTCTCACTATCTCTGTCTCTCTCAAATAAATAAATAAAATCTTTAAAAAAATTAAAAAGAAAGAAAAGTCAGAGCATGGCGTTCTAGGTTCAACTTTGGCTCTACTGTTTCCTATCTGGGTGCCCACCAGCCCATCACTTAATCTCTGAACCTCAGATTCTTCATACAAAAAATGGGAATACTTCCTTCCTCCCAGCATCCTTGTGAGGACTGAATGAGGAAAAGCATGTGGAAATGCCCAGCACGCTGCCTGGCACACAGCAGGTGCTTAATAAATGTTGGTTCTCATTCTCCATTTTAAATTCTCATTTGACAGTAAAATCTCATCTAGTCCCTTGATGTAAATTATAAATAATTTCCAACACTTATTGACTACTATGTGCCAGACATTGCTCTGAATATTTTCCATCTGTGACCTCATTTAATCCTCAAAGAATCCCATGAGGAAGATACTATTATCCCCATTGGACAGATGAAGAAACTGAGGCACAGATGTTAAACGACTGGCCCAAAGTCGTACGGGTAATACTTCGCAGAGTCGGGATTTGAATCCAGGCAAAGTTGGCTCTGGGGCCTGCACTGGGAGCACTCCCCTCTACTCCACCCTGCAGCCCATGCCTGTTGTAGGCTACTAAGCCCCTACCATGAGTAAGTGCCATGCCAGGGGCCAGAGGGACTAAATGAGTCACCTCTTGAGGAGCTCATGGTGCAGGGCAGGAGATAGTATGCGCAGAAACACAAGTAAGAAGGTTGTAAGTGTCACAAAAGAAAAACTAAGTTGTAAGTTGAAAAGAGAGAAAAATCAATGCCAGAGACTGAGCAGGAGGGCATTCCAGGTAAAAGGAACAGCGAAGACAAAGGTGTGGGGGTAGGAAGCCTCTGTGAAGGCACAAGGTGAAAAAAGGGGAGTTTTGTGATCAAATTTAGAAGGGCTCAGGCTAAGTGATTACAGCCTGCTTGGGGCTCTGCACCTGTTGGGGAGAAGGGGTTGAAGGATTCTCTGGAGAGAAGTAACATGAGCTGATCGGTGCTGTATAAATGCTACTCTGCCAGTAGCAAGGAGGAAGCAGGAGACTGGATGGGGCTGGAGACAGGGGACCAGTTGGGAGACAGCTATAGTGGTCCAGATGCACGCCAATGAGGGGCTAAACTAAAGTGGGGACAGTGAGATGAGACACCCCATATATGTCCCCCTGGGGTTGGGGGGAATGGACCACAACCAGTGCCTCCTAACTGGTCAGCCCAGCTTTGGCCACCTGTTCCCACTGCCCAGGGATGTGGGCTGCAGGGATCATTAACCTAAACCATGAACTCACTCTCCCTTCCAACACATCTGGCCAGACAGAGGCCCCTCCTCCGCCTCTACTCCCCCTCCAAGGGAGGAAGAAACTGGGCTTCCAGCCCAACTGAGCATTTCATTCTCTGCAAGAATGCCTGAGACACACACCAGCCACCATCATTACACTACACTACCCACGAGGACCATACACATGTACCTAAATCACATGGTATTACAGAAACAGCACTGGACTAGGAGTCAAGAGGCCTGGGTGCAGGTCCAAATCTGCTGTTCATAAGCTCTGTGGCTCTCAGCAAGCCACTTCTACCCTCTGAGCCTCACCTTTTCATCTGTGAAATAAATGTGAGATAAAATGCTTGCCTTCCAGGATTGCTTTGTGGACCAAAAGAGAGAATGAATATAAATATGAACATCCTCTGTAAACTTTGGAAGTTCTGCTTAAATGTGGAATTCTGTGTGCATTTTCATCCATCCCACCAATCTCTGTTGAGTTCTGACTCTACCAGGGGATGGGGAGTGCCCAATCCTCTGCAATTCCCCATTTGTGATCCTACTCCAGCCTTCGCTCACGCTGTGATGGGGAAGGACTTTGCTTGAAACACAAGCTATGTTCACATCCTGTGTATGACAAATGGAAAAATGGTTTAAATTAAGGAAGGAAAGATTTTATTAGGACTAACTTCCCAATGCAGGAGGCTGGTTGGTTCCTGGAAATCTTCCCAGAAGAAGAGAATCAATTAAGTACTTTGCCCAGAGTAGACACAAAATAAATTGTTGAGTGAAATTGACTCTGTCATATTAGCCAGGAGAAAGGAAAATGAATCAGATAGGTTCTTAAGGCCCCTCCTCCATCTGACTTTCTCTGCATCACATACACACGTTTACATGTCTGGGGCATGGGTGAGAGTCTCGGGCTGGTGCTCATCACACCTGTCCCCAACTAGCTGTGTGACCTTGGAAAGACCTCATGTCCTCTCTGAGCCTCTATTTCCTCCCCGAATGCCATAGGAATGAGAAATCTAATAAACCTCCAAGGATAGTGTCCACACTTAACATTCCACAGTTTATTATTGAACGAATGACGGAGGGAATGAATGGCACTCAGTAGGGTGTAGGATTCATGTTTGCTCTTCTTTCCTCTCTGAGCCTCAGTCTGCCTACCTGAGGGCCTGGGGCTGCCTGTCTCCAGGCTCCCTGTCAGTTCTGGCTTCTGTGATCTGCCTCCATGCCCAAGGCCCAGGCTGGGAGGAGGGAAACTGGGGGGGTTGGGGTCTGCGCCTTCATGCCCAGCAGCTTGAGCTGCCCTCCCGTTTCAGGGCATGGGCAGCAGGTATGCACTGCTGTTCCCACGGGGCCGCCCGGCTTAACCCAAGGCTCCCTTTGCTGGGAGAGTAGCCTGGGCTGCAGCCCTGTGCTGACCTGCTCTTAACCCCCAGGAAAGTTACACAAACTCCTCCACGCTCCGCTGGGAGCTAGGTCACACAAAGTGGGGGCAGGAACAATACTTCCCCTTGTGCCCTCATCCTATTCCACATCAGCACACATGGGGGAGGGACACAGGAGGCCAGCAGGAGGGGGCAACCCAGCTCCGGTTTCAACCATGTCTGGAAATTGGATCTTCCTCCCTGGCTAGAGCTCCCTAGGGGCATAAGGGGCGGGGGGAAGCTGGAGCCCAAGTCTCAGCAGAAGCCTACTTTCTTCTCTCCAGGTCTCCCACTAAGAACAGCCCTGTGCCTTGATCACAGAGCAGATCTGCAAAACTCCTTACCATTGTATCTCCCTTTGGCAAATAAGCCCTGGTTCTATGATGGACCTACCTGGAGATGGTGGGGAGGGAAGGTCTACTCTGGAAATCAGGAAGTCTGGTATGGTTCTGCTATTGCCAGGTAAGATACCAGGGGTTGACTAGCCAAGGGCTGAAATGCAGGATATGGAGCCAGACCACCTGGTTCAAATTCCAGCCCGCCGTGTACCAGCTAGTGACCTCAGACAGGTACCCACCACTCTGACACTCTGCCTCCTCACCTGTTGTAGGTACCTACCTCCCTGAGTCGTTATGAGGAAAAAATGAGTTCTTATGCACCACACACTCAGCACATTGCTCAACAAATGCCAACTGTATGGCTTGCTCTCCACACAGTTTAGTAGGAAGTGGAGGTACGTGCAGTCCTCCCTTAACTTCCCAGAGAAGAGCAAATTGTTCAAATTGTCTCAAACACAATAGGGCTACTTAAAGTACATGAAACTAGCTGTCAAAATTGTGAAACATAATCACAGTTTTGATTGCACTGTGACAGTGTAAAAATTGCAAATTTTTCATCAGGCAAGAAAAGAAAAACAAAGAATAACTACATTCAACCTCATCCCCCCTTCCCTTTGTGTTCCGCATGCCCACATGAATTAGTTCGCTCATGTTGACACATGCACAGCTTTGCATCACTTGAGACACACATTTCTTTTTTTTTTAATTTTTTATTGTTATGTTAATCACCATACATTACATCATTAGTTCTTGATGTAGTGTTCCATGATTCATTGTTTGTGCATAACACCCAGTGCTCCACGCAGAACGTGCCCTCCTTAATACCCATCACCAGGCTAACCCATCCCCCACCCCCTCCCCTCTAGAACCCTCAGTTTGTTTTTCAGAGTCCATCGTCTCTCATGGTTCGTCTCCCCCTCCGACTTACTCCCCTTCATTCTTCCCCTCCTGCTATCTTCTTCTTTTTCTTTTTTCTTAACATATCTTGCATTATTTGTTTCAGAAGTACAGATCCGTGATTCAACAGTCTTGCACAATTCACAGCACTCACCATTGCACATACCCTCCCCAATGTCTATCACCCAGCCACCCCATCCCTCCCACCCCCCACCACTCAGCAACACTCAGTTTGTTTCCTGAGATTAAGAATTCCTCATATCAGTAAGGTCATATGATACATGTCTTTCTCTGATTGACTTATTTCCTCAGCATAACACCCTCCAGTTCCATCCACGTCGTTGCAAATGGCAAGATCTCATTCCTTTGGATGGCTGCATAATATTCCATTGTGTATATGTACCACATCTTCTTTAGCCATTCATCTGTCGATGGACATCTTGGCTCTTTCCACAGTTTGGCTATTGTGGACATTGCTGCTATAAACACTGGGGTGCACGTACCCCTTCGGATCCCTACATTTGTATCTTTGTGGTAAATACCCAGTAGGAGACACACATTTCTTATCCTTCTTCAGTCGTTTTATATTTAGGCTATAGTTGGTAGTGGCTGGTTTCTTTCCAGGTAACTGTTGTTGTTTGAAAACAATGTCAAAACAAATCTCTTTCCTCTTCTCCCTGACAGTCTGTCACAGCTATGTCTCTCTATAGCCCCTGTCTTTATGCCCTTCTCTTTCAGTGACCTCCTTTCTGGCCCATGACCCACCCCCCCCAACATATACCCTTTTCTCTTCCTTGATTCAGAATTCCTAGAAGAAAACTAACAGGAATCAATGTTCCGGAGTGGGAGAAATAGTCAGGACTTGGAGTAGGAGAAGTTTCAGGACCAGGGACAGCACCACACACGCCCTCATGGGCTTGTCCCCCCCAGCTCTCAATCATTTGAGTTATGCTAGACTTTTATCTTCTGGAGACTTGATGTCCACCTCTGTAAAAGGGAGAGAAGGAGGCAGCTGGGAGGGCTGCAGGTGAACAAGATTGTCTCTAAGGCCTCTGTGACCCTAGAATTCTTTAGCTTCTTGTTTGACTTCCCTTCTATTTTCCCCGACTCCCCCCACTTCCTTCTTTCCTTTTTTTTTTTAATAGGGATCTTCCATTAATTTTAATAGGCTTATAGCCATCCCCCAGGGCCCTAGAGGGGCCAAAGGACAGAGCTCCTCAGGAAAGCAGCAAGCTGGCCCTCAGAAACTCTCAAACCCAACACTCAGAAGTTACCTAATCTCCCGTCTGCCCTTAGTCACCTAGAGACATTGAGTTAATTCTGATAAAAGGCCGAGCTGCCATAAAAGACAGAAAGGTTGGGGCGCCTGGGTGGCTCAGTCGGTTAAGCATCTGCCTTCAACTCAGGTCATTATCCCAGGGTCCTGGGATCCAGCCCCATGTCAGGCTCCTTGCTCAAGGGAGAGCCTGCTTCTCCCTCTCCCTCTGCCTGCCACTCTCCCTGCCTGTGTGCTCACTCTCTCACTGTCAAATCAATCAATCAATCAAATCTTTAAGAAAAGGTTTACCACATTCTTATATAACAGAATAAATAGGAGGGATGCACAGAGCCAGACAACAACCTGCTCCCTCTGTGAGGTTTTCTTCACAAGCCCTTGGTGATTCTCCTGTCTGCACGGTCATGCTGGGTCCCAGTCATGTCCACATAATACCTTCAGGAAGGAGTAAAAGTGGGAGGAGCACATGAATAGCATTTTAAGGGCCAGGCCCAGAAGTAGCAACATATCCTTTGAGCTCCCATTCCATTAGTGGGGACTTTGTCATGTTGCCACACCAAGCTACAACGGGGCTAGGGAATTTGGTCCCTAACTGGGTAACCATGTGCCAAGCTACAACATTACAGCTTTGGAAGAAGAGGAGAGTGGGCTTTGGCTTAAAAATATTATCCTCTATTTAACGGATGAGGTAGAACTGTAGAAATAAGAAGTTTTGCTCAGAGAAAGGGAAAGGGATTTATTGAGTCAGACACCATGCTAAGTGCTTTCCTGTACAGTTAAAATGCCTTGGGGTCTCATCTCCTCAAATGTCCCATCCAGTTAATTCCTTAATCTTTGCTTGTACTCTTTTCCCCATCTGGATGCCCTTGTCTCTCAGATAAATTGATCCCATCCTTCCTTCAAGTTCAAAAACCACTTCCTTGATCACAGAATTTTACAGCCAGCAGGAACCTCAAAAATCATTTAAGTCAATGCCTCATTCTGTAAGTGAGGAAACTGAGGCCATAGGAGGAAAAACACTTGTCCCAGGTCACACAGTAAAATATCCACAAAGCTTAACAGCCCATAGCTAGGACTCAGGACTCCAAGTTCAGTGCTCCTTCTACATAGCACTGGGAGCCCCCTACCTAAACCCAGAGGATTCTGCTCTGCCTCTCATCATGTGACTTTAGACAAATATCTCACCCTCTCTAATCTTCGGATTCTTAAACTGTGGGGAATGAAGAGATTGGGTCAGATTACCCCTAAGATTCTTTTTTTTTTTAAGATTTTATTTATTTATTTTGATAGAGTGAGACACAGTGAGAGAGGGAACACAAGCGGGGGGGGGGGGTGGGAGAGGGAGAAGCAGGCCTCCCGCCAAGCAGGGAGCCTGACGCGGGGCCCGATCCCAGGACCCCGGAATCACGACCTGAGCCAAAGGCAGATGCTCAACGACTGAGCCACCCAGGTGCCCCAGATTACCCCTAAGGTTCTATTAGGATACTGACCCAGTCTCCTACTGGCAGGGCCTCCCCAGACTTTCAGATCCTGACCCCTCTCATGATGCTAAGACATTCCTAGGCCAAACCATACCAACCCCTCCCCACCTTCTCCTATGAATCAATTCACAGTAGAATCAACAGAAGGGCTTCTTTCTTCCCACTTCCCCGGGGACCTGGCATAGGGCTGAGCACTTTACATGCTGTATCTCATTTGATCATTAAAAACTCCCTGGAAAGTATTATTCTCCACCCCCTCCCAGTTTTTAGATGAAGAAAAGATGAGGCTCTGATAGGTTAATGGCTCTCTAGGGCAAACGGATTAGCTTTGATCCTGGGATCCCTAAGACGGAGAAGTTGGACCAATGGGGGAAGTTACAGGGAGATTGTGGCTTGGTGCAATAAAGGGCTTCCTACTAGAGCTGGCTCTAGAAAAACAGGCTGCCTGGGAAGGGAGGGGTTTTCTGTTCACTGGAGGTGTGCACGCACAGGATGAAAGATCAAAGGATTTTAGCACCGGATAGGTAGATGCAGGGGCAAAGGGGTAGACTGTATCAGTGATTCCCAAAGATTATTTTAGGAAATACACTGATCAGCATTAAATAACATTTCTTACACAGAGGAAAAAAGTTATTCCTTCAGTTAGTTTTCAAACTGTCTGATTTTGACCAGGAGAGAGAGTCTCAGTTTGGTGCTAGAACAGCATGCACCTCTCTACCACTGTTAGCTCCCTTTTTTAACACGAAGATTAGGTCTCAGGCTCAGAGCTCCTGAGGCAGTGGCAAGACTCCCTACAATGAAATAATGTGGGGCTTTCTATTTTATTTATTTTTATGGTTCCCTTCTTTCATGGCAAATGATTCTGGTTTCCCCATTACTGCTGGGATATAAAGTTTTATTTTAAAATAAATATATTTTAAGAGAATGAAAATACAAGCACAGAATGGGAGAAAATATTTGCAAAACATATATGTGACAAAGGAATCGTATCCAAAATATGCAAAGAAGTCTAAAACTCAACAACAAGAAAATAACTCAAAAAGTGGCAAAAGATCTGAACAGTCACCTCAACAGAGAAGATGTACAGATGGCAAATAAGCATATGAAAAGATGCTCCACATATGTCATTAGGGGGCTGCAAGTTAAAATAACAATGAGATGCCATTAAATGACCTATTAGAATGGCTAAAATCCAAAATATTAAACAACATTAAGTATGGAGCAACAGGAACTCTCATACACTGCTGATGGGAATGCAAAATGGTACAGCCACTTTGGCAGTTTCTTACAAAGCTAAACATATTCTTACCATATAATCCAGCAATCATACTCCTCAGAATTAACCCAAGTGAGTTGGAAACTTAGGTCCACACAAAAACCCGCACATGAATGTATACAGCAGCTTTAGTCATAATTGACAAAACTTGGAAGCAACCAGATGTCTTTCAAAGGATGACTGGATAAACAAAGTGTGGTCCATCCAGACAATGGAATATTATTCAATGCTAAAGAGAAATGAGCTATCAAGCCATGAAAAGACACAGAGCCAACTTACGCATGAGGCTGAGTGAAAGAAGCCAGTCTAAACACTGCATGATATAAACAATACAACATTTTGGAAAAGATCAAACTATGAAGACAGTAAAAAGATCAATGGTGGCCAGGGGCTGGGGGAGGGAGGGATAAACAGGGGAAGAACAGAGAATTTTTAGGGCAGTTAAATTATTCCATGTAATACTGGAAAAGGTGAACAGATGAGAGTACGCATTTGTCAAAACCCACAGAAATATACAGTACCAATGGTGAACCCTAATATGAACTGTGGGCTTCAGTTAATACTAGTGCATCAGTACTGGCTGATCGATTGTAATAAATGTGTCACAGTAATGCAAGATGTTAATACTAGGGGAAACCGTGGGCAGAGGGAGAGGGTGCATATGGGACTCTCTGTACTTTCTGCTCAACTTTTTCTGTAAACTTAAAAAGGTCTCTAATAAAGTCTATGAAATGGAAACTACATAAATTTCAAGTTTTTAAGCTTAAGAAGTTTGTCCACTAACAATCTCACTTCTAGAAATAGAGTCACATGTATACTCAAGACCTATCCAAGACTCTTCAGAGCATCGCTATTGGTAATACCTGAATGTTCACCAGTAAAAGAGCGGATAAAGTCATTGTGACACAGCCACACAATGGAATACTAGCCAGCATGAAAGAGGGCAAACTACTGTTACATACAACCTGAACGAGTCTCACAAATATCATGTCGAGTGCAAGAAGCCAATACCAGGAGTGCCTGGGTGGCTCAGTCGTTAAGCATCTGCCTTCAGCTCAGGTCATGATCCCGGGGTCCTGGGATCAAGCCCTGCATGGGGCTCCCTGCTTGGCAAGAAGCCTTGCTTCTCCCTCTCCCACTCCCCCTGTTTGTGTTCCTTCTCTCGTTTTGTCTCTCTGTCAAATAAATAAATAAAATCTTAAAAAAAAAAAAAAAGAAGTCAATACCAAAGAGTCTATCCCATGTGACTCTATTTTAAAAAGTTTTACCAAACTGATCTGCGGTGTTAGGTATCAGGAGAGCAGTTCCCCATGGAGGGGGTTTAGCACTGACTACAAAGGGGCCCATGGGGGCCTCTGGGGTTCTGATAATGTTTTGTTTCTCATTCTGGGTACTGGTCACACAGCTGTGTTCACTTTGTGAAGAGTTCATCTGAGATATTCACTTGTAAGTTGTATGCTTTTCTGTAGGTAAAATTTTACATAAAAGTGGGTCTAGGGGCGCCTGGGTGGCTCAGTCCATTAAGCGACTGACTCTTGATTTCAGCTTAGGTCATGATCTCAGGGTCCTGGGATCAAGCCCTGTGTCAGGCTCACTGCTCAGCAGGGAGTCTGCTTCTCCCTCTGCCTCTATCGTTCCCCCTTCTCGCTCTCTTGCTCTCTCTCTCAAATAAATAAATCTAAAAAAACAACACACACACAAAACAAAAACCAGCAGGTTCATTAACAATACTGTATATAAACAGTAATAGAGGGTGAAACCTCATGATCCCGCATCTTCTCCCCAGGGGTATGCCCAACAGAAATATGTTCACGTGTCCACCAAAAGACACGTACAGGACTGTCCACAGCAGCACTCTATTTAATAGCCCCAAATCAGAAAAAACTCAAATGTCTATCAACAGGAGACTGGATGAATACACTGTGGTATATTAATACAACTGAATATACACAGCATGTAAAAAAGGCAGACTATCACTTCGCCCAATGACATAAATGGGACTCATAAGTAAGACGCTGAGTGAAGGAAGCAAGACAAAGGAGAGGATCTAGGAGACAAGTCCATTCACCTGAAGTTCAAAAACAGACAAAACTGGTCTATGGTTACTTCTGGGAGGTACCAACTGGGAGGGGGTAAGAAGGAGCCTCCCGGGTGCCAGAAATGTTCCACGTGGGGACAGGGCAAATACACATATGAAAACCAATCAAGGTGTGCACTTTAGATGTGTGCATTTCAAGTTTGCAAATACAGAGGAAACTCAGAAATGGCCAACATTACGAAAGTGGAACGCAAATGACCAAAGTTTGAGAAAGAATGGGAAAGAAGCTCTGAGGGCAAGATCCTCTAGCTATAACACTACCACCCCCTCTCCACCAAGACCCCCAAGGCCTAAGGTCAGCGGGTGACCTGCCCCCTATCTGGCCCGGCAATCAGTGGAGACACCAGTTTTAGGGGGTCAGATGCCAGCCGCCCCCACTCTGTCCCCAGGGGCAGCTCTGAGCCCTGCAACCTGAGGCCTCAGGATCACAAGGGCAGATTCCTGCCTGAGCCTTTACAAACAAAGATGAGGGCTCCGGGGGTGGGGGGGCAGGGAGACACATGCCACCATCCCTCCCCAATCACCTTTAAGGTGTGCTGGACCTCCCCAGCCTGCCCCCATCTTAGACCCAAGCACCACTGGGCATCACCCCCTGGGCTTGGCCCCAGCATCATTTTCATCCACCTGGTCTTCACTAGCTTTTCTACAGACTCACTGTGAGACCGATCACTCACCTCCCTGCACCTCATGTCCACTGATGCAGGGCATGGGGATAGAGAAGATTCAGGATAGAAGCACAGACCAGCCCCATCTGATGCTGGGCTGCCTTCTGCAACATCCCAGGCAGTTACCCAGTGTCTGCCCAAACACCCCTGGTAGTGGGGAGCTCACCTCTGTTAGGAATCACTTCCTAGAAATAAGGTGCCCCTAACATATGTCTCTTTTTGCAAAAAATTTAAATTATATAAATATATATAAATCCGCACATAAACACATAGGTGCCTAATATACACAGATAAGCTCTTTCTGGAAGGAAATGCGATAAAACAAGCAGTAATGGTCGCCCCAAGGAGGGGAACTGGGGGGTCAGATGCACGGGTAGGCGGAAGATTTACTCCCTATTCTCACCCATTTGGACTTTTGAATTTTGTACTTAGTGTGTGCGTTAGCTAGTAAAAGTAGGTAGACTACTTTGGAAAAAGACAGTTCTAGTTCTTACACTCCTTGGCTGACAGGGCTCAGGTGAGATCAGGGCCCGCTGCACCCCACCTGCCCACCCACTGCCTGACGGAGATTTGAGGCTTTGGAAGCCAATGTGTAAGCCCCCAACCCGCCCCCCCCGCCCCCCCGCCCCCCCCCCCCCCGCCAGTCCTCGTGAAACTGGCAAATTGCTGAACTTCTCTGAACCGAGGCTTCCTTGCCTACAAAATGTTAAAATAATGACGTCTGCCCCACTGGGTTCTGGTGAGAATTGAGTAAAGCAATGTCTGGCTCAGCGTTAAGTACTCGATCAAGTCTGTTTTTATTAATCTTGTCCCCTTATGCTGCCTGCCTATGTACACCTTTCAGTTTACAAATCCGACTTTCCTACTTAATTCTCAGGACAATGTTGGGTGTGTTTAACCCCATTTTAACCCCATTTAACTGAGGCTGAGTGACCTCCTCGAGGTTAGAGAGCAGAAAGTTCGCCAAGCCAGGGATCAGGCTTCCCAATGTCTCTGGTGCTCTTCTTCCTCACCAAGCTGTCTCTGGGTCTGGCATCTTTCCTAAGCATCTTAAATCATTCTCTGAGGGTCTTGGAGATGACCCTGGCCCTTCCCCTTCTGCTCTCGCCTCCCCTGCTCAAGAAGTGTTTTCTTCCTGGTCCTCATCCTGCAACTCTGGGCATTTTTGAAAAGTAGGGGTGGGAGGGAGAGGGTCAGGGCTATCCCCACAGCCCAAGGGGCCAGGCTTGACCCCCACAGAACATTGCGGTCCCTGAGCCTTGTTTGGAAGAGACTAGGAGGAAAGATGAGCAAACTTGAGAGTCCCGGGGCCATATGAAGATGTCACCACTCCAGGCGAGAGCAGGGCAGGCAACTGTAATTAAGACCTTGATTGGAGGTCCACGTGGGCAGAGAAAGCGGCTCCCAGGACCTCAGGCCAGGCCCAGACGCGGGAGGGCAGGGATTCCCTCAGATCCCCTCTGGCCATAAGGAATCAGCAGGCAGGCCTACCACCCCCAGGGAGGATGTGGGGGGGGGTGGTTAGTCCCCAGAAGGCCATCTCACCCCCGGGCTCCAACGTCTTCAGCTCGCATCCGTCACACTCCATAGCACTTGGCAGACAGAGCCAAGCACATACTAGGCACCCGTTAAATATTTGTCAAATGGATGAGTGGTACTCCATGGGCCATCCCATCCATCCCCCAGCCTCTGCACACTGCAGCCTCCATCGGTCACCCATTTTTGTGTACTTCAACCCTCCCAGGGTCTGGGAAGTTCTGGCTGAAGTCTACCCTCCATCTTCCTTGCACTGGCCTCACCCCTGCCCCTGCGTGGTAAATGGAGCATCAGGCTAGGGGACGCTGGTGATATTTATAAGGAGCCATAGCAGCGTCTCTGCAGCCCCCTCAGCTCCCAACGTGGAGGAGAAAATCACCGCTGTAAATTTCCCCAACAGCGGCCTGCCCGGCTCCTCCTCCCAGATTCCAGCCCCTTAGCTCATGATTTACAGAGGGAGAGAAGTAGGAGCCTCAGGAGCTTCCTTGCAGGGTGGAAGTGAGCACCTGCAGCCTGGGCAGAGGGCTGCCCTCACCCCAGCCCTCCACCAACACCTTCCATGGGTATGGCTCTCCGGCAGCCCAGTTGGGCTCCCTGTCACCTTGCCCACCCCACCAGGCTCCCTGGGAAGCCAGGAAGCATCACATCCCACAGAGGCTCATTCCACAGCCACTGCTCCTGACCTCTAGTTTTCCCTCTGTCCAAGGGACTACTGGGGTGATGGGGATCACTCTGAAATGGGGAAGGCTCTAGCCAGGGCCCCGCTAGAGCAGAGGAGAAACCCACAGCATTCGTGCTTTCTTTTTCATTCACTCCCTCCCTCAAAGTCAAGGCCCAGACTACACAGAAAGGTAAGCTGTGGAGTATCTGGACAGAATGGGCCTGGGCCTCGCCTCACTGGGTGGTGATGGGTAAGAGCACCAGATTAGGAGTCCAGAGGTCTGGATTCCAGTCCCTGTTGTGCCAATAGCTCTCACTGTCCTTTGAGTAAATGGCCCTTTGTGGACATAAGTTCCTCCATCTATAAAGTGGGGGACCTGGGTCAGATGGGGTGGGGACCCTGAGGGACACCCCTCATTGCCCCTCATCCCAGGTCTACCTCACGTCCTGGGATAGCATTCATTGATCTGGCTCCCCAAGCAACAGCCCGGCCCCCAAGTCATGTCATGCTGCCCTCTCCTACTCCCCGATTCTGGGGGGGAAGCTGAGGGTGGGGTCACTGTCCTGGACCTATCTGTAAGATAGAGGAGCTGGCCTTGACTGCTTAGTGTCCCCCTCACCCCCGGGGCTGTCACAAAGGCAAAGGGTCCCTCTCACCTCAGTGTAAGGGTATGGGCTCTTGGAAAGCCCCCACCAGTAGGACTTCTCCTTCTGGCTCCCTCTCAAGGTCACCCTGAGGCTGAAGTCACCATCTGGGGCTTCTTGTGTCCACCACCCCCACCCCTCCCAGAAAGGGCTGCCCCCACCAGGCTGCATTTCCTCCAGCTCTAGCAGGAACCTGGGAGCCGGGAGCTTTCAAAAGGTCCAGGTTGGTGAAACTCCTCTGCCCACGCCCAGCAGCAGCTGGATATTGGGGAAGCACCCCCTGTCAGGACCCCAGGGATCAGAAAGAAGAGGGGCAACCACTGCTGTTCGCACACATGCTCAGGGGGCTGAAAGCAGCCCTAGGCCCCATCCACAGCGTCTCCTGAGCAGATAACAACAGCTACCTTACTGAGCCGAGCACTGTCCAAGCACTTTACCCTAACAGCTGGTTTAGCTATCACAGCCATCCTAAGAAGTGTGTGCACTTTGTGACAGCCCTGGGGGTGACGGGGACACTAAGCAGTAGAGGCCCACCCCCTAAGAAATGTGTGCTGTTATCCCCAATTTACAGAGAAGGAAATGAAGTTCAAAAGCGTTGACTACTTGGCCAAAGTAAGAGCAGGGCCAGATGCAAACCCCAGTGGTCTGGCTAGAAGCCCGAGTTCCACCTACCACCCTGAGCATCAGAGGGCATAACACCTTTGCGCGCTTCCTCTTATGGGAAGCAGAGGCACAGAGACAGGAGAAAATCCCCCAGGGCCACACAGAAAGACAGAAGCAATCTTGTGGCTCAAACGGGGTCTTCCAAGGGCCAAGCCTGAGCTCCGGTCCTTAGTCAATCAGTCCTGGTGAGCCACGGGGCAGAGCTGTCCCCCACGACACGCCCCTAACCTTAGCCTCTCCTCATAAGAGAAGCCGGGTCTCCTCAGTGTATGTGCTGCTCCGTGGCTGTTGGTCAGTAGTTGATAAACTCTTCCTAAAACACAAATCCCATGGCTCCTATCATCAAAAAACAAATGTGCAACTTTTATTTTTATATCAGCCTGTATTCTTGGTAATCAGTTTTGCCCACTTGGAATTCAGTTCAGCTACTGTTGAAACTGTTGGCTTGCCCTGAGACCTCACAGGGAAGGCAGGGGGTCTGCATGCACAGAGAGTGGTTTGCCTCAGGATACTGGCAAACAGGATCCAAACCCAGTTGAGTCAAGCTCTGAGTAGCTCTTTGTCTGCAAATATTTTTTTTTTTCCAAGCCTTAAACTCCCCCAGGGCAGGGTCTGTGTTTCTTCCATCGGACTCGAGATTCCCAAGGTAGAGCTATGGGGGTGCACCCAGGATAGGAATTGTCTCCCTCCCAGTGGACTGAGGGTCTTCCGAAGCCAGAGCTCCTTCATCAGACTGGTTATTCCCCAAGGACAACAATATGTCTCCCCCATCAGACTAGCTACTCTCAGAGGATAACACTGTCTCCCCCATCTGACTGAGTAGGGTCTGTATCGCCCACTCCAGCCAAGCCCCATCCCGGGCACAGCCAAATCTACACCATTTGGCACAGGGCAGCTTCTCCCTTAATCAAGGTTTGGATGATGGAAAAACTCCCCTATTCCTCCCATCCCAACCCCAGGGAGCCAAGCCAGAGAGGCCGCTGTGAGGGGCCACTGGGGGGCCTGTCCCAGGCCAGCGGAGCCCAGCCAGGCCTACAGGCTCCTCTCCCTGCCTGCCACCCCCACTGGGCAGCCCGGTGCCCCCTGACCCCATGGCCTTCCATCATGGGAGATCTATAACATTTACAATCCCAAAACAAAAGGCCCCGAGAGGCGAGGACAGAATTCATCTTCCCAGCTGACAAGCCCCGTTAATTAACGACTTGGAAATCGATGACGAGGAGGGACAGGCGGCAAATGACACCTCATCATGGCCAGGAGGAGGGAGGAAATGTCCGGGGACTGGCGGACACGCACCGCAGGGCTGGCCGGGCGCCTGGGAGAGCCACCACACCCATCTGTCACTGTCACTTCAAACGCAGTCGACTACCCCCCAACCCAGAAATTCTCATTTCCCACCGCAGCATACCCCCCAAGAAAAGGGTGCTATGTGCCCGAAGAGTGAAGGGAAAGTCATCATGGAGCGCCTACTATGGGCCAGGCATCGTGCTAGATGCTCTTCATTCATTGTAACCTCTTCCAACAGCTGTGAGAGGTAGGTTTTATTATGCCCATTTTAGGGATGGGAAAGTTGAGGGCTGGAGGAAAGTTGACCTAAGCCTGGGGCTGTGTTTTCAAATGCCTGTTACAGGTTGATGAAACCAGCTCTTGGATCTAAAGAAGCAACATGGTTAGAGAAAAGAGCTCTGGATTTGAGAACACAAGATCTGAAATGGAGGCCAGGCTCCATCCCCACTATCTTGGCAACACCAGACAAGTTACTTAATTTCTCTGTGCCTCAGTTTCCTCATCTGTAACAAAGGGAGAATAACCCCTACCTTACTTGTCAAAAAGAGCTAATCCCTACAGGTGAGCTTCGGAAGCCCTAAGGCTTACACTTGGATAAGGGTGCAGATGGTATTTTCCCATTACCAAGCCTGGTGGTCACCCCCATCCAAATCTAGGGCATGGGATGAAACGGGATGAGGAGCCAGAAGGCCTGGGCCAGAGTAGGGCAGGCTGACGGCCGGGGCAGAGGCTAGGCCTCAAAGATGTAAGGACAATAGGAAACAGGCCCCCTTGTGCCCTCCTGTGAGGAGCTGAATCTTTCTGTAAGGACAGAATAAAAGTACCCAATTCACGGGGTTGTTGTGAAGTTGAGACAAATTATATAAGGTTTTAGTATGGTCTGGCTTATAGTTTGGCATATTGGCAGACATCCTCAATAAATGTTAGAAAGTATGGTTGTTCTCCTAGTCCCTCTTCCTCTCCCAAACAAACGCTGTTTGAGATGTGATGTAGTAGGAGAAAAAGCAGGCGGAACTCCTACCTGACCCAGGACTCCATGCGGAAGACCCCACGGGAGGGGCATGGATCTTGTTCTCAGGGAAGAGTCCTGAAAATGGATCTAAACCAACACTTACCTTCTGCTGTGAGGAGCTCACCATTGGGACACAGACGGGGTTCTCTGGGAACCCAGAGGAGGAGAATGGTTCTGCCCAGATGAGATGCTGTCTGACCTGGATTGGAAGAATGAGTAGCAAGTCATCATGGCGGGGCATGGAGGGAAGGGGGCTTCGGCCAGAGCGGAAGGTCCCAGCCCAGTGCTGGCACACAGAAGACACCTCCCCTTTCTCCTTCCATCCAGCCCAGAGCTCAGCAGAGTTCCAGAGGTGTCTGGGGACCGTGGGGGTCCCTTGTGGCTGCAGGGGTATGAGGGGAGAGAGCCTGAAGGGGCGAGGGCCTAGAATGCCACACCACACTAGGAGCTTAGAGCCTCAGCTTATCTATAAAATGGGGCCAGATTCCAAAGAAGATATACAAATGGCAAATAAGCACATGGAAAAATATTCAACATCATTAGTCATTAGGGAAATGGAGATACCATTTCACCCTAGGTAAGATGGCTATAATTAAAAAAATAGTAATAATAAAGTAAAATAAATGTTGGCAAGGATGACTGGAACCCTTGTGCGTTGCTGTGGGAACCAAAATGGCACAGCCTCTACGGAAAACAGTTTGGAGCTTCTTCAAAAAGTTAAACATAAAATTACCATATGACCCAGCAATGCCACTGCTAGATATATACCCTAAAGGGCTACAAACAGGGACTCAAACAGATCGTTAGATGCCAATGTTCACTGCAGCGTTATTCCCGCTAGCCACAAAGATGGAAACAATTCAAGAGTCCACCAAGAAATGACTGGATAAACATGGTGCGGTGCGGTGTGGACATGCAAGGGAGTATTATTCAGCCACAGAAAGGAATAAAGTTAGGATTCATGCGACAACATGGATGAATCCTGAAGACACGATGCTAAGCGAAAGAGACCAGACACCAAAAGGATAACTATTGTCTAATCTCACTTATCTGAAGTATCTAATATAGAAAAATACACAGAGACAGGGGTGGAGCAGAGGTTCCCGGGGCTGTGGGGGGTGGAAAAGGGGAAGTTACTGCTTAGTGGGTGCGGGGTCTCTGCTTGGGGTGACGTACCAGTAGAGAGAGTGGTGATGGTCGTACAACGTTGTGACTTTAATGCCGCTGACGTGGGCACTTCCAAAGTGGTGACAATGGCAAATTTTATGTTGTATATTTTACCACCATTTTTTAAAAACTTAAAAAAAAAATCCAACTGGAAAACAAGTCAGGTCAAGCGCCTCTGTGGCAAGAATTCTGCTTTAGCTGTTTTCTTGGGCCTGCTCTAATACCAAGGGAGCCCTGCACTGGGTGGACCCTCTGAATTGAGGCTGGGAGAATGAACTGTACTCCCTGCCCCGACTTCTTTCCAGCTGCCCCCAAGGACCCCCCTTCCCCGGCCCAGGGCATGGGGCAAAGTTGGCCCGGCCTGGGCCGGCCTGGGCTTCCTCTGAGAGCAGATGGCTTCACTCTTCTCCTCTCCTTCCTCCTCTCTCCCCACCCCAGCCCCTTAAAGAAGAAGAGACCTTTCCAGAATACATCATCTCACCAGAGCTCTAAAATGTCAAATTTAAATTCATACTTGGTACCACCTTTGATTTCAAAGCGGATTACACCTCAGTGGTGAAAGGCGGACACAGCACAGGGCCTGAGCAGGCCTCCTGGGCCTCTGCTGGGCCCCGAAGCATTGTTAACTCCTTCCAATTCATTAGGTCTAATCCTAGTGGCGCTGAGTAAGGGGCCCTGGGCCGCACCCGGCACTCGGGACCATATGTGCCCATTGTCTCACTCATCCGCTAATCCAGCACCCGTTGCGGGCACCAGCCTACTAGAAAGGGCCGGGAGAGGTTCCTGGCCCTCAGTGAGGGGGCAGCCAGGGTCTGGTTCAGCTCTAAACCCCCCACAACTCCTCTGTGGAGTGGCCAGCTACAGGCATGACGCTGTGGGAAGGGAGAGGTTGGAGTCCTAGGAGAGGTGGACAGACAGACATCAACCATCCTGCTATGTTTCTCTTCCCCAATATACTCACTCACACGTACACACTCATTCACACCCTCTGTGACACACCTGCACACTCACTCCCATGCCACACGTCCACGGGCTCACACCATCCGACACCCAGTGGTGCACCCGTGCACGTCAGACACGTCCACACCTGCGTACCCTCAGTACACGCACACACCTCTACCCGTGCACACACTCAAGTTTACCTGGGTCACTCTGCAGAGTTGCCAGGTTTGTCTACAAAAAATAAATAATTAAAGAGTCCCTGGCATTTTTTTTTTTCCCTCTGACCTTTCCAATGTCCAGGATGTTAGAGCTGGACAGGACTTCAGAAAGAATGGAGTCACTGACTCACTTCCGGGGGGGGGGGGGGCAGAGCGTGGCCCGGTAGAGAAGGGAAGCCTGCCAGGAGTGGGGCCCAAAGCCCTGCAGCGAGCCGCTCTGTCCTCGCCAACTGGCTGACCTCGGGCAATTCTCTCAGTGCCACAGAACCCCTGCGCCCCAGACTACCCAGCACCTGTCCACAGGACTGTTAGGAGAAGATGAGACAGTGTTTGTCCAAGTGCTCTGTGAACGCAAAAGCACCCTACACAAGTGTGGAAATGGCACAGAAGGGTCCCTGGGGTCACCGCGAAGCAACAGCAATGGTAAAACCAGAACCCAGAGCTTTGGATGCTCTGCCTGGGCTCTCCGTTACTCGTGGCTTTTCAGGAGAGGGGGCGACAGCCCAGACCAGAGGGTCCAGGAGGCATGGGATAGACAGGCTCCAGCGGGTGCAGGGCTGCTTGCTCAGTCTGCTCCCAGGTGGAGATCTGGGTCTCAGCAGAGATCAGGGTTTTGGGGTGAAAAGAAGGAACTAGGTAGATCTGGCCACTGATCACTGCCTGGCTCCATGCTCCCAGGGCTCATGCCCTGGAGAGAATTCGCTGGAAAGCAGGCTGGCAGGGGGTGATATTCAGCTAGGAGAGAGGGCAGAGGCCACCATGTCATGGATGCTGTCCCCAAGGAGGAGACCTATGTATGTACAGCACCTACAGCCAACAACATGCAGAAGCACAGGACCATCTGTCCGTCAGTTTTTCTGGCCACCTGTCCACACTTAGAGGCGCAGAGGAGTGGGCAGATGTTATGGTTGGCCGCGGAGGGGTTGGTCCTGCTTCATCTGATGGTCTTCTCAGGCCAAGAAAAGAAATGTGCACATGTTGGAACCAGCTCCTCCCCGACAAGGGCCAATGACACTCATCTCTTCCCAAGTCCATGTTCAGTGACCTCACCTGGATAGCCTGAACCCCACGACGGTGGGAGCATTTACACCATGGAAATTGGCGAATGCTGCAAGTCGGGACTTTTCTTCCCCAAGAGCCAACCGCTAAATACTCACCAGCACACAACCGCACATTCCCTGCTCCCACGGGAAACCTTAGGCCTTGAGAGTGCCTTAAGCCCCAGTACGTTCAGCACCTGACCTCCCCACGCCAGCCAATGCCTCACCACCTTCTCCCACCTGGGAGCCTGTTTCCTCAACCTCAAAATTAGGGGAATAGTCATGGCACCTGGAGCAGGGCTGCTGGACCTCCAGTGTGCACGCGGATCACTGGAGGATCCTGTTTAGATGCAAATCCCGATTAAGTGTCCAGGGCAGGGCCCGGGAGCCTGCGGTTCTGACCAGTTGCGGGAGTTGCTGCCGCCGGTCCGTGGCCCACACTTTGAGGACAGGGGCTTACTTATTAACACTGAACCGCACCAGGCACAGGTGTTCAGGCTGCCTTGAATCCTGACCTCTGTGTGACCCCCCTCCTCGGCCAACCCTCCTAATGACTCATCATCCCTATTTGAACGCTCCTCCCAGACCTCGAACTCAGGGGTTCTGAAAGTTAGAACAAATGGTCAACTGAAAAGATTCACCACCTCATCCCGGACACTTCCCTCCAGCCTCATTCTCCCTGGCCACCATCTCTCTCCTGCCCAAGGCCAGCTGGTCACAACGACATTCCCCGGGAACATCCTCTGTTCCTTCTGGTTCTGCCACTCGAGCCAGCGCAGCACCTCTCCGGCCCCCATTTGTGGGTCCCCACCATCTCTAGCCTGAAGCCCCAAGGCTGCTACATGCCAGAACTCGACCCAGCCGTGGCCAGGCCCTGCTCCGCAGGAGTCCTCCGCCATACGCCAGCCTGCCCAAATCCCAGCTCAGCGCTGCAGGTCACTGTCCCCAGGAGGGGCCGACAGCATCCTGGCTGAGAATGTGCTCGAGTGTCCTCAACCCCTCTCTACTCCTTCAAGGGCAGCAGGGCAGCTACTCCCCCCAGGACCTGGCCTGCCCTCCCTTCTCTGAACACCCTCCTCGGGCACTTACTCCTGCACCACCCGAAGGGCTCTATTTCACTCCCCCACTAGACTAGGGGCTGTGTCTCCCCCATCAGACTAGGAGCTCTCCCCAGGGCAGCAGCTGTGACTCCACCATCAGACTGGAGACATCCCCCAGGACAGGGTCCATCTCCCACATGATATGAGGGAGACCTCCTGTCGGAGGCTGCGTCTCCCTGGCAGCCATAGGTCTCCTCCACCAACCTGGCGCAGGTAATACCATGCTTCCTGTTCCTGCTCCAGCTCCGTGCGAGGGACTTGGGCCTCCACCAGGGAAGCTTGGCTGAACCCCCTCCCATCTAGGCATCCTGGATCCTACCTTTTCCCAACTGAAGCTCTCCTGGGCCCAGCAGGACAGAGGAGAGAGAGAGAGACCACTGCAATCACTCGGGGCGGGGGGCTGCTTCCTGCCCAGGGCAGGGGCAGCCTGGAGTCCCGTCTCCTTTGCCACCCCTCATAGGCCCCCACCACCTGTTTCCAGCGCTGCCCCCTGATCCAGCACGCCAAAGGAGTCCAGGACTCCCATCAGACAAAGCCATTTGTTAATTAATTGCACTAATTAGCAGGGATGAGGCTGGACATCTGGACCCTCTCACGGGTGCATTCAGACCCTCAGCACACTCAGGCTGAGGATAGTCGCCCGGCAGGGACACCATCTCCAGCGTGCCGGAGCTGCCCCCCTCCACGGGCAGAGAGCACCCCACAGCACTCCAAAGGGAGAAGAAAAGCCAGATCAGCTTGGCATCAGGGAGCTCTAAATGGCATCCCCACCGAAGACCATCTCCCCCCTACCCTCACCTAGTCTCCTCCGGAGCAAGGAAGCAAGGGTGGAGGTGCTTTGCCCAGAGCAGGAAGGAACCCTTTTGTACCCTGACTCATCTCCCTGTTGACCCATTTACTGCTTGGCCCCCTTCATCCTCAACACCCAGGGACATGCACTGTCATCTCTATTTGAATGTTCCTCTAGGATCTCAAACGCAATGGTTCTAAAACAAAAGCAAAACCATAAAGATTCACCACACCTCCCACCCATTCATTTAATCACCCATTCAACAAATATTTATCAAGCACAGACTACGAGTCGGGCACCATGCCAGGCCCGAGCACATGCTATAACCAAAATGTGGCGTATACACACAATGGAATATTATTTGGCCATAAGAAGGAATGAGACTCTGATACCCCATACGACATACACGGACCTTTAAAGCATTATGTTATGTGAAATCAGCCAGCCACAGAAGGACAAATATTGCATGGCTCTACTTACAGGAGGTACCCAGATGAGGCAAATTCAGAGACAGAATGTAGTATAGGGGATACCAGGAGCTGGGGAGGGAGGAGAGGGGACGTTACTGGTTAATGGGTATGGAGTTTATGTTGGAGAGAAAAAGTACAGAACAGAGAAGGGAATGAAGAGAAGACTCGGTGACGAGTGCTGAGCAATGTAAAGAATTGCCGAGGCATCATAGTGTTCACCTGACTCTAATACAAGAGGGTACGTTAACTATACTGGGCTTTCAAAAAAGAAAAAGTATAGGATATAGACAGTGGTGATGGTTACAGGATGCTGCAGAAGTATCTCATGCGACTGAATCACAAACTTACAAATGATTAAAGTGATAAATATTATGTATATTTTACTACAGAAAAAATAACCAAAAAAAAAAGTCCCAGCCCTCATGGAGCTTAGACTCCAATGGAAGGAGACAGACACACCACAAAATAAGTAAAACATATGAAAAATGGTGACAAAGGGCTAAGTAAAGATATTAAGTCAGAGGAGAGAGCTACAGTATTAAATAATGGCCCTCATGCTCAAACCCTGCTATGGCTCCCAACTTCCCTCAGAGTCAAAGTCCTTGCAGTGACCCACCAGGACCACTTTATCTGCTCCCTTGCCCTCCCCTCTCCGACCTCACATCCCACCATGTTCCCCCTCTCTCATTCCACTGGCTTCACTGGCCTCCCTGCCTCTCCTTAAATCCTTCCAAATTGGCCTCGGGGCTTTGGCACAGCTGTGCCTTCTGCCCAGAAGTCTCTTCCCCCAGGATTCTGTATGGCTCACTGTGATCAGGTCCTTGCTTAGATGTTACCCCCTCCGTGAAGTCCTCCTTGACTACCCTGTTTTAAATTGAACCCATTTCCACAATACCATCTGTTCCCCCTTTCCTCATTCTTTTTTTCTGTAGCACTTATCACCACCTGATGCTGCTTCCTGTCTTTCTCCCTCCGCTGGGATGTAAGTTCCGTGAGGGCAGTCATTTTTGTCTGTTCACTTCTTACCCCCAGTGTTTAGAATAGTTCCTTGTACCTAGTCAGTCCTCTGTCAAACGAATAAATGAATCTACCAGGAACCAGAAATGAGGATGAAGCTCCCAGGGAAAGGGCAAGTAGAGGGAGAAAAAGGAAAAACAAAACCCTGACATTCATCTTAGCCTTTCTGTGAGCCGCACACCGCCCACTTCGGAGACTGATGCTCAGAAAGGTGAAGTAACTTGCCCAGGGTCACACAGCTTGAAAAAAGGGGAAAAGTAACTATGTCTGCTCCCAAACCTGTCGGATTCACCCTGTGCTGGATGACTTTTGTCATCCTCACTTCAGTTCCCTCCTCCCTTCTCCACGTAAGCCAACAAGCCCACTCCTCCCTCCCCCTACCCATTCCCACTGGGAATTCTGTGATGAAAACCCTGGCCCAGGGGTCTGGGTTCTATTACCAAGAACTCATGTGACCTTGAGCAAGTTCCTGCCCCCTCTCCACCCCCTCTGTACACACTTACTTCCTCATTGCTAAGTGCAGGGGCTGCATTGGAAGATCTCCTATTATCCCTCTGGGCCTGCTCTAAGCCCCAGGCACACGCCCCTCCAAGGCTCCCACTACAGTCAGTGCGCACGTCTGCGGCTCATGGGGGCGGGGCTTGCTGAGCTCTGGGGGGTGGAGCCCTGAGAAGAGATGGGGGCTGGGCTTGCCAGACTCCCTCTGGCAACAGAGATCAAGGTCAATGAAGCTTCGAGGGAATGAAGTGAATACACCTGAAAGCCACAAGCCTCAGCCGGGGGTTTTTGCCTGGAGACTGTGGGCCGGTCACTTGCTTCTTCTGATTGGACCGACCTTCTTTGGCCACACCCATTTTTCCAATTTTTGGTTTCCGCAGCTCCAGACGAAACCCACGTGGCTTTATCCCCCAATCTGTCTCTTTCAGGTTCTGGTTCAGTCTCCTCGACTGACACTGACGAATGGGGCTGTTGCAAACACCTGCCCAGAGCCCGGCAATAGGAAACACTCAATAAATGTTAGCTAATGTTGGTGATGGGGGAGGGTGGTGGGGTGAAGCTGAGCAGAGGGGATCCACCTTCTGCCCCCATTTCCAGACCTTGCAGCCTCAGCAGAAAGGACAGAAATTGGGGCTCAAGGGTGAAAAGCAGCTGAGTCTAAAAAGTAAGGTCACGAGAGGAAGGGGAAGGCTGGAGAAGGGAACAGAGTTTTGTGGGGCAGCTTTTATATGCTGAGTCGGCTCCTTTTGCACTCTGGGCCCGGGATGCCTACCTTCTGCTGAATGTCCACGCTCCTCCTTCACAGCTCCACACCGGATTTGCCATGATTTCTTTTCCCGTCTGTCTTTCCTGATGTGGAACTTCTTGGAGGAAGAGTGAGACCTTATCTCTGTTTGTGTCCCAGTGCCTTGCGCACACGAGGATGGGGTCACTTCATCCCCATTTTCTAGATCAGGAAATGACGCAGGAAAGTAAGAACCTTGCCCGGGTCATGCAGCTGCTGAGTGCTGTTGCTGGGATTAGGCCAGGTGATTCCACACGGAGGTGTGGGGTGGGGGTGGGAGGCAGGGGGTGCTTCTAAGAATAGAATCAGGGGAGGGAAGGTCCTCCCTGCGCATTGGGGATGTGTGACCTTACAGCCCCTTCATGATAAGGATTGCTGCCACCCTTACTGAGCACTTGCTGTATACCCTGTACGGCGCTAAGAGCTTCGCATACATTAATCTTGTTTCACCCTCCCAGCTCTTCTGGGAGGTAGGTCCTATTACTAGCCCCCATTTTGTAGGTGAGATCACTGAGGCTCAGGAAGACAAAGTGATCTGCCCATGATCACGTGGCTGGCAGAAGCAGAGTCAGGATTATAACTCAGCTCTTCCTGACTCCAAAGCCCATGCCTTGAGCTGCTACCCTGTTTTGCAGCCTTTAGGATAGGCACCAGTCACCCTGCCTCTCCTGGAATGCCCCAGTTCCCACAGTCTCATATTCTGAGACTCATCAATTGATTATTGACGGATGCATTTGTGGCCTGGCTCTAGGGCCTTTCAGTCAGGCCCTGGGCAAGGACAGGAATGGGGGGTGGAGGTAGGGGTCCTCCAACCCCAGGAAACGCCGTCAGGCTACCCTCACCCTAGCATGGCTGTTTCTGGCATTCACCACTGCCAACTCAACCCACCTTCCCTCCACCTCTGGATTTAAAGGCACAGTGACAATTAATCACCCAATGACATGGAGGGCAGGCTGCAGAGGAGTTAATTAATTAGGGAAATTTCTCCCAGCCCTTTGAAGGTGAAATGTGTGGGGAGGGGACAGGGCCAGGGACAGTTATTATTCAAGCTGAACAAGCTGACTCTGAGAGAAGTCTTCAAGAACAACTTCAGGGAAGCTTTGGAAGATGGAGACCTGACCAGGGTAGATCTGAGCATGCCCAAGACTGCCTCCTTAGCCCAGCTCTAGGGCTCCAGCCCCAGAGGGTGGGGCCCCTCCTTAGCTGATGGGCTGGGGCCATCCCTAGAGGCAGGAGGGCCTCTAGAAACCAAGGAGAATAAGAAAGGCAAAGCTCAGGGCGTCTAGCTGGCTCAGTCTGTAGAGTATGTGACTCTTGATCTCAGAGTCGTGAGTTCAAGCCCCACCTTGGGCGTGGAGCCTACTTACAATTAAAAAAAAGGGGGGGGGGCGCCTGGGTGGCTCAGTCGCTGGGCATCTGCCTTCGGCTCGGGTCATGATCTCGGGGTCCTGGGATCAAGTCCCGCATCGGGCTCCCTGCTCAGCGGGAAGCCTGCTTCTCCCTCTCCCACTCGCCCTGCTTGTGTTCCTGCTCTCGCTGTCTCTGTCTGTCAAATAAATAAATAAAATCTTTAAAAAAACGGAAGGGCAAAGCTGTTCCCTGTACCGCCCCACCAAATAAAAGCAGCCGATGAGATTGCATATGCCAAAGCCCCCCAAGAATGATTTGGGTGTTGTTTGTACAGCTTGGGTGCTCCAAACACACAGATAAATGGGAGGGCACTCTATCAGACCAGCCCAAGCTCAGGGAGGGAAATCAGGGAGGGGGGTCTGGTCACAGGAGTGGGGAGGGGGAGGATCTTCAGCCTCCTTCCTCCTCCACCACCTTGGCCTTGAAGGGTTGAACCTCTTGAGTTGGTGGGTCCCCCATGCTATCTCCACCAGGCTAGCTGGCTGCTCCTAGAGGCAGGGAGGGGCTGGCCCTCGGGAGCCCATTCTCACCTGTACATGGAGTGGGCAGGTGACTTGGTCAAGAGATTTAGGGCACTAGGAAGCTCCTTCCCCAAAATCGCACACCAGATATCATCCCTTGCACCATCAAGACTTGGAAATAAGAGAGACATTGGGGGGACAGAGGATGCTTAAGACCTGGTGCCTACCTCGAAGGAACCCACAGACCCTCTTATACCACTGACAGACAAGGTGGCGGTCTGAGCCCAAACACGGTAGCTGCGAAGCCCCATAGGAGTACAAAGGAAGCCCTGATTTATAACGATTGGGAGATGAAGAAAGACTCAAGGAGGGGCTGTCATCAGGGGTGAACAGCTGGAAAGAAAGCTGAAATTTCAACAGGCTAAGGGAGCAGAGCAGCCTGAACAAAGGAATGGAGGTGGCAACTTGCACCGCGCTTGTGGGGAAGGGTGGGTTGTTGAGCAGGGTGGCCACGATCTAGTGCAGATGCACAGGGGCGTGGGGAGGGCTGGGAATGAGGCCAGAGAATCAAGGTGGGCCCAGCAGTGGAGGGCCTTACCTGCCAGCCTTGGATATGATTCAAACGTGGTCGGAAGTCATGGGGGGTTTAAGGCAGGGCCTGCCACGGCGAGAGCTTGGGCTTTGCAAGGAGCACTCTGGCAGATGGGAGACAACAGCTTCATTGGTTGGGGAGGGCTGAGGCCAGATGGGAAACCTGTGGGGAGGCAGGTTTCATGGTCCAGGAGAGAGGTGATGATGGCTTCAGCTGGGAGATAGAGCAAAGGGGGAGGGAGCTATGGTTTATTGATCACCTACTATGTGCTGGCCACTGCACTGGGCACTTTTCATTCATCCTCTCCCTTCGTCGTGGAATTTTTATCATGCCCAGGCTTTGGGGGCAACTAGGGAACTAATGAAGTGAGGGTGAACAGGTTCTGCTCACCTGAGCAGGTGTCTTTCCTCCATCTCTCCTCTGCCCTCTCCCTTGAAATCTCCTTTGCATGCTGCAGAGAGTCAGGAGCCTGGGAACACTGTCTGTGCCCAACTCGGGGACCCCCATGGAGAAATTCCGAAAAACAATGCCACACAGCCCACACCACCCCCCCACCTATTCCCCCATCCCTGCCCCTCCAATCATTTGTACGACAGGAAGAGAACCTAATCCCGAATCTGAAAAACTATGTGATGGAGGATTTACAGTATTAGAAGGCAAACAGTGGCAGGTGTAATTAGGAGAAAAATTTGTCATGCTCTCGACTTGGGGAAGAGAAGGGAAGGTCTGGCATCACAATCTCCCCGGTGTTTACCCAGCGTGCGCACACACGCGGGGGAACGGGCGCTGGCCACGGGCAGATTAATATTTGATGCAAGGAAGAGAAACGCATGCTGTTCATGTTTATTTAGGATATTGTGAAATACAGTGAAATTTGCAATTTTATTGGATTTGGGGGGACGGTGTTTTGGAGAAGTCTTAAGCTGCATGGTAGGACACGCACAACTCTCTGGGGCATAGAGGCACCAGCTTTGGTGGTGAGCCCCCTGTGCCCCCCTTCCCAAATCCAAACTTGTAGTTCCATTTCCCTCCTGAAATCAGAGAGGATTGTCCCCAGAGGTATGGGTGGAATAAGACAGAAATCTCAGCTGGGCCTCTTAATTTGGAGTTTAGTGGCATGTGGCTGGCACAGAGAGAGGCTATCTCTGGGGGGTTCTTGTCAATTACAGGAGGGCTGGAAGCCATGGTCGGGCAGCTTTAGACACTGGTGACCGTGACCAGCTTGCAGGGTCAGGGTGGGAGGGGGACGCGGGGAGGGGTGGGGAGAAAGGGTTGAGTGAGATCAAGGGCTGATCTCTTTGTATTTGAGAAACTCGTTGACAGATAGAGCCCTAAAGGGCACGAGTCTGACCTGGCTCCTCTAGTCAAGGACTCAGCTCTTTCGCGTCCTTTCTCCACATTGTCACCTGGGCTCCCGCATCTCCACTGTTGGGGGGGGTGGCTCACAGTGCATTCCATTGCCGGACGCTGCCTGATGGGAAACTCTGTCTTACACATAGTTTCCAAGCTACCTGGGGAGAGAAGCATTATATCATAGAGTATGCCCTCATTTATGTTAAAATAAAGGGGATGAGAGAGAGAGAGATGATAGATGACAGATGATAGATTGATACGCTTGCCTATACATTATATTTCTGGAAGAAAACATGAAAATTGGTAACAGTGATTATTTCTGGAGAGGAAAACTGATAGCTTTCAATGAACCTGGGGAGCAGGGCAGGGGGAGAGACCTCCTTTTCACTATACACCTTTGACCAATTTGAATTTTTCATCATGTGCATGTAGTACTTTTTCCACAATAAAAATACTATTTACTTTTTAAAAAGAAAGTATTTTCTACTCAAAGAGCAGGCCAAGATAAAGAGGAAATAGTATGGTATGAAAAAGAAATAGGATGAGATGTAGGGGAGTAGATAAGATAAAGGACTACAGGGAAACTACAAATGCAACTGGAGAATTCACACCCTCACACACTCACTCACACACACACACGTCACATTGATCATTATTTGAACCAAAGTGTGTCTCTCTTTGGAGCTTCTACCCACTTTCCCACTGTGATGGTTCTACCAACTGGGTCACTCAGAAGTCCCTTCCTCTGCCCCCAGCAACCCCATCAGGTATTTGAGGACTGAACAAAACACCACTAGAACTGTGTCTGGCACCTATAAATATCCGAGCTGGGTTACATCGGGTTCCGGCCCCACCAAGACTTCTCCACCACATATGGCCCTCTTTTTCTCAAGGACATGCTCTCACGAGGCTGCCACCTCTGGCCTTGCCCCCAGGGCCAGTGCCCCCCTTGTGCAGGGAGCTCAGAGCTGGGCTGAGCCTTCTCCAGTGTGGGGCTGTCTCTGTAGTTGTCTCAGACTCTCTGACCTGGCCAGAGGCCCAACCATCACCAACAAACTACGGACCTCAGGAGGTTGATGGCCTCAGAGACTATCCGATCGTTACATTTTAAAAATGGGTAAACCGAGGCCCAGGACGAGCCAGGGACTGGCGTGAGATCGTGGAAGCAAGATCTGCTTTGTGTCTTCTTCTCCTCCCTCTGTGAGCCCTCTGGGATTCCTCCAGGATAGAACCTTGGGTGAGGTCTCTGGGAGAAGTGGGAGCGATGCTAGCCAGCCTAGGGTTGGAAGTGCCTGTTTCCAGTATAGACTGCAACCAAACCCAAAGAACTGGGCAAGCCAGATAGACAAGGTTAACTCAGGCTCGATGAGAAGACAGAAGCCAGGTAGGCATCAGCACGCAGCCCCCTAAGGGTGGGAAGTTGGTGGGGGCCTGGGTGGCTCAGTCGGTTAAGCATCCGATGCTTGATTTTGGCTTAGGTCATAAGCTCAGGGTCGTGAGATCGAGCCCCATGTCAGGCTCTCCGCTTGGCGCAGATTCTGCTTGTCCCTCCCCCTCTATTCCTCCCCCTGCTCCCCCCCCTGCTCTCTCTCTCTCTCTCTCTAACAAACAAATAAATAGTAAAATCCTTAAAAAAAAAAAAGAATGGGAAGGTGCCTATGCTGATGGCTTGCACGTGCCCATCTGTGTGTGTGTGTGTGTGGCGTGCGCGCATTCGTGAGCCCAGGTATGTGTCTGTGTGAGCGCAGAGATGTGTCTTTGTGCACATGTGAGTATCGGAGTATATGGAGCCTACTGCCCAGGGTGTGAGTGCGAGCGCGTGCACATGAGGCTCCCCACAGGCGTGCCAGCCCTCAGCGCGCTGACTTGCTGCGTTGGCCGGAAAGGCTGACTACTCCCCCAAACTGTAACCTGAGATTTTGTCTTTTTTTTCCTTTTGATTTCAATAATCCCTGTGCCAAGTCCATGGCATATAGTAGGTGCTCGATCAACATTCGCTGGACTCGACTGAATTGAGTTGAATTCAACTGAACTGGATTGAGTTTTCCTGGTGCATCTCTAGGCGTACAAGTCCGTACCAGGCACAGGAAACACCTATGTGCCACGTGGGCGAGCGCTCACGAGTGTCGGTGCAGGCATGTCTGGGGCCAGTCTCCATGTTTGCACGTGGGTCTGTGTGTCGTGACCATGCCCTGGTGCGAGTGAATGCACATTGTGAGGAGGGAACGTGCACGTGTGCACGCGCACATGTGTGTGTGTGCGTGCGTGCACACGCATGTGCCAGCTCCAACAGCCCTGTCGTGCGTGCAGGAAGCCCAGCCACTCCCTGGCTTCGGATCAGCCAGGTTCCTTCCCCGTAAACCTGGAGCAGCTAAAATTAGTATGAAAATGGTAGTGTTCGGTTAAAAGGAAGGGGGTGGGAAGAGACGAGGGTGCCCGTGAGTGCTATTTTATTTCTCAGTGAGAGGATAAAGTGATTTTTCCTACATAATTTTTGATGTAGAGGCTAAATTAGGCCGGAGGAGAGGGACAAAGCAACTTTTGCCCTCATTAGTATTCTGGCCGCGTTCACCCAGCCACGGCAGTTATGTATTTTTGCAAGTATGCATATAATTTATTGTGGAGAACACAATTTACATGGTAGTCGATGCCTGTTTTATAGCCTCACAAATAGATGTATGAACTCAAGCATATAATGGCCCAACCAGCAGGCGCAAATACGTTCTAAATCTTCTAAATGTGCTTCACAAAAATGTAACTGAGGAATATAAAACAGATCAATTCTTGCATGTTATATATTGGTTTTTGATTTACAAATCTAATCTGGGACATTTCTTCAGAAATGAGGGGATTTTTCCCCCTCCTCGCCCCCCCTCTTCTCCCACCAAGTACTCCATGCACAGACCTCGCCTGCTGGTCAGTTGCCTGCAGGCGCTGCACCTCCAGGCCATGCATGCGTGCCCACGCGTGTGCATGCGCCTGCCCAGCTCCCGCAGGTGCACACTAGCTCTGCTGGGAAGCTGCAGGCCTCGGTGGAAGGATGGAGTAATCTTTGCTTCCACCGTGTGACTTCCCCTGTTTAAAGCTGAAAATCGGGGAGGGGGGCTTCGGAGAGGACCGCACGGGCACGTGGCATCTCTCGGATCTTGTCCCCCGGGGCTCCTCCCTAAGCGACCTATTTTCTCTGGTTCCCACACGGGCTTCATGACTGACGAGAGCAGAAAAAGAAAGTGAGCGTCTTAGAAATGGAAATTAAACTCACGCTGGCGGAGTTCCATTTTTAATTCGTATTTTATTGAAAATATTTTTATCAATATATCTTCATGTACATGGTGTTGTTGTTGTTTTTTTTTAAGCCCATTCCATTAGTAGTTGAATGGACACATAGATTGTGGTATACTCCTAAAATGGAATACAACACAGCAAGGAAAATGAACACACTACGCATGCAACGTCGCAGGTAAATCTCACGCGCATAGTGTTAAATGCAAGAAGCCAGACCCAAAAGAGGACCTGCTGTGTGGTTTGATTTATATAAAGCCCAAAGCATGAACTGAACCAAACTATAGTGTTTAGAGATGGCAAAACTATCAGGGAAAGCAAGGAAGTACTCTCCATAAAAATCAGGATGGTGGCTATCCTTAGGGGATGTGGGGTTGGGTGAGGATAGGAGAGGGGCATCCGGGCAGCTAACAATGTTCTAATTCTTGCCTAGGTGATGGTTCCATGGGTGTTTCATTGGTGATAAATTTCCGAGCTGAGTATTTCTCTTTTTATTTGCTTCTCTGTACATATGTTATATTTTACAATAAAATCATTTAACAGAAACAGCCCAGGAGGGCTTATAATGGAAAGCAAATGCCCTTCCTCCCCCTCCTGTTCCCTGAAGGCAACTACTGGTGGCCATTCCTGGTTGTTTTCTCTCTATCTCTAAGAAAGGGTGTGGAGCTTCTTCTGAACCTCTCTGTCCATAACATTTTATAATCTTTTTGACTTCCATAAGGTCAGTAGTAATGTCTCTACATCCATTCCTGATTTTAATAATTTGGATCTTCTCACTTTTTTTCTTGGCCAGTCTTGCTAAAGGTCTGTCAATCTTGTCGATCTTTTCAGAGAACCAATGTTTGGTTTTGTTGATTTTTCACTATTTTTTCTTATTCCCTATTTCACTTATCGCCACTCCAATCTTTACGATTTTCATCCTTCTGCTTGCTTTGGATTTGGTTCACTCTTCTTCTTCTAGTAGAATGGAAAGTTAGGCCATTGATTTGAGATCTTCTCTTTTAATGTCGGCGTTTACAGCTATAAATTTCCCTCTCAGGATTGCTTTCCCTGCATCTCATAAACTTGGGAATGTTGTATTTTTGTTTCCATTCATCTCAAAGTACTTTCTCGTTTCCCTTGTGATTTCTTCTTTGATCCATCGGTTATTTAGGAGTGTGTTGTTTCCCACATATTTGTGAATTTTCCAAATTTCCTTCAGTTCTTGATTTCTAATTCTATTCCACTGTTGTCCGAGAATGTACTTTGTATGATTTCAATCTTTTTAAACTTATTGAGACTTGGTGTGTGGCCTAAGATATGCTCTTTGCTGGAAAACATTCCATGAGCACTTGGGAATGTGTATTCTGCAGTTGTTGGGTGGAATATTCTAGTAGATCAGTATTTGAAAATAGTGTCTGTTAGGTCTGGTTGGTTTCGAGTATTTTCCAAATCCTCTGTTTCCTTGCTGATCTTCTATCTAGTTCTGTCCATTACATCAGTGGAATTTTATATCTCGCCTACATGGTACTTACAATCGGCAAGTCACAGATTCAGTTTCAGGGCCCCACAACCCAGAAAGAGGGGAGAGCTTCAATTCTACTAAGGTGGCCACCCTGTTTCTGCTCCCCAATACAGAATGTTCTCCCTCACCAGCCCCCACAGTCCTGCAGCCTCGGGTCTTGGACTGCTGTGAATGCCCCCATCGATTTCAAATATGCCCCACATTCCTGGGGTTACTAACCCTCGTGGGGGCAAAGTAGAACTGAAAGACCTCTTAGAGACCATGCAGAGGTCAGTGCCCTCCTGGTACAGATGGTGAAACTGAGGCCCGGGGAGGGGAAGGGTCTTGTTCTAGGTGTCTTGGAGCTAGGTCTGCTGGCGTCCCATCACCCGTTCGGCTTACGCCACCATGAATGACCCACTGGTTCAAGAAAAAAGGGACCTGTTGAAGTCACCCCCTGTGTCATTTGCCATATGTAGTGCAGGGTGGTAATGAGCAGGGGCAGGATCAGAGGGGGGTGAGAGGAGCCTGTGTTGAATGGACATCCTAGCATACTTAGAAGATCTATGCTTCCATCCCAGACTCACTAGTCTGAGCTCGGTGACCTGGGGCAAGTCACTCTCTGAACTTCAGTTTCCTCTAGAAGCATCATGATCACTGCCATCGTTTACTGAGTCTTCACGGTGTGCCCAGTACTGTGTACTTATAATCTCATTCGATCCTCCCAACAGCCTTGGAAGAGGTAAGTAAGTTCCTCTGGAACAGGAGGAAACTTAGGCCCCATAAGCAAAATAACCCCCCTCCAAAGCCACAGGCATTCACCCATCACTCTCTTGGGGCTCCAAAGCTAGAGCACAGAGCTGCCCAGCCTCATGGCCTCCATTCAGCCACAGAGCATGGGTCCACATATTTGATGATGGATCTGCAGTTAGACCGAGATCCAGATAATCTTCATCACTGCTGTTACTGTTCATTTTGTTAGATGTGATCATGGCATGGTCAGTTATCAGTGAGAAGTACATTCTGAAGTATTTACACATGAAACGGCCCACTCTCTGGCATTGGCTTTCAGCCACCCCAGCAAAAAAAAAAAAAGGAAGGGACAGATGAAACAAGATGGGCAAAGCTGATAACTGTTGTAACTGAGCAACGGGCACTTAGGATTCATGAAACTTCTCTCTGGTTTTTAATGTTTGAAATGTTTCGAAATAAAGACACTAACAAAAACCCCCAGGGGTTCTGATTCCAGACCCCATGGATAGGAGAGTTGGTGGTTCTCAGATAAACTGGGACAAGTCCCATGGCCCTCAGTGTCCCCCAGGCCAGCAGGGTTCTGGGCTCCCAGTGGAGTTGGCTGTGTTGTCGGCAACACACATGTAGCTGTGTGACCACACATGTTTCTCTTCCTCCCCGAGGCACCTGGCAGACCTGAGAAAACAGGAAGCCAACCCCGAATCCCGAGGCCCCCTGTTCGCCCAGGAAGTCAGAGAAAGTCCTTTTCTCCCTTGACCCGGGAGAACTCTCATGGAGAAGAGATGGGAGAAGGAATGGAGGCCTTTGCTTTAAATAACAGACGGGCTAGATGAGAAGGCCCTTCAGTCCCCTTCCCAGACAAACACACCCAGCTGGGGGTCTCCACCTGCCAGGGAGGGGAGGGGTTGGAAGGCTCAAGCTGGACTTCCAGGCCTGTATTCATAGCCAGTGTCCCCATGGCAACAAGCTAGTTAGAGGGTCCTCAGCACAGCCCCCTGGGGCCACTTATCTGCCCCCCACCAGGAGGGCAGCTTTAATGGGCTACCCTGCCTTCCTCCCTACTCCCAGCGCTCGGGCCTTCCAAGGTGGCCCCACGCCCCCACCACCACCAATCTCCCTGGGGTACAGAGCCCAGGAGACAAAGGGCCCCCATCCCTGGCCAAACACACACACACACACACACACACACACACACACACGCACACGCACACGCACACGCACACGCACACACACAGCCTGGCTGCTCCTATCGGACAGCTCGGATCTGAGCAGAGATGCTCTGGGGTCAGTAGGAAGAAGGAGGCAAACACTTGTTCCCACACTCATCCATGCACTCACAGACTCCCACACTCATCCACACACTCACAGACTCCCTACCCACGGATTCACACAACCTGGCAAGTGTGAGCAGCCAGATCCCTCCCCCCCCACACACACACACATACAGGGAAAGTAGCTCCAGTCTGGGAAGGGTCTGGCTCCACCGCCAGGTATAATCACCCCAGTGTAGCAGTCCTGCTCTACCAGGTGCAATAGGGAAACTGAGGATCCTCTCGAGCCCCCCGTTTCTACATTAGGAATAATCAGACCAGCCAGCTATGCCCGTTGTAAAGGTTAAATTTGATCACAGGAATACAGTAGGCGCTCGCTTAATGCTTCCTTCTTCCTCCCACTGAACCTGGGCGGCTCTGTCTTTGGAAAGCTGTGCTGCGTTCCGGTTAGGTTTGGGAGTCAGGCAGCCTGGCAGGTGACTCTGGGCTCTGCTACTGATGAACCACCTGACCTAAGCAGCCACGTGACCTCTCAGAGCCCCGGTCTTCCCGTCCTCCAGAGGCTGTGAGGATTAAATGAGATAATAAAGCATTTAGTGCTGTGCTTGGCATGCTGTCGCTGTTGTAATAGTAGGAGTAATAATAACATTGACAACAAAACCATGATGCTGATGAAGGCCAGTGCGGCTTGACGAGAGATCTTCCTGTGTCCCCGGCTCTTTTTTGATGCATGAGCTCAGCTAATCCTCACAAGTCTGTGAGTGAGACAGAGTTCTCATCCCCATTTCACAGATGGGAAAATGGAGGAAGCGTTGCGAAACTCATTCAGGCCGTAGAGCTAGAAAGGGGGGAATTTCTAGCTTTCCTAGAAATTAGGAAATTTGACTTGTCCAACTCCCCATCAGATGGGGAAACTGAGGCCCAGAGCAGCACATGCTGGGAGTTGTCAGCATCTGGGTGGGCAGTGCTGCTTGCAAGATTTCCCTGCAGTCCCTGGGTTGAGGGGCAAGGATGGGTGATGTCCTCTCTTTGTCCTAAGAGGCTGCCAGAAAACTGTGCTGGAGGCAGGCGGGGCGAGATTGGGGAAGGGGAAGACAGTCCTCCGGCTGTCGCAGCAAATCCCTACTGGCTCAGTGGCTCAAACGGAGGGCATGTGTTCTCTCACAGTTCGAGATCCAGGAGTCTGAAATACAGGTGTCAGCAGGGTTGGCTCCTTCGGGAAGCTCTGAAGAAGCGTCTACTCCATGCTTCTCTCCTTACCTTCTTGTGGCGGCCAGAAACCCTTGGCTTCCAGCTGCTTTGCTCCAACCTCTGCCTCCTTGTTTCTCTGTGTCTCACATCTCTTTCTTTTTCTTGTAAGGACACGAGTCACTGGCTCAGGGGCCAACCCAATGGGTGACCTCATCTCAAGATCCTTAAACTAGTTACATCCTCAAAGATTCTATTTCCAAAGAAAGCCACAGTCACAGATACCGGGGGTTAGGTTTTGGACACATCCTTTTGGGGTAACACAATTCAACCCACTGTTGGGGCTCTCTGGGTCACCACGGAAGAGGGGAGACCAGTCGTGCCCCCAGATCTGACCCTATCCTCCTGGGCCCAGCCTGCTGGAGTTCCCACCCCATAACCAGTAACCCAAGACCAGTGCCGGCTACTGGCCAGGAGGGGCTGAGCCCGGATGTGTACCTGAGCACCAAGAGTTGGAGAGCACAGGACATCATTTGTGTGCTTCCCACATGCTGGGGACTATGCTGGGTGCTGGCAAGAAGTCAAAAAGGAAGCCCCGTTCCTGCTTAGGTACTCTCACGTCATCCATGATTAACTCATGGGGTTCTTTATGTACCATCATATCCGCCCCCCCACACACACACCCCTTAAGGATCTGAGGCAGCTTGCAAGAAACCCACAATAAGGTAAAACAAAACTGACATAAGTGGAGATGAAATTGAGACCAAGGGAAAATGTGCATAGAGATATCAGCATGGGTATCATCTACGAAGCACCTACGGTATGCAAGACACAGACAGGTGATTCCCATTTCTCAAGGGAAAAGGGAGCCTGGCCAGGGAAGAGACCGGTCATTTTAGAATTCTCGACTTTTAGATTTGGAAAAGCTCCTAGAAGTGCCTGAATTCAATCTTCGACACAAAGCCGAATGCCCTGTACTTCATTCACTCATTTGCTGTTTATTTAACAAAATTCTTATTGAGCACCTACTGTGTGCCCGCTAGTAAGCACTGACCAGACAGCCAGCTTGGACAGAACCGTCGCCATCCAGGACTGCTCCATCAATCTCTGCTCTGTATAAAGTACTCTCCAAGAGCTGACTCTCTGCTGGCTCCTGGCTGTCACCCAGACGGGAGCAGGACGCAGATGCAGAGGCTGGGATCCAGTCTATGGGGCCCTTTAGTGAGAGAGCATGGAGCCCAGGACCAATCCAGTGTTTCTGGAATGGGGGAGGGATTGGCAGGAACTCTCTGTACTATCTTCGCAGTGTTCCTGCAAATCTAAAATTACTCCAAAATAAATCTTGATTTAAAAAATTAAAAGACCATCGTATGAGTTTGTTATGAGAAAGATGTAGTAAGCACATTATAAGTACTGGTGATTATGACTTAATTGTCCCAGAATATTGGGATGGAGGTGTATAGTCTCATTTTTCAGCCCAGCCTCAGAGAAGTTCAGTGACTTGCCTGAGATCATACAGATAGCGTTAGGTGACGTTGGATTCGAACCCAGGCCTGAAACACTCCAAAAGCCACCGTCCTTCTATCACACTCTGCTTTCTCCAATATTTTCAGACTTTTCGGGAGAAGGAAATGACCGCCTGGCCAGGGGCAGTTCTGCTGGTTAGGATCTGAGCGTTATAATGATAATGATCAAACGTACTGCCCTGGGTTTTCACGGGTTGATCCTCCTCTACTGTTGGGATCGCCTCCTGCAGCCCAGCCAGCAACTCACTGCTCAGGCATCCATTCCAAAGACCAAACGGATGTCCACCTTCCGCTCCCTGATTCCGGTTTCCTGAGCTGACCCATCTGATTTGGCCACTGTCCTCTTTACCTTACATGAGGGGCTCAGAATGGGTGGGGGGCTCTGGGTGGCACCTTAGAGCTCAGCCATTCTCTTCCTCTGGGGTTTGGACAGCGAGGTGTTGTTCATGCACCGGGAGTCACCTTTGGAGCAGCCTCATCTGGCTTCCTGAAGGGGACAGGGAGAGCATGGCCCGGGCCGCTGGGATGTCCCCAAATCAGAAGACATAGCATTCAGTCTTGGTGACTCTGCAGGAGTGGGGTCATGGGCAGTCCTTTGGCCTTCCTAAGCCTCAGTTTCTTCATTTGTCACACAGGGAGACTGATAACAATACTTCCTGTCCCGACCTACCTCGCAAGCAGAGTCACAAATGAGACAAGATGCCACAGCTCTGACCCCCCACAGTCCCTTATACTTCCCTATAATAGAGCACATCCCACATAGGACTGTAACACCAATTTTCTTGTATCACCTTTCCCCACCAAAGACTGAGATTTTTTCTGGGGCAGCAACTATGTTTTATTTACCTTTACATCTCCAGTGCCTAATAAGATTAATGGTAGAAAACACTTACATAGCACTTACTCTGGGCCAGGATCAACCCTGTGAGGTAGATACTATTATTTTCCCTATTTTATCGAGGAGGAAGTTAAGGCACAGAGAAATGTCTGGAGCTTTACCTGGCACATAAAAAGTGTCCAATATCTGTTTTTGTTAGAGACATGGAAGGAAGCATAGGTGAATTAATGAATGGATTGGTGGATGGATCAGTGGATGGATGGGCAGACAGATTGGTGGAGGAATGAGTGTATCCCTGATGGTGGCTGAGTAGGGATGAGTGGGCATGTGGAAGGATGAATGAATGAGTGGAAGGGTGGATGGATAGATGGATGGATGGATGGATGGATGGATGGACGGATGGATAGGTAGGTAGGTGGGTGGATGGGTGGATGAGTGAAGTGATGAGTGGATGGATGGATGAATGGATTGATGGAAGGATGAATGGGTAGGTATATAAAAGGATGGGTGGTTAGGTGTATAGGGGTGTGCAGACAGATTGGTAGATGGGTGAGTGGGTAGGAGTGGGTGGGCATGTGGAAGGATGGATTGGTGACTGGCAAGGGTGGGTGCATGGATGGCTGGCTGGATGGGTGGATGAGTGTGTAGGTAGGTAGATGGAAAGATTATGGACCTATGGATGAGTGAGTGAATGGATGGATGAGTGAGTGGATGGGTGGATGATGGCATGGATAATGGTTCAGAAAATGTTTATGTTATCAAGTCCTGAGAGTGGGGAACTAACCTGGCAGCCATTTAAAAGGTGTAGGCATTTAGAAATAGCAAAGAAACCTCCTCACCCTAATGGTGGGAAGACACTGGGAGCAGGAGTCCCCCCCACCCCAGATCCTTGGGCAGGTGCCATCTCCTCCCCTCCCCCACACCCGCCCCTGACACCGCCCCGGGGCAGCCCCCCACTCCGCCAGCGGATGAAAGGTTGGCAGAAGCAGCGGGTGGGCGGGCGGCTTGTTCCCTCATTGTAGGCAGCGGTAACCTTCCTCCCGGCTGCTTGTTCTGCGTAATGTTACACTTGTCTTCCCGCAACACTTGGATACCCGAGCCAATTTTGTCATGCAAATGAATTCAGCCCATTGTAAATCCTGCGGAGGGAGCGGTCTCTGAGCCAGCAGGGGCGGGGCTGAGCTGGGGGGTGGGTGGCTTCCCCGCTGCCCCCCTGCACTGCCCCAGAGGAAGGGGCTCTCTACCTTTGCTGTGGCCTCTGGCCCTTCCACTCCAGAATCCCAGACCGTTAGAGCCAGATCAGGCTTTAGAGATGGATCATCTCCGATTACAGGCTAATAATCTGAGGCCCAGAGAGAGCCCGTGATTTAACACAGACACACAGCAGGTTAGCCAGGACTCCGTCAAATCTCCTGATCCTTAGCTAGAATTCTCTCCACTAGGTTGAACTGTCCCTGCCATTTTCCTCATTCAGAGCCCACTGGCCACCAGGATGGCCTAAATCTCCCCCTCCACCCAATCTAAACTGCAGGATGACTCTAAGGCCTTGCAGGGGCCAGGACCCCCTGGAAGCTAGCTCTGTCACAAGGAGCAAAATTGAAACGTGGACAAGGGACATGTCTGGCCCGGAGAGGCAGGAAGGTCGAGGGAACAGTCCATAGGTCTAGGCAGGTGAAGCTATGTCCAGGGATGTTGGCCACAGCAAGGTTGGGCCGATGGGTATTTGTGCTGGGGAACACGGATGGGGTGCAAATGCCAGGTGTCCTGGGGGAATGGGGTAACCGGGTGATGGCCATTAAGGAGGGCATGTGATGTAATGAGCACTGGGTGTTATATGCAACTGATGAATAACTGAACTCTACCTCTGAAACTAATGATCTACTATATGTTAATTAATTGAATTTAAATAAAATAAAATTATTTTTAAAAATGCTAGGTGTCTTGCCAAGGAGGGCAGGCTGGATGGATGCCATGATATCATCGTCAGCAAAAGCAAGAAAGAGCAGTAGGAGTGCCTGGACACCAGGAGACAATGAGTGACCAAAACCATAGAGCTTCCTGGGAACTCAAGGAGGGTGAGCCCTGCAGGTGAGCTCCCCCCCGCCCCCCGCGAGAAGGGCAAGGACAGAGGCACCACAATACACTGGCCCTAACCAGAATGCTGGCGGCATGAGGGGCTGCGGGGGAGGAAGGGAGAAATGGCTTCTGTTTCAAGGCTGCCACATGCCAGGCCCATTATGCCATCCTCAGGTAATTCTTGCAGTACTTCTGTGAGGTAGATGTTGTCCCCACTTTATAGATTAGAAAACTGAGTCGAGGGAGATTACACTCCTGGCTCCCAAGGCCACACAGCTTGAGGTGGAGATTTGAATCTCAGTCCACAAGAGCCAGGCATTCCAGAGTCTATGTTCCTTCCGCTCGGCGTTCTGTCACTTCTGCCACATTCTGCCATCAGGAATCAGTCTCTCATTGAACCGGTGACAGTTGAGGAAGGCAGGGTTGAGGAGGGTAGCAGTCACTGGCAGAGCCCGAATTTCCAGGAGGTGGAAGTTGAAAGCTATTTGGAACCCGTGGGGGCTCCCAGCGATGCACTGGATAAGGCCCTGTCTCCTCCCCCTGACATTTAAGGCCCAGCCCAACCTGCCCACCCCCAACACCCAGCTCTCGACGTCCATGCCATGGTCCTCCTTGCCTCCAGATCTTTGTACAGGCTGTTCCCTCTGCTTGGAATGCCCCTACCACCTTGTCTACCTTCTGATCTTGAAGCTTTGATTCAGTTGTCCCCTGGACCCTCCTTTCCTTACCCTGTTGGCTCCCTCTCCAAGTTGACATTGACAATCTTCCTCGCTAGTCCTGGAGTGCCAGGCGGCATATTACCCACCCAACACCGTGCCTAGGGCATGGTACGTGTTGCCTAACAGAAGGAAGAAGGAGGGAAGGGCGGAAGGGAGGAAGGGAAGGTCTGTGAACCCCAAAGATATGGGGCAGATGGAGAGTGATGAATCCTGACTCTGGAGTCAGGGAATCCTGGATTTAAGTCCCGGTTCTGATTTACTAACTTTGTGATCTAAAGCCTGTTACTATGCCTCTCCGGGTCTTCATCTCCTCGCTGTAAACTGGGGATGGTGACACCCTCCTCTTAGGGCATTAAGGAGGCCCAAAGCTAGTAAGGATGACAGAAGACAGGTATGACTTGTGGCATGTAGGCAGTGCTCAATGGATGCTGAGTCCCTTACCCTACCCTCTGCCCAGTTTCCGACTCTGGCCAAGTGCCCATGAGGGGTGCGTGGGGCAATGCTGGGGCTCCGCTACACCAGGAGAAGCTGTGTCTGGTGGCTCCCCATTGTCCACACTGCAGACTCTGTGGCCCGCGACCCTAAGGTGACCATATTCCCCCATAAGCATACCCTGCCTGGGGCCCCTCCTCCTGACCTGACTGCCCTAACCCCCCATAGCTAAATCCCTATGTTGTTGACCCTGGCCCTTCTCAGTTGGCCTGAGCCAACCAAATGCAGGAGATCAATCAACTGCTAAAGTGTTCACATTCCTGAGCCTGGCCCAGGTCATTCCACATAAGCTGCAGACCTGAATGGCCTCAGCTATGGGCTCAGGGCCCCTGGGGTCAGGGGCAGGGCCTTGGGTCCTCTCTGCCTGCCATGGCTACAAGCACCAGTGTTCTCTCCTGGCTGGCCAGCCTCCCAGGCAGAAACCGAAGCCACTCCCCAAGAGCTGTGAGCCACTGTCCTTTGTCCAGCTTTGCCTGGGACCTGCTGTGTGCCCTGGGCCAGTCCTTTCCTTCTCTGGGCCTGTTTCTCATCAGCCAACTGAGAAGGATGGGCTCAGGAAACACCAAGGCCTCACCTTTTTGAGAGAAGATAAGAATAAAGCATTCGCTTACAGCCGAGACACCTCCCCCCAGAAGCCCCCCGCCCCACAGGCTTGGCCAGATGCCGGAGGACACACTGGGCCTGAGAGACACAGAGGGACAGCAACTGTGAAGGTAATAACAGGTTTACTGAGCACTGAGTATGTCCAGGCGTTGTGCTAACAAACTTTCTTAAATAAATGTTCTCATCTGTCCTTACAACCACCCCACGAGGCAGGCGACATTATTATCCACTATTTCACAGACGGGAGAAGGGCCGGAGAGAGAGAGCCCCCCGCCCCCAGGCTACACAGAGCCCTCTTCTGCAGACCCCAGCCTCCACTCTCAGTATATGGCTTGATCCCAGCCTGGCTTTAGGACTTGGCTTAAGGACATATATGAGCCTCTCTGCCTAGATGTATCCACTCCACTTTGCTGGCTTTTTGGGGAAAGTGGGAGGTAGAAGGAGGGTGGCTCCGTGGTAGATGGAGGGAAGGAGATGGCCAGTGGGTTTACACAGAGAACACACCTGCGGCATTCCACAGCACCTGGCGCCTCACGGGCACTCCAAAAGAATGTGCTAGAGGAAGGGAGGAGCGGAGGGAGAGAGGCCCACAGGTCCTAGGTGCTAAGGGAGCATAAGCCCCCCCTTCACCCCTCCCAGCACGTGCGGGGACAGTGATCTGCGTTAAGGGAAGCTTGCCTCTCACTGACTCCCCCTGTGAGGCACCAACCAAGGTGGAAGCTGCCAGAATCCGAAGAACCCGCTCTGCCCCCCCTCACTGCAAGGCCTCAAGCACATTGGTCCCCTTCTCTGGACCTCATCTGGACCAAAGAACTGCCTCCACCCCCCCACACACACACACCTCGGTGCCACAAACCCTGCAGCTCAGCGAGCCCCGGGGCCACCCCCTCGCACAGGGTGGGGGGCGCCCTCTGAGTTCCCGGGGGCGGGGGGGGGGTGGGGGGGCCGAGGACAGAGCCCCTGGGGCAGCGCACACTGGGCTGCCCGGTCCCGCCGCCGCCTTTCGCTTTCGGGGGCATAACGTAGGCCCTGAGCAGCCGCCCAGGTCACTCAATCCCAGCCGGTCTGCGGAGGCAGAGATAGTCCTTAATGAGAAGGGCCCAGGCTTTATCTGCTTTCTGCTTCAGCCATTATGTCCCCCAGTCTATAGACACGCAGTTACCTCTGACAATAATGCTCAGAGGCAACAAATGCTGATGAGCTTTCTCCGCGGTCCGCACAATAAGTCTATCAAAACAACCTCGGAAAATTATGAACCCCCGTGACAGACAAATACAACCAGCTTCGGCGCAAATTCAGAGCCCCCAATGCTGCGTTTCTTCTAATTCTTCAGGCCTCCCTTATCTCTGCTGTTCCTCTTCTGGTGGGAAGATAACAGTAATTCTTCTCCGCGCTGGGGTTTGTTTTTTTTTTTTTTTCCCCTCTCCCTCCCCCCCTTGCTTTTTTTTTTTTTCCACCCACTGAGTGAGATGTTTTCCGTGTCTTTCTGCTTGCTAAAGATAAAGGGTTAAAGACCAACTTATGTTGGGTGCTGGGGAAGGGGGGAGGGGGCACGGGAGAGGGGGAAAAAGTAATCAGCATTCAAGAGATTGCTATCGGAGAATCCGCACAGAGAACAGTAATTTTGCTGGCTTCGGCGAGGGCTCTCTCCACTCCCCCCCCCTTTTTTTTATGAATGCACATAATGCCTGGAGTGTTGGGGGCAGATAAAAGAATTAGCAGCCGCCAGGGGGACGGAGGCCCAGAGAACAGGGGAGAATTAGAATGTCTATCTTTGTCTCTTCCGGCTCATCCAGCCAGCCGAGGCTCCCGGCTCGTAAACAATTTAATCTTTTTGCTACAGTTAAAATACAAAGACAGCAAGCCTCCTTCTTCCAAATGGAAAAGGGAGGAGGAGCAGAACAGGAGGAGGATGGGGGGGGCCGGGGGGGCACGCAGGACTAGGGGGAGCAGATAGGAAAGGGCTGACGCCACAAACTTTTCTGCTGCTGGCTTAACCCCTTGGCCTTGAGACCTCAGAACTCCCCCCACACCCATGCTGTCCCCACAGGGGACACAGCCTAGACCTGGTTTGGTTCAGCTCACCTCCGGCCCTGGAGGTGCACCCGTTGGGGGGGAGCGGCGGGGGGTGGAGTCTTGTGCCTGTCAAAGGTCCCTGGTCCTTGTCTTCCAGGGAGGTGACAGCTGTTGGCCTTTCATCCCATGCTTCTTCCCTAGGTCTTCCCACAGTCAAGGCCTTTCTTTGTTCCTCCTCTACTTCTTGCCTCTCCTGCCCCTGGCTCCTTCTAGGCTCTGAGGAGGGCTCTCAAGTCGTGCAAAACAAGCATGTCTTCTCTTCCCCATCTCTTCCCCACCAGGCTGCAAGCTTCCTGACAGAGGAAGGATCTACTGTGGCGACTGAGGCACTGTGCTCCTGCACAGGGCAGGGATGGGGCTCTCTGCCTAGAACAGGGCTCCAGCTCTCCATCTACTGCCTAAGACCAGCGATGGAGAGAAGCAGAGACGGGATCTAAAAGATGCTCCTTCTCTCTCCCTCCCGTTCTCCCTCTCTCTCTCTTTCACACACACACACACACACACACACACACACACACACACACACACACACATCTGCATACACACTGGGAGAACAGAATTCTAGGGAAGAACACAGCCTAGAAAGAGGAGAAGCCCTTCGCAAAGGACAGATCGTTTTGAGGGGCCTGAAAAGAAGCCTTCTGAAAGGCACTAGGGACAGACTGTGGGGGTGGGGTCCCTGCAACCCAGGGCGGCCAGCGGTCCAGGCCACTGACCAGAGGACATCCTCAAGGCAATCCAAACAGCCAGTGTCCCCCAAGTGCCACACTGTGGCCACTTCTAGCCATTCCAGCTGGAACTTGTCCCATGCAACATAAAAACACCAATTTTCATAGGGTCTGGTTGGAAGCTGGTTCCTCCTCCTCTGCCCTTGTCTCTCCGGCAGGGTGCCAATCCCAGTGTATTGGCATTGAATCCACTGCCCTCTCTTGCTAAAAAGGGCCAGGGCCAGGGCCAGGTCTTCCCTAGGCCTGGATGCCCATGCCAGCACAGAGCCTAGTCAAGCTGGATGAATGTTTGCTGAGCGATTTGGTGGGTGGCGAGATGAATGAATGAATGAAGTCAAATGGAACAGGGCAGGGGAAGAGGGTGGGGGAGGGGAGACCTTCTGTGAGCACCAGGCACCCACTTGAAGAGGGGTCGTTCAGGAGAAGGATGGGGGGACGAGGGCCCAGAAGAAGAATGGGGTTGGCCCAAGAGCTGGGCCTCTCTACCCAGGCTCCACCAGCCAAAGCCATTAGTCAATGAAGGGAACCAAGGCAGTGATCTAGACTCAGACAGTTGTATCCTTGCTGGAGCTTAGCCACATTAAGAGAATTCCCTGATCCCTTGGCTTGGGCCCTTTCCAGGAAGGCATGAAGTAAAAGCATGGGCTTTGCGGTCAGAAGATCTGGGGTCACCTCTCAGCTCCTCCACGTATTAGCTGTGTAAACTCAAGCAGGTCAATGTCTCTGAGCCTCAGTCCCCATCTGTTTAGTAGAAACAACAATGATCTGTGCCTTACAGGGTTGGGTTAGCACATGGTAGGGACCCATTATGTACTGGTCACTCTGAGGAGAAGAAGCAATGCCTTGTAATGACAAGTGTAACAGACACAATAAACCAAGGACGCCAAAAACATAAAAACATCTCAAATCTCCACGAAGAAGCTTTCACTCACTCACTCTTTTTTTTTTTTTAAGTTACTCCTCCTACCTTTGCACTTTATCTTAGCCCAGCCATGTTGTGGGGGATAAAGCTGTTTTCTCCAACCCCTGCGTCCCCTCCCAAGGCTGGCGAGGGGATGCTCAGGAGAAGCTCTTTGGAGGCTCTAAATTTTCATCCTTCCTCACCCTGACCCAAGTGTTATCCTGAAAATGACCCCCAGTGTAGCTGAGGAGACATGGGAGTGGAACACAAGGTGTGAACGTAGGTTTTTATAAACAACGTTCAAATAATAATATTTAGTGTTTATTTTATTTTCAAATGTACATTAAACTTATATAATCTTGGTCATGTCTTAAGCCAGGGTATCCCAAATTGTCCACATGTCAGAATCATTTTGGGCAACTTTAAAAAATACTGAATTTTGAACCCAAGCCTGGAGATTCTAAATCAATTTGTTGCGGGGGGCGGGGCGCAGATTTCAGAAGCTGGGAGTGGGAAAGTGGATTTTTTTAAAGATCCCACGTGGTTCCATTGAAGAGCGTAATTCAGGGTCTGCTGTCTTTACCCCACACACACACAAAAATAGGTTTCATTTTATTCATCGATTCAGCAAGTACTTTCTGAGCACCTGCTATCTTCATGTGCGTTGCGGAAGGGAAGAGGAGAAAAAGAAGCCAAAAAACCCACCGGGCAAAAGAAAGCAAAAGAAAGCAAGATCTACCTGCCAGTACCAGATTCCCCACTCCCCAGCCTCCATCCAAAAACCCACCCAGCACTGATTTCTTTCTCCTACTGATATCTGTGGGGTTAGTGCCCCTTCTCCACTTAGGAACAGAGCAAGAATATACATCTACTAAGTGCCAACCACTGCCTCGAGGAGTTAACTATACACACGATCTCAGCTAACCCTCATAAAACCCTTGTGTGGTAGCCATTATTGCTTGTCTATTATTAACGAGGAAACAGAGGCACAAACAGAACTGAGGAATTCACTTCAGTTCAGTTCACAAAGCTAGCACGGGGCAGGGTCCTCTCCCTGCTCACCATCATCCAACTGTGAGCTGTTTAAGTGCAGGGTCTTGGAATTCTATTTCTTTGACATTAATCACAGTGCCTAGCATTCAATCATTCGGCCACCCACTCAGAACACTGATAAACCACCCACTGGGTGCAAGGCACTTAACTGTGGGGATAAGGAATGCAGAGAAGTGCAGAGTTTTGGAGGGGAACTCGGGCAACCACACAAATAATTTGGAGACAAGGTTTGAGTCTATCCCAGGAGAGGGGCCGCAGCAAGTTATCAAGAGTTCAGTAGAGATTCCTTCCAGCTTCAGGGACTCAGAATGCCTTGGCAAACACTGAGGTCTTATTTCATCAGAGAGGTGAAGCACCTCACCCAAGGTCACACAGCTGGGTGCGCCATAAATATGGGAGGAATCGAATGAGATTATTCACTAACTCCAATTACATCTTAACCACTAATAACTTGGCTCGGGCTCCCCTAATGGGATTTCCTCCTTGGACATCAGCCTTCCCTCCCCCCTTCCACTGACATCGGCCAATTAGAGAAGGGCAGGTGCTGTGATTGGGGTCATGGTGAGAGGAGATAGAGAGGAGCACAGCTCGCCCCATCCAAGGCTGAGAGGGAGGTGAGCAGTTTCAGGTGCTCACAGCCTCTTGTGATGAAGAGTCTGAGAGAAGCTCACCTAGGTGGAGAGAGGGGCAAACTTGGAAGTCCAGTTCCCCGAACAGGAACGCCCAGGGAGGACACCTGCTTTGCACACAGCACCCTTCACGCTCCGTGTCGGGGACCTACAGGCGTGAGGCAGAGAGACATTTAGGCAGACCAGCAGACCTGAAGTCAAGGACAAGGAGAGGGGAAATACCCCCCAAGAAATACACATACGCCTGAGAATAAACCAGGTACCGCGACACACAGAGCCACAAAACTAGCTTCGGAGAGATGCGCAGAGACGCAGAAGGGTGCAAGCAGACACAAAAGGATTCTTGGGCAGAGTCCGACACCCACCCACTTACTCCACAGAAATGTATGAGGCGTCCACTACAGGCAGGCACAGGGAGATAAAAGACAGTCTTTGCCCCCACAGAGCTCATGGTCTGGTGGGAGAGAGCCAGCATGAAAATGGCAACGACAATACAGTGAGCAAAAACCACAAAGATGAAAAGAAGTCCAGAAAAGCACAAAAAGACAGCCTGAGAGAAAAAGACACAAAGAGAAACCCAGAGGTGCTGAGGAGGACGGCAGAAGCGGAGACACACAGAAGTGCTTAGAGAGAGCAGGGGAAAGAGGCAGCCACTGATGTGCACGCACGCACGCACATGCGCACGTACACCACCGCCCTGGCCTTGCGGGAGTACAGACGGCAGACCCAAAGCTTTCTCCTGTGAGGAGGTGGGAGTGGGGCTGAAGGAGAGCTAAGCTTTCTCCTTCAGGGGTGCAGCAGGCTCAGGTGGGGGGTGGGCAGCCAGGCCCTGCTGAAGGCAAACAAGGTCCACAGATGTGTGGGCAGATGACAGGGAGATGGTAGCTGCTGGGGCTGCCTCCCATCCCCCAACCGTCCTGGGAACCAAGGCTGAGGGCCCAGCTCCTGCAGTCTCCGTGATGACCATGCCAGGGTCAGCAGCCCCCTTCTCCAAATCGAGAGCTCTTCAGTTGGCCCAGTGCAGAGTAAGGGGCTCTCCTGGCCTTAGGAAAGTCCCCAGTCACTTGATCTGGAACCATGGAGTCCTTAGAGCCAACATTCTTTGGGTCTAACTTCAATCCCTCCTCCTGCAGCTTAAGTCCAATTCCAATGGTACCGAGCAGGAGTTCAAGGCCACAGGGCTTGTGTGTGCAGGCTGTCTGCTTCACTCTGATCCCCGGCTTAGAAGCCTGGCCCACTGGCCCTCACCCGAAGTAGCACCCCCTCAGAGAGGCTGCAGGCCCAGCTCTATCATACAGAGGAAGAGTCAAGGTAGGGGAACTTGCCCAAAGATTTCTCGGAGGTGGATTTGGAATGCTGTCCTGGCTGGATAAAGCACACCCCTCCCCCGACCCCAGCACCTGGCCAACGCTGTGGTCCCTGGCAGGTGTGAACACAGCCCACACACAGGGGGCTGAAACTGGTTTGGGTGCGGTCTTAGGGGTGAGAAGGAGGACATGAGCCTGCCCCAGCCAGCCCCACACAGCCCCACCTCATGGCACAGGGTCGGACACCAACAAGCCACCCTGCCCTTTGCTTGCCCCCTCCCACCGCCTGAGCCCTTCCTCCCCGCATTTGCTCGGACTCCTCCTGGGCACCGAGTTGCCCTGTCCGTTCAACAGATGTCTGTTGAGGACCTCCTTACTGGGATGCATTGGTGACAAAAACCCACAAAACTCCCCCAAGGAGCTGGTAGGTGGGCGAGGGAGACCGACCCAGGGTAAATAACCCATGCAGGGCTCCATCAGGGCACCGCGCGCGAGAAAGAGGCAAGAGGCGGGCGACGGGCACACCGTCTCCTCCCCACTCCGTCCTGCTCAACATCAGGGCCTCTCCAGCCACCTGTGCCCCCAACCGCGCCCTCCACGCTGCCCTCTCCTACCGACCACCGCCCTGCCTGGGCATCCCTCGCCCCAGCCCTTCCGACGCTGCGATTCCCCGCGCACCCCGCGGGCCTCTAGCCCACCCCGACCCTGACCCCGACCCCCGCGCCGAGCCCGCGCGGCTGGCCTCCACCCGGCCTCCCTCCACCCGGCCTCCCTCCACCCCTCGGGCGGCTCAGCTCGGCCGCCGGGTGCGCGCTGGTCCTGCCCAGAGAGCGTGCGCGCCGTCCGCTCCCGGGGGCGCGCGGGCGGGGGCGCGCGCCATGGCCTCCCGATGTGCTCGGTGCGCAGGGCCTGCTCCCCGGATGTTAAGTGCGGGGCCCAGACTTAAGCAGTGATTGAGGCTGCCTAGGAAGAAAGGGAAGGCCAAACAGCCTGTTTATTTCCCTCCCTCCACTAGCCCCATCACACACACGCACACAGGCACACGCGCACACACGCACACCTCCTACTTGGAAAAGAGGGAAAGCGTGAGAGAGAAGGGGGGGGGCACACAAAAACTAAACCAAACCTCTCTGCAATTAGGAGAGCCGGCTGGGGGAAAAAAGATATGTATTAAATGGATGTTTCTGCACAAAAACCCCAGGCTGACAACATCTCTGGCCTTGTAAGGGGGAAATGACGTGCCTCGGTGTTTACATAGCCGAAATCAGGGGGAATTATGCTGTCACACTGACAACCGTAGGAGGACAATTTTAAAATTACACCGTTCAACACCTTTAATGATTTGTAACAGAAGAGGTGTGGCTACTCCTATTAAATGTGTTGCCAAATCAATAAAAGGGATAATTGGAGTTGTTAGAGCAAATTATAGCAGCGTCTCTTCTGTTGCTCTACAATGTTCCCTTGTAAACTGCTATTACAGGCAGGGCCGTATTTCTCTCTTATTTGGCCGCTTTGTAATGAGTTGGCATTTTGCAGCATAATAGTTCCACTTTCTTTTATGGAGCTCTCACTTTAACTTTTTCTCCTTTGTGCAGCCTATAATTTCCTCGCCCTCCCAGCCTCCCTGCCTGTTTTCAGAGGTGGCCGCGCTGCCTGTCAGCAGCCTCTGGGTGATAAACTATATTATTTCACATTATTTTCAGGCCTTTTCAATTGGCAGTCGGATGGGGTTGAGGGGTAGATGGGTCTGAGGGGATGGGGCTGTGGAAGGGGGGGTGAGAGAAGAGACAGCACCAGGAGAAGAACTAAAAATGCACAGAAATCGAAAGGAGGGGGGAGGAGGGGGCCAAGGCTGACCTCATTCCCAGGGGTAGGCAGGGCCCTGGGCCTTTAAACACAGGACTTACTGGAGGGTTCTGAGCTGAGCAGAGATTCAGGCTGGTGGCTCAGCTACTGGAGTGAGGGGGTGTGCAGTACCCTGTCAGACCCCAGCTTCACCCTCAGCACCCCAGAACCCCTGTGTCTCCTGGCTCCTAAAAACAAGACAGCTCAGGACTAAGGAGCTATTGTTTCTCCCTCCCTCTTCTCCCACCTTCTCTGCCTGGGTGGAGGCCAGCACCCGGAGCTTGGGCCAAGCGAAAGCAGGAAAGGAGGGACTGCACTGTTGGAAGCACGTTAGGATTCCCAGCTGGGTAGTTCTTAGAGGCTGGAGGAGCCATTGCCATTGCAGACAAAGACCAAAGCCACAGGGAATTGGGAACTCGAAGGACCATGGTCACGGCAGAGGCAGGGAGACGGGAACTGTTCCAGACCTGTTCCTGGGAAGGCATCTAGAGTCCGGAAGCCTGGTTCCACTGTCTCCTCACATCCCCTGTAGGATGCGTACGCAGGCCTTGGCCCCTGGCTGGAAAGGACAGGGTCCCTGGGCAGCTCAGGACCACCTTTGCTGTGTGCAGCACTCCGTTCCTGAGACAGTGATAAAAATCCTGGCCCAGACAAACCTCACTCAGTCAGTCCCTGCGTTGGACTACGGGACAATCAATCCGAATTACCAAGAGGTCTCAATGAGAGACAATTGGAAAAGAAACGCCACTTTATTACTTCCATGGAGCTGCCATCCCCGGGACCCATCTGCTGCCAAGCAGCACGGCAGCAAGACCCGCTTGGATGAGCAGATAAGACTTGATGGTGAGCAAATAAGATCCATTTGCAATGAGCAGCATCAATTTGCTTGCCAACAATGAGGAAAGTCTTGATTCTCTTTGGTAGGTGCCTTGTGGCCTTTGGAGTGCCCTCTTGTTTCCAGCTTCCTGGTACAAGCCAACTCTTTACCCAAGAGGGCAAATGAAAGCCGACTTGCCTGGATGCAGCCCGAGGTAGTGGTAGATGATTGAGGTTCGAGCGAATGCCGTTTAGCCCATGACCAATTTCCAGGTACCTGCCACCGAGCTTCCTAATTTGAGCAATAATCAGTCCCATAAAAATCCCAGCAAAATGAAAACATGTGGACTGTCCCATATGCTGGTCCATACTAACAGTGCTTCAGTGCTACCAATAGTCAACTCTCAGTCTAACCGATGTTAACCATCTCTGATATTCCAGGCACTGTACTGAGTGCTGAGGATCCAGCTGTGAATGAAACAGACCCCATCACCACCTCCTGGGAGCTGCCTTGGGGAGATGATAACAATAACAACAACAAGAATCATAACATAGTACTCCTTACACTAGAAATGTGCGAAAGTGACCAGAAAACGCTTTGTTTTATCAGAGGCTTGGGGCACGGCAGCGGATAGAGCAGGGAATCATCAGGAAACCTGGCTTCTAGCCTCAGATGTACAACCTGAAGGCATTTTTCCTCTCAGAGCCTCAGCTGCTTCATCTGTAAACTAAGACCATATTTACTCATCCAACAATTATAAATTGAGGACTTACTATACGTCGGGCACTACATTAAGCACCAGAGATACCATAATGAGCAAGACAAGTGCCAGGCTTTCTCCCATGAAGCCTATAGTCTTGTAGCAGAGACAGCCATCAATCACATAGTCACATCGGTATATAATTATAGAATGCATTGAATGCAGAGAAGGAGAAAGACATGAGCTTATTTGTAATAGCCAAAAACTGGGAACAACTCACATGCCCAAAGGAGGCCAGGGTGGCTGGAGTCTAAGGGGGAGAATGATCTAGATGAAGCTGGAGAGATGGGCAGGGGTTCTGGACAGGTGCAGACAGGTCAAGGACTGGTCCTTGATCCAAAAGACAAGAAAATGCCACAGATGGGTTTTAAGCAAGAGAGTAACATGATCCAACATACATGTTAGGAACACCATTGGCTGCAGATGTACTGGGCAGACGAGATTAGAGAGGCCCACAGCAGAAACAGGAAGGTCGGTTAGGAGTCCTTCCCAGTGCTCCGTGAGAGTGTTAACTGTGGCTTGCAATAAACAAATGAATGGATGCCCAACATCATTAATCATCGGAGAAACACAAAATACAACCACCATGAGAGTCTACTACATAGCCATCAGAATGGCTGGAATTGAAAAGAGTGACAACTCCAAGGGTTAGTTAGTGAGGATGTCAAGTGACTGGAACTTTGTTCAAGTACAACCACTTTGGAAAATAATCTTTGGTAATAGGTATTAAAGTTAAATGTAGGTATATCCTACGGCCTGGAACAAGGCCCACCAAAAGATGTGAGCTTTACTTGTAATAGCAAAAAGCTGAGAACAACCCAAATGTACAACAACTGCAGAATGGGCAAACAAATTATGGTATAGCCACATGCTGGAACATTATACAGCAATGAAAAAGAATGATCTACTGATACAACCACATGGATGAATCTCCCAACAGAAGACAGACTGTCCACGTCTATTTATACAAAGTTAAAAAACAGGCAAAGGAATTCTTTAAGAAGAACAGTCAGGATCCTTGTCATCCTTGGGTGGAGGAGAAGGGAACCTGCTGTAAAGCTGGGAATTTTTTTTTTTTTTTAAGTAGGCTCCATACCCAGCATGGAGCCCAATACAGGGCTTGAACTCATGACCCTGAGATCAGGACCTGGGCTGAACTCTCGTCAGTTGCTTAATCTACTGAACCACCCAGGTGCCCCAACACTGGGAATATTCTCTATCTCCTTCTGGATGGTGGTCACACTGGTGTAAAAATTCATCCAACTGTATATTTAGGGTTTGTACACTTTACTAAATATGTTATACCTCAAAAAAAAGCTTAATGAAAAAGATTTGACAGTGGCCTGGACTAGGAAGGTAGCAGGGGCACAGGATAGAGAGAGATTTAAAAGGTAAAATAATGCCTACCTAGCTTACCTCATCAGAGTGTCCCGAGGATCAAATGAGACAATGTATAGGAAAGGCTGTCACCCCAGTGGCTTTCTTGCTGTGAAAATTCCAGCTAAAACAAGAGATTCCCAGGCTCAAAGCTAATTTGTTCTGAATGGCCCTACAACTAACACCAACCTCCCCACACCCCAGGGGAAGAGCGTAATAAAAGTGTTTGCCTGAAATATGGGATACCTAGCTTTGTAGAAGGTTCAAGCAGAAGACCTAGCACCAGCCTGGGAAACAGCTAGGCTGGGGGACACCCAGGGCTTCCTGGTAATAAAGAGGCCACTTGCTTGCCCCCTGCAGCATAACCACTAGTGGCCACCCCCAAGTCCCTCTTTATCCTAATTGCATTGAATCACACCATTTTCATGGGATAACGGGATTTCCACGTGTGACATGGTGTTGCCGCTAAGACTGGATGAGGCAGCTGTAATCAAATAGGATGAGAGATCCTTAGGGGAAGCCAAGGAGAGTTTCCCGAGTGCCCTCCCCACAGCCATGTGAGGGAGGCATTTCTAACAGATGAGGGCACCAAAGCTCAGCAAGGGGAAGAGGATTGCCTCGCCCAAGGCGGCAGGAGCAGAGTTCAAACTTGAACCAGACCTTCCAGGGAAGTGACCTCTCATCACACGCAGCCACCCTGTTGGCCAACTGGTGGTGTCCCTCCTTCCCCCACAGCCCAAGCTCTGGCAGCATTAACCATGGCAAGACCAAATTCATCGTTCTTGTCAGGCATAGGCTCAAATGCAAAGGGTCACTGGTAAGTAACTCCATTCTGCAGCAGCCCCCCCAACTTTTTTATCCCCTGGGTGGCCATTTCATGGCTCACTCATCTTGAAGGTCCCCAGGGAGCAGTGCTGCTCAGAAGGAGACAGTCCACCGGGGCACTAATGATGTGGATATGGGCAACCAGTTATATCTGCTCTGAAAGTTTTTCAGGCCAAGATCATTCTTATCATGGTCGATGGTGTGGAATTGCAGGTCTAAATCATTGTTTGTGAGCATGATGGGTACAAGAAAGACCTACCTGAAGAGGAAACCCCGCGTTTTCCCACAAGGGGGCCCTCTGGTCCACCTGCACACATGGGAGGGGAGACCTTCCTGTGGGGAGAACATTTACCAATCTCCTTAACTTTTGTCTTAGGATGTCTTCCACTCCTCCGGGTTCCAAAACCTGAGAACCTCCCCACCCTCAGTGGGTGATTTGAAACTTCAGGCTTCCTTCTGCATGCTCAGAGCATAGTACACACTTGGAATATATTTCTCCAGTCCCGTGCAAATACCCAGCTGAGGGCAGTCAGTAAATATCTCAGTCCCAAGACTCAGCCTAAAGTGTAAGATAAAAAGGGAGTGCCCTGTGCACCTGGGTGGCTCAGTTGGCTAAGTGGCTGACTCTTGATTTCGGATCAGGTCATAATCTCAGGGTCCTGGAATCAAGCCCCACCTCAGGCTCTGTGCTCAGCAGGGAGTCTGCTTGAGGATTCTCTCTCCCTCTCCCTCTGCTCTTCCCCCCTGCTCTCATGTACATGTGCTTTCTCTCTCTCTCTCTCTCTCTAAAATAAATACATCCTTAAAAAAATTTTTTTAAGTGGGGTGCCTGGCTGGCTCAGTTGGTAGAGCATGCAAAACTCTTAATCTTGGGGTCATGAGTTCGAGCCCTGTGTGTGACATAGAGTTTATTTAAAAAAAATAAAGTGTAAGATAAAACTTTATTTTTCTTTAATGAAATTTAATTTCCATCCTGAGTCCTCATTCCTTGGGCAGTGGAAAAAACTTCAGTCTCAGGCATTTCTGGGTTTTCTCCAGCTCTTGCCCCCATCCTAGGCTTACTTCTGAGTCACAGGGGCCTTCTGTAGTGCTGAGGCCGAGTGGGTGCCACCCAATCAACTGTGGTGTCTATCCACCCAGACACCCCCGAAGAGGACACTCTTTCTTGTCCAAGCAGCACCTTCAGTTCTGTGCTCTTCCAGGCTCTGATGGAAGGCATATGAGTGATTCCGCTCCTTTTATCTGGGCATGGGATTCTCCATGAAGCCATCTAGATGCCAGCTTCCTGGACCTGCCCCTCAGCCAGGCGCTTTTAACTCTCAGGGTTCTGCCTGGGCTCAGGCCTCATCTTCTGAGGTAAAGCAAAGCCTAAACTCTCAACCAGGAAATGCTGTTCATTCCCTTGAGGGCTTGAGGCTTTGAAGACCAAAGGCCAAAGCCTCATGATTTCCACTCTCTGCCCTGCCCCAGCCCTCCATGGAGGCAATGGTCCTGAGGGGTGGAGGGAAGGGTGGTTATGAGGAGGGAAAAAAAATCAATAAACATTTTAAAAATATCCTACCATAGAAATGATATTTAGGAAGTACCTTTATCTCATAATAGACATTTATTAAATACCTAGAATATGCCAAGTACTACGTTAGGGTAAAGAAAGGAAGGTGATGTAAAGGAAAACTCAGACTCTGGCTTCACACTGCCCAGGGTTCTATCGCACTTTGTCACTTCCGCCTGTGACACCACAAAAGCTCTGTAGCTGTAACTGTAGTTTCTTCATCCATGAAATGGACCCAACACGTGGTAAATGCAATAATATTTGTATTTTTCTAAAGTGCCTAGCACAGTGCTTAGCACATAGTAGGTGCCTGATAAATGTAGTTCCTATGTGAGAGCTCAAGAGAGACGTGGGTGCCAGACAACGTGAAAGCAACAAGGAAGCATTCATGACTTTTTTCTTTACTTTAAAAATATACTTAAGTATAGAGAACAAAGAAAACAACCATAGTCCCACCACCCAGAATTAACCATTAGAATCTTGGCGCATCTGGGCATCTTGATTCAGATTTTTTTTTTTTTCCTATTGCTTTTGAGAGCATTATCCACACTCGTTATAAAGAATTCAAACAAAAACTAAAAATTCCAAGCTGAGAGCAAACAAATTCACCCCAAGTGCCACGCTTGGGTCATTGATGGATTTTAAGCCTGTGGAGTATGGGGGTGATGCTGGGGTCTGTGTATTAAAAAGATCACAGGCTGCCAGGTGGAGGAGAGTCTGGAGGCAGACCAGGGAGGGGGCAGGAAATGATGAGAATCCACCCCAGGAGAAGAACAGGATGGACTGGATTTGACAGACAGCCGGGGCATATGCTCCAGTGGGCTTTCTAACCCTTTCCTTCTTCCAGCTAAATCCCTAGAAAACCACATACCTGGACCACATTAGGTCAGCCTCTTGCAGGATCGCCTTCATTGAGTCTGAGCTTTCACATTGTGCCCTTGGCTTTTATTGAGGGCAGATACAAGAAATAACCACATGAAGATCAGGGCTGCACCTGCTGTAAATCTGCAAGGGACGGCTTTGTTCATTACGCTGCTCCAAGTCCCTGCACGGTGCCTCGGGTGATGCCTGCCTGTCTGAATGTAGTACCAGGGAACAGTTTTTTTCTCTTGAAAACCAGTGGCATACTTTTTTCTCCCTGACAAAATTGGCTCAGCCAGTTGTTTTCTCCAGAATTCCAACCTCCCAGATTGGAAATGATGTAATCCAATATATTTCCCTTTTTGCCCTGGTTGCCAAGAAGCTCAGAGCACGATTTCATGTTACATGGGCTCTATACCTAAACACATTTACCTCTTCATTGTTTTTCCATGTTCATTTCAATAACTTTGCTTGCAAATGTATCTCTTGAGAAAAATCCTTTATGAAATTAGAGCTCCCACCTCGGAAGCTGGTAGGCAGTATGTATTCAGTAAATGTCTGATGAATGAATGAAGTAGTAAATTTTATTTTTTTTTAAAGATTTTATTTATTTATTTGAGAGAGAGAGCACATGCGAGGGGGGGAGGGTCAGAGGGAGAAGCAGACTCCCTGCTGAGCAGGGAGCCCGATGCGGGACTCGATCCTGGGACTCCAGGATCATGACCTGAGCCGAAGGCAGTCGCTTAACCAACTGAGCCACCCAGGTGCCCCGAAGTAGTAAATTTTAAAAAGCCAAATTTTAATTCTGCCTGGGTACCAAGCAGGGTGATTCAGAGGCAGGTCGCTCCAGTGGCTCTGGGCAGAGCCTACAGGAAATGATGGGGGATTTAAGGAATTAATAAGAAATGAATGGAATAATCTCTCCTGGACTGAGTGAGCATAACTGTTGCCCTCTCGGGGCCCAGGTACTATTCAGGAGACACTGAGCCAGTGAAGGGAAGAAACAAAAATGGGAGGGTGGGGGGGGCGGGGGGATCAATCATCTGAACTATCCTCGACAACAACCACCTTCACTGCCTATCAAATTCCTACCCATCCTTCGGCAAGTAAGACAAATCATCCCTGGATCCACCCAGCCCATGATTATAATCATCACCCATCACCGGTGTGTAGTGCCTCACAAACTGCACGCACATACAGCCCTTCATTCAAGTCTTGCACAACCCTGTGAAATGAGTGATATTAGCATTGCCTCTGTTTCACAAATGGAAAGACACTGGGGCTCTCCAGCTCTGCTGTCCCATATGGTGAGCTGGTAGTCATAGGTAGCTGCTGAACACTCGAAATTTGGCTAGTCTGCATTGAGATGTGTTCTAAGTGCAAAATACATGACAGATTCCAAAGACAGTAGAAAAAATGTCAACTATCTCATTAATCATTTTTATGTTGAATGTCTTGGTTATATTGAGTTAAGTAAAATATACTCGAAATCAGTTTCACCGGTTTCTTTTTAAAATGTGGCTATGACTAAATGTGGCATACAAGGCTGCTCTAGATCAGGAGTCAGCAAACATTTTCTGTGAAATTATTTCCTTAAAACCAGATAATAAATATTTTAGCCTTTGTGGGCCCTGTGGTCTTGTTGCGTCAGACTCTGCCATGGTCGTACAAAAGCAGCAACAGATGATAGTATATAAATGGGCGTGGCTGGGCTCCAATAATTTCACTTACAAAAATAGCAGACTTTCTCTAAAAAATGGAGAGGGGCTCTTGGGTGGCTCAATCGGTTAAGCATCTGCATTCTGTGCAGGTCATGATCCCGGGGTCCTGGGATCGAGCCCCCTGTCAGGCTCCCTACTCAGGGGGAAGCCTGCTTCTCCCTCTCCCTCTGCCGCTCCCCCTGCTCATTCTCTCTCTCTCTTTCTCAAATAAATAAAATATTTAAATAAATAAATAAATAATGAAGATAAAAAGTCCAGCAAAAAGTGGGCAAAGCACATGGATGGCCAATTCATGGCTGAATACAAATGGCTGAGAGGTATAGAAAATATGTTTAACATCATCGCAAGAACCAACGGTGATTAAGACAATAATGAGATACAATTACCTCCCAATTGAAAAGTTTGTTTTTTAATTATAAAGGGTGCACTTAAAGGAATGTCTCCTACCTGGTAAGGGGGATGTAAATCGATACAACCCTTCTAGAAAGCTATTTGGCAATATGGATCAAAAATCTTTAAACATTTATACCCTTTGACCCGGTAATTCCACTTCAAGGAATCTAACCTAAGGAAATAATCAGAGCTGTGGACAGAGATTTATGTATAAAGATGTTCACTGCAGCATTATTTATAATAGTGAAGAACTGGAAGCAACCTATATAGCAATTAGAATAACAGTTCAATCAATTTTGACATGTCAATTTGATCAATACCAGCAAACATATAAATTGTGCTTAAAATATTTAATAACACAGAGAAATGTGCCCCTTATAATGTCAGGTAGGAAAAAGAGTATAAGACTGTATATACTGCGCTATGCAAAGAGTGGGGGTAGGAAGCACATATATTTGCATAGGAAAACAAAGAGGGGCAAAAATGCATCAATATGTCACCAAATGGTTTCTCAGGGTGGTGAGATGATGTGTAATGTCTCGTTTTTCTTTATGATTTTCTGTTTCCAATGTGCTTCATTTAGAATGTGTTACTTTTATACTCAGAAAAATAATGTAATAAAGAACTTTAGGGGTGGCTCAGTCAGTTGAGTGTGGGACTCTTGATTTCGGCTCAGGTCATGATCTCAGGGTCGTGAAATAGAGCTCCACATGGGACTCTACACTCAGCGTGGAGTCTACTTGTCCCTCTCCCTCTGCTTCTCCCCCAGCTCATGCACGCTCTGTCTCTAAAATAAATGGATAAATAAAATCTTTTTTAAAAAACCCACAACTTTAAGTCCTCAACCCAATCAAAAAAATGGGCAAAGCATATGCATAGATCAGATGTAAAAAGTAAAGACGCAAAGAAGATAGAAGAAATAGCAAATAAATACAAAGTTTCCCAATCTCAGTAGTAATCAAGGAAATTAAAACAACAGATATATTTTATATATCAACTAAGCAAAAATGAAAAAATAAAGATGTATAACAGCCATTAATGGCAAGGATATAAGGTAATGGGAGTCCTCTCCTGCTTGGGATGGGGAGCATACAGCCTTTTTGGAGGACAGTTTGGCCATCGCTATAAACATTTTAAAGGCACATTCTGTTCCATTCAGCAATTCCACTTCTAGGTATTGAGCACATGGACATAAAAGGCCTGTATTAGAATTCTCAGAGAAGCACTGTCAATTGCACTCAATATTTAAAAATTGGCAACAACCTACATGTCCATCAATGGGAGAATTTGGGTGAATCCATTTGTGTAATGTTGGGCAGAAGTTAAAAGAATAAAATGGATCTACATACATAGACATCAAATGAGGGGGGGAATACTATAGAATAGTACAACAAAATGACCACACTCATGGGGGAAAAAAATCCGTACGTATATATATGGTTCTGGGAAAATCCTACCTCATAGCTCTTTGAGGAGGAGAGAGGGAGTGGGGGATTGTGTGATGGGGACGGAGGGAGGCAACAGCGGGCTGACTTATGCCTTTGACTCCACAAGCTTCTCTCTCATTATTAAGAGCTTTGGATTAATAACTCAAGCTCTGGAGACAGACTGCCTGGGCTTAAATTCTGACCCCACCACCTGTTGTGTAACTTTGGGCAAATTGCTTAACCTCCTCAAAACCTCAGTGTCCCCATCTGTAAAATGGGGATAATCATAGGACCCACCTCCTGAGGTTGTTGAGAAAACTAAATGAGGTCATGTAGCTAAAGCCCTAGGCACAGTGCCTGGCATATAGGAGGCCCTCAAATGTTAACTAGCGTTCTGAGAACCATTATGATCAGAAACACAGCACTTAAAATACCTTCATTAAATACGTGCACCCAAATAAAAAAAAATAAGGGCCAAAAATTTATATACACTTAAATGGGAACAAGGATCCCAAACTGGTGAGGGAGCCATGAAAATGCAGGTCTCTGACACACAACAGGTTACACGCTGAAGAGCTTCACCTCCAGGGTCAGTTCCAGAACCTTCCATGTGCTAGTTGGGCAAGTTCTCTGTGCCTTTACTTCTCTGCCCCTCAGTTTCTTCATCTACAGACCAGAAGGTAATAACAGTACCTATCTTGTGAGGTCACAAGGATAAAATGAGCTTATATGGGATAACGTCCTGGGAAAAGTGCCTGACACAGAGTAAGCACAAACTATTCTGGGTTGTTTCTGACAGTGCTATTAGTGGCACCGTAATAGCCAGGGCACCCCAACTACCTGGATTGCTAAATGTCTTATCTCCCCCAAGTCCTCCAGACTCCACCGGGGCCGCAGCATCTCATTCCTGTGAGCCCCTCACCAGCGCCGGCCAGATAGTAGGCACATGTATTTGCCAGATTGTTATGGCTGCTTTCGTTTGACATATCATTTTAAAAACAGAGTGAGAGGCAGCCTGAGGGAATGGGAAGAACACGAGCTTGGGAGTAGGGTGGCCTTGAATCCTGACCCTGGTTCTTACCACCTGGGTGACCTCCGGTTGGCATGTCATTGACTGAATGTCCCCAATCCTCAGGCTCCTCACAGTGAGATGGTTTAATGATATTAGACACCTCATCTGGTCCTTGGGAAAAATAAAGCAGGTAATGCATGTGACACCCTCAGTGCTCACTAGGTGCCCATGATGGTAGCTCTTTCCATGCTGCTCCCTGGGCGGGCTTGATAAAATGACAAAGGCAAACGTGTGCTAAGCCTGCTTGGATGTTTGGACCATAACTAGACATCGCCACATGCTTATTCACAATATGCCACAACTCAGACCAAGTGTCTAAGGGGAAATAGTCACTTGGAATGCAGAATTTGCAAACCTGTGGAGGGGTAGGTGCCTCACAGAGGTTGGGTTGTGGAAAACATGGGTAAGTAGGACTGAGGAGAATCTAAATAATAATCACGATGATAGCAATCGGGTCTCTACCAAGCACAGAGCTAAGCACCTTACAGGTATTAACTTCTTTATTCTTTATAACATTCCTATAAGGTTTCATTCCCAATATAATTACCCCCAATAACCATATGGGAAAACAGGTCTGAAAGCAATGAAGAAACTCTCCCCAGATCACACAGCAGGAAGTGGCAGGGCAAGGACCTGAACTCAGATCTGTGTTTCTAGGACTCAAACTCTTAACTTCTCCCTTTGGAAAGGGATAGGGCTCACTCATACACACACACACACACACACACACACACACACACACACACACACTGGCCTCGGTGCCACCCATGGGCAAGGATGGATAGGCCTCTCCGAGGCCTCAGAGGCATTTACCCTTGCTGCCTTCTCTGGTGAAGGGAAAAGCGGGCATCAGACAATACATCTAAGCAGAGCTGAGGCCCCGAACCCCAACATCCAGGCTCCTGGTTCAAGAGGAGCAGCCCTTGTGCTGCCTTGACACACAGAAGTATCTATACCAATAAAACAATAATATAGAATCAATATCTATACCTTTCTGAGTGATTAAACATTTTTATAGAAAAAATACACAAAAGCAAAAATAGAGGCTCCGAAGGTTGGGAGACCAGGAGTCAGGCACTTGGGATCACAGACTAGTAAAAGCAGAGAAGACCCAGCTGTGCTGCCCTCTTGGGGCTGGCAGATGGAGGGGCAGGGGCAGGAGGCCAGAGACAGAGAGGTCTCCGTTTGGTCTAAGCAGCAACCTTCACCCTCTCAAGACCCGGAACACACACAGGCTCAAGGAGAACCTTGGCACTTGGCATCGTGGACCGCCCCTCACCCTGGCAGTGACATGCTATCTGACTGTCTGGTGGTTTTTCTTTCTTGCAGTATGGACAGGGTCGAACTCTAGACATGAGGCAGTTGGAGTCATGACAGAGATGAGAAACCATGGCCAGTGGGACCCATTTCTTGATGCCCTTATTTAATGGACAGAAGCTGTGTTTTGTGAATGGGCAAGGGCTCTTCGTGAGAATTGGATGTGTGAGAACATGAGGGACGATGTGAGCCACAGGACAAAGGCAGCCTGCATGTGTGTGCAAGTCCACATGGTGTGTGCAAGTGTCTGTATACACATACCCATCTGAAAGCTGCAAATGCAAGTCAGCCAGGCACTCCCCATGTAACCTTTTGGGTTTTTCCAGGCCCCAGATCCTGGGTTTTGGTTTCAGAGGGTGGGGAGGAGTCAAATGGTGAAACTGAGCCCACACACATCCTAGTGTGCAAGATGCAGAGAGGGGGCGCTCAGAAGTGTCACCAGGGATGTGTGTCGTTGGGAGACAGAGCCAGCCAGGAGAGGCCACAGCTCCTTTCCTACCTAATCAAACCTCCTGGCATTGACAGAGGTGAATTGGGGGTGGAGAGATCTGCCTCACCATTATCTCTGCTCTCCTGGCACCTTCTCCTCCCTCCCCTCCTTCCCCTCTCCCTCCCTCTCCCTGCTTCCCTCCATCCCAGCTTTGCTCCCGCCTATGAAAAATCAGCAAATAAAAAGTTACATTAACCCCACCCTGACCTCGCCGACATAATACACTGCAGGCTGATGCGCTGCCTTTGGAGGCTCACTGAGAACCTGTCACTCTCCAATGTCCCGAGCACAGCCTGGGGAGCATTTACCGGATAATTAATATATTAAATGCATGAAAAATAGTTACACAGACTTCCCCTCCCCACCCAGGGAAGGAGGGGTGGGATGCAAAAAAGACAGATTCAGGCTGTATACCATCAATATAAAAGCATCCCCCGAATAGCCGTCATAAAAACTGTTCATAATTTTATAGCTTCATTCCTGTTGGAGCACCATAAAGGCAAGTCATATTTTTTACACTCAGGATGCCCCATAAAAAAAAAAAAATAAAAAAAAAAAGGAGCAAGCGAGAAAAAGAGAACTTGGCAGGAGGCTCTTTTACTCTCACCTGAGGGTGAGGGACAAGAAGGTGCCCCACACGTTTGTCCTCCCTGAACCCCTTCTTCTACCCTTTCCTTGGCCGAGCTGTGAATTCTGATGAGTCCATCGGGATAATTATTAATTGGATTACTTTATTACTTTTTTTTGGCTTCCCCCCCCTTTTTGCTGATTCTGTATTTGCCTTTTATGAGGATGGAGGCAGGAGTGGAGAAGGGCTGTCTCTCTGTGTCCAGGTCTTTCAACCTTTACCTTTCCTCTGAGAGGCTAGGGGATGAGAAGTAAAATAATAGGGGTCTGGTTGGACCACCTGGTTCAAGGTTCAGGTGCAGAAAGGAGCAGGGGCCATGAACGTGTCTTTTCTGGAAGATGGTAAGGGCCATGTGGTGGAGAGAAAATGAGGAGGAAGGGCTGGGCACAGAGTAACTGATCTTAAGTTGGCAAAGGATGAGCCCCTCAGGGTCCCTCACAGAAGCCAAGTGTTCCTGCCCAAGATTCTCCTAAGACTCTCTCCCCACAATTCCTGATTGGGGGAGGGGAGCATTTGAGACCAGAGGCAGACCCAGGCTTGACATCCACCCTGTGAGCAGGGCAAGCAGACCTTAGAAGGAGGCAAGTCCTCTCCTAGTCAGCCGTGCAGTGTGTCCCAAGAAGACGTGAATAGTAAGATGACCCCTTCAAAGCAACACCACTCCCACACACACCTCCTGCTCCTGTTGACCCAAAAGGAAGCCTTGACCCTTTTCCCAGCCCTGGAGTGGGAGAGGAGATGGGGAAAATGTCCCCCTCCTCTTCACAGGATCAAAAGCTGGCCCAGCTGCAGAGGAGGGAGATGCTGACATGCACTCCCGACACCTCCTGTAAGGAGCTGTGGACGCATGGGGGAGACAGATACTCACGGAGAGACGCGCGAGGGAGGCGCCCCATCGCCTCTCACTCACCCTCGCCGCCTGCCCCTCAAGTCCGGGGTCCCTGTGGATGGAGAGACACGCAGACGCAGACGCAGACGCAGACGGGGCCAGCCACCAAGCCTGGCCAGCGCGAGAGTAGAATTGTAGGGCACGCCCGCAGTGTGGCCGCTGGCCGTGGTGCTGAATAGGGAGAGCTCCAGGCCTGGAGGAAAAGGGCCAGCCGGCCAGGCCCAGCATCCCAGGGTATGGCCATGTTGATGGGCTTGAGTTGATTTTTCCCCAACCAAGCTGAAAGGTGTGTGCCTCTCTTTCTTTGGAATTTCTGCAGTTTGCCTGCCTTTCCTCGCCCTACCATCCCTGTCAGGGTAAAGCTGTCCCAGAGTGGGTTTTATGTCTCTTCAATAAGACTGGGAGATCTGTCACTGCAGGAAAAAGCCTCTTCTTGATCATACTGGCACCCCCTGAGGCCAAGAGGTCTGTGTCCCCCAGTAGTCTGGGAGCTCCATGAGGATGGTCTCTGGTACTCCCATCAGAGGTGCCTTCTTTGGGCTGTTACTCTCATCAGACTAAAATCTCCCCAAGACATACTTTGTCTCCACCATTAGACTGGGGTTTTACTATGCCAGAATTAGACATCTCTCACCAGATTTAGAGCTCCCTGGAGTGAGACTTGCCCCCACCAGCAAACTGGGAGCCCCCACCCAGAGGCTGTGTCTCCTCTGTCAGACTAGGGTTTCCTCAAGGGTAGGAGCTCAGCTTCTCTGACCAGGGTTAGAAGCCCTCCACCTTAATCAGAAGCTGGGTTTCTCTGTTACCCTAGTACCAGAGGCTGGAACTCTCTCATAAGACTGCCCCCCCCAACAATAGGCACTATGATTCTTTCCTCCACTATGATTCCTTGGCAGCCCCTCAAGAACAGGGGTTCTGCCAACAAACCTGAAGTCTCTCAGATCAGAGGTTGAGTCTCCCACAAGATTAGGGGCCACCAGGGTAGGGACTATTACTTCTTCATAAGAGTATGGGGACCCCCTCAAGGGCAGAGGTTCCCCTACTACACTGGAAGCTTCCACTTATCAATCTTCCTCAGGGCAAGAGGTGTGTATCCTTTATTCACCCCTGCACCAAGGAGAGGTGCTTGGTTCCTGCCTGGTTGAGCTTGACTGCACCATCTGTGAACTGGACAAAAGAAACTAACATTATCAGCCCCCTTCATGAGCCAGCCACAGCCCCAGGCCCCTCGTACCCATTATCTCATAGCCTCACCACCATCCTGCATGACAGATATTCTTATCCCCTCTCTGCACATGAGATAAGACTGACACCCCAAGTCCCTCACTCTCAGTCCTGGCCTCCCCCCCTCCCCTCCCCCACACTCCTGCCCAATCTTGCTGATCCATTCCTATAAAAGCAGCCATGTGGACCAACTCAGGGCCATAATCTCAGGACTTGAAAGAAATCAGGCTTCAAGCAAAGAAGAAGTGGTACAGCAAGGGACATTCTTCCCTCTCCTTGGGTATTCAGGACTGTGGCCAGTGCGGGGTGGGGGGTGGGAGGGAGAGTCTAGGCCTGCAGGTAAACAGGGGACTCACATTCTCTCTAGAAGCCCCTGTTAGCTCTGTGATTCTGCATGTACTGGGAAATGGGGAGGTGAATGGAGGAAAGGAGGGTCACTGGGGTACTCTTTGTAAGTCAGATTTTCTGATTCCATTTTTTTTTTTGTTTTTCCCCTAAATGAAAACCTAAGCCTTCCTTCTCCTTCTCATACCCAATTGTGTCTCAACATGTTGGGGTGAGAGCAGCTATTAGCATCTCTGTATTTTACATTGTTTTCTCTGTGTGTGTCTATGTGTGTTTAATAAAAACAGGTCCACCTCCTCTTCTACACCAGAACTAAAAATGGGGGGAAGGATAAGCATCCTCCTCCCCAAAAGGAAAAGCATCAACTAATTTGAAAAATATTTAAGAAACTCTGGGTCGTCATCCACTCGTCTCTCCCTGCTCCATAATTACACTGCAGTGCCTGATATTTTCATGGGACATTAAACCAGGAGTCAGGTGATGGGTTCCTTCCGTCTACGCCTATCCGTTAGCCGCCAGGCCCCCGCGGACCTTGACATTATTAATAGTCCTATTCATTAAGTATTACTCTTGTAGAATGAGTAGCATAATATTGGCCTGGAGATAGGAACAGGCAGAAGGAATAAGTCAAATTAATTTTCCGGAGCAAACGCCCCGGTTCTGTAAATGACATTCTGTACTGTTAGCATTTTAAATGTGGCACAAATGGCAGGAGACACAATTTGAAAGCAAAATACTAGAAGACATGGCTCAGGGTGGAACGTGGCAGCAGGAAAATCTAAGAGCGTCAGGGACCTGGGGGTGGAAGGGTCTGGCTCATGTAGTGATGGGAAGAGGAGGATTTTTTTTTAATGGGCATTTATTTAAAATGCAGTTGAGGGAGGAAAGAGGTAAGAAGGCAAGTAGTGAGGTCTGTGTGTGTGACAATGTGTGAGTGTGTGGAGGAGTGTCGGTGGAAAAGGAAGGAGGAATCAATCAGTTTTCCTTTCCTCTTCCCTCCCCCAAAGGGATGGTCTAGGGTTGGAGCAGAGGGCTTTCTGACACTCACTCCCCCGGCAGGATGTTTTCCACCCTTTTCAAGCCTTTCTGACCAGGTCTAGGAAAGCTTACTCATGCATTCTTACTTAATGTGAGGTTTGATAGGAAAGAACACTCACTCATTCACTCAACTCTCCATACATCTGTTCAACAATACATGCCAATTCTGAGATAAATCCTGCATTAGATTTTAGAGAATGGGGTACACACAGACTGGTTAGACAAGGCCCCATGCCCTCCAGAAGCATAGAGTACAGGGGTTGAGCCAGGAGGAGCCCAGGTAACTGTGGTACAATGCAGTTTGTAATAAGGGCAATAAGAGAGGGAAATATAAAAGCTGTAAAGTGGTTAAGACAGAGAAAGCCCATTCCATTAGAGGACACTTGCTAGAGGTGATGGTATTCAACCTAGGCTTTGCAGGGTGTGCAGAATTTGGACATGAAATAATTCAGGTGAAAAGAACAGGATGAACCAAGATGGGAGGTATCTAAGGGTAACATGAATGAGGGACAGTGCTCTGCTGTCCAGGACAAAAGGCTTAGAAAGGGTCACTATTAGTGATGAGATTGGAAAGGCCACTCTAAGAGAGTCCTGTATATTACACATCCAAAGCTACAGAAGCTAGTCTGAGAAAATGGTGTCTTCCCTGCCATCCATACTCCTACCTCATTCTTCCCAAGACACAAGGGCAGGGCAGGTGCTTGCCAGGAGCAGGTGAAGATCACTGGGGACTGTAGCCCATGCCTTGGATGGTTTCTGGGCCCATTCCACTGCATCCCAGTCAGTGGCTAGGTAAACCAGCAGCCTGGTTGGAGATAATATTGCACCTCAACAAAGTTAGTCTATAGGCAAGCAAAAAGATGAATGTACACTCATGTACCCTCCAACCCTGTATTACCACCAAGAAGCCAGAAGTAGAGCTCTCTTTAATACTCACTCAGCAGTGGGTTTTTTTGAATGTAGCAGCCATCACCATCTACTTAGGTACTCTCAAGTGTTTCAAATATTCCACAAAGACAGGCAGAGCCTTCATCCTGGAATCTTGTCTGCAACTGGGTTTCTACATAACTACCCTCCTGTCCTTCTTACCCCAACCTCATCCAAGCTTCAAAGTTTTTCTTCTCTTTGGGGAAGACAATATCTGAACTTACCTGGGTCCCAAACAGGACCTGAGCAATTCAGGACGTAAGAGGAAAAAAATCCCTGAGGTACAGACCCTAGAATCCATCCTTAAGGAACTTGAATAGTACATATAAATACACAAACAACTTAATGAATTGCAGTCTATGATAGAGGCCTCAAGGGAGGCACATTTAAAATGTTAAATCAACAATAGCTATCACTTACATAGCAATTACTATATGCCAGACGCTGTTCTAAGTACTTTAACATGTTATTAACTTACTTAATCCTTACATTAACCTCATGAAGTCAGTACTGTTATATCCCCATTTCGCAGGTGAGAAAACTGAAGGACATAGGGATTAGCTTGCCCAAAGTTACACCGGTCATAAATAGGTTCAGGATTTAAATCAAAGTAGCTTGGCTCCAAAGTCCATGTTCTTCATGCCAATGGGTCAGCCAGGAACCACCTGGATAGCTTTTATAAAACACCAACACTTGGGCCGCATCAGAGCCAACTGAATCAGAATCTCTTGAGATATAACCCCAAGACACTGGCATTTTAAAAACCTCCCCAAGTGATTCTAATGCATATTCATGGTCTATAGAACCCAGGTGTATTGGAGAACTGAAGCTGCATTCTCACTGTAGCCTTATCAGAGATCTTGGTTGGAAGGTTGTGGGGAAATGGTTTACAGGTAAAGAGACCATCCCAGTGGACCCAAGAATCCCAGAGTACTCCCAGAACCTACAAAAAAAGCAGCCCCTCAAAAATGACTGGTTAGAATAAAACCACATTTCGTGAACAAGTCTCCAAGCTGGGGACCATATGAGGTCTCTTGGGACAGTGGGTCGGGTTCACTCTTCTTACTCCTGGCATTCCAGACCCTTGATGCCTAATATCTCCCCCAATTTTTGGAGGTGTCTCCCTCCATAAGCTCCTCCCAGAGAACCGAGATTCCCACCCCCCTCAGGATCCCATTGGGGCCACCACATCTTTTAAGAAGCAGGTTAGGAAGGAGGACCTCTTCCACCCAACACCAGAGGGGTGATATCTTCCCCCCACAGAAAGGAATAAATACATTTAGCACCGCCTCTGCCTTTTTTTCCCCAATTTAGTATTGTTTAATATGCATTTAATCAGACCATTCGGTATTACAGCGGCTATGTAGCATGACTCCCCCCACGGGCACGGGGGGAGGGCGTTATAGGCCATTAGGCTAAAGTAATATGTATGAGGAGTCACTTTTCCCCAGGGCGCAGTAACTATTTTTGCTCCCCAGTCGTCCCCATTAAATCATTAAACCTCATGACTATACTTTCTGAACTCTACCATGATCTTTAAAAAGCCAAGCATTAAAGGGCAGCTGTCACCCTCCACCGCCCAAGCCTCGGCCGCTTTATGTATTCACAGCATTAAGTCCTTTGTCAGTCTATACATCATTGGTGCAGGAGTGGGGGGGTCAGGGGCTTGTTACAGCGCTTGAGGAGTCGACACCCAGCCCCCCAGTTCTTCCCTGGGGAGGGACCAAGGGGTCTGGTGATAGACCCCTCCCTGGAAGAAGGTGGGGGTGATGCAAAACTGGCGAGAGGGGTCAGGGCATTCAAGTCGTGGACCTGTCCGTGGTGCTGAAGTCCTGTCCCACAGACGGACATAACCTTTCTCCCCCATCTCTAACCAATTAAATTACATTTGGCTTTCCCAACTGGCAAGAGACATTTCATAACCAAATATTTCCTCAAAATCCCTCTTTCTTCCTCTCTATAGTGGATGTGATACTGCCCAAGGAAAGTTGTGGAGTGGTGGAAAGATCGAGGATTAGGATTTGAAAAGCTGGTAACTGGCAAAATTTGGTTAAGTCCAAGCATCAGTTTCTTCAGTGGCAAACAGTACTGATAATGCCAATCACACAGATTTAAATCATATTATGTTTGTTAAAGTTACTGGAAACCATAAACACTGCACATATAACAACATATTAATGGGCTCATGATAAATACTAATTGATAGTAATTTTGTTTTTATGATATAATAAATATTTATTTTGTAATGTTAATACTATTTATTATCATTGTTATTGTTGCTAGGTGTTACTCAAGAGCCATTTTCCAGTACTTTCCTTCTCCCCTAGAAAACCTGCCCCCACTGGGATGCAAAAGAGAACTATCACTAGTAGAAAAAGAGAACTGGTATGTTTTTATCTACCTCCTATGAATTGAAGTGGAGAGGACCCTTGAGTCCCTTCTCCCAAGATTGAGTCCCAAACCTGTGGGGTCTTTGTCCAACCCTAATTCCAGCCCCCCAATCCTCACCCCTGACACATAGGGGCTTTTCTCACTCTGCATCCCCATGCCAGCCTCACCATCAAAAAGCTGGGCAGGGAAGGGTTAAGCATCCTAGCAACCCCCAACAGGGTCCTCCTCACAGGCTGGGAAACAATGGAGCCATCAGTCTATATTTGACCTTTGCTCCTGCAGCGTTTATGACTTATTCCTCTCCTCCACAGCCTGCTGCGATTCAGCCTTCAATCTCCCACCTCTTGCCAGAGCGGAGTTGGCCCTCCCCCAACGCCCTCCCAGCCTCTCAGGCCTCAGTCCTTCCCCCTTTCTCCCCTTCCTTCCTCATGTCTCCCAGATTCCTTTCTGTCTTATTCCCCATTCTCTTGTATTTTCTCCCTCCCCTTAGTCCCTCTTCATGCTCTCCAACCCAACTTCCATTTCCCTCTCTTTTTTTCTTTCTCTTTCTCTCTTTCTTTTTCTTTCTTTCTTCCTTCCTTCCTTCCTTTCTTTCTTTCTTTCTTTCTTTCTTTCTTTCTTTCTTTCTTTCTTTCTTTCTTTCTTTCTTTCTTTCTTTCTTTCTCTCTCTCTCTCTTTCTTCCTTCCTTCCTTCCTTTCTTTCTTTCTTTTTTTCTTTCTTTTCTCTTTCTTTCTTTCTTTCTTTCTTTTTCTTTCTTTCTCTCTCTCTCTCTCTCTCTCTTTCTTCCTTCCTTCCTTCCTTTCTTTGTCTTTCTTTCTTGCCTTTTCTTTCCTTCCTCCTTCTCTCCTCAGCCCTCTCCTTCTCCCCTTACCATACAAATGTAGCAGTTGGCATGCCAGATTTGGATGAGGACTTTTGGAAAATCTCAGCTTGCCCTCTTCTCTCCCTCTAACATTCTCAAACCTACAGATCACTCTTTGCTCATCCCCCATTCCCTGGCACCACTGTATCCGAAAGTGGTCATGAGTTGGCACAATGGAGGTGTAGGGAATGGGGAAGATGCTACATCCGTTCATGGAAGGAGGGTCTTACAGGGTGGGGTAATGCCCGAAATGCTCCGAAAGGAGCAGAGATGAATGGAGATTGTTACCAAAGAGTAGAAACCCTGGTGTGTAGAAACAGGGAAAGAGCACAGAGTCCTGAGTATCAGAAAGAACCAGATTCCACTTACTAATTGAGTGACCTTGGGCAAGCCATTTATCCTCTTTGAGCTTCCTCCTGCCCTGCAAAATGAGAGTTAATAATGCCTGCCTTGACCAGACTTGCAAGGTTTTTGTAAGGACCAAGAAATATAAAAGTGTAAAACTGTGTTGTAAACTGTAGAGGGCTGTATAAATACAAGGGGGCATTGTGTTATTTTTTCTTGTAGTCTCATCTGGCTGCCCTGTACCTACCCCCTGCCCCTCCCCACACCCACCACCATTCTGCTAGCAGAATGGAAGAAGTAATGATCTCACACATCTGTACAGCACCTTCCAATTTAAAAAGTACTTTGATAACATTTTCACTTTTAAAACAGTCTTAGGGATGGAGGACAGACATATCATTGGCCCCATTTTATACATGTAGGCACTGAGGCTTAAGCATTAACATTATTTTATAGCAGGTTTGAAGTGATTCATCCAAGGCCGTAACACTAGTAAAGTAATAGAGCCAAGAGTCAGACCTAAGTTTTCAGCTTCCAAGTTCAGTGTTCTTTCCACCATCCCCTATGGCTTCTCCCTTGCCCTCAGGTCCCCCAGGCAGGAGGACACCTGTCTCAGCACACTGCTACCCTCCTTACACTATTTGTTTACATTTCCACCTTCCTCCAGAAATGGTGAGTTCCTTGAAGGTCTGGTGGGCACTTAGTGAAATTGTTTGCCGAGTGAATGAATGAATGAATGAATGAGCACCCCTCTTCCCCGTCACACAGTGTTGCCTTTGGGTGTAGGGGTACAACCGAGAAAGTGAATTACAACTTGTTCCTCTTTTTCACAAGTTCAGAGGGCTGCTGCATGGCCACAGAGAGGGCTCTGGTCTCTGGCGTGAGAATCTCCCTGGGAGAGGTGTCCAACCCCCCCCCTACATACACACATTGCTCAGCCCCTGCCCCCAGCCCTGTGACAGCAGCCTCTGTAATGAATGACTCTGCAGTGGGGCCCAGCAAAAGGACAGGAGGGCATGAGACAAATCATAGCTGCCAGGCGCTAATCTTCCCCTGGGAAAGTCACCTCCACCCCCCTCATCCATCACTGGGCACTGGGCTGCCACCATACCCCCACCCCCCACATACATACCCAAGACAACTGCCCAGGCTCTGTGGATGCATGTGAAGAGTGCACAGAGAGGCAGGTTGCAGCATACACATGGGAGCTTCTGCACACAAGCAAAAAAAAGGCTCTTATTGCTCCACAAAAGGCCCCTGCCTCAGATCTCCCACCTCCAGAAAGAGTAAAGTCTGATGATGTTAAATAAATCTGCTGAGCCATACATTTGTTTAATTGCCTAAGAAATGTTTGTTGGGAATCTATTTCAAGTAAAGCAATGTGGTACAGAGGACACGGAGATGAACAGAATAGGGTTTAGCCCTGAAGGAGTTCACAGCCCGCCAAGGGACTTTAGGGAGGAAAGGGACACCAGCCATGGAAAGGAGGAAGATGGAGAGTCAAGGAAGAGATTTCTCCCAGTTGATGATGCAGAGACAACTTTATGAAGGAGAACTGGGTGGAGTTTGTAGAGTCAGGAAGAAAGTGGTCTGGGAGTAGGGAACGGGGTGAGCTAGAGAATGGAAGGTGAAGTGTGCATATGAGAGAGGGCAGTAAGTTGTGCATGAAGGGGGGGCAAGGAAAAATGAGATTGAGACCTGTCCACTGAATGCTACACATTCTCCCACACCCACTCATTCCCAAAATACACACACACAAAGAATCCCAGCCTTATGAAAGAGAGGAGCGAGTCCATCTCCCACCATAGGTCAATTATAGGGAGATGTATCCAGCCACGTGTACCTCTTCTCCCAGAGAAGGAGGAGATGTGGACCTAGATCTGCAAGCCATGTCACTACAGAACCACTCAGCACACAGAGCCACCTTCCTGGCCAGCACTCACTGAGCCCTGTTCCAAGAGCTTCACATGCATTATTCCCACTAGAATGTAAGCCCCATGGGGTCTCGAATGGCTTTCTCATGGCTGAATCACCAAAGCTCAGAACAGTGCTTGGCATATATAGAAGTTGTTCAATAAGCTTCCACTCAATAAATGACTGATCTCATGGCCTCATTTAATAGGGCCGTTATGCTAGAAGATAGATATAAATATTACCCCCCCACACAGTTTACAGAAGAGAAAAGTTAGTCCTGGAGACATTCGGTAACTTGCCCACTGGTCACACAGCTAGTAAGTGGAGGACCCCAGCTCTGTGTGAGTGCAAGCCCTCTGCCAGGCATGCTCCGGAGTAGCAGCCCCGGATCCGACCTTTATATATCTGCAGTCGTGGTGATGCTTCAAGGAGGCATAATTTGAGCCTGCTCTCTCAGAATCTGCATAATCATGAACTATAGTAACAAGGTACTAATATATACATGTATATGTTTCTATAGTTATACACACTCAGTTGGCCCACTTTAAGAAAGCCCAATACAAACAAAAACACCCAGTTTCCAAAAACACTCCATAGGAGGGCTCATTTGCTTTACAGAAAAATTCTTTGTACTATAAAAAAAAAAAAAGAGAGAGAGAGTCATCAAAGTTCTTAAAGTACCAGAAGTTCTCTGGGCACTGCAGGGCTTACTGGAAGGGGGTAGGAAGGTGGAGTGTGAGCGCTGACATCTGCAGGTCACCTGCTGTGTATCAGGCACTTCGCTGCCCTGTAGAGGAGATATTTTTAATCCCCACTTTATAGATAAGGAAACGGAAGGTCAGGTTCAACACTATTGGGTCCTGCTCTGTGCTAGGAACCAACGCAGGCCCCAGGGAATCAGATACATATAGACCTGTCTTTGCCACCCCCGCCCCCACCCCAATGGAGCTTGCATTCTGATGGGGAGAGAGAGGTAATAAACAAGTAAACGAAGAAGTGAACAAATCTTGGAGAGAATTTCATGTGATGATAAGCTCTTTGAAGGAAACACATAGGGTGATGGGACAGAGGTGGGGTCTCTGATACAGGTATGGAGGCTCCTCAGCTAGAAACTGGCTGACTTCATCCTTAGCTCCTTAGGTCCAGCACAGGGAAGGAAGGAAGAGAGGATGGGAGGAATAGAGGGAGGGAGGGAGGAGGGAGGAGGCAGGGAGGAGGAGGGAGGGAGGGAGGAGGGAGGAAGGAGGAGGGAGAGGGGAAGAGAAGCATTCAACCTGCTCCTCCCACCACACTACCTTGGCCGGAATCCAAGTGGGAAGAGGTGCTAGAGAGGCAAAACATATTAGAAGCCATTGTCCATTACAAACCCATCTGAAGTGAGCTCTGAAGCCCTGGCGCTAACTCTCTGGGAAAACAGGAATGCGATTTGTGAAACTGCAGCTCCGCCAGCTTAGTGGAGGCACTACAGCAAGGAGGACGGGGGCTGTGGATGGACAGCGTGATGCAGGCCAAGGAAAGTGCACACTGGTGAGGGAGAAAGAGCCAGACTGTCCACTGAAGGGCATGGAGCTTCAGAGGGGCTGTCCCACCTCTCTGCGTTCTCGTCCCCTCGCCTGTCAGTTGGGATCATGGCTGTACCCCGCTCCAAGGGCTGCAGGGAGGGTTAGTGGAATCAGTGTGTGCCACTGCCTGACTGGAGTGGCAATCAAAAGCTCTTAGCATTTAGCTCGTGGGGGAGTCAGAGCAACTCTGGGGAGGCAGATGGGGAAAGAGGGCGGGAGGAAGAACCAGAAAGAAGAACTAGAGAAAGGAAGAAGGAAGAGGCATAGAGGGGGAATCAAAAGCAAGTGTGCACATGGTGACAAAGTTTCCCTTCAACTTCCCCCAAAGCTTAATAGATTCCTAAATGGCTTATTATCACCACCTATGAATTCTTTTAAAGGACCTAATTATAAAACACCAAACTAGCTAATTGGGTTTCCTGAGCTTGCCTTGACACAGGTGCAAATGGGCTCTCTGGATGGCAGTCCTGGCAAAGCCTGCAGAGCCGGATCAATGGGGCGGGGGTCCCGGGGCCACAATTAAGCCTGCAATCGTAGGCCCCCGCCTGCACTGCCAGGCCTCCGGAGATGTCCACTGCCTGACCTCTCTCACCTGGACAGAGCCCAGCTTCCCTTGGGCCCCTCTGGGCTTGGGGCTGAGGATGAAGCAAGCGGGTGTCCCCGGAATCCAGCTTAGGAGGGGCTGCATCTAAGCAGATCGGTCAGAGAATCAAGCCCTTGGCATTCCTCTCGGGAACAGAAGTGCCCAGGGTAGGGGCCATGGAGATGCCGAGAAAATGCACTTGTCTTACACATTGTTGGAGGGAGTGCAAAATGGCAGAGCCGGCTCTATCCCTCCCCGCCTTGCTTAGAGGGCCCCTGGGGCGGGGGAGGCTCAGGGTTCTCAAGTGCAGTGATGGTGCTACATGAGACCCCATCTCCACCACAGTGATTCCCAAAGTGTGTTCCCCAGGCCTGTGACAACAGCATTACCCGGGACCCTGTTAGAAATGCAAATGATTGCACACCACCCTGGGGATGGGGCGGAGCAAACCACGTTTTAATGAGCCCTCCAAGAGATTCGGAGGCACGCTCCAGTTTGAGAACCACCGCTCTCCTGCATCCAGGAGGCCATTAATCAATGTACTGCCGTCGATGGCACCGCTGGCTGGGGGTGTGCGGAGCGGCCTGTTTCTTAAATTAAACTAAATGATGGCCATTAAGGGGGCATCCCCTGCATATAATTAGTTCTCCTTTCGCTAAAAGGGGCAGGCGAGAACCGGACAGCTAATGGTGGTCACGACGTGCCTCACCTTCACTCCTCCACGACCCTCGTCGTCTTGCAGGGTCCTTCTCTTCGGGCCCCACCACTCAAGTGGGATTCTCTTTCCACGCGGGACCCCGCCGGAGTCTGATTTGTGACCTACATAGCACTCTGGCCCCCAGGCTCTGTGCCACCGCCCCTTCCTCCAAGTGTCATCCCTCTTGCTAACTCTGTCCCCGTCACCCAACTGCTCTGCAGCCATACAGGGTCCAAGGGTCCCTCCTTCACCACAGCATTTGCCCTTTTACTAGCCTGACATATGGAACTTGCGGGTAGAATTTTGTTTACTGTTTAAGCCACAGGTGCCATGGTTTGAACGGGTGTGGAAACCCACGCTCCAGGCCTTTCAGCCCTCAGACAAACCCAAGTCATGGGGCACCAGACTTAGGTACCTCAGGCCATCCTTTCCTAGCTGTATGACCCCACACAGATCCACTCACGTCTCTGAGCCTCATTTCTATAGCTCTCAGATGTGCGTGACGCCACCTATCTCTTAAGGTCATGGTGAGGATGAACAGAAACTCTACACGGAAAGAACTCAGCACCTGTTACACAGTAGGGTTGGAGACGCCCACCCTCCTGTGGGTTCCAGATGCGTTCCAATGGGGCTGGTTCTCATTGACTGGGCATGTCTCCGGGTTACACCCAACCCACCCTCTTCATTCCATTAAACAAAGCCTGGAGTTCCGGTGCTCAGCCATGTTCAGGGCAGTTCAACAAACCTCTCGTGGGCACCTGTTGTGTGCCAGGGGCCCTGACTGTGGCTGAAGACACAGAGACGGGATAAGAAAGCACCCTGACCCCTACAAGCTCCAGGGTGGTGGGAGAGACACATGTTTAATGCATCCTGAGGAAGAAGGGATAGAAGACAAGGGAGGAGACACAGAGGTGCCAGATAACAGGGTAGCTTTGGAGACAGACCTGGGTTCAGATGTTGACTTCGCCACTAACTCACAAGGTAAACCTTGTGCAAATTACTTAACCTCTCCGCATCCCCTTTTCCTCCTTTATAAGATGAAGAGGAAAAAAAAGAACTTTAAAGGAGTAGGCTTACAGATGTTGTGGGTAAGCACCTGCCACGTGTGGAGGCTCAGAAAGTGATGTTATTATCAAGGCAGTGGGCTTCTTTGTCCTCCAGGAGCCCACCCTGCCTCTGCAGGGTTAGGGTCTGAACCGTTCTGGTGGCCCTGGGCTTTGGGGTTAACCAGATGATCCTTGAATACACAAAGAAACCCCAAACAGCTTAACCTCAGCCGAGGCACAGAGGGCCCAGCCACCCGGCGAATGCTGGCCCCGAATCCTGTGCTCCATTATTGCGCCTGAAAATCCGTTAAAATTTCACACAATTTCCCGCACAGCAGTGCGCTTCATAATGCTGAGAGCCAAGCCGGCCCAGTAATTGGGACTGGAGTGGGGCAGAGTCCAAAGCAATTAATCCAGCCTCCTTCCTTGTTTGCGCCAGGATAAGCCTGACGGGGTGGAGAGTAATTGGAAAGGAGCGGCCTCCATCCCCAACTCCAAATTAATATTTTCCTGTCCTGATTTAATTCCGCCCGGGAACAGTGACACAGAGACACGCCGTGTCAAGCGCTAAGTAATCCGCCACAAGCCACCTGAGGGGGAGGAAAGGACTTTTCCTTTTCTTTGTGGTTGGTGAGGAGCCGAGGGCGATGGCAGCTAACAAGACAGAACCTCAGAAGTTGGAGGACCTTCCAAGGACATCTGTGGAAGTCTGACTGACTTCCCTCCCGGTGCAGGAACACGTCGCGAAGGAGGGCAAAAATCAGGCACTTAAAAGGCAGACAGACCTGAGTGCAAATCCTGACTTTGCCACTTAGATGTCTGACCCTGGGAAAGTCATTTAACCCCACCGAGCCTCAGTTTCCTCATCTGTAAAATGGGAATAATAGTACCTACCATGAGTGATTGTCATAAGAATTCACTACAATGAATGTAAGGTACTTGGTATCTAGTAGGAGAAGGGTAGCTATTTTTTCTGTTATTCCAGGTTTTCCGACCAGAAGCCAAGCACAATGCTAAGCATTGAGAATAAAAAGGGAAATAAGACATGGGCCCCAGGCTTTAAGAAGGTTGCATTCTAGCCCCGTGTATCCAGGGCTGATACACAGGAGGTGTCTAATGCATGCTAGCTCCTTCTGCTGATGGCATCCCTCAGTAGGGGATCATTCAGCCTCTGCTTATCACTTTTAGTCATCCTATTGCTGACGCATTTGCCTATGTGTCGGCCTCCCCTTGCGCATCCGGTGCCTCCCTGCACCCCCACGCCACTGGTTCTAACTCAGACCAGCTGGACAGAGGAGTCCAGGTACACGAGTTAGAACTCAGAAATCTGCAGATTTCTGCTGAAGACCACCCGACTGGGCCTTTCTTAGCTCAACAGCCTTCTAGTGGGGAGGAGGGATCACCACGTGATCCTCCCTCATCCCTAGGGTACTCACCCCTGCGATCAGGCATGTTGGGCAACCTGGAAAAACTGGGGTGGAAGTGAGGTCACCTCCCCATGGGGGTATCCTTCTCTGTCCCACATCCCCGCCACTCCCCGATACCCCTCTCACCTCTACTGAATCCTTATCTTGAGGTCTGCTTCTGGGAGACAGTAAATGAAGACAACCCGGTACTCCATAAACCCCGAGGCATGAGCAGCCCTGCTGTGGGAGTCCTCTAGCAAAAGGCAGCACCCAGGCTCAGAAGGGACAGAACATGCCACCTCATCGCTGGGCAGCCCTATCACCCTGAGGGTTTCGAGATGTTGGCAGAGGTGCCTGGTGGGAGAGGCAGAAGTCACCCAGTGAGCTGGGGGGGGGGGGGCAGACTTATTTATGAGCACACTTAGCCACCGCTCTCCCACCCACCCAGGACACTCAAAACACTCGAAGGCTACTAGGCAGCGGGAATCTTGGAGGCTCACAAAGGGGCAAGAACTAGAGAAATCTGGCTCTTTATGTGCCCCTCCCCACAGCAGGTGGAAAGAAAAAGTTCAGGGTAGTGAGAGGCAAGAAGATGCCTCAGGGGGCTCCAAACTCCCCAGAATAAAACCATTCAAGCCAAAGCAGGGAGTTAGCAGAAAAACCGTGTGTTCAACAGAACTGCAGGGAAACCGTATGCAAATGTCAAACTGATGAGGAGAGGAGGGGGCAGGGACAGGAATAAACTAAACATTAAATCAAATCAGTAGGAGAATAATAGCTAAACTCCTTCTTACTTGTAGCACTCAATTCTGTGGTCGATATGGTCAGGAATGAATGAACGGCCTCTCAGAGCCATATCTAAATTCCGTGTGTGTATCACCCCAAGGTGCACGAGAGGAGTCAGCCAGGAGCAATCCTGCCCCCTCTCACATCTCCTCCCCACAGGGGCAAATGGGCATGGGATGGAGCCAAACCTAAACCCCCCCCCCAAAACGGAGCCCGCATAAGGGCTGGGTGACATGAGGCAAGTCACGTCCCCTCTGAGCCTCAGGGAATCAACATGGGGGACAGCTTGAGAGGCTGTTGGGCACACACGGACACCAAAGCCTGTGGTTTACTCTCACAGTGCAAACAAGGGGGTGAAGCAGGTTGAATGAGGCCAGGTGACCTGTGTCCGATCAGGCTTTTCTTCTGCTGCCTGCATACAAAATAAGGGTTTGAATTTTGTGCGTGTGTTTTTTTAAGAAACTGAGAATTGGAGAGGGAGGGAAGAGAGATGTCTGGAGGAGAAGAGAGAAGCCCTGTGGGTGGTATGATTAGTTTTGGGTGTGGTGTGTGATGTCATCTGCACCCCGTCTTCCTGTGTACACGGCAGGAAAATCCACGTTGCTCAGCCGTACTCCGGGAATGGGATATAGATGTGATGCATGCTACAGCACGAGTAGAGGGGTAGAGCAGAGGCTGAAGGGGGCCCAGCTGCATTCAGGTTCCACACATGGAGGATCACCCAATCAGACGCTCCTCGTTACTCTATCCCACAGCCATTCGTGGGCCGAGACCAGGAGCCAGGCACAGAGGCAAGGCTGGTAACAAGCACGAATGTGATGTGGTCCTGCCCTCCATCGAATACTAGAGAGGAGAACACAGCAGCCAAACCAACTGAGAACCCAAGAGGAATTCTGCACGCAAGGTCTAGGGCCAGAGGACAAACGAGTCTCACCTGAGCAGCTTCTAAGAGCCAGGGTGGGGCCAGCACTTACATTTTCTCACGCAGTCCTCAAGAGTCAGGGATTGATTGGCTCAGGGTCACAGCTGGGAAGACGTCAAGTTGGATGTTAACCCAGGTGTGGATCTTTAGAGCCCGGCCTTGTCCACGATGCACCAATCATGCTTTCAAAGAAATAAGGATGCTGATGGTAAAAATGGGGCACTCCTTCCCTTTGCCCTGGACAGCCTCCATGTTCTTTTGCTGTCTCCAAGCTCTCCCCCTCACGCCCCCGACATGTGAGGCCCTCCTCAACCCCAGCCTTGGGCTTTATCCTAGCTGTCTCCAAAGTTCCAGGCATGACTTAGGACTGAAGAGCCTTGCCTATTCTGCCCTCACCCTGCCCACTGCTACTGCCCCTGACCTCAGGGACTTCGGTGGACATCTATGGCATTTATCTGCCCAGAATCTCTCTTTTTTGAAACCGTACCTCAAATTTCTTTGGGAGCCTGCATTTGTCTCCCACGATGAGTCCATGTGGTTCTGCAGGGGCAGAGACCACTCCCTGGCCCCAGGGATAGCCATGGGCCTGAAATCCTCCCTCTGCCCCCAGCTATAGTGACTGGTGCATAAGTGGGCATGTGACCTAAGCTGGGCCAATGACATTGAGTCTTGAGAATTTTACTGTCACTATTGGGAAGCAGATACTCCCTTTGTTGAACCATTAGGAGATGGGCCCAGTGCTACTGGCAGCCATTTTGTCACCATGAGTAGAAAGCATGCCTGAGAAAGAAACCAGCCTAGAAAAAGACAAGAAGATCTGAGAGAAGACAGATCTTTGATAATGTGGTCTGAACTTCTGGATCACACTGCACCTGAAGAATCCCTTGGACTCGTCAGTAGTCAATAACCTCCACGTTGCTTAAGCCAGTTTAAGTTTCTATCAGCCTCTTTCCCCAAACTAAAAAAGAGCTGGGACTGACACAGGTATCAATATCTTGTGGGATTTGTGCCAGTGTGCTAACCTCTGCCCACTCTAATCTTCTGAAAGGACTCTCAGATGGATTGGGTCCAAATCCACCTTTGACAGTGGAGGAAACTGAATCACAGATCTTAAAAAAAAAAGGAATTTATCCAAAGCCTCTGAGACAGTTAGGAGCAGAACTGAGATTTGAACGCAAACCTTAAGAATCTTATCCCTGTGTCCTTTCTGGACCATGGTGTGATCCATTTTGTCTAGTTCTTAAAAAGTCTGTATGCAGAGTATATACGTACTGAGTGTGAGTGTGTGTGTGTGAGTGTGTGTGTGTGTGTGTGTGTGTGTGTGTATGCTTCTGTGTCCTCAGAGAGATACTGAGGTCCCCAAGGGCCAAACTTGTGCCACTCACATCCCTGACATCTCCTGGACCCAAGTTAATGCAGCGGGTCCCCCCACACCCCAAGTGATCTCTGCACATCAAGTATAGATGGGTTTCATGAGGATGTCACTCTGGGCATGCCCAGAGCTGGGCAATAATGTGATTCTGGGCATGACATACCATGTGTCCAGGGCAAGAGTTTAACCTTTCTGAGACTCAGGCTGATAGAAAGTTGACCATACTAAGAACGATACTAGTAAAACAGATAACTTCCATGAGTATCTCTTGTGAAAAAGTCAGACACTTGCTAAAAAGAAAGCTAGTGTGTGTGTTCCACTTTAAGAAAATCCAATACGCAAAATCTAAATTTACATTCTGAACTGAGAGGTTAAAGGACATTTTTTATAAGAGGATTTTAATTGTTATAGCAGTTCCATCGAGGAGCCAGGGGGAGTGTTTACAGGCCTCTCCTGCCTCCAGCAGGGAGGCAGAAAGGAAGGAAACAGAGAGACAAAAAGCTGAAGCCATGTCCACTGAGGACCCCCAGGGGAAGGCCAGGATCGGGGCTGGCAGAGGAAGAAGTCCGTGGACACTGTCCCGGAGACACATGATTGTGTAGAATGAGCACACCTGTAAAGTAGCAGCATCATTCCTAATTGCACTGGGTGAAACCTCACCGGTCCATCCAAATAAGATCTGGGACCCCAAATCCCGGGGCAGCCTGGACCCCAGACCAAGCCAGGAGGGCACGGGATATTAGCATCTCCACAGCCTCCTCTCCCAACCTATCCCTCTGGGGCCTTTCCCCGGTGCCCATCCTCCTGTGCAAGAAATATACTTTCTGCCCCATTGACACTGGACTTGAGGATATGACTCCTTTTGGGAGTTCCCAGAATGGGAACAGAAGTGGGGTGCCTGGGTGGCTCAATTGGTTAAGTGTCTGCCTTCGGCTCAGGACATGATCCCAGAGTCCCGGGATCGAGTCCCGCATCGGGCTCCCTGCTCGGCCAGAAGTCTGCTTCTCCCTCTCCCACACCCCTGCTTGTGTTCCCTCTCTTGCTGTCTCTCTCTCTCTCTCTCTCTCTCTCCATCAATTAAATAAATTAATAAAATCTTTTAAAAATAAACATAAATTAAAAAAAAGAATGGGAACAGAAGTGACATATGCCACATCCAAGCAAAAACTTTAAGAACATCACATGTCTCTCTACCACTGGAATAACATGTCTTTGGTTGGCACTGCTTTTTCAGTTTGAACCCCAGAATGAAGATACATAGAGCTGAGCCACAAATGACCCACAGATGATATGAACCATACGCAAAAAATTAACTTTGTTCCTGCAAGCCATTGAGATTTGGGGATTGTTTCTTATTGCATCATCAACTAGCAAAAGCTATCTAACATAGGGGGCAATCTTCACAGGTTTAAGGCCACTTCTGACAACCCAAAGGGAAAAGTGGGTCAGACTTGTCACTTCAGATCGATGGGTATGTGGTTTACATCAAACATGCATGGGAGTCTCATGGGAGATTCCCAGACCCCCCCCCCCAAGATTCAGAGCCAGTTCATCTAAGGAGGGGCCCAGCGATTCATAATTTTGACAAGCCCTGAGGATGACATGTGGACTGTCAATGGACCATACTTTGAGAAACCCAATCTAAGGAGTCCAGTCTTTTTCATATCCAGAGAGGTGCAGTGACATGCCCAAGGTCACACAGCAAGAGGCTAACAGATCTTCAGCTCTTCTCCCTGAAGCATACTTTCCTCCCCTAGAGACACAAAGGGAAGGCAGAAGGGAAAAAGAAAAACTCACAGTTTGAAAACGCAGCTCCAGGGAAAAAGACCAGTGGGGGCCAGGAATTCAAGTTGAGCCAGGGTGCGGGTTCCAAGCTGAGGCAGAGGCTGGGTGGGTGGCTAGGTGACCCCCACCCTGGGATCTTCCCTGGAAGAATAGGGGTGGGGAGAAAGGAGTCAGCTTTCAGAACAGGGTGAGTAGAGGAAGGAGAAAGAAAAGAATAAATAAAAACAGACCAAAAAAAACAAAAACAAACAAAAACGTCTTCTAGCCCCGGTGAGCCCAAACATCCCCGGCATCGCTGCGGGAACTGCCCCAGCCCTCTTCGATTTTGATGTACAGTTTGAAACAAATCAATAGCAGTATAATAATACTCAGCACGCTGTGTAATTTTTATATCATTAGTTTTCATTTTCCGCTCCCCATGCATCAAAAAACTTACAACGGGCTCGTAAAGTTTATTTAGTATTCCATGAATTCCTAATCAGTTTCATTTCATAATGATTCAGGAGCCGCCCGCTGCCTAGGCCCCCGTGTCAAAAAATCGATAAAACCAACACAGTTTTCCTGATGGCGGCTGCAAAAGGATCTATTGTAGGGGAATTATGATTTATGCCCTGGCCTGGACCGTGAGCAGCGGCCTCCACCCGGCGGCTCAGGGCTGAGGTCTTCGCCAATAATGATTTATGCACCTTCTGCTGGCCCCACCCTAGCTCCCTCCCTGCCCCGGCTGGCCCCTGACACTGCCGAGAGAGGGCAGGGCCTGCCAGGAGGGAAGGAGGACAGAAGCACGGACCAGGGGGAGGCCCACCAGATGTCTGAGCATCCCTGCGTGGGCCCAGCATCTGCCTCTAGGTCCACCCACCCCCAGGATGGCCTGAGCAGAGAGGTGAGGTGTTGGGGGAGCCCCACCTGGCCCCAAGGAGCTGCAGAGGGAACAGGACTGGGACAGATGCATATGGGTGAAGAGTGGGAACCTTCACTCCCGTCCAGCCTTCCTTCCCGACCTCCAGAATGAGCTTTGCCCCCACCTTGAACCCAGGCAGTCACCTCTGCTCTCACTAGCCCTGCCCCAAAGGCTCCAGGGAAGCTGGATGGTAAAGAGGTCCCAAAGGTCATGGCAGCCAAAAGGCCTTCGTTGGACCTCACAGGATGCAGAGGCAGCAGGCTTCCGGCAATTCTGAGGCTGGAATGAAGCTTCCAAGGCTCCCAAGAGGGAACAAGAGGTGGGCTTGAGTCTCTCAGGCCCTTTCTCTTCCTGAGACTGCTTGGCTCTGTTTTCAGGGTCCCCCCTCCGCCCCCACCCACACCTCCCATCCCCTTCCTCCACTGGTGGATGATTAATGGGTCTAGGAGACATGTTAATGGGATGGGCATTAAGTCCAACAATTGGTTTAATTAACAGCAACTAACCTAGCGCAGAAAGAGAGATCTCAGGGTGACTTCATAGGGAAGGGTATGCCATAGGGTGGCAAGAAGCCACCAGAACTGGGGCCGCTAGTATGTGTCTCCCCACCCACTGCCTATCAGCTAGGACTCTCGGCCTCCCTCTGATATGCCAGGACGACCGGGGGACCCCATTTAGGTGGACTGAGAGGGGCAGAGATTCAGGGGCGGGATCCCTGCAGGGACTCTGTCCTCAGTCGAAGGTGGCATTCCAGCCTTAGACCCAAGTAGAATAAATGGGCTTCCTCCTCATACCTTCAGTTGCTTTTTCATTCATTCACTTAGCAAACATCTGGGAGACACCTCACAGATACTCCATCTACCTTCAAGTAGCTCAGAAAGGAGAAGGGTCTCACCCAACCAAACACAGGTGAAGAGTGGCAAAGCCAGGATTCTAGCAGAGGCTTTCTGGGTCTGAGGACACAAGGTACCTGCCCCCCCCCCACCCTGTTGGAGGACAGCTGCTCTCCCCCCATGTCCACACCGAATCCCGTGCACACAGCAGCATGGAAAGAGCCCAGATTTGGGGCCAGACCTGGATTCAAATCCTGATTTCTATCACTCACTGGTTGAGTGACCCTGGGCCGTTTAATTAACCTTTCTGAGTCTGGCTTTCCTCTGGTGTAAAATGAGAGTAATAATTTCTGCCCCACAGATGGTGATGAGTCAAAAGGGCAGGTATATAAAAGGCCCGCCCCCAGGAGGCCCCTGATAAATGCATCCTGCCCTTCCTCCACTCCCCCACTGCCTCTTAGCCTCACTCACTCCCCCCAAGAAAGTCTCCTGTGTGGAGTTGGGGTGAAAGGGGGCTTGGATATGTCCCTCCTCCTCCAAGAAGGGTAACTAGAACCACAACCCAGCCAGCACTTGGCATCAGTGGGCTCCGGGCCATGTCACTACTCAACCACAGTTCAGATGAGCCCAACCTAATCTATGCAAACCCGCCAGGACCTCGGTTTCCCCATCTGTATGTCAGGCTGAAGCCTGGCAGCCTGTTGTCCTGGAAATCCTGTTCTCGGAACCCAAGGCTTCTCCTAGGTGCGAGCCAGAAGGTGGGACGGGCTGGGCTAAGGAGTGAGATCTGGGCTAGGAGAAGCGGAGCATCCCCTCCATCCCCAAAAGGGATTCGAGAGAAAGTTGGGCCTTCTGCCTGTGCAGCAGAGTCCAGATTCTTCCCCACAGAAATGGAGACCCTGGATCCTCACCAGCACTCCCAAGATGCAAGCTTTGCCTCTCAGGCAGCCTCCGGCTAGGCTGCCGCTGGGCCTCCCTGGTCTCTTTCCTTCTATCCCTGGGTTTCTCTGAGTTTCCACTCCTCCTGCCTTTTCTCCTTACTCCTTCCCTCACCTGCTTCACGCATTGGGGTAAAGAAACACTCCATTCTATAAGGCCGGCGGGGCTCTAACACCTCCCCCACCCCCACGGGCAGTGCTAAAAGCCCTGAGATTTCGGGAAAAGAGCCTCTCTCCCCTGCTCCCCTTCTGCTGTTAGGTCCCCTCTTTGTCCGCTCAGTGGTTCCATCACCCCTGGGCTCAGGGACGGTCCTGCTGGGGAGGTAGCAAAGTGGGCCGGGAGGCTGATCAGCGGCCCACCCCACTGGCACTGAGCGGGGAATGCTGGCCCGGCTCCGGCAGCCAGGGGCACTAGAAGGACCAGCAGATCCCTCTGTCCCCTTCCTCAGACCCCCACAAACACGCAGGGGCTCCTGCAATCCCCCGGGGCCAGCTCTGCTTTGAGCTTCACTTATTCCATGCCGTCTCCCCTGCTCTTTCTCTGTCCCTGCACTCACCTCTCGTTCTGCCCGAGACGGGAGGTGGCCAGGACCCCTGGCCCTCAGCTCAAGCTCCTGGACAACAGGGCCCGGCTCAGGCTTTCTGAGCATCAGCTGTTTCATCTGTGAAATGGGCTCAATGAGAGTTTACGTGTCAAAGGTAAGGGGCAGGGTTGGATAATGTGCCATGGGGACTGTGACTCCTTCAACGATCCTTGTCACTGCACGGAGCTCATTTCCCAGGTAAGTTACACACAACCTGTGAAGTTACAAAGCTCCCCAGCTGGCAGAATCACTGGCGATCAGGGGCTTGCTCAGGGACACAGAGGGTAGCAAAGAAAATAGGAACACAGATATTAGGACCAAAGGCATCTGTGTCCCACAGGGGCGAGGCATCCCTGGGGCAGGAGGGCGCAGGACTCCACGGTCAAAGGCACCTGGATTTGGCCACCAGCCGGTGGAAGTAAACTGGACAAGATATTGAACCTCTGGGAATCTTGGTTGCTCATTTGTAGAGACGACAATAACCCCGAGTTCCCAGGAGTGCCCTGTGTGGATGCAGCGGGAGGCGACAGGATGGAGGGAGATATGGAGCTTAGGAGACAGGGAGAGGTGGATGCCTGTCTTCCTCTGTGACTTTGGGCAAGGCACCTGAGAGCCCAAGGCTGCAGTTCTCATCCTTACAGCGGGAGCTATCACTGTCCTTGCCCCCAGGCTTCTGCAGGTTACGGATGGCCTCACGGCATGAAGGACACAGAACTAGCACCCAGCAAGTGCTACCGGCAGCATGGGCCCAGAGCCTGGCACCAGAGGGGGGTCAACTACTGTTTTTTCAAATTATTCTGGGGGTGAGGACAAAGATTATTATGGGGAGCCCCATAAGGGATGCCATGTGACTAGGGCGAGGGATGGGCTCTGTCTGCTCCAGCCCAGAGTATCTGTAACACATTTCTGGCCCCTGATGTCTCTCTGTCCCCAGAGAAGGGCAGGACTTAGGTCCCATCTGGCGGTTAAGGAAACTGAGGCCCAGAGAGGTTCAATGGATTATTTTCAAGATCTCACAGAAGGGGAGAGGCAGGACGAAGACAAGCCAATCAGCCCTGCCAGGTGGGACTCCAGACTGAAGCCATGTACAGCTTTCTCCTGCCTTCTCAGATAATTCCTAACAGTGATTACCACGTGCTGGGTGATTTTTTTTTTCATGTCAAGCCCCTGCCCAAACGCTATAAGGGGTTTTTCTCATTTAAGGCTCACACCACCTATGAAACAGGTTTCCTTCTCCCTGTGTTACAGATAAGGAAATGGAGGCACAGGGAGTTAGGCAGCTTGTCCAAAGTCACTCTGCTCACAAGTGTTGGGGGTTGGAATATAAGCTCCGGGATATGGAGCCTGTGAACTTGACCGCCTATTTGCACCAGCAAAATCAGAGGGGGCCTGTCCATCCAAATACAGGCTGGTGGGTCCCTGCGGAAGTCAATCTGACAACACCTCTTCCCCCGCAAAGGACCACCCTCACCCTCTTCCCAAGCTCAGGCTGACTACGTGGGAGGGGAGCCTGGCTCCTCACAGCTCCTCACAGTCCCCGAGTGCCCCGGGGAAGAAGTCCCCCACAGGCTCCCTGCAGCATTCAGGACCTGTATCCTTCCTGAATGTCTAACCTGTATCCTTCAAGCTTCAGGGCACTCCTGGCCACCTCTCACTGACTCTTCTACCACCAATTCTACACCCACCTCTCCCCTGGTGATAGCCTCCGGAAGGAGCAAGAAAGGAGGTCAAGGGCCCCATCGGGAATAGGCAGGGCCCACAGCCTGGACGTCTTCCAGCCCTCAAGTACCCATGAAAAAGCCCAGGCTTTGTAGTCACTGGGCCTGGGCTCCAGCCCTGGTTCTGTATTCCTCAGCAGTGTGACACTGAGCAAGGAAGTTCCTTAACCTTCCTGAGCCTCAGTTTCCTCATCTGTAAAATGGGATCAGTCATCCTCATTGTCATGAGGTTTAAATGCCACAGTGGGCTGGAAATCTGAGCCCACATAGTGGGCTCACCTCAAAGGCTGTTTTCTTCCTCCTCCTCCTCCTCCTCTCCCCCCCCCCACTCCTCCCCCTGCCCCATGGAAATGAGAAGCCATTTCCCATAGAAAAGAAAGCATGTTTTCCAATTGCTCCTGAAGAAGTTTGGCTGGGGCTTGTAAAAAGCAAATTTGCCCTTTATTGGATGCCAGGCACCATGCAAGGCAAACTCCACGTGGCATCTTATTCCATCCTCACACCCCCATGAGGCAGGCATTATTACCTATATCTGATGACCAAGGCCCAGAGAGGGGCAGTGGCTTGCCCTAGGTCACACAGCAAGTAAGAGCCAGGGTTGGGAATCAGTTCTGTCTGCAAATTGTTGGGAGCCCTGGGGAGCTTCCCCCTGAGACAGAATCTCCCTCTCCCAACCTCACAGGCTACCGCAGTGAAGAGAGGCAGTGTGTCACATGCACAAGGCAGGAGAGCATTTACTCCTTCATGGCAGAGATGAGAAAACAGAGGCCCAGCAAGGGTGAGAGGCTCAGCCAAGGACACAAAGCCAGGGGAGGCCTCGATGCAGCTGGAACCACCAGCCCACCTTGGCTAAAAGGAAGTCAACTCTTCTGCTTCCTGCTTCAGAAGCAATAGCTTCGGTCTCCAGCACGTGAAGACCAACTCCTCATCCTGCCAGTTTGAGCCAGCTAGCACCTGGGAGGGTAAGGCCGTTAGTCTCAGATCCCAAAGCCTGACCCAGCCATGACTAAAACTGTCCTCCTCTTAGGAATGTCCCCCAGGGCAGACCCTCCCTCAGGTCCAGTTCTGCAGAGGGGCCTCACACTGGATTGATGTCATGGCCTGCAGAGCCAGTAGGGCAAGTCCTGGCGCTACCAAAATATTGCCAAAACGAGGCCAGGAGCCAGCATAAATGATGCCTCCTCCAAGGGCTGGGCAGAATGGTGATTTGTAGGGTCCCATTCCACAAATGGGGAAACTGAGGCTCAGCCAAGGTTCACAGAGAGGAAATGCTGAAGGACCCATATGGGTCTGGCCGCAAGATCTCTAAGGCTCTTCCCATGCCCCAGACCTTCCTGAGCCAGGCTCTGAGCCGGGGACCTGGGGCACATGCCCTGACACACTCTGAGAGGGGGACACACTCCAGGGGGTGCTGGGACTTAGGCATCCTGTGTGACACAACGCCTCCCCCCATACACAGGCACACGGCATGTGCACAGACCCAGGGGCACAAGCACACACACTCACACAAGCACACCTAGGCCTCAGGGCAGTGGCTGTCGCCCCTGGGCACACATTGGTGGCCCCGGGGAGGTTTGAAACACACCTGTGTCCAGCCCCAGCCTCGGGGAAGCCGGTGGAATGAATGTATATTAGTTACCTACTGCTGCATAACAAATTCCCCCCTCCCCGGCAAAACGTAGCCCCTTGAAACACCACTTCTCCTCTGACATGGTTTTGGAGGGAGCAGTGGGCCGGGTGGTCCTGACTCAGGCTCTCCCACGGGGTTGTAGTCTAGCCGGCGGACGGGGTCACAGGCATCTGAAGGCTGCCCACGGCCCGATGAGCTCCTCGCTCCCCTGGCTCTCAGCAGAAGCCTTCAGTTTCTTGCCACAAGGGCCTCTCCGCGACTGCTGCAGCGTCCTCGGGCCATGGCCCCTGGCTTCTCCCTGAGTCGGTGATTCAACAGAGCGTGAAGAGAAAGCCACAGCGCCTTTTATGCCCTAACCTCCTAAAGCACACTGTCACTTCTGCTTCTGTGGTTTCTTAGAAGGAGGCCACAATCTAGGGAAAGGGAATGGGGTTCCATCTCTAGAAGGGAGAAGTATCAAAGGATTTGTGGATACATTTTAAAACCCCCACAGTGTGGGGGAGGGGGGCCAGGACACTGGGATTTTCAACCCTCCCCAGGGCACTCCGGCATGCAGTTAGGGCTGCAACCCCCTGAGATGGAAAGTCACCAACTGGAGGCGGTTGAGGAGGGAGACTCGGTAGGCCGTGACTTCAGGGTCGAGCCAGCCTCCCAGTCCCCCTTCCCCAGGGAAGCCCACAGCTGCGGCCTCAGCCCAGGCCCTGGGTCCCCAGCTTCCAGCTCTCCCGGGCCCCTCCCTCACCCCTTCCGGCCACCCCCACCCACATGGCCCCAGGCCCGGCCCCCAGCCCGGCAGCATCCAGCGCTAGCCTCTCCTAGGTTGGTTTCAGGCCTGGGCAAGCGTGTGGGTTTGTGGGAGCACATGGGTGTGCACACGTGTGTGTGCGTGTGCCCACCAGGTGTGTCTGCTCGCAGTCCAGGGCTCCCTGACTGGAGGACCTCCATGCGCCTTCTCCACACCCCTCCTCTGTCTGCCCTCCTTCCCTCGCTTTCCGGGGGTCCCCCCCATACCCCCATCCTGTGGTTTCCATGCCCTGTCCCGCCGGCGGGCAGGAGGCCTGGTGGCTTCTCTGGGAAGATTTTGAAGGGGCAGCCCAGAGTGAATGGGGAGACGCCCTGGACTTCCCCGCCAGCCTTCAGGAATTCCACAGCCCCAGCCACTCTGGGGTCTCAGCGTGTCCTTCCTCCACCTCGACTCCCACACGGAAGGGGGCATGGCTGGGGGGGGCGGGGGGGGCAGGAGCCAGGAGAGAGCCCGTGCCGGGGCCGCGACCATTGGCAAACTCCTCTGCTTCTCCTCTCCCCATCCATGGTCTGGCCTGTCCGCCGTGGGCCTGACCCGCTGGCCTCTAGAACCTTCTTTCCTCTACATACTGTCTCTCGGGGCATCTCTTGGCCCTTCTGAGGCTGTCTCCCGCTCTCCGGTCCTGGGTCTCCGGCTTTCCCCTGGAGAGAAGCCGCGGGAAGGCTGTGGCAGCGAGGGGCTGCCCCTCGTGAGGAGAGCAGGCCTGCCCCCCGTATCAGGGAGGCCCGAGAACTCTTCTCGGGAATTAATGAGACCACCAAGAACAAAAGAGGCGGCCAGCAGAGGCCAGAGAGGCGGGGCCTGGCTAAGCCGTCCCCGCAGAACCACGAGCCACAATAATAGAGTGAGAAAAAATGGAGTAGAGATCCCTGTGGTAAAAACTATTAGAGGAGGCGAATTATAAAACTATTAACCAGAATGTAACTCCCAATTAAAAGATGATTTAACACTGGAACCTGATGGATGAATTTTGATTAAATGGAGAACTATTAGGAGCCCAGGGATAAGGCTGTTCCTGCCAGTTCTAAAAGTTAAAAGGCAGTTTGATATAAAAATTTATAAATTAAGGTTAATTACTTTAAATAACATGGCTGGAAGCAATGAAAGGAAATGTGTCAGAATCCCAGAGTTTGGGGCAAGATGGATACAGACGTCCAGGCTGGCCCCAGGGAGCCCAGAGGTCAGGACAGGGCCGGCTGGGGCCGGCAGGCTCTCCCACCAAGCCCACCCAGAAGGCAGGGGTGGGCTGACGCACCAGGCAGGGATGCCCCCATTGCCCTGCACCCTGGGGCCATACCCAGAGACATGGGCTCTACGAGCTGGGTGGGAAGGAGGTCTCAGGGCCTCCGGACTAGCCTAGGGAGCAAGCGTGGCCCCTGCCTGGCCAACCCTCCCTCTGTTGGAGGGAACATAGCAGGAATCCCGTCTGTGACCTGCTGTTTACTAACCATCCAGCAGGGCTAGAGGACAAGTCACACCACCTTGGTCCCACCCCAACTGAAGGAATCACAAGTACCCCCCTACCCGGCCTTCCTGGCCCTCCTCTGTATCCCCGACCCCATGAAGCCCGTCTGGCAAGACAGCGCCCTACAAGGAGAGGCTTCAGGGTATGGGCTGCTCTTCCCAGCCATCCCCAGGTGGAGGGATATAACCACCCCATAGGGCTAAGCCCTGCCCAGAGCTCAGTCTCCTCTGAGCTGAAGGTCACACTTCTAGGAGGCCCAGGCCCCACCTAGGGCAGTCTGAACCCTCTACCACCAGGCAGTCCCCTCGATGCACTGCCCTGGGCAACTCATCCCCTCCCAGAACCCCACCTCTGAGCCCGGGAGGACTATCCGGCATGTCGAGGGGGGGAAAGGAAGCAGGGAGTGAGGTGGTAGAGGAGGAAGAGAGGCAGAGTGAGGAAGGGAAGGAGGGACGGAGGGAGGAAGGAAGAAGAAAAGAAAGGGAAAAGAAAAGTTTGGTGAGTTTTGAAAAACAAATCTCTGTGGGCTTAGAAGTCAGGACAGTGACCGTGGGGGATGCGCAGGGGAGGTTCTGGGGGCTGGAGATGTTCTGCTGCTGAGATGGGGCGTGATCACCCTGGTGTTCTGACTGTGAAAAATCATCACTCTCCGTACTGATTTGTGCTCCTTGTGTAAAACAATTATTATAACAAACAATTTAAAATGAATATGATAATGGGCGAATTTTATGGTATGTAAATTACACCCCAACAAACGTGTTTTTGAAAAAATAAAGACGGTATGCCAAAAGAAAGCCCTTCCTTGGCTTAGCACAGCGTACAATACACACTAGGTATTACAGGACGGAGAGAGACCCAGGGTAGCCGTGTGCTTAGCCCTGGGATGAACCCATGAGCATCAGCCTCTCAGAAGGGTGTCTTGTGGAGGTGAGTAGTGGATGCAGGGGACAGCAGGGTCCCCGTCTCACCACACACCCCCCCACACACACATCATTTGCCTCTTCAAACGTCTCTCATTTTCCTCACGAAAACAGAAATGGGCCAATCCAGGAGGACCACTGAGAGGCACAGCCCAGGCAAAGGCTTAGAGGTGAGAAGAGCTGCAGCGACAAAGAATAATGAGCCCCCACAGGCTTGAACTGCCCGAGCTCAAGAAAGGAAGTAGGGTGCTTAGGTCTGGCGGTGGCGGGGGGGGGGGGGGGGGGAGGCGGCACAATGAGAAGGGCCATTTTCCGAAAAAGCTCCAAAATATTATGGACAGAAAATATCATTGCAACTGAGACAAAGCTAACACGATGGTGATGATCTCTTTCATGGTGTTACTGTTATTGCTATGGTCATTCGGGAAGTAGCAGGGCGAAGCACAGCATTTCCCAAAGTGAGCTCCAGGAAACCTTTCCCCCCGCAAGAGTCTCCTCAACAAAATTTTTCATGGCGAAGAAGTTGATACTAACTCTGCCCTTCTCCTGGAATGACCCAATACATAGCAATATAATAAAGGCTCTGAGATGTCCTGCTGCAAAGACCTATTTCACTTTTTTTTTTAAGATTTTATTTATTTATTTGACAGAGAGAGACACAGCGAGAGAGGGAACACAAGCAGGGGGAGTGGGAGAGGGAGAAGCAGGCTTCCCGCCGAGCAGGGAGCCCGATGAGGGGCTCGATCCCAGGACCCTGGGATCATGACCTGAGCCAAAGGCAGACGCCCAACGACTGAGCCACCCAGGTGCCCCCACTTCTTTTTTTTTTAAAGATTTTATTTATTTAGGGGCGCCTGGGTGGCTCAGTTATTAAGCGTCTGCCTTCGGCTCAGGTCATCATCTCCAGGTCCTGGGATCAAGCCCTGCATCGGGCTCCCTGCTCAGCGGCGAGTCTGCTTCTCCCTCTTCCTCTGCCACTCCCCACTGCTCCTGCTCTCTCTCTCGCTCTGTACCTCTGTCTCAAATGAATTAAAAAACAAAAAATCCTAAAAAAAAAAAAGATTTTATTTATTTATTTGAGAGAGTGTACGAGTGGGGGGGAGGGGCAGAGGGAGAAGCAGACTCCCCGCTGAGCAGGGAGCCCGACACGGGGCTCAATCCCCGGACCCTGGACCCTGAGCCGAAAGCAGATGCTTCACCGACTGAGCCACCCAGGCACCCCGAAATCATCCTCACTTCTATGGCATCCTCTGAGGTGAGCAACATGGGCTCTTGCATCCACAACTTATCAGTGGAGAAACTGAGGCAGGTAGCAAAATTTCAGGGCTCTTCTATAGCCAAATTTGGGAGGCCTAGAACCTAGATTTTCTGACCTCCAAGCCCTGGCCGTTCCTCCCCTACTGGGCTAAACCAAGCCTTCCGTCTCACGTCCCAAATAAAGTTATTCTTAGTTGTAAGGTTTCCCCTCACCAAAGGGGCCCCATACACTAACAGGTGAAGCTTGCTGATACGGTGGCCCATGCAATCGAGATTGTCCACGGCCACAAGGCCTCAAGACCCATAATCCAGTTGCCCAGCCTCTCCTTTGGCACATCTCTCAGAATACCCTTCCATTCCATCCCATTTCAGGCTTCACAGGAGGGCTTTCCCCTGGTCAGGAATCCCACGACATCTGGGCTCTCACAGCTGCAGAGACCTGGGCCTGGGCCACCTCTGACCCCACAGACAGAGTGGAGCTGATACGATCATTTTCCAGCCTAATGAGCCTACTACATCTCCCACAAAACACAGCTTAATGGCATGGTGGCCCCAACCTAAGATAGAGCTCTGGGGCTAGAGGTCAAGGGTTAAAGGTCTAAGTCAGGGCCAGACCCTCCCCTTTCTCTCTCCTCCTCTCTCTCTCTCCCTGCTCAGTGTTTCAGTTTTCTCGTCATTCCTTGCACTGACCTTGTTGTGCTGCTAGAGAACTGGAAACAATCCAGGGAAAGGTAGCTCCTGGCTCCAGAGCTCGTGGGCCCCAATGATAGCATCACCCAGCTAACTCCGGGCCCCCCTGCAGCCAGCCTCGGTGCGGCATTCAGAGGAAAAGAGCAGTCCGTCGCCAAAGCACATGGAAATGCGGTCCAAGCAGCTCAAAATCCGAATCCTAAAACCAAATAGCATTTCCTGGAGTCCTCTTCCTCCATCGCCCACTGCCTCCCGCAGCTCAGCCATGGTGCCTCAGTCTCCCCTGATGCTCACCAAGCCCAGCCCCTGCAGCTGCCTGAGTCTCCTTGCTCTCCCCTCTGCCTTTTATCTTCTTCCATCCTCTCACGCAGGACGGAGGCTCTGCCTCTTGTGAAGGAAGTTCATCTGAGATTTCTGGGCTTCTTTCAATTTCCCTTCCAACCCACTACCCGTGACAGAGCCCAAAGGGGCCCAAAGACCAAACACAGAAACTCCTCTGGCAGCAGCGGAAGGGTAAGGGCTGGGATCCTTGGAGGTAAACTTTGTCGTGGTCCTGTAGTACGTGGCTGTTCCTATCAGGTATATCAACACACGATGATCGCCGACCACAGTTTTCTCCTCAAGGAGCTTACAGTCAAGTTGAAGAAATAACCCGAATCAACTGGACAACACGGGAATCTGAATGCATCCCCGTGACATAAGACAGACATGCTGTGTGGGCGGAACATCTGTGTCCCCCCAAAATCCATCTGTTGAAGTCCTGATCCCCAGTGTGATGGTATTTGGAGATGGGGCTTTGGGGAGGTAATTAGGTTTAATGGGGTCACCAGGGCATGGCCCCAAGAAGGGATTAATGCCATTTGAAGAAGACAAAGCAATACCAGAGCGCTGTCTCCACCGTGTGAGGATGCAACCCGAAGGCAGCCCTCTTCAAGCCAGGAAGTGGACACTCACCAGGGAACCAAATCGGCTGGTGCCTTGACCTTGGGCTTCCCAGAACTGTGAGAAATAAATTCCTATTGTTCAAGCCACCCAGTTTATGGTATTCTGTAAGGCAGTTCGAGCTAAGACAGAACCTTCTGGCCAGGGAGGGTGTTCCAGAGTGGGGAAAACTTGAGCTGAGCCCACCAAAAAAAAAAAAAAAAAAAAAGGAGGGCCTATGGCTAGGGGATGAGTGAGGGCACTCCTGGAGGGCACTCTGAGTCTGCACAGGTGTGGAAAAGAAAGGGCAGCAAGAATTGACTGGTCTGGAACAGGACAAGTTGAGAGAGGCAAGGCCAGGAAGATAGTCTGGGAACGGGTCGTGTTGGCGGGGAGGGGGCTCCAGAGCAGGCTGGGTGATGGGGCGGCAGCCCCCGGGTCTCGGGGACACATGGAAGGTTGTGGCATGCAGGAATAAAGCAATCAAATCCAAGTTATAGGAAGCTAACTGGTGGCCAGTGGAGGCAGGCAGAGGTCCAGGTGAGGGGTGCTCAAGGCTAGCCAAGGGCAGGGGCTGTGGGGGTGGAAGGGAAAGGCTGGAGTCAAGTGTTGGCAGAGACCAGACGGGGATAGAGGAGGTGAAGGGAAGGGGCTATAGGTGATGGATGCCCCTCAGCCTGCACCTCTTCCCGCCCTGTGCCACCGCCACCTCCCTGCGATGTCGGTTTCAGGGGCCAAACGCCCCACCTGCTCTTCCTTGCCCTTGAAAGCACCAGCGATGGGGGGGGGGGTTGCTGTTGCTGTTCAAGTACCGTTCCTCCACCACCTCACAAAGGGAAGCTGAGCTCACTGATTTCACAGGTAAATAAAATCTATTTGTAAGAGCTCAGGGTAGAGTGGGGGCTTTGGAGTCAGACTGCTTACGTCTGGATCCTGACTCTGCCCCCCACTAGTTGTGTGACCTTGGACAAGTTAATTAACCTCCCAGACCCTCAGTTTCCCCATCTGTGAAATGGGGACAATGGTGGTGCTCACCTCATAGGGCTGTTGTACGGATCGAAGGAGTTAATAACATGTAAAGCATTTGGCACAATGCCAGGCACACAGTAAGTACTCAGTAAATGTCGAGTCATTTGTATATAACAGGTCCTGTGCCAGACACTAGGGAGGCCAGATGCTTATACATTTAAGGCAGTGTCTTTGCAGAGCAAACATGGTATGCAAAGATATAAATGCCTTTTTCTTTGGAGCAGTAGACAAAAGAAATAGAAGATACCACCGCACCCTCAGGGAACCCCCAGTCTGGGGAGAAGTGTGCAGGGGCTCAGTCTCTACCTTTCAAAAGCTTAGAGTGTTATGGAAGAGACACAATCCATCCAGGGACTTTCCACCCTGCTGGGGAAGGGTGGATCTCTGCACAACGAGATCTCTTCTCCTGGGCTGCCCCTCCTTGTCCGACCCTTTGGAGAACTCCCACTCTTCCTTCAAACATTACCACCTCTGAGAAGTCTTCCTTGATCCCCTGCAGACACTAGTAGTCCTCCATCCTTGATATTTCCGGAGCACTTTGCTCCCTCCTCTATCAGACAACTTCACACTCTGCACCGAAGGAGGCTCTGTGTGTGAGAGTGTGTGTGTGTGTGCATGTGTGTGTGCATGTCTGTCTCCAGCTACCTGGCCCCTGGCCCACAAAGCCCCACATTTGTGAGGGTGGAGACCAGGCCTGCCCCTGGGCTAAGAGTCCTGGCTCACCGCTGGTGCTGACCAGGTCCGTGATGGCTATGGGACTGAATGGATGGATGGACTGGCTGATAATGGGAGACAATCTGGACACGTTGATCTGCTAGGGAAAATGGACACTGGGTCAAGCCATATCTCTTTGACACAGAAATAGGAAGCTGATAACCTGTCCAGGGCCTCGGAGGAGGTCCAGGGTGCGAGATAATAGGGATTCTGAGGGGCATCCCTGCCTGCCCTGTCTCTACGTGCCAGCCTGCCCTCCATGACCCACTCTAGGTGATCGGCAGCCGGGCCCTCAAGCCGCAGCACTGGCTGTCTGCCCCTGGTGGGCAGCATGCTCTGGAAGAACCACTACAAATATAATACCAATCTGTTGCCAAACAAAAAAGTGGGGCCCATGGCCAGAAAAATCACAAAACCTGTCCCAAATTCCTCTGGAAGCAGGTTGGGGCCCCTCCGCCCATCCTTCTGAAGGTTCGCACAGGTCAGAACCAAGAGAAAACGCATCGGACAAGCAAAGGTTTAAGGGCCCAGAAGACAGAGAGCCGGCTGTGCTCCCTTCTTCCTATAGGGGTTTCTCCTCAGAGCCCAAAGGGCAGCCTACAGAAGCGCTGGGCTCACCTCCCGCTAGCTGTGTGACCTTGGACAAGAAAGACATTGGGCCTCTTCGAGCCTCAGCTTCCTCATCTAGAAAATGGGCATGATCGCAACTAGGCAAAGCGCTATGATGAGAATAACACGTGCACTTGCATTTGGAAGAGCTTTGTGGAGGATAAAGGGCTGCACGGACAAGAAGCTTCGGCCATTCTAATTGTTTTTAGTACTATTGTCCTTAGAGTAGAAGAGCAGAGACTCCAACCCATGACCCTGAGACCAGCACTCTGACCCCCACCCCCACCCCCAGGGGTCCTTGGCATCTGCTCTGAGCTGCATTTTCTGAAACAAGGTCCACCAAGGTGTAGAACAACCGGGGAGAAGGGGGGAAGAGAAAGGCATGCAGGAGCGTGTGTGCGCACGTGTGCACACTGCATGCTTGTGCGTGCGTGTGGGTGTGTGCCCGCGTGCATGCATGTGGCTCTGTCTGCCCCGGGGCGGGGGAGGGGAGGGGATGGAGGGAAGAAAGATAGAACTGAGAAGAAAAGCAGAAAAGCACAAGGAAGAGAAGGACTGAGGTATTCGGTTACATGATCTAAATTCTAATCAAACATCATTTAAAGCGTGTTTTATTTCAGCCTCGGGAGAGCCGGTCCCTCCTGGCTGCTCACCATGGCAACGGGCCGCTCATTTCAGAAGTGTCATGCCACATTATCGTCCTGCCGCCTCACACGCTCTCCCCGCCTGACAACTTCGCTCTGCCCCTCGCGACAACCATCCCCGCTCCGCCGGTTTATTTTTGGTGTCAGCCAGCCCCCCTCCCCTGCCCCCTCCTCGGCGTCAGAGGATTGAAAGACAGCCTCAGCCCTCCAGCCGGTGAGTATCACAGCCTGTTTGGTGATAAGAGGTAATTTCAGGAGATATTTGCTTACACACATATGAACAATTTGCCGCGTTAAGACAATTCCGCCCAGTATGTGGGGAGAGGGAGGGGGTGGCCAATGCTCAAGCTGCCAACACCCCAGGAAAGAGGAGGGAAGGGCACCCCTCAATACTCAGGACCCCTCCAAAGTGGGGGCCCTACAAGATTCTCATCTGGCTGCCTTCCCTAGCATCATCTGGACACCTGCTGCTGACTCGCTGTGTGACCTTGGGCAAGTCACTCCCTTCTCTGTGCCTCCCTCTCCTTCTCTCTCAAAAGACTGGGTTGGGCCAGCCTGCGGTCCAGATCCCTGACAAGTGTGGCATGGGGCAAATCAAAGATTCTAAGAACCAGAGTGGGCACAGCAGGGAGCTGAGGACCCAGAAAGAGAACCCTGGTCTCGTCACCCATGTGAAGACCAATGAAAGGAAAAGAGGTTAGCCTGACACAGCCCAGCTCCATCTATTTGACTGTCCCACGTGGTGGGGTTGGGGATCCCGAAGCTCCTCGCTCTGGTGGGAGCTCGGAAAATCCTGGACCTAGGATCAGACCCTGTCCTGGGAAGGGCTTTCCAGGGAACACGCATCCCTGCCCTCTGCCTGGCCTTCTTCACAGGACAAACAACCCCTCTCAAACCACCCACTCCCTCTCTGGCATGTTTACACGCTCCCACATGCTCCCACAGGCATCTCCCCAGATCCAGGGCCAGAAGGGGACACAAAGGCAGACTGAGAAGTTGGGAGGGAGAGGTGTACCGTGAAGCCCCAGGTAGGAAGTTGGACCCCAGGCGCTCAGAGCCAAGCACTCTAGCAATAATGGGCTGAAAGGCAAGATGGCCCCATCCTGACGCCTTCACCCATTTAAAGCCAAGAATAGTAAGAGCTGTGACTGCTGAGGGCTTCCAGGAGCCAGGCCCTATGCTGAGATTAAAAGGGTTTGGAAGCCCCTCTCTACATGCTGTGCCCTCCTGCCCACCCCCATGGGGGTTGGAAGCAGACCGGGGAGAGTCTCAGCTTGAGGGGAGTCTGACCTCTGTTTACTCCACTGTCAGATGAGTAAATAATAGTTCCTACCGCAAACAGTGGTGGTCAGGATTAAGGGAAGGCTTAGCCCAGTCTGGGACGCATGGTAGATATTCAATAAATGGTAGCTAGTAGAAGTTGTCATAGTCATTGGAGTCTGAGGAACTAGGACTTTCTGAGATTGGGTCCGACTTCACTACCACCTCAGCCTGTTGTGCAGCTGGGTCCTGTGGCTAATTTGGCTCCCACCCAGGCCCCGTCCTAGGGAGGATGGACTCCCTGGGATGTCTACACCTGCCTTCCAGCCCCATAGGATGTCTACTTGGCTTCTTTGGCCCCTCTAGCAGTACTTTGGACCATGAACGGGAACCTCTCTTCCCCAAGGCCCCATCCAGGACATCTTCTTCTGAGATCCCAGAACCTATAGCCCCTCAGGTCACAGCCGGTAGTGCGACCCTATTTTTCTGTCCGCCCCTGCGTCTTGTCTGCCCAGGGTTAAGGGTAACCCTCGACCAGGACCCCAGAGAGCACCTGAGAACTCAGACCTCCACTCACCTCGCCCAACTACTCTCTGCCCCGACCAGGAGGTAAATGCTAGATTCCTTTCCCATCGAGCTCTGGGTGGGCTTCCCTCCCATCCCCGAAGACACAGACAGTGGAGTAGAGAGGCAGTGGGCTACAGAGAGAAGAGTCTTTAGGGTTAATGGGACTTTGGTCCAATCCCAGCTCTACCACCTCGCAGCAATGGAGTCTTACAACAAGGGACCAGTCTCTGTTCTCACCTATAAAATGGGGATAACAATACACACTTCACACGGGTTGCTGGCATGATTAAAGGTATACCTAACACATAGGAGGTGCCCCCAAAGAGCAGCTATTATGAGCAATAACAACCAAAGCTGCCCCAGGTGAAGCCAGGGAACTGCTTCCCTTCCACTGGCTTGAGGCCTCTGTGAAGGTTGGCAATGCAGGAAGCCTTCCGTGGCCAAGACCTTGAGCCCTGGGCTTACTCTTCTCCCACCTCCTCCCCACTCTCCCTTTCACTCTACAGCCCTGCCCCAAGTCTAGAAAGTGACAGGCTGGGGGCTCTCCTGCCATGTTATGCCCCTGCTCAAGCAACGCACACATACCCCCAGCTGGGTCCTCTTCTTCCCTCTCTTTTTTTCAACAAAATAACAAAGTGAATTAAATTACTCATCTCAGCCTTGCACTCACACGTGCTTGACTCAGAACTGGTAGGCCCAAGGGGCAGCACGGGGGTGGGGGTGGGGGGTGCCAGGAAACTTGGGTCCAAAGGAAGATGGGGTAGAGTGGTCAAGATGAAGAATTACCTACCCACATTTCTGGATTTTTTTTAAATATCAAGACTGTGTGTCAATTTTTATAACCACACCCCCAAACAGCAGAAGGTTTGCTGGACGCCTCATTTCCTGCACCCTCATCTAGATCCCAGAGCTCTTGAAAGCAATGTATGGGGGGGGGAGAGAGGGCTCCACATGGACTCAAAAGTCCCCTGGACCTGTGTCCCCAGCCTCCTCACCCCTTCCCAGCTGCGCGGCCTTCAGCAGCTCCCTTAACCTTCTGAGCCTCAGTTTCCACATCTGCACTGTGGACGCAAGGCAGGCCCTGCCTCTGGAGCCCCATGAGGAGTTAAGGTGGGGTATGTGAGCTCCCCACACACCAACCAGCACCCAGGAGGCGCCTCCCACCCACCCCTCCCCCGCAGAAGCAGCCCCCCCCCCCCCCCACCTCCCGGAGTGCTCGGGCTGTATGGCTGTAAGTCTTCTCAACTTCCATCCCGTAGCAGCTCGGGGAGGAGGCCAGGCTGCGGGAGCCCTCTCCTCGGGCGTTCAGGGGTGGCGCACTCGGCCTCCCCTCCTAGGAGGGGTGGGGAGGGAGCGGCTGGGGCTGCCGGGATCCCTCCTGCGGCAGCCCCGGGATTGGGGCCCCGGTCCAGGGAGGGTGGCAGCAGCGCCCACCCGCACCCCGCCGGGGCCTTGGGGGAAGGGCAGGGGCGGGCGCCGCCGGCTCACCTTCTGACGGTGAAATGTGGCCATTTACCTTCACGCTCCAATGCCAGCACCTAAATCACTGTCGCAGCGCCCGCGCTCAAGGTTGCTCCCGAGCGGCCGCCAACAAAGCCGCCGCCGGCCCCCCGCCGCCACCGGGACGACCCGAGAAGGGGACGCCTGCGGCCCCGCGGCGGCGCCCCCCGCCTTCCTCTCCGCCCCCCTTCCCCTTCCTCCTCTTCGTTCTCGCTCTTTCTGTTGTCCCCAAGCCCTATCTTGGGGACCAGGCGGCCACAGGGCCCGCTCCAAACGCAGCACGGGCGTCAAGCTTAGGTTGCAGCCCAGAGCGGGGTTGTAAGGACACCCGGACTGGCGGGCCCCAGGCGCCGAAGTGCAACCGCAACTTTCGCGGTGGGTCCCTCCGCCCCGCCGCGGGCCTGGAGCACACGCAAGGTGCGTAGGTTTTGATCCAGTGTCACTCACAATGCGGCGAGTGTGCGTGTGGGAAAAGTGCTAATCCGCGGAAGGTGACCATTTAACCCATCTCCGTGGCTCTGCTCTGACATGGCTGCTTTAGCCCTGCTCCCTTCCTTCAGCCCTTTCCCTCCCAGATCTTTCTCGTTCCTCTGCCTCGGGGATCTCCCCTGGCCCTCCCTCCAGAGGGGCGAGGGCAGGGGGTGGGAGGGGGATACGGGAGAGACCCCGGGTCCTGGCCGCGCAGGACATCTGAGGCCTCTTTGGCGAAGGGGGAGCAGGTGGGGGCTGCTGGCACCTAGAACCAGAGCCATGAGAGGAGGAGGTCTCCATCCGCCCCACCTCCCACCTCCCCCACCCCAAGGCGCCCCCCCACCCTCCAGTCAGTCGTGGGAGGGGGTCAGACCAGAGGGAAATCAAGAGAACATCTGCCCTGGAAGGGAGAGGAAGGCACTGAGCTGAGACACACACATCCCCGCCCCCGCACCCCCCAGCTCCCCAACCCCCTCCGCAGCCCCCACCCGCCCTCGGAGAGGCCCCCTGCCCAGTCTGGGTCTGAAGCACCAGGCATGCCAAGGGACAGAGTTCTGCCTTCATCCTCCTTCATCCACTATTGGCAGTGGCCTCAAATCTATTCATTTGTACCTTACCTCTGCTTCTGCTGTGTGGATGAGTGGGATTGGTACCCGCATGCCCCCCATATGACTGAGGGTTCCCTGGGGGACAGAAATTGCTTTCCTCATCAGACTGAAGAGCCCCCAGGACAGAGGTGGTATCCCTCCTATCAGATAGGGGGCTCCCCAGAAAAGGGGCTGTGTCCCCCATGTGCCTGGGAACTTTCCCTTGTCAGGGGATCTTGTTCCCCCATCAGACTGGAGCTCCCCAGAATAGAGGCTTCTGTCTCACCCAACAGATGAAGGACCCCCTCAGGTCAAGGGCTGTGTGTCTCCCCTCCAGGCCACAGGGTCCTCCCCAGGACCCCACTGACACAGCTGACTTAGTGTTCAAGGCCCTACTAGGGTCCTGTCCCACTCCCAGGCACTGTGGTTCTAGGAGCCCTCAAGTCTGGCCACAGATCCAGCTTCATCAGGTCTTAGCTCTGTGACCTTGAACAAGTCACATGACCTCTGGAGAGAATACTGCCACTGCTCAGGGTCTTACAAGGCTCCAAGGAGACTGCATTTGGTGAAAGGGCCTAGCCCAGGGCCTGGCATATAGCAGGTGTTCAGTAACTGCCGTCTCATTGCCTTCCCCTCATCAGTCTGGGAAGTATGTTCCAAGCCCGCTCTGTCAGCTCAGACTGAGAAGACAGAGGTGGGCCAGGGTTGGAAAGGAGCACCCACAAAACACACATGCCCTCCCATCAAGCAACTGGGTAGTGGCCTCCTTCTTTAGGGGACGGGGCGATGGCAAGGAGTTAAATGTATTAAGCAATTTACAATTAATATAGAAGTCATTCCAGAGATAGCTACTAGAAAGTACAACAGGGCAATTAACCCACTAATACACTAGGCTATTACATCGCTATGTCTCTTATTTTAGCCCGAGGTGATTTGAAACGCATTGGATTAGAGGATATTACAGCAGATAGCATGAAAAATAGCTTAATGTAATGAGCCATCCCGTGATGTCTGCTATTAAAGATGATTTGCAGTTGAAAACTACAACATACAGTAGTTCAGCTATTTGAGGACCAAGGGGGTGGGGGCTGGGGCGGTGCTGTTAACCCTTCCTCCTTCTGGCTGTCCCACCCCACCGGGCCCTCTACTACCTTCATGCCAAGATCATCAAGTGCATCCTATTAGGCGACAATGGCTTCACTGGGAGATTGGAGATTGGGGCCCCGAGGTTGATAAAGAACCAATAATCTGCTAATAACCTTTAAAAAATAGATTCCCCCAGGGAGCTGTACTAATGGGCTGAGGCTAGGGAGGGAGGTTGATTGGCAACTGGGCGGCTAATATGGAGAAGGGTATGGGCCCGGGAGGGGGCTTCCCTGGGTAGGGGGAAGGTCCACATGCTCCCCCTCCCACCTTGGCTAGAAGGTGTACGGGTCACGGACTGCTGGTTAGGAGCTGTGCCTAGGTAGACGTGGGTGAATAATTACAATACACAAAACTGATTTTTTTCTATTTAGCTATTCTATTTTCTATTTTTTCTATTTCTATTTATTTGATTATTTTCTATTTTTCTATCTCTATTTTTCTATTTATTTCTTTTGTATGGCAGGTCACAGTTTTTAATTTTCACTTGTATTAGTTCTCCGGGCTTTGCAGGCATCCAGAGAGGTAGGTAATATTAATACCCTCAGTGTACAGGGCATCTGACTGACAGCAAGCAACTTAGCCAGGGTTGATGCAGCCTGTTACGTAATAAAACAGGACTCGAGAGGTTTCCTGATTTCAAAGCCTGTGCTTAAAACTATACCATTCCAGCTATCACTGTGTTCTACCCATGAAAGCTCGGCCTGCCCCAGCCTCGCAGAGGACTTCGTCCGTGTCTCCTTCCAGAAGCTTTACTGTTTTTCTGCCTTACACTTAGGTCTATGCTCCATTTTGAGTTACCTTCTGTGCACGTGTGAGGTGAGGTGTTCATTTTTTTTTCAACCGGACTATGAGTGCATTTGCACGTCCACATGTGTGAATACATGTGCGTACACCTGTCTGCCACGTAGCGGAAGTGGCCTACTCCACAGGTGTGCACACAGAGGCCACATAAGGCAGACACCCGCACAGAGACCCACTGCAGGTCCGGACTGCATCTGCAAGGTGGGCGCGAGGAGTGCCCAGGACGGGCATGTGGACGCATGCTTGTTTCGGGCAGTGTGCACGTGCGTGGCGCATGAGTACGTGCTGGCGAATCGATTGCCGGACCTGTGTGTTGGCACAGGCGTGTGCCTGGGCGTGTGTCAGACCATGGATGTTCACAGCTCTGCGTGTCACTGGGCATACGTGTGTGCGTGCAGCATGTGTGGGCATGTCATGGTCGTAGCTGAATCTGTGGGGGGGAGGTGCGCCGTTAGCATGTGTGGTACGGTACGTCTGTGTGCACACCACTGTGCACGAGTATTGGGGGGGGTGTCTCTGTGCCCATGTGTTGCTGTTTTCTGCACCTCCCCGGGCACTGCCACCTCCGACAGCTGCAGGGCCAGCCAGGAACAGCCCCCCGCACCCCCCTCACTGCTGTCTTTTATCATCATTTGCCACAAAAGGGAGCCCAGGAGGACGGTGATAAATAAGGACCACTTAAAATACGAGACGACCACTCTGACTTCGGGGAATATTTCTTCTGTGGAGCAGCTGGTGCCGCCTCTGTCCTTGTGGAAAGGGGTCCCAGGGGCCACCAGCCCCTGCCGCAGGCTCCCTCACCTCCTCCTCTCTGCCCCCTCCCCCGGCCCTGCCGAGCATCTCTGGTCTGGGAGGCCTTAGGAGCCCCGGGGAGGGAAGGGGAGGGAGACCCACCTGGAGGCCCATGCAGGCAGCGCAAGGCAGGCCCTCAGTTTGCCCTTCTCGCGGGCTCTGTGGAAGACTGAATATCATGGAGGAAGAGCCAACGGGCTAGGAAGGGACTGAGAGGGGACTGGAGGGCACAGGGCCTCAACCTCATGGGGTCCCCTTCCAATTCCCTCTCCCTTCTAAGCCCCGGTGAGGGAATGGTTGAGGGTCCAGAGAGCTGAGATACACAGAGACACACACGGACACCCACAGAGCAGGCGCACCATCTTGAGCACCTCCTACATGCCAAGCCCTCAGAGAAAGACGCGAAGACACTCATCCCAAGAGGAGACATAACGTACACACATACTGTACTCGCTACACAAAGATGCGCAGACACACAAGAGACAGGTGGAAGCCTCGTTCCGGGAAGAAATGAGCTTGGACAAGAGAAGGGGGAGAAAGAAGAGAAAGGAAGTGAAGAGGGACTATAAAGGGGAGCAAACACAAAACCATGGATGTAAAGGATGCACGACTGCATCAGGACAGTGGGAGCCCCCAGTGGGAGGGGGCAGTGGGCCAGGGGTGGAGGTCGCTCACTGCCCAAGGGGGCAAGTGAGGGCCGAAGTCCAGCCTTCCCCACACTAGCCACGCCACCAGGCGGAAGGATGCCTCGTTCACAGGAAGCCCCCTGCACCACCACCGATGGTCCCCACCAGGCTGGGGGCTGGGGCTTCCCAGAGGGGTCACCTTCTCCTGATTCTTACAGAGCCGCATTCTGAGCTAGCCAGGCCTGACGGAGGGGCTCTTCGACTCTGCCTCCGAGACATTATTTCCTTAAAAATAAAAAAAAAGGAAAGAGAGGTAAGGAAATAGAAACTGAGACAGGAAAAAGAGGAAGAGAAAGGGAAGGAAGGAAAGGAAAAATGAAAGGAGAGGAAGAGGGAAAGGAGGGGTCTGTGGGGGGATCATCCTCGGAGGCTTTTCTAATCAAAGAACTTGTCACTGTCACTCTGCTAGTTGAGACGCCAGGACCGATCTGGGCCTGCCAGCGTCTGCGGTTGGGGGCCAGGGGTGAATCGGGCTTAACAGGTGACACACACACACACTTCCTCTCCCATGCCCACCCTATGTCCCTTCTCAGCCCATCCCAGGTGGCCAGGGACCTGTCATGTCTCATTTCCTTCCCCCAGAACTAGTGATGGGAGCTGGGGGTGGGGGGAGCCTGCGCAAGCTGACCTTTCCTCCCTCAATTTCCCTCCCGCGCTCCTCAGCCGTCAGCCAACCGCATGCTGACACCTCATTTCCCATAACCCCCCCTAAACACACAAAGCCATGTCACCACCCATCAGGAGCTGTCCCTGGGAGGAGGGAGGGCAGGGCAGAGCTGGCCTCCTTTCTCATCTAGGGCTTCCAAGCCCCAAGCTCCCTGAGATGGGCACCTGAGGGCCTCTCCCCTCAAGGTTCAGACCTCCGAGGGTCTGCCCTGGCCCCGGTCCTCCCAAACATTTTCCAAGTGCCTGGAACACCTTTTGGGCTCACCCACCCTGTGGAAGGGAAAGTGGAGGAGAACTAACCTTTACTGAGAATCTCCTGGGTGCCAGGGGCCCTGAGCCCCGGCTGAATCACCTGCTGCTCATGAGAACCCTTTCAGGTGAGTTTTAACTCAGGAACTCCCAATTTACAGATGAGAAAATCTCAACCATAGCAGGGAAAGCCTCACAGTTTTTAAGTAGAGCTGCAGGAAAAACAACGCTGGTCTCTCCACTTCACATTCTGCTCTTTCTCTACAGCGTGTGACTTGCTCCTTGAAATCTCACTTCACCCAATCCTCACCATTTGATCATTGGAGGCATACCCTGTGTGCAAGGCACTCTGCTTAGCCCGTTACCACGTTATCTCATTCAACCTCATGCTCACCTGGAAGGAGCCTGCTATTATCAGCCCCACTCCACAGATGAGGATACTGAGGCTCAGAGAGGTTGAGTAACTTACACAGGGCGACACAGAGCCAGGACTCAAACCAGGTCTCCTGCCTCCTAATTAATGCACCTTGCCCAACATGATGACGACCGACAATTCTACCACCGCCGCCTACAGTCCAGAGCCGGCAGCAGGACCCCCAGTCCGGGCCCCTCCACTCCCCAGAGCGAGCAGAGAGAGATTAAAGGGTGGGGTGCTCAGGCCTCAGCAGACAAAGAGGAAGGGGTATCGGGTCGAGCACTACGCGTCCTCTATCTTCCCAAGAGCGCCGGCCCCATTGTCCCCACAAGTGCCCTCAGATTGTCAGAGCCGGGGCCTCATCTGGCCCTCAGAATATATGGCCGCAGAATAATATGAAGGTTGGGGGAGGAAGGGTGGGAGGCTGGGGTGGAGGGGCAAATGAGGAAGGCTCTGCACAGCCCCCAGAAGAAAACTTAATAGTCTGGGGGCTCCCTTGGGTCCTTCTCATTAAAAAAAAAAAAAAAAAATCTCTATTTAAATGCAAATTTGTGCCGGAGCTGGGTTGGGTTGGTGGGAGGCAGAGAAGCATCCAGACGCTGACATAGACCAGCCATTGGACCCCGCTCCCCAGTCTCAGTCTCGCCTTGTAATCTGGGGCCTGTGCTCAGAAGTTAGCTCCATCCTCAAAGATCGCCCCCCCTCCTCACCGCGCTGGAAAGCCCCGTTCAGGTTAACCCTTCACTACCTCTCTGTGTCTCTTTGTGTGTGTGTGTGCCTGTCTCTCTCTCTCTCTCTCTCTCTCTCTCTCTCTCACACACACACACACACACACACACACACACACACACATCAGGTTTCAAACTATACAACAGAAGACAAACTCGGCCCTCAAATCTGATTCTTGTGGGAGGAAGGGAGGGTGCGCTCGGCAGCTAGGATCCGCACCTGCCCCGCACCCATATCCTGTTCCTGTCCACCTCCCGCGGGTCCTTCTGCTTCCTCGGCCTCAACAAACCCCTCATCCTGAGCTCCCTCCCACCCCCACCTCTCCAAGCCCATTACCTCCAGGGATAATTACGTGGGTGATTCGCTGGCCCTGGAGAGCTCTTCAGTGGCACTAACTCAGGATGAGGGAGGGAGAGGAGGGTTGCCCCTGGTTACCACCCTGCACTCCCCCTCTGCCAACCCTGGGGCTTTTGCTGATTTTGCTCCAAGTTGGTGGGATGAGCCATCTTCACCTTTCCACTGCATGGAGAGCCCTAGAGAGGAGGTTCAGGCGTGGAGTGGAGGCAGCCAGGAGACCCTGTACAGCTTCCGGGCCAAACCCAGATTTCAGGCTTGTCTGCTCATGCCCTTGGCAGCTGTTGAGAAGAAGGAAGAGTCATGGCCAGTTCACCCATTACCTACTTTCCCATGCTCATGGCCTGCACTGGGCTCTCCTCTGGACACCACAGGGATCTTGGCATTGGGAGGAAAGGCCGTCGGGACCGAGAGTGGTCAGAGGAAGTGTGGACACGTTGAGTGCCACAAGACAGAGCAGGGGACTGGAGGTCAGGAAGAGGGAGAGACACCTCCTGCCTCCTTCAGAGAAACCCTGAGAGAGAAGCAAACAACCTAGTAGAGAGAAGGAGGGCTCATGGGGACTTGGGGCCAGTAAATCCTCTACTGAGAAAGAACTGGGCCCAGAGAGGGAAAGGAGTTGCCTTAGGTCACAGGTGAGAGAAGGTTGGCGTCTGGTTTCTTGACTCCGAAGCCAAGGGCTGATTTCAATATGATGGAAAGATTAGATAGATAGATATACATATAGATGGATCATCTATCTTATATGTGTACACACACGCGCACACGCACACACACACACACGTGCAACAGTGCCCACCCTGTAAAGAGCCTGCATGCATTTGTTCACATAACTGAGTCAGTGTCTAAAATGGGCAGTTTGTCTGCCTACATGTTTGTGATGTTTGTGGGTATGAGCACGTCTCTGCACAGGGGGTTGGGTCACACGTGTAGGCAGGTGCGTGCAGGAGGGCAGGGCATGTGCCACTGCCTATGGGCTGAAGAGCAGAGGCCTCCCCACCTGCAGGGGTCCCTGTGTCCAGAGCATCTCCCAGGGCTGTCCCCAGGAGCCACCTGAACCTGCTGGGCCGACTCCCAGCCTCAGGTGTGCCCCAACCTCTGCTGTTGAGCAGTTTCCTTCCGAAGGAGCCTCCTGGAGGGGCTGCTGCTCTTACAAGCTCCTAATATGCTGGTGGAAACAATTAACTGGAAGAGACAGCTAATACCCAAAGGAAAACATTTCTAGATATGATATTACAACCTCGCCTCAAAAATGGGACTTTGCCATGAGGAAATACAGTTTGTGAGAAGACACACTTTCTTTTAATTTAATTATATAATCTTTGGCTTAAAAAAAAAAAGTGGTATGGAGTGGGGGGAGGGGCTGAGATGTTGAAATTAATCCTTTACATTTCCTTTGTATTCACTGACCACCGGGGCAGGGGTGTGTAAATGAGAAGACATCTGTGAAAGTTCTGGGAACAGGTCAGACCCAAATCTATCCATGAGCCCCCCATAAAACACTGTCAATAGAGGAGGCGGCGGCTTCAGGCACCAAGGGGTAGGGGAACTGAGAGGAGAGGGCTACAGCCACCTTGGGGAACAGCAAGGGGCCTAGGCCGACCTCAGGTGACCCATGTCACCCACTGACTCAGGCTACGACGTGCTCCTCCTGCCCTCTGCCTGACATGCACACACACGCACACGCATACACTCACACCATGGAGGAGCCAGGCAGGCCAGACAGACACCCCAAAGTCAGACCCCAACCCTATAAGCAGTCCCAGGAGAAGAAGGAAAATAAGGCTCCTACACTTAATCCGCCAACAGACTGCTTGCCTTGACCTCCCCGGGCCTCAGTTTCCCCATCTCTCACAGGGAGGTGGATTAGATGGTTTATAAGACCCTTGCCAGCTTTAACCCTCCCTGCCTGAAGTCACCATCCCAGGTACATGCCTCCTTCCTGCTGGGCTTCCCCAAGGGGTAAGAAGCAGACCCTGCTGTCAAGAAATCATGGGCTCCAATCTCCACCCAGCACTTGCTAGCTCTGTGATCTAGGGCCAGGGACCACGTCTCTCCATGCTACTATTTCCCCATCTATAAAATAGGGAGAACAACTATCTCATAAAATATCAGCCAAACCCTCTGCCTATGCTAAGTGTGGAACTCGGGGTCTCTATCATGCTCACTCAGCCCAAAGAGAGACCATGAAAGGCCCATAAACACTCTCCAGGGAAGAATCCAACAAATGCTGGCAAAAACCAGACAAATTAACAGGGTGCTCCTCTTTGAGGATCCCATCCTCTCTTCATCCTAGTGCCCGGCATGACCTCTTCCACCCTCAGTCCCATGACCACATGACCCCATGGCCAACTCAATCACCTCCTCCATTGTCCATCCCCCATCCAGGTCCAGGGGCCACAGGGCAGCCACAGAAACCCACTTAGTGCCTAAGTCTCTAGGCCAAAGGGCCTGGTGCTGCCCAGATGCTAGGGGTGGGGGAGGGGGGAGGCAGTGAGACAGCTATGGCAACAGCAAATCTCCCCACTTAGGTACTAATGTAGTAAGTCCTATCAAGACACAGTGAAACGGGGCGTAATTTTTGCAGAAAACAATGCAGGTGATGTATGCCCGAGACTGGCACACAATAAAACTGTAGTGGAACGCAGAAAAAATGCACCCAGTCAATACAATAAAATCAGCACAAATACACCCGTGTAAAGCAAATAAATCTCCCAATCCAAATATTTTACAGCATGCACACCACAAGGAAGAAAGTGGAGAAGTGTGTGTGTCTGCGCCGTTCCAGTTTCTTTTCCCAGAAATCTCTAGGGGAAATAAACAAAATGACCAGGGAGCCCCCTCCCTCAGACCCCCCTCCAAAATGTACATACATACATACACACACATATAGGGGGCTGGTTTGCATTTCTGGCCTCAGACCGTTGTGGTCTGGCAGCAGCGACTGGGGGCTGGAGGCCCCCAAATTACCATTCATCTGGCCTTGTTGTGGAAATTTTCAAGGGATTTGCAGTAATTATATGACAAAATGCTTGCAAATCTCACTCATTGCTGAACAGAAACAGGCGGGTCAGGGATTGAACACTTTCAGCTGGGTAATTTGTAAATGTCAATCAGGCACCAGGGCAGAGAGAGAGAGAGAGAGAGAGAGAGAGAGAGATCGAGACAGAGAAAAACCAGAAAAATACGGTAGCAACCTCAGGGTAGGAGGCCTCTTCATCCTCCAGAACCCAGGGCTGGAAAGGCTCAGGCCAGGGGCAGGGCAGGAGGGAGAAAGAGGGGAGGAGGAAAGAGACAGAGCCCAGAAACAGCCACAGGAAAGAGGCTGAGATGAGAGGGGAGGGGGGTTGTGGATGGAGAATGAAGGGAGTGAATCAGGAAAACAGTTTAAATAAGACCAGGGGAGATTAAATTAACTGATACATACATTCTAAGAGGTAGGTCGCGAGAACAGCCATAAATACCAGCTCCCTATCTCCCCTGCTCAAGACAGCAGGGAGAGCAAAATAAAATTAAAAGATATAACAATAAAAATTACAAATGCATCTTGAGGGCCGTGTACCTGAGGTCTGTAATGGAGGCACCGAGCAGGGCTGGGCTTGGGGCATAGCTCTCACTCAAGCCACGGGGAGCGGGGAGCATCAAGGTGGGAGCAGGGGGGTGGGGAGCCGCGGGGAGGGCGGATCAGTTCATTTTCCATTTGGCTGGTTGTTCTGTGTCTCCTCTTTCATCCAACAGACTTGCAGAGTGTCCCTGGCATGCACATGAAGAAATCATAAGGGTGATGATTACCACATGACACCTGATTTGGCACCTTATAATTTAGAAGATTTTTTCCTGGTCATCACCACCCCTTGAGCGAGGTGGGTTTCAATCCACTTATTTTACAGGTGAGGAAACTGAAGCTTGGGGAGGCCATGAGTTGGCTCAAAATGATTCACCAGTTAACAGGTAGAGCAAGGATTCGAACCCAGGCCCCCTGACTCCACGCCCTTTCCACCACTGCCCTCCAGGGGCTTATTCCTGCCAGTTTCATCCAAGAAACCGAACACACTTTCTGAGCACATGCACATCCCCACAGGGCCATGCCCCGTGAGTGGTGAACCAGACAGGTGCGAACAGAACAAGACAGCATCCTCTGAGGCAGGGTCGTCCACCTCTCCAGATTCCAAAGATCTTCCTTAGCATCCAAAAGTTACTGGACACCCCGCCAGCCTCACAAGAACACTAGTGGTTCTACCTTGAAAGGTCTGTTAGCTGAGAAAGTGCCTAATGGCTCAAAGCTATAAAAAATCCAGGCATACTTTTCAAGGAATTTTAATTTTACTCATCACCATATTCTCGGGGAAAAAAAATAAAAACACAGACATAAGCAAGACAGAATCTCTGTTGGCAGCAATGGTAGGCACACATGGGAATCGGAAGGCCCCTTTGCAAGGATTCTGGGGCCCCTTACCCCACTGAGGTTCACAGTCCAAGGGTCCAGAGCCTCTGACCGAGAGGGGGCCTTTGAGCAACAAGGTCAGGAGATTATGGGTTGGCAAGGTCGGCCCAGGAAGACTCTCTGAAGGAGGCAGATCTTGCCCAAAGAAGGGCAGGGAAGGAAAGCAGTGTGCAGCACCAAAGCTGGTATGCGGCCAGAGGTGGGGGGGAGCAGAGCAGGATGGCTCCAGCACTCTGGCCCTAGAGCCACCAAAGGTCTCAATATGTCATGATCTCTAAATGGGGTTAGGTTGACAGCCACAGGGACTCCCCCTCACGGTTGCGAGAAGGTGTTTCTCCTACAACTCTAATCTGGAGTCTCACCTGGCCCCTCACAGCCAGGAGGGTACCATTCCTGTATCAGAGGAGAAGCAAAGATGCCGGAGTGCCTACTATGTGCCAAGCACTGCTCTCCATCCTGGAGCTACAGCAGGGAACGAACCAGGGGACAGAAAGCCTGATGGCACACGGCCTGTCTTACCTTCGTGATTTTCTCAGTCTTGAAATGACTTTTGGGAGAGGCACAATTACACGCATCGTCTTTTGCGAGTTAAAAGTGTTAACTTGTGGAATGTAAATCAGATGACACTTTTGCGACCATGTTTGGCATTTCTTCATTTTTAAATGTATTGGAGCCTCCAAAATAGAAGAGGCCTACAGGCCCCGGGGAGACTGAGCAGGGCCGGGGACTAGAACTCGATTAAAGTCATCCATCTCACAAGTAGCTGCTACCCTCCTAGATGCCAGAGGCTCCCAGGGTGACGGAGACACCGAGGGGAGGGCACCGGTACCCCTCCTCATCTCCACCCACAGCTGACCCTCCTCTTCCTCTGCCTTCCCACCTCCTCCCTCAACCAAGATCACAGCTCAGGAAGGAAGAGCCCCTGTTCTGATTGTCCTCCAGACTATTTGTTCTTCCTCCCCACCTCCTCTTGACAAAAAGAAAGAAAATGCATCAGGAAAATTTGCAAACAATCTACTGAGCTTTGACTGCACAGATGTGGTCACTGCAAAGTACTCTAATCTCATTGGGCCTCTGCTGTCTCATCTGTACAATGGGAATAAATACTAGTAGCCAGCGGCCGCTGGGAGGACTCAAGGACCACAGGCATGTGCTCCATATTATTAACTACTAGGATGATAATCCTCCCTCTGAGGCTCTTAATAGATCGTACAATTTGGGGAGAGGAGGGAAATTGGGAGCTAAGCTAAAGAGTATGAAGCTGTTGCTGAGTCAGCAGAGACCGGGAGGAAGGGGCCTGGGCTGGGAGTTTGGGAGACGTGGGTCTGCCATTTCTAATTCTGTAACAGCCAGTCTCTGGGCCTCAGTTTCCCCATTTGTAAAATGGGAGGGTTGCCCATCTGGGCTGGAAGTGTCTCTGGCTAGGAATTATCGTCGGAAAGAAAGAGAGAACCCAAGTCAGATGCAGTCCATGAGCAAAGGTGGGGTAACTCTGGACAAGGCTCTCTGTCAGGCAGGTTGTCTTCGAAATCCCAGGCCCAAATGAGAAACTAAGCCAAGATTACCTCACAGACCCATCACCATCACTACCAGCCAGCCAGCAAAAGCCGGATTCCTGAGGAGGGGAGGGGAGTGGAAGGGATTGGGGTGGTGGGGGGGACGGCACCCTACCTGCTTGCCTGCCATCTTGTAAACCGGTACCTGCTCCTGTCATTAGCTCCACCCTCAGCTGAATTTAATGAATCTGAGAAAAATTATGAAGTCCCATAAAGCCACAAGTATCATAAAAAGTATAATAAAATTGAGAAAAGCTATTAAGTTATAAATACAACCAATGCATGCAACATCACTCAGTCGGGGAGGAAGTCGCTATAAAATAAAGTCATTCCACAAGTGACTAAATCTCTTAATTCACAAGGCACACGCTCCCCTTTACTGAACCCAACCAAAATGAGACACACAGGACCGAGACGGAGACGGAGCGAGCCCCCTGACCTAGGTGGAGGCCAGGGAAGTAAGGAAGCGCTACGGAGTCCGCACTGTGCAGTGGGGCCATCCCTTAGAACCCGAATCTAGATCCTCACTTTCCCAAGCAGCCAAGGCGCAAGGAAACGAAAAATTAAAAAAAGACACAGCGCGGGGGCGGGGGGGAAGTTGGTGCTTTGGTTTGGGGGCTCCGGGGAACGCTTGAAGCGGGCCGGGGCCGGGGTCCCACCCGCCCTCCCGGCTCGGCCCTCCTCGGAAGCCAGCGTTGCGCTCCGGGGCGCCCGAGACCAACGCCCCCCTCCTCCGCCGGCGCCCAGGCCCCGCGCGCGTCTCCCCCGGGCTTCCCCCCGCCCGGAGCGCCCCCCGCGCTATGAATATTCATAGCTGTAATTAGAGAGCGCGCCCGGCGCCCATTACGGTGATTGTGCGTCCAATAAAAACAAACACGCTAATGAGGAGCTTTACAGCCGGGCGGGAGGTGCGGCCCGCGCGCTCCGCTCGCCGCCCGCGAGCGCAGGAAGGCGGGGTGCCGGGGAGGGAAAGGAGCGATCCCTGAGAGGGGGTCGAGAGGGGACGGAGAAGAGGAGCAACAAAGACTGAGGGGCGAGGGGCGACAGCCAAGGTTCCCCCCCTCCCCCCGCCGGCAGCGGAGCCCATTGATGGAGACGTCGTCCCCTGCGGGCGGGACGCGGGCTGGTTTCACACCCGGGGGAGAGAACGGGACACTGACACATTCGGGGAGGGGGTCTGGGCATCGAGCAAGGGCTCCTGAGACACCAGTGGAGGTACACTGGCCCCATCCCAAGCTGAGACGCATTCCGCGCGGGTGAGCCCTGGCCTGGACCCGGTGGCTCCAGAAGATCTTGCATTTTCAAAGATTTCTGAGGAGAGCCCCCGGCCTCAGGCGCCCAGGCGTGGCTCCACGCCCGGGAAGGGTGGCGGAAAGCCAGCAGCCCTCTGGCGCAGTGGCGGGGAACAGGGCGGTATCGGAGGCGGCTGCCGGAGGGAGAAGTGAGGAGGTGGCCCTGGGTTCCAGGGAAGGAAGGCAGGCGGCCGGGGCCAAGTACTAGGAGCAGGTGACAAGGCAGGATGTAGAAGCAGGATGGATTTCAAGTCGACCCTTTGACCTATTGAGCACCCCAAACTACTTCCGTGGAAAAGTGGGATTGTGGTCAGGGAGCAGTAATCACAAGCTGCGCACTATCCGGTGATGATCCAGGCATCCCTGCAGGTCAGCTCGGCTAGCACGCCCACTTCACCCACTGAGCAAGCTGAGGCAGCAGAGGTCAAGGAAATGCACACGATCACACTCCGGCAAGTAGGATAGACCGTCCTGCGAACCTGCTTGGCTAATCTGAGGAGCTATGAAGGGGGGCGGGGGATGGATGGACAGAGCTGGGCTGCGGGTGGGGCTTCTGCGGGAGGGAGTCCCAGGCCTGCTCTTCAGGGAGTTGGGAAGGAAGGTGGAAAGCACCAATACTCTGTGCTCCTGCTAGCCACCGGCCCACCCTAACCTAAACCAGGCACACACAGTAGATGCTACATGAATGATTGTTCAGGGGATGAAAGAGACCCCTGGAAGAAGGGCACTTGGTGTAGGAAGATGGGAGAGTAAAGGAAAGATCTAGAAGAGAGATGGGGGATGAGGCCTAGCGCAGTGGTTCTCAAGTTCAGCAAGATCAGATTAAAATACAGATTTCTTATGTTCACGCATACAGAATTTTATGTACAGAATTTTCACAGCATTATTAGGAGAGCCAAAAACTGGAAACAACCCAAAAGTACATGAAGTGGTGAATGGATAAACAAAATGTGGCCTATTTATGCAATGGAATGCTATTCGCAATCAGAAAGACTATTGACACGCGCTACAACATGGATGAACCTTGAAAACATTCTGCTAGGTGAAAGAAGCCCGTCACAAAGGACCCCAGTTTATATGATTCCACTTATATGAAATGTCCAAAATTGGCATATTTATTAGAGACAGAAAGTAGATTAGTGATTGCCTAGGGTGAAGGGATAGGGGAATTTGGAGGTGACAGCTAAGGGGTACCGGGTTTCTTTTTAGGGTAATGAAAATGTTCTAAAATTGATTGTGGTGACGGTTGCACGACTCTGTGAATATACTAAAAGCCATCGAATTGTACACTTTAAATGGGTGAGTTGTATGGTGATGTGAATTATATCTCAATAAAGCTGTTAACAATTAAAACATTATGCTAAGTAAAAGAAGCCAGACTGAAAAGATCCTCCAGAATAGACAAATCTATGGAGACACAAGGTTGATTAGTGGTTGCCTAGGGCTGGGGTGGGGAAGGGATTAACTGTAAACAGACACTAGGGATTTTATTGAGGTTAGGGAAATGCTCTATAACTGGGTTGGGGGTGATTGTTGTCTAACTCAAAAAATTTGCTAAAAAGTCATTGAACAGTATGCCTAAAACAGGTACATTTTATAGTACGTGAATTACACTTCAATAAAGTTGTTTAAAACAAACAAACAAACAAACAAACAGATTGCTGGAGTTTTCTGGGATGGGATCGTTGGAGAATTTGAATTTCTACCAAGTTCCCTGGTGAGGATGATACTGAACCGCTGGTCTATGGAGGTGAAAGGCCAAGGCCAAGAAGGGGGAGGGGCCTGTTTTTAGAAAAAGAAAGAAACCCTCTGGGCACCAGATCTCCACACCCACCCCTCCAGTGTCACCGAGGCGGATAACCGGGAGGGGCTGTAATGGGCGGTAGGGAGCCCGGTGGCTCGCTCTCCGTGCCTGACATTCCTCCGCGGCAGAGTTAATTTCAAGGCAGCCTCTCCACGATCAACCGAAATTGCCAGCGTGAATAGCAACCGCTGTTTATTTGCCACTTACCTCTGTCTTGTTCCGCTTAAATACTGAGGGGAAACCGGGGCCATTAAGGTCAGAAGAAAATACGAAGCGTCGCCGTGGGTGGGTGAAAATGATATTAGAGATGGGGGGGCAGCAAAAAAAAAAAAATAAATAGAGGAAGAAAGGAGGGTGGAGAGGAAGAAAAACTGCCTTGAACCACCAAAGCATGAAATAAAATTAAATTAAATAAAGATCTGTTTGGTGGGTGGGGAATCTTCAGTCCCGGGAAATATGGGTGGAGTTTGAGGGAGGGGAGATTTCTGGAGTTGTTTGTAAAGCCAGGCCAGGGAGACTGTAAATTCTGATTTCTATTTTCCGGACGGATTAGAACAGTTCGGACCGGTTCTCTTTCTGTGGGTCACCAGGAAAAGGGCCCAGGGAGGGGACAAAAGCCCAAAGTAACCATCGCCCCCACCTTAGCAGGTCTCACCCCCAGCTCCGTGGCCTTGGATGGTCCCTGCCCCTAGGGGCTTCACGCCCAGAGGCAGCCCCCTTCTTCTCCCCTATTAATTGGAGGCAAGAGGAGTACCACATTTATTACCTCCCCTCCTGCTCCACACTAAATCTTGTGGCAATGCTTCTAAAAGTCAATAAAACGAGAAGGAAGATGCGATAAAATTAAGGTGGAAAGTGCGATGGGGAGAAGAAATGGGAATCTTCTTTTTAAGTTAGCTTTAATTTTAATTTTTTGTCACCTCTCCAAACAGCCTCCTTGCTGCCGCAGCAGAAGGGGACTTGGGGAGGGGGGTGCTGGCCTTGCTTTTTAAAGACTGGAGAAAGCTGCCCACTGGGCCGGGTCTTGGGGAGCCATGTCTTGGGGGAACCACAGCTGAGAGCAAGCCTGGGATGGGGCCGGGAGCTGCCTGTCAAAACCCTACTCCCTCGGAAGGAGGCACTCTCTTCTTTGGGGCGCCCAGAGCCCACCGTCCAGACCTGAGGGCTTTCGTGCAGCTGATTTTGCACTCCCTGAGAGCACGATCTGTGTCTTAGGGATCTTAGTCATCTCTCTCTCTCTCTCTCTTTTTTAATTTTATTTATTTATTTGAGATGGGGGGCATGAGAAGGAGGGGTGGGGGAAGGGCAGAGGGAGAGGGAGAGAGAAGCAGACTCCCCACTGAGCAGGGAGCCAGTCGCAGGGCTTGATCCCAGGACGCTGAGCTGAGCTGAGGCAGATGCTTAAACAACTAAGCCACCCAGGTGCCCCCCTTTTTAAAAAAAGCTTTTATTTGGGGGTATTTTTAGGTATTTTAGGTAATCTTTGTGCCCAGTGTGGGGCTCTAACTCACAACCTGGAGATCAAGAGTCTCGGGTTCTATGGACTGAGCCAGCCCGGCGCCCCCACCCTAGTCACCTCTTTATCCACTGTGCCTGACACAGAAGTAGCAGTGATGATGGTAGCTAATAGTTATTGAGCACTATGTCCCAAGCACTGTTCTAAGCACAATTTGCAGTTACTATTTCATCTTATTCCTCCCATAATGAGCCCCATTTTACAGATGAGGACATTGAGGACTGAGAGGGGCAGCACCTTGCACCTGGCCGCAGAGCCAGCAGGTCATGGGAAAGCTGTTCATGAAATAGCGGATAACTGTCATTTATGGAGTGGATGAACAATGAATGAAAATTGCATAAGAATTCTAACAAAGTGCCAAATATGCATAGGAGTGGTCCTGTGGTGTCCTCCTTCAGTCCACGAAGGCTGAGGCTGATAACCAATGCAGAGGTAGAGGTAGATGGCCTCAGAGCTCTGGGGAGCTGAGCTTCTTGGTGTTGGTGGTCAGGTCAACATTTGTTGTCACGTGCTTTCCCATTTTCAGGAAGGGTGAAATCACACTCCATCTCTCATCTCCCTCAAACCAAAAGATGTTCTTTCCCCAGTGGCCCCATCATGGGACAGAGAGTGTGTGGCTCCACTTGTAAGCTTCTTCTCGAGAACCGGGCCTGTGAGGAAGCAGCATTATTGAACCTTCCTCACCCTGGCACCAGCCAGGCATCTGGAAGCTCCCTAGCAGGGCGCCATGTTGGAGTTCAGAAGTTCTGTATGTCTTCAGAAGAGGCTTTCCTCCCCCCACCTCAGGCTCTGACACAGCACTACCCCCTTCCTTGCCCACTCCCTGATCCACAGGGGCCCACTGAGCTACCCTGCCCCACAGTATTTCCCTCCCACAGTCCTGAAGATCCCCAGCCTCTCCAATAGGAAAAGGCAGGAAAGGATGCACTTCTTTTCAAATGGGCTTCTCCTTGCCCAAAATATTATTCCCCTCATTAAAAAAAAAAAAATCATATTCTCAAAGACTAATCCCATGAAGAAGTACACATGAAGATTTGTAAGTTAAAAAAAAAAAAAGCAAGTTACCCAAATGCCATGCAGAATATAATCCAATTGCGTTTGGTTCTGTTTTAAAAAATAGTTTGTGGCCATATTTATGTACACACAGAAGATTAGAAGAATATCCATCAAGATGTTTTTACTGGTTTTTGTTTCCATCCTTGGTATTTCTGTATTTTCCAAATTTTCTGCTGGGAACATATGTCCTTTTATATTATATAAAGGGAAATTAAAATGAATTGTAAAATTCTGCCTTCTTAGGTTCTGTTTTTAAAAATACTGATACCCCTTGAGCTTGCTGGCTTTCTGGACTCATAATCGGCAGCCAGGAACAGTTCCCATGTGACTGTGTGTGTGTCGGGGGGTCCCAACTCCCCCACCCTCTCCCAGTGACTGCTCTTCATCATAACCAGGACAATTAACCATCCCCTTATTATTCACACGTCATGATTACTAATCACCCTTATTAATATCCATGCTTTGCAAAACCAGGAGGCAGCTTGGCTCAGATGCTTGGAACTCCACGGGAATCCATTCCTGACCCCAGGCACGTCCCTTCCTGCTCTGTGCCTCACCTCCCCCTGAATTGGGAAGATCTGCCCCTTCCTTCCTCATCCCTCCACAGTGACCAATATCCTCTGCTTCCCTCCTTTGCCTAAGACCCTCACACCCCGGAGGTGTTCCCATCCCCATTCGCCACCTGAACCACAAGCCTCCCTTCCACTGGCACTGAAATAAGGGTCTTCTCCTATGGCTGATCCCTTTTCTCAAATTCCCCACGTGGTTCATAAAATGTATGCTTTCCACCAAACAGATGCGTCATGGCTAAAGACTGAACTTTATGGTTATACCACTTAACCATGTTCCGTCTCTAAATCTTGTTACCTGTTTTGGGAAATGCATTAGTAGCTCCGAGTTAAGCCAGCTATTGATACACTGGCCATTCAGCTAATATTAAATTTCCTGGCCAACGTTTGAGGCAGATTTATACTCTGGGTCACTTCAGCCCTTGGTTTTTAATGTGGTGCTGCCTCCGAGAAATGCTGAGATGAACTGCGTTATTAACGGTGAAGTGGGTCCAGGCTACACCACAATGGCACAGAATCTACATGGTGCCACCACACCAGCTCCTAGAGGGGTGGTTGTAAGCTTTTCTGGGTGGAGATGACAATGCTCTAAGAGGTGACTGCCTGCCATCTCTGCGTGGAGCGCACTCTGGGTCAGGATACAGAGCACTGACCACCACCCCAGCCCTGGTTGAGACGCAGAACCCGCGCCATTCCGGACCTACTCATGGAACATACGCAGGATGACGAAAACAATGGATGTAATTTGAAAAGGTGCAGGAAATTAGACACCTCTCACCCAACAAGAGTGACCAAAGTGACAATCCAGCAACATGATGGGATACCATGTAGCCATGAAAATGACAAGACCCTGGGCTCGAAGCCTGAAAATGCCCATGGGAGTGGATGTGAGGGGAAAGCAGGAAACTCAGAGGAAGGGAAGGCAGGGCACACAGGCCCCAGGGAAAGAGCCCTGCATCAGAGAAGGGACTAACTGGGTTCAAGTCCAGGCTTGGCTATTAATGCTCGTCATGAGCCTCGGGCGTTCCATTTGCAAAGGGAGATCAACACCCCTGCTCCCAGGGTGGGGAAAAGCCTAAATCAGATCCCAGTGCTCAGGACTTTTTACAAAAATGCCCCTGAAGGTAGTGATACCTCAGAAAGAACTGATCGGAATGTGAACATGTAAAAATTAAAGTTCTTCGGATCCTTTTGGACCTGGTTTGGGAATACGCGCTCCAGCCCTTGGAAGGTTCCCCGTAGAGGACTGGTGGCCCATCCAAGACCATCTGGGCTCTGGAAGAATGGAAGCAGAGAGAAATGTGGGCCCTCTACCCACCCCGGCTCCCCCAAAGGGGACCAAAGCCACGCTCAGTAACTGGGCATGAGAAATCCCAAGCTCAGACTAAAATGAGAAGAAACAAAATCATCTCCACCCTGTGCAACTCAAAGGAAGCACAGAGGCTCCCTAGGAGTCCCCTGGGAATTTGCCTCATGAATCAGAGACAGAGAGACAGAGGGAGATGGAGCCAGAAGCAGGGAGGGAAAAGGGCCCAAGTTGTCTTTTCCTTTAGCCTGTATTCTTGCTGCTGTGGGTGAGGGACGGGCTCTGGCGGCCTGCTCCAGGAACAAGAAAAATAAAGCAGGCAACTCTGCCAACAGGGTACTGGCCCTCCTCCTCCCCCTCCTTCTTCCACCCCTGCTACCCAAACTCCATCCCCTGCTACCCAAACTCCATCCCCTTCCTTTGGTATCCTGGAAAGAATAAAGAGTGTTGTGAGCCTGGTTTAATGTAAATTACTTGACATGAGTATTTGTGGCAAAGAAAAGGATCCCCCCCCCCCCCCAATGAACCTGCCTTCAGGGACCCAAGCACGAAACACGCTCCGGGGCTCCGTGCTCTGACATCTCCAACCCAAGGCCATCCCTCCTCATTGTCCAAGGACAGTTTGGGGACCACCTATCTCCACCCCCCCAATCTTCCTCCTATGCCACCTTCTTTCTTGGAGGAGTGGAAATGGGGTTAAGGACACCATGGGAAGCTGAGGAAGTGGAGGAAGAAGAAGAGACTTTTTAAGCCTGTTATTCTGGAAGGGAAGGAAAAAGGAAGTGGGCCAGCTTGAGGGAGCAGAGCAGATCCAGGCATTTGAAAGAACATTTTAGTAATTTCCCAAATAATTCAGCCTCCTATGCGCTTCCCTGACACAGTGCACTTTTGTTTTAATAATCCAGGAATTTGCCACAACTCCCTTTCAGTTTCACGTCACTTACGCTTTGCTCTAGGAAAGCAGCCTATTTGCAGTTTCCTGGCTGTGGCCCCAGGCTTTCCACCTGTCAGGCAGTTGGAGCCACCTGAGAAACGCTTCCTCTTTTATGAGACCTTTTTGGAATCTCCCTGCCAGAAAAGCGCCTTTTCTTCTATGCTGTTCTGGAAAGGAAGTATACTCTGGGATTTTCTGCTCATATCCTATCCCCCAACCGGATGGCACCTTGCTCGTTCCCTGTGATGCCTTTCACCGAATCGATCAGTCAATGAGCTGAGAAAAGCAGCTGGGGTAGGGGGATGGGAAGCCACAAAATTGCCCAAGTTCCAGTTAAGTGACCCCACCGACAAGGATGCTTGAATTCACAGTCTCAGGCCCCTCACTCTGGTGATCTCATGCAAGTTGCGTGTCCTCCCTCCAGAGTGAGTCCTATTTCCAGTCATCTTGCCCGAGACACCCCCAGCTAGCAGAGATTGGGAACCCAGGCTCGCTGACCCTGCCGCCCAGGCTCTTCCCACTCTACCACACTACCTCTTACAGCTCTTTTCCCCATAAACGGGGGGCTGCCCCCAATCCTAAGTCTCCCAGATGGGAGTCTCCTCTCTGGATTCTTTGCTTCTTCAGCCCTAGTCCGAGCTGAACCCTGGCCAGGGCCACCACTCAGCCAGCTGGTTGGCAGGTGGGATAGGTAGGGGGTGGGGAGCCCCAGGCACTAATAAACACCCCAGGAGGTGACAGGAACCTTCTCATCTGTGTGAGGAGCCAGGAGGCAGACATCAAAAACCTCTGGGATAGAGTCCACTGTATTATTTCTTCCTTGGGTTGTTCTGTAGCTAGGCAGCCGGAATTCGGAATTCGGCCTGGCAGGGAAGGGCCCACGGAGAAAAGGACACCCACAGGGGGAGAGAGGACCCCCCCTGACCTCAGCAGAGGGCTGCCTGCCTGGCTTCCAGCCCAGAGTTAGGGTGGGGGAGGGGTTGGCCCCATCTCAATCTCTCAGATTTGTTTCCTGACTTCCCTAGGCCTTTGGGGAAATGCTACAAATTCTCAGCCTGGCTCTCATCTCCACACCTTCCCCCGGGGCCTCAGTTCCAGCCCTGGACCTCTAGGAACAGACGTCCTGATATGAGTCGCCAGGGCACCGCACAGCATCTGAAAACTCTACCTGCTCAGGTAGCCTGCAGGGTAGACGGAGCACAAATGCTGGGCTCTTACACACACACACACACACACAATTTAAACGGACCCTTCCCAGGCATTCTCTCAGTCGGTTTCAGCCCCACAACAGGGTCCCGTGAGGTGGGCAAGGCAGATGGTATGAACCCTTTTCTTCGATGAGGAACCCAGGGTTCAAGGAAGGTGAGCAACTTACTCAAGGTCACTCTCCAGAGCTAGTGACCTCACTAATAGTGACCAAACGTACAGCAGTCCCCAGTCATTAAATGCCAAGCCCAGTGCTAAGCACCTTCCGTGCACCTAACAGCCACAACAGTCCCACAAGGAAGGCATTTTATCTACTTTACAGATGATGAAACAGAGACTTAGGGGTGTTAGGTGATTGGAGTCAAGCCTCAAGCAGCCTGATTCCATGAACCTTCCCCCAGGGTGCAGACTGTGTCCGTCTGGGTACCCTGAACACCCAGCACCTATAGGAGCGCCTGGCCCACATAATGTATCTCACTGAACATTTGCAGAATGTCTGTCCACTGAAGAAGTCTGTCTCCACTGCCCTTGCCCTCGACTTACTGCTCCCAGACTGTTCCTGTCCTTTCTCCTAACGCCTCGTTGGTCTCAGACCAACCATTTGACACCTCTTTCCCAGGAGTTCAGGGTGAAGACCCATCCCCCCGCCCCCACCAGAGTTCCCCAGGGAGGCTAGGAAGTCATTCACCACCTCGCTTCCCATACCTACCAGCATTCAGAGATTTGTGGTTTGTCTCCATGGTGCCCCCTTGCCTCAGTTTCCCCACCTGTACCGGCTAGGAAGGGAGTAGACAAGCAGACTACTGGAAAAAAGTCTGCCCCTCTCCTTCCTTCCGCCCAGGGATTGCAGAGAGAGGCCTGCAGGGGGGACACAGGACAGGTATGCAGAGCCGGCAGGCCCAGCTCCAAGGTGCCCATTTCTAAGGAGGGGAAATGCTAAACTCTGAGGGCAGGGGTCTCTGGAGGATGGTCTCCCCGCAGGGTGAGGTTTTGAAGGCCCCCTCTGGAACACTGGCAGCTGCAGCTGCCTTCACCCCAGGCATTAACCAGTCAACGTCACTGAGAATTGACCAGGCCTGCAGGCACCGAGGGGACCAAGATGCCACTTCCGTAAACTAAAGGGACAAGAGAGATGCCCCATCCTGGGCGCTCTGAGCGCCTCTGTGTATGACCTCATTCCAATGTCCCAGCAACCTGGAGAACACCTGTGTCACCAAGAATGAAGCAGGGATCTGAGACTTGCCCATGGTCATACGGCCAGGACACAGCTCAACAGGGACAGGAATCCAGGTCTTCGGGGCCTGGGCCCATGTCTTGCCAATATCTCCCCAGGCTTCCTTCAATAGTAGCTGGAGGCTTATGCATACCTCGGCCTCCCCAGCCTCCCTCTTACCCAGGCCCCTGGGCTCCAAGAGCAGGTGAACTGGGCAAGTCCCACCTCCAGGGGGGCCCCTGGGTTTAGAAGCCTGGGCTTTAGTGGTCAATAAGAGGACAGCCTTCCCCATGCCCTCAGCAGCTCAGGGTCATCCACACACTGCTGGGCAGCTCCTCCCTCACCAGCACCCCGACACCCCCCTCCACAGCCCCTCTGGTCCTCCGTCCCTTCCACTGCTACTGTGTCAGGCCCCCTGTTTGGGGCCCCAGGAATGGCCAGGAGTCATGACTGGGACGAACAGTGCCCCCGACCCCCAGCCTGGCTTCTGACCTCTCCAGCACCTCTCCACCAGCCCTAGCCCCCGGTGTTAGTCCAGGGAGAGGGACTTCTGCCCCACCCACCGGCCACAGCACAACCAGGCCCTCGGAGGATTGACCAATGTCAGAGCGCCACCTAGTGTGCCCAGCGCGTGCCCTGTCCCCAGGCTGTCCCTGCCGGTCTGTTCACTTTGGGGCACCACCTCTGGGGGGAGTGGGGGGCTGAAGAGGAGAAGGGGTTTCTAGCCTGGGATTCACACTTATGAAGGGCCTCAAATCCAGACTGCTGACGCCATTCCTAGCTACAATTTTGATAACCCCTCTTCGGCAAGTATTTTTAACAAGAACCTAAAATATTGAACAGTGGCTAAAGCATCATTAGCTGTCCAAGAGGCCCCATCCGTGTCCGGAGACTGTACTCCATACCTTGCTCCCTCTCTCCCGCCCCGCCTCTCCCTCTCCTTCCCACACCTGGGCAGGCAGCCTGATAAAGCGAAACAAGCACTGAGCATGGGCACAGAGGTCAAGCAAATCTGTGCTTACAACCTCTCTCTTTACCGGCTGGGTGACCTTGAAAAATTCACCCTAGCTTTCTGAGCCTTACTTTTCTCATCTGTAAAATGGGCTTGTAATGAGCATCACATGCGATTAACAAACGGGACGCACTCAGCAAAGTGGCAGCCCCATAACCGCCAGTCTTGTCCTCCTCGTTCCCCTCGGGGCCTCTGTCATGACATCTGTTTCCACAGCACCCTGAGCTGGGTCTCCATCGCTCTCCTGCTCTCTGAGCGTGAGTCACAATGCATCGTGCATTCTCCGTGTTCTGTGGGTAGGTCCCTCTCTCCCTGACCCCCTAGAAGCCCAGCCCAGTGGCCAGCCAGGGGCTGAACTGAATGTTCCAGGCCAAATGGCCACACCCTGGTAGGAGAGTCTGTTCTCCAGTCCAGAGGCCTGACCAGGTTTCTGACCCTGACAAAACAAACGTTTTCTACAGGCTTCCAGTTATGGAATGAATAAGTCACGGGGATGAGGTAGAGCATAGGGGGGAGAGTCAGCGGTATGACACTAGTGTTGTGGGGGGGGCCCTGTTGGGGGCAGACACACTTGTGGGGGGGCAGACACACTTGTGGGGGACACGGCATAACAGACAGAGATGTCAAATCACTATGCTGTTCACCTCAAGCTAATGTAATATTGTGGGTCAACTCTACTCCAATTTTTAAAAATAAACAAATAAAATTTAAAAACCAAAAACCAAAAACGTGTTCTCTCCCAGAGCCTCGGTCTTCTCCTCTGTCAAGTGGCACTGAAGTTCCTGCCTCGCACAGCTGTTACCAGGATTAAGGAAGAAGAGGACAGTTGTGAAAGCACTTGTAAAGGTTGTAACACACAGCAGGCCCACAATAAGTGGAATTTATTATTGTGCTAGCTTGGGGGGCCCAGTGGGTGCTCACAACCATGTCGAAGGAAGACGGAAGAGTCGTATTATCATCTCAGCTGAGCAACTTCCACAAAGACGTCCGGGGCAAGGAGGCAGCAGGCAAGAAGGGGAGGGTGGGAGATGGTTAAAATTAGCAAAAATTAAAACCCAGTCGGGATCTCAGTCAACAACTTATTTAAGAGTAAGGCATCCCCCAGGCCAGGGGTAAGTGGGTGGGGGAAGCCTCTCCTTCTCCCCGGGGTGGGATGGGGAACAGGCCAAGCGGGGTGGGGGATGAGGGGGCCAGCAGCCTCTTTATTAGCACAATTATTTTATTTGCCGAAAGGTAATCATCCTAAGTGAGGTCAAGGCGGCTGGCCCGGGAAGGCTCTGCAGGCGGCTGGCCCGCGTTGCCATGGCGACGGAGCCCGATCGCTTCTCGCAGCTGCAAGGGCTGGAGGTTCCCGAGAAAGGAGCCCCCGGGAGCTCTCTTCTTCCCCCAGAGAGAGGCTGCACAGGACCCGTGGGTATTTGCCTTCCCCCTCCCAGCTCCAAGTGACAGACCTAGAGTCCCTGGGGGGAACCTCCAGCCCGGAGGGGAGCCCACCCTAGGGGAGAGGGGTCTCTGCATTCATCATCTCATTTCATCCCATAGTCAACAGGAAGGGACTAGCGTCACCTGACCATCTTCCAGAAAGCTGTGACTCAAACGAGTTCGTGATCTATCCACAGACACACAGCCCCTGAGGACTTAGAGGCTGGAGTCTGAAGCCTGACGCCCCATTTGCAGTTGCCTCAGAACCAGGGGCCGTGACAATGACAGGGAGGGATTAGACCACGGTCTTGATTGATCGGAAAAACTGGAGCAGAGGAAAAGTTGCTAATCCAGAAGTCAGGGAAGCCTGGGTTTGAGTCCCAACTCCCCCCCCCCCCCCCCAGGCCACTTCAGCCTCGGCAAATTGGCTGAGAGCCTTCGTTTATCCAATGCCTTCTGCACCTGTGACTTGCAGTCTCTGCAAGAGTAAGCAATTACCAAGGTACGTCTCCCCATCTGTAAAATGGGCCGACTAAGCCCTGCCCTAGGGGCCTGGGGCCGGCAGTGGTGATCGGTAAGCGTGCTGCAGGGTACCAACATAAGATGCTTGTTCTCGAATTTTCACCCAAATCTCAAAGGGTGTTATCCATGCAGAGAAGAGACCAAAAGACTCCCTGACCTCAACTCGTCCAGCCCTCCAGTCCAAGAGACAGCAGAGCAGAGGGAGGACCAAGGAGGATGCACCCCATGCCTGGGTCCATTTTGCTTGTGCCCACAGCATCTATCGCCCTCTGGTGGAGGAGTCTGACACAGTCACGGGCACAACTGTGCAAACCACAAGGAATTCAGATGGGAGTGAAAGGGGTGGAGGTGGGCGGGGCAGGTAAAAGGAAGGAGACGGGGAACGAGGAGGGACCCCCACTTACTGAGAGCCTGCTCAGCTCCTAGCCCTTTACTGGAGGTCCTGGTAACCCCGGGGACCAGTGCTCTGAAGTCATTATCCCTGTTCCACAGGAAGGAAATCAAGACTTGACATGGTTGGGGTTGGGAACAGCCTAGGGCCTCCAAGGCCGGGACACAGGCCCAGGTGGGTCTGACCTCACAACTCCTCAGGCCACAAGCAGGAAGAGAAACTAAGGCTCGGGGCGCCTGGGTGGCTCAGTTGGTTAAGCGACTGCCTTCGGCTCAGGTCATGATCCTGGAGTCCCGGGATCGAGTCCCACATCGGGCTCCCTGCTCAGCAGGGAGTCGGCTTCTCCCTCTGACCCTCCCCCGTCTCATGCTCTCTCTCTCTCTATCTCATTCTATCTCTCAAATAAATAAATAAAATCTTTAAAAAAAAAGAGAGAAACTAAGGCTCCAGGAAGCAATGACCCCTTCTCGTAGGAGTCGGACCCCTCTGATCCGGATACCAAGGGGAAGCATTCTGGAAGCCCCTGTCCTCCTGCACCCCCTCCCAGCTGTCTTGTCCACCAGCCACATCAAGGTCCCAGGGTCCTGTGACACACACACACTCACACTCATGCTTTGAGAGGCCTGGTATACTGAAGACATTCACAAAGAAGCAGTTCGTCTAACTTCCCATTTTAGATTCACTCACCTCCTCCGAGGCTGCCAACTGGAGTCCTCATCCCGTGCCAAATGACACGGAACAAAGGCAGGGGACGAAAGGGGGACTGTTCAGGACGGGCCCCATGCACATGGCCGACAGATGCCACCAGCCCTGGGGGACCCCAGGTGAGGGACTTGCCAGTCCGGAGAAGAGAGCTCTTGAGGGGTTACTCCCTCTTCCCAACTCGTCACACAGAGACCTCTCCCAGGGTGGGCTCGTGCAGGCGGACAAGGGCAACAGGTTTGAGGGAGGTTTCTGGGCCATAAGACAGAGAGACTCCGAGACAAGGTGAGAGACAGAGAGAGGAAGGGGGTGGTTCTAGCTTTGCAGCTGGGCCTGGCAGCAATGCCCAAGGTACCGGCCACACTCCAGCTGGGTAATGGCTCCAGGGCAGCCCTAAACTTCAATCAGTGGATCTAAGGCTTGGCTACCAACAGTGGCAAGGAAGATTAGCAGAGACCTGGCAGGGAAAGAGGAGGGGGGCGTTTGGCCAAGGAAAAGTTGTACGGATCTCTCTGGGGTGAGAGGGGCTCAGTCCCCCTTCCCACGAGGTGTGGAGTGAAAGGCAGAGTCAGGCTGAGCTATGTCAACAGGGAGGGAACAAATCTGACCCACTGAGGCTCAGCTAGACCCCAAAACTCACCCCAACCCTCTGTCCCCCAACCCCAGCAAGCCTCGAGTGAGATCCCAGGATGCCTGAACAGGGGCAGCTCAAGATGTTCCTGCCATCCTCAGTTGGAGGGGGTGGTCTCAGCACAGGAGCTGTGATGGCCCCATTCTCCCCTTCAGGCCAGGCTGTACAGAGGGATGGACCGAGTGGGCCACATCCCCACCCCCCAAGTGCGCTGGGGAGAGGGTGGAAAGTAGGAGGCGACAAATGGTATCAGCTGCCCAGCATAACATATTAGCATCCAGGCGAGATTAATCAAGCCCAGAAACCTCGAGCAGACCCCTAATTAGTTGCCGCTGATAACTATATTTGTCATGCTCTCCAATTATTCCACTGTAAATTTCAGAGTTTAATTGCACCTTGTTCTTCACTGAAGTGTCACTGTTTGCACACGCTCCCCTAATTCTTTAGCAAATTTGACAAAATTCAGCATTAAATATAGATTATCTTTAGATTTCCATAATTAACACAACCAAACTGTCTCAGGCCTAAATATTTCTCCCAGTGCCATAAATCTGGCCTGTCCCCAGAACCCGGAGAGCTGCTCCCAGCTCCCCAGCAGAGGCCTCTAGGAGAACATGCATTCACATCCATGAACATGACAGACCTTGCAGGACTAGGGTGGTAGGTGAGACTTCATTGAGGGCACATACCCAGGAACCATCCCACCCCCAGATTTATCAGAGGGCTCATCAAGCCTGCTCCCTGGGGTAGCTGAGCTGTGTCCCAGAGTTTAGAAGGCCAGTCTGGCACCATGGCTGACCTCTGGCCCTGGCAGGTGGGGTAGAGGCTAGTGGCCCGGCCTACTGCCAGGCCGAAAGTCACTTCACCCCACAAAAGCCAAAACGCCCCTGTTTATGACTTTTATCCCCATTAAGGCTGAACTTGATGTTTGACATTATGCTAGGAACATGACCCAGGAGGTCAGGAATGCCCTCCATGCCACAAACCCTCCCTGACACCCTCACTGCCAATCTTCTAACGTACTCTCTCCAGACTCACCAGGTGAGTATACATCCATTCAACTCTAAACCCACCCACCTGGGACTCTTAGTTCAGCTCGGAGGGGCCGGGGCAGAATTCATGCCCACCCTCCAACATTAGGTTGTAAATCTTTGTCACCAGCCCCCAAACCCCAAACCTAATACTGCAACAAAGTCAGCAAGGTGCCCCATTTCCAAGATGACAAAGGGACAGTAGGGGTGAGTTGGAGAGGGCAAAGAAGCCTGCGTCCCCTCCAGAAGCCTACCCAGCCCTTGGCCCCTGGGAAAAGAACCATATCTTGGGTTTATCCCAAGTCAAGCCCCTTCCCCTTCCCCAGGCTGGCTGTTTCATGGGCAGCATAGCATCCGAAGCTCAACTGCAAGCCAAGACCCCCACCCCGCACTGCGTTCATACACACACACGCTTATAGACACCCCCCCACAGATACAGAGATAAATACACACAGGTGCATAGAGACACACCACTGACACACAAAATCACACAAGGACAGACATACACACACAGAAACACATAGCCCTCTGCCTAAGCCCTGCAGTCAGGGGGCAGCCAGGCAGGGAAATACTCACTCCCCAGAAACCAGCGCCATGTCCAGAGTCTAGTGCGCTGAAGGGCCAGAGCGGGCTGGGAGCTCCGCAGATAGCGCCTACAGCCGTCGCGCTCTCCCTATGGCCTCCCCGCCCCGCACTCCTCAATTTCCCTGAGGAAGCTATGGTGGCGGTTGAGGGGCTGAAGGTGGGAGCCCAGCAGTAATATTGAGAAGCCTCAAAGTGTACTCGCAGCAAATCTGGAGGAAAATCAATGGCCTTTAATGAGATTTGATTTTGCTCCACGATGGGCTGGGCTGGGGGTAATGTGGGGGAAATTTCTGGGTGCAACATGGGAGATGAGCCAGGACACAGGATGCAGGGCTGGGAAGACCTGGGCAGCCAGAGTGAGGAGGCTCCAGGCCCAGTAGCTGCAGGGACAGGCAGAGACAGAGGCCCAACAGATAGGATATCAGGTTGCCCTCCGGTACCTCCCACCAGGCCCAGACAGGGCCCTTGGTCCGGCTTGGGTATCCGCCATGGCTGAGCTGGGTTCTAGATCCAGGAGACTGGATCCCCTGCCCTCAGAAGGAATGAGAGGCTGGCCAAGGCCAGGAACAGTGAGAAGTGGTCACGAGAGGGTAGGGAGTAGCTAGCACCTTCAGGGTCATTGGCTTTGGAGGATGGTGAGAGCCGATGATCTGGGGTTAACCCTGATCACTGTGGTTTACCGATCACCTGCCAGGCTCCAGGCACCTGTTACTATCATTCTGCAGAAAACCCTGAATGAGAGGTGACAGCCCTTTGCTCAGATGAGGAAGACCAGAGTCAGAGAAGTGAAAGAAATTGCCTGAACCGGGGCGCCTGGGTGGCTCAGTTGGTTAAGCGGCTGCCTTCGGCTCAGGTCATGATCTCAGGGTCCTGGGATCGAGCCCCGCATCGGGCTCCCTGCTCCGGGGGAAGCCTGCTTCTCCCTCTCCCACTCCCCCTGCTTGTGTTCCCTCTCTCGCTGTTTCTCTCTCTGTCAAATAAATAAACAAAATCTTTAAAAAAAAAAAAAAAAAGAAATTGCCTGAACCCATGCAGCCAGTGAGTGCCTCAGGCAGTACCCGGGTCAAGGTCTGCCAGGCTCTGCAGTCTTTGTTTCATGCATTCGGTTCACAAGCAGCCCCCTGCAGGTGAGGGAGCAGCCACATCTCTATCTTCTCTTCCAGCCCAGGGCTCCAAGATCCTTGGACCATCTAGGTCAGAGCTTGGGTTTAGGTCAAGGGTGACCAGAACTCAGGGAATCTCCACCACAGATAGACCCCAGTACAAGACTTCCCCAGGCACAGAGGAAGGCACACTTGTCAGCTGCAATCCTGCCCATCCCTTGTCCCCCCACCTCACTGGCTGGAGTTTTAAGCTCCCAATCCTTCCTTACTGGATCATAGAAGCGATCAGAGGCCATCAATCCAGCCTAAATATCCTCTACCTGAAGCTCCTGGACAACATCCTACCTGAATGGTCATCTGATTGCTTATACTCCTCCAGGGACAGGGAGCTCACTACCTCCGAAGTACCCCCGTTCAACCTCTGGAATCCTGTTAGATTGAGCTGCTGTCTGTCTTCCTGAGATTCCCACTGGTTCCAGTCCTGGGGTCTGAGTCTGCCCTGCGCAAGGACCTAAAGGAGCTGACAGAATTGCTGAGAGCGGAGAGAAGTGGTTAAAAGCAACCAATGTGGATGGACTTGGTGATGATTTCTCAGATACAATACCAAAAGCATAGGCAACGAAAGAAAAACTAGACAAACAGGACTAAATCAAAATTTAAAACAGAGGACACAATCAACGGAGTGAAAAGGTCACCTACAGAATAGGAGAAAACATTTGCAAATCACCATCTGATGAGGGGTTAATATCCAAAATATATAAAGAATTCCTACAACTCAAGAGCAAACAACAAGTGACCTAATTAAAAACTGGACAAACGTATTTGCTATGACACGGATGGAGCTAGACAGCATGATGCTAAGGGAAATAAGTCAGTCGGAGAAAGACAAACACCGTATGATTTCACTCATATGTGGAACTTAAGAAACAAAACATACAAGCAAAGGGGAAAAAATGAGAGAGAAAGAGACAAGTCAAGAAACAGACTCTTAACTCTAGAGAGCAAACTGATGGGGACCAGAGGGGAAGGGAGTGGGGGATGGGTGAAATAGGTGACGGGAGTGAAGGGGTACACTTGTCTGGTGAGCACCGGGTGATTATGGAATTGTTGAATCACTGTATTGTACACCTGAAACTAATATAACACTGTATTAACTATATGGTAATTAAAAGAAAGAAAAAAAATGGGGCAAAGGACTTGAATAATTTCTCCAAGGATAATACACACTTGGCCAACAGGCACAGGAAAATATGCTCAGCATCACTAGTCGTTAAGGAAATTAAACCCACAATGAGGTATCACCTCACATCCATTAGGATGACTACTCTCAAAACAAAACAAAACAAAAAACCCAGAAAGTAACAAGCGTTGGGGCGCGTGGGCGGCGCAGTCAGTTAAGTGTCTGACTCTTGGTTTCGGCACAGGTGGTGATCTCAGGGTCCTGAGGTCAGGCTCCCCGCTGGGTGTGGAGCCTGCTTAAGATTCTCTCTCTCTCTCTGTCTCTACTTCCCTCTCTCTCCCCCTCTCCCTCTCTGCCCCCTCAACACTTGCTCTCTCAAGAAAAAAAAAAAACAAAAACAACAAAAACAAGAGTTGGAGAGGGTGTGGAGAAATCAGAGCCCTTGTGCACTGCTGGTAGAAGGGTAAAATGGTTATAGCCGCTATAGAAACAGTATGGAGGTTCCTGAAACAATTAAAAATAGAGGGGCGCCTGGGCAGCTCAGTTGGTTAAGCATCTGCCTTCGGTTCGTGTCATGATCCTGGGGTCCTGGGATCGAGTCCTGTGTCAGGCTCCCTGCTCAGCGGGGGTGGGGGGTGTCTGCTTCTTCCTCTCCCTCTCCCTCTGCCCCTCCCCCTGGCTTGTGTGTGCTCTCTCTCTCTCAAATAAATAAAATCTTCTTTAAAAAATTAAAAATAGAACTACCCCATGATCCAGCAATCCTACTTTTAGGTACATATCCAAAAGAATTGAAAACAGGATCTCAAAGAGGTATCTGTACACCCACGTTCATTGCACTATTTGCCAAGCCAAGAGATGGAAGCAAACCAAGTGTCCATCAGCCAATAAATGGATAAATAAAATGCGGTATATACATGCTATGGAATATTATTCAGCCTTTAAAAAGAGGGAAATCTTGTCACATGCCACATGGATGACCCTTGAAGGCATTAGGCTAAATGAAATAAGGCAGTCATAAAAAGACAAATACTGTATGATTTCACTTATATGAGTATCTAAAGTTGTCCTGTACATAGATACATAGAAAATAGAATGCTGGTTGTCCACGGGCTGGAGGAGACAACAGGGAGTTATTTCATGGGTATAGAGTTTCTGCTCACTTTCAGATGGAAAAGATCTGCAGGTCTGTTGCACAACAGTATGAATAAACCTAACTACGCAACTATACACTTAAAAATGGTTAAGGAGTGTGTGGCTGGCTCAGCTGGTTGAGTGTCTGACTCTTGGTTTCGGCCTGGGTCCTGATCTCAGGGTCATGAGATTGAGCCCCATTTGGCTCTGTGCTCAGCGCACAGTCTGCTTGGGATTCTTTCCCTCTTCCTCTCCTCCCCCCTCTGCTCCTCCCCACTCCCCTCTGCTTGCACGCACTCTCTCTCTCTCTCTCTCTCTCTCAAATAAATAAATAAAATCCTTTTTTAAAAAGCAGCTAAGACGGTAAACAAAAGAGACGGAAAAAGCAATGGTTTTGGAGGCAGACAGAACCAGGCTTGAGTCCCAGCCCTGCCATTTCCTGTGTGTCCTGAGGCAAGTCGCCAAATATCTCTGAGCCTCATTGTTCTCAACTCTACACCAGGGAGTGAGAGAATCTAGCTGGGTGGCTGTGAGCATTTTCTCATTAACAAAGCAGTGAAGGGCCTGGGACGCTGGCGTGAAACTCTAGGCATGGAGTGGCAGAGGCAGCAGAACCATGTTCTGGAAGCTTCCCTTGGAGGACGCTGCTCAGGCCTCTCAGACTGGAGCTGGGGCAGCTGTCAGCCTGGGCCTGACCGTCCGTCCGCCGCAGGCTCTGGACAGCCCCGGCCCCATCCCGTCTCCCACCCGTTCCCTCCTGCTCTCCTCATTCCTCACCTCACTCCTGCCACACGTGCCTCTCTGGGAAGCCCACTACCCACCACGCGTGTCCCTGCCAGAGGGTCTTTGCACTTATCTGGTGTTTCCACTGCCTAGAATGCTCTCAAATGGCTCACTCCCTCCCCTCCTCAGGTCCTTACTTAAAGGTCACCTTTCCGAGGAGCTCCATCCCTCAGGAACCTGTGTAAAATGTTACCGTTCCCCCACCACGGCACTCCCATCTTTTTCCCTGCTCTATTTCTTCCATAACACATTATATAATTTTACTTACTGATTTTTGACCTGTTTACTGTTGTATCCCCAGCTGGCACGTAGTAGGTCTTCAATAAATCTTGTTAAGTGAAAACATGAGCCGAGCCTTGGCCTTCCATCCTCAGAGGCCCTCTGCCCCATCCTCTACTCCCATCCTAGTGGTGGGGTCTGCAGCTTTAAGGACTCCCACTCCCAGGTCCTGGCAGAGGAGGGGGGAGCCCCACTTCCCCGGCAGCCCCAGGCTCCCCAACTGCCACTCCATGCAGCCTGGGCACCAATCCTGTCCATCAATATCGGCCTCCAGCAGCCACACTTGGACGCCCACCCCAATCGATAACCAGCGGCTGCCATCGATCAGCCCCCAGGGTATCAGGAGCCAGGGGAGAGGCAAGGCAAGGGACAGACAGGGTGTGGAGACACAGCCCCAGAAAGGGAGCAGCAACAGGGAGTCCCGAGCAGCAAGCAGACAGGATGGAGATCATCAGAAAACAGGCAGAGCTGAGAGAGAGGCACCAGACCCCAAGCTGAGAAGGGCAAGGAGGCAAACACAGAGGGAGGCCCCTGAGAAGGAAGGAAGAGGCAGGCAAGGAACAGTCCTTGAAGGCCTACCTACCATGTGCCACAAGCATCTTTTCTCAAACCCCAGCACAACCCTGGGAGAAAAGTTACTGGTGCCATTTTATAGGAAGGAAACCAAGCTCAGAGGTTAAGAAACTTGACCAAGGCCTGAGCCTTTATTTGGGAGCAGGGCCAGGATTTAAACCTAAATCTGGGTGTCTCTGAGAGTTCAGGCTCTTTTCGCTGCATCCCACGGTAGCTCTGAGCTGTCTATTCTGGCCTTCCAGCTGGGGCATACCACCCACAGCTGAGTGGGGGGCTGGTGGAGGTGGCCCCCAGGCCCCTCCGCTGGGATGCCCCACTTAGAGATTGTCGGGATGGTTCAGGAGAGGTGGAGTGCAGAGAGGGACTGGGGGTATTGCATGGGGGCGGGTTTGGTGTGGTGGGGGTGTGGGCAGGGTGGCTGTGTGTGGATTTGGCTTGGCCTCCTCAGCTGCAGGCCTCCTAGCTGATGCTTGAGCTGGAGGTTCTCTCCTGCCAAGTCCAGCTTCCTACCCTCCATCCCCCACCCCCTACAAACCTTTCAGAATGGGATTGCCACAGCATGAGCTTAGGCAAGTTACTTAACCTCTCTGGGCCCCAGTTTCCTATCCATAAATCAAAGGTAGTAACAGTGCCTACCCCAAAGCATCATGAGGATTAAATGAGACGAGGCATGTAAAACCGTTAGCACATGGTAAATACATAATGAACGTTGGAACCATCACCATCACCATCATCACCCCGCTCCAAGCACACCGCTTCAGGGTCCCATACCCACCATGCTGAGATTGTTTAAAGTATGTGTGTTGGTCTCAGGGCTCTGATTCAAACAAGATCCGACCCCTCGCTATGCCTGACCCACCGCTAGTCCCCCTATTTATGGGAAGGGCATCTGTGCAAGACCCGGATACAGATGGGTCTCAGCAGGGCCGAGGGCTGAGGGGTTCCACAGAGCATCCCTTTGCTCTCCATTAGCTCCTTTGTTCCAGAGAATCAAGAGCAGCTGTGGCTAGGGACTCATTTGCGTCTTGCCTTCTCTGAAAGGGGAAGGGGAGGGTTAGCTGGAGTTGAGCTGAGATTTGCCCCAACCGACAATAGAGGAGAGGGGGAGGCAGTTCATCTCCGACCTCAGCACCCGTCCCCGCGTTCATGTGGGATTTTTAAACCCTCAGTGTGGGCCTGGCCCTGGGCGGGGACCAGGGAATATAAAATGAGGAAAGCAAATTCCTGCCCAGCTCACATAAAGGATGGGGTGGGGGTGGGGGGCTAGAGGTGGGAGGGGCTTTCGTGTCTGCAGAGGCCTGCAGGGGGCCAAGGGGCTACTTGCAAGTAGAGACCAAGCCCCAGTATCTTGCCGCCTCCCTGGTTTGGCGGACTTGTGCCTTGGTTTTGATGTGGGAAAGACGTTATTAGGGTTCAAAGCCGACGGCTTCAAGAAAGAATTCTTGAGACCTTTTTGGTGCAAAAAGGTGGTTTTATTAAAGCCTGGGGACAGGCCCCATGGGCAGAAAGAGGAGCACCGAGGTCAGGAGGAATGGCCCATTATATACTTTCAAGTTGGGAGGGGTTTAGGGATAGCGTAAGTCTCTAAGGAATTTTGGGAGCAAGGTTTCCAGGACCTTGAGGGGGCTAGCTATTGTTGGGAAAAGGTCATTTATTACCGTCTAATAAAACCTCAGTCATGAGACCCTTCAGATGTATATCGGTGGGCCATATGCTTGGGGGATGATTGCCAACACGTATCTTGGGGGGGGCGGGAGGGGGGTGGTTAGAGATAAAGGAAGTTTCCAAAGGAATTTTTGTATGTTAAAGTAGACTTACAGGATCCTGGTGGAGAGTGGAGGGGGTCAGGCTAGGATTGCCTTTTGCCCTTTGCAAAGTATTAACATTGAGGCAGTTGAGTCCCTAGAGGAATGTCACTTGGCCTGTTTCAAGGACTTGTCAATGGGCTGTAGGTAGTAAGGAAATTTAATAATTTTTCTTCTGCCTTTGTTTCCCACATCAGTTTCTCCTTTCTAGAGGAAACTGCTCAGTCCACTGACATTTTTTTTTTTTTTTTGAGACTATGGATCAATCACAGAAATGTGACACTCTTCATGGAGTCTCTCTTCGGACACCCACAAACCTCAGCAAAAAAAGCCCTGAGTCTGAGGGGAAGTGAGGTGTAGAGGTGGCAGGAGAAAGCAGGGCCGGCCAAGTTCAGCCAGCTGTAGGGCTGGGGCAGGGAGGGGCCGGGCAGCCCCTCCTTCCCGGCCCACAGCTGGCAGAGGGTGTCTTCTGAAATGGGATATTGTGACAGAGGTGGCACAGCGGGGGCAAAGACAGGCATTTCCATAAGCATCCTTCTTGGAGTGTCCGGAGGGGAACCTGGTTTAGAAGCAGCCTTCCCAGAGCCCAAGATCTAAATCTCCTGGTCCTAATTCATTAGACCAGCCCCACTCCTTTTCCCGGTCTGGGGAAGAAACTGGGACAATTAACTGGGGCAGAGCTTACGCCCTTTCCTGCTTCTCTAAACGTGGCAGCCCTCCCGCCCCCACCCGCGGTCGGCTAAACAAGGTTCTGCGATTTAAAAAGACAATGCAGAAAGCAGTCGTGTCTGCAAAATAACAGTGGCTGCCATTATTGAGCGTTTACAGTTTCGGGGCCCCGTGCTACCCCGTGCTACCCCAGCCGTAGGGATGGTAGCCCTGTTTGACAGAAGCAACTGCGTGTGCTATAGAATAAGTCACCCAGCTAGGAAAAGGCGGATCAGGATTAGAACCCAAGATCGTGCTGCTCACCTCGAGGCACAGATTTGAAAGGAAGTGTCCAGATTGGGATGCAGTGGGGCTAGGGGACTAGAACTTACCAAGGAGAGGTTGATGGGGGAGGGAAAAGAGAGGGGCAGCCTCAGGTACTGTGTCCCCTGATCAGGCCTCCAGGACCCTGGGGGGAGGGAGAGGACAGTGACAGTCTCCTGGCCAGTGGCCACCATCTCTCTGCCACATAAAACCCTCTCTATGTGCATCTGAGCCCAGACCTTGGAGCGGGCCACACTGAGCTCTGGCTGAGTAGGGGGCAGTTAGAACTTTCTGGAGCACCTCCCCCAGTAGGATGAGCTGAAGACCACCAGGGAGGTGTTAATGAAACAGGGAAGCTGTGAACAGACCCAGGAGTGATTCCAATCTGACACCTCCACCCTAGCCCCCACCGGTAATGAGCTGGGACCTGCCCTTCTCCCCAGAGAGGAGGGTGCGGGGAGAAGAGGAAGTCCTTGGGCATCTTTGTAGCCTCAGATGCCTCCTTTCTTCCTCATCATCACCATCACCATCATCACCATCATCATCATCATTTTCACAATAAAAAGTTCACATTATTAAGCACCTACTGTGTCCCATGCACGGTGCTAAGTCCATTTCCTAAGTCCAATAATGAATCATTACAACGAGCTATGTGGTAGGTACTATCCTTGTCTCCATTTTACAGGTGAAGAAACTGAGGCTCAGTTGGGTTAAAGGACTGGCCTGAGGCAGAGCCAACATTTGGACCCAGGACTGTCTGTCTCAGAAGTCTGCGTTCTTAATGCTTTTGCTACTGTGCCCCTGGGCATGGAGACACCAAGGAGGGTGGGTGGAGTGGAAATAGTCCCCTGTCTGGAGACAGGTAGAGGAGCCCAACCCCTGGGACATGGGGGGGTGGGCTCCCACCTCCATGCAGGGAGGCCTGTATGTGTGACCCCAGAGCTGAAGCTGGCGTGGTAAAGAAAGGCAGGAAACCCACCCTGTATCCAGAGATTCCAGAACCGGAGAGAAACAGGGAAGAACAGGATCCTAGCCCTACCACTGAGTCTCATACTCTCCCTGCATGCACTCTGGGTCTTCTTTCCCTATGTGTGTAATAAGAGTTGGGCCAGGGGGCTCCATGGAAGGACCTCCAGCTCTGCCACTGCCTGAGGAAAGGGAGGGAGAGGGACATTGGCCTAAAGACTCTGTGTGTGTGTGTGTGTGTGTGTGTGTGTGTGTGTGTGTGTGTGTGTGTGTGTGTGTGTAGGGGGCGGGGGTGCTGTTAGGAAGACCCCTGCCTCCTGGTCCTGGAGGGAGGGGCTGAGCAGCTCTGTGAGTGGCGTCCCATGTTTGTAAACATCATTAATCAGGGATTAGCAGATGGGCATGCTAATTGCACCTGTGGAAGCCCGAGACCTCAAGGTTGATTACATTTACAAACTGTGGGGATCCCTGGCGCCTGGCCCTGCCAGAGTGACAGGGGAGGGTCTCATTTAGGACCTCAGCCTGGGGGAGGGAGCTGGCAATTTAGCCTACTGCCAAAAAAAAAAAAAAAAATACAGCCCTGGAGGGGGCTGGGGGTGCTGGCCACAATTCAGCTCTTCTGGAATACCAACCTTCTGAGCCCCTTCCCCTTTTGGCTGGGGAGCCCTGACAAAGAAGGATCTTGCCAATGTCATTTCAACCCCTCCCCTCTCCAACTCCCTCCAGCGGTTCTCAGGAGTAAATCGTGTGTTGCCGCTGAAATAGGCCCTGGAGTCTCTGGGGAGATCGAGGCCAGGCTGGTAGGACAGCAGAGCTGGTGCCCTCAGGTGCTACAAGAACAGCTGGACTGCTCCTCCAGGACCCGGCGGAGCGCTGTACGCCCGTGAGCTCCTTGAATCCGGCCCCCCACCCCCATCCCCGGCCTGGTCCTCTGACGCGCGGAGAAGTTAGGACATACGTCCATATTCACGGAACTAGCAAGTCAGAGCTGGAACTCCAAGCAAGCACTACCTAACAGCCAGGGTCGTGTTCTTAACCGCCCCTGCTCCCCTCTGGCTTCATCCTGACCCTGCCCTGCAGGGGATGCACCCCCACCCGGCCTCCCCTTCATACCCGCAGCCGTGGCCTTCCCGGGGGCCTGTGCATTTCACCATGCTGGCTGAGCAGCCTCTGTGTGGCAGGCACTGCTCTGTGGCAGGCACAGAGGCCGCCCCCCCCCCCCCCAAGGAAACTTCCACTTCATCCTTAGCCTTGGGGGTCTCAGGTGCTTTCTCTTTGTCTTAATGCCTGGTTTGCATGACAGAACTACATACCTATCGATGTGTGCCTGGCAGGTAGGCCTCAATACCCTTCGGTTCAAGTGAACCTGTCTTCCCAGAGGCCAGACAGCGTGGTGCCCAGGGGATGAAGCAGGGAGGAGCCTCCCCCTCCCCCCCACCCCCCCCAGCCCCCCCCCCGTGCATGGCTGGTAGCCCCCAGAGTGGCTCTCTAGATGGCTCAGACTCCTGGGACCCACCATGCCCAAAGCAGGTTAGATTAGGTTCCAGACACTACACAGGAGTCTGTGGGCAGGAGAGCAGGCTCTGAACCCCAAGTAGCCCCAATCCCAACATCTAGGTTCCATGCTGGGTTTGTTCCTAGAGAGCAGAGCTCGATTCTGTATTGCCACACACGGAGGGAACACCGTGACATCTCCATTCATTTTCATCAAGTCTAGTAGTCTGGATTCTCCAGAGACACAGAACCAAGAGGTGGTCCCATACCCCATATCCATACCCATATCTCTGTCCACATGTACACATCCTTGCTTATTTATTATGGAGACTTGGCTCCTGTCATTGTAAGACTGGCAAGTCCCAGTTCTGCAGGGTGAGTCAGCAAGCAGGAGCCCCGGGAGAGCGGTGATGTAGTCCCCATCTGAGGCCAGCAGGCTCAGGACCAGGAAGAGCCCATGTTTCAGTTCCAAAAGGCAGGAAGAATTCTTAGTCAGTGGAGGGTCAGCCTTTTTTTTCTCCCACCCTGTTCAGGTCTTCAACTGATTGAATGAGGCCCACCCACACTGGAAAGCGCGCTCTGCCTTAGTCTACCAATTTGAAGTTTATTAATAATCTGTTTATTTATTAATAATCTCTACACCTAATGCGGGGCTCAAACTTACAACCCTGAGATCAAGCGTCACATGTTCTTCCAAATGAGCCAGTCAGGCACCCCGCAACTTAAATGTTCATCTCATCCAAAAACCTTCACGGAAACACTCAGAGTAATGTTTGACCAAATATCGGGGTATGCTGTGGCCCAGGCAACTCCATACATAAACTGAGCGGTTACATGCAGGTCTGTATTATCATGTGCTATTCCTGGGGTATGCAGGGCTTAGATTTACAGAATGCTATTTTACTGATGCTCTCTCGTTTTATTTTTACAAATCCCTGTTGGGGAGGGCTAGCTGGAGCAGGTACTGAAGGCACTATCCCCATTTTACATATGCGGAGGCTGGGAAGCCATCCAGGCCAGAATCCATGCAGCCAGGGCTGGACCCAGCACCTTCTTAAAGACCTCAGGGACAGAGATAAAAGGTCAACTGGCCCAAACTTTCAGACATGCGCTCAAAAGCACGGGTGTGAGTGATTTAGAAACAGTTTCTTGGACATGAGAAGGTGGTTCGAAGACAGGTGATTCTCGAACCCCAACGGCTCACTGGTGTCAGCAGGGGAGGGACCTGTCTCCCTCCCAAGAGATTCTGTTCGAATCAGCCTGGTGCCCCTGGGCATCTGGAATATTAAAGATGTCCCCACCACCACCACCACACACATCCTCAACCCCATCTAAGGTGTAGCCAAGGTTCAAAACCGCATTAGGCTCTTGGCCAAGAGCACAGCAGGGGTGGGGGAGGCCGTGTAATTTGCCCAAGGCTGACATGTGCTAGTAGAGGTCAGAATCTGTGTGGGAGTTGAAGACGGACAGCTCAAGGGGACCAACATGGTAGAGAGATCTGAGTTTCACGAAAGGATTTCTTCCTCTTTATTTTTTTTTTCAAGATTTTATTTATTTATTTGACAGAGAGAGACACAGCGAGGGAGGGAACACAAGCAGGGGGGAGTGGGAGAGGGAGAAGCAGGCTTCCTGCCGAGCAGGGAGCCCGATGCGGGGCTCGATCCCAGGACCCTGGGATCATGACCTGAGCCGAAGGCAGACGCTTAACGACTGAGCCACCCAGGCGCCCCTCTTCCTCTTTCTTGAGAGGAAGAACTTTGACTTTAGAGCAATCTTTTATTGTCTAATCTTTTAATGTCTTTCTAAACTGGCATCCCCATCAAATTCCAAGATAAACTCATTCCAAAGAGAAAAGGGTGCTACGATTTACTGAGCACCACTGTGTGGGGGGCATTGAGCTCACGTTGCCCTCTCGTCCTCCCACAACTCGGGAAGGTAGGGTCACCCCCCTTCACGGACGAGGAGACTGAGGTTCAGGTGGGAAAGGAACTTGCCCAAGGTCACACAGCAATCGGGACTTGAACTTGGGTTGCTGTCCCCCAGATCCAGGCTCCAGAGCAGTGGTTCTCAACTAGGGGCAACTGTGTCCTCCGGGGGGGACATGTGGCAATGTCTGGAGACACGTTTGGTTGTCACAACAGGGTGCAGGGCGTGCTACTGGCATCCAGTGGGGGACAAGCCATCACAACGAATGTCAAGACTGCTGAGGACCAGAAGCCCTGCTCCATTGGTTCTCGGCTGGGGCTACACAGCACACCCACTTGGCGGCTTTAACGATCCTGATACCCAGGGCTGCCCCCTGACCATTTACACCAGGTTCTCTAGGGGTAGTCCCCCAGTGTCGGTTGTTTTTGAAAGCTTGCCAGATGGTTCCAACGTGCAGCCAAGACTGCTCTAAACCATTTATACTGGGGGCTTCTGCTCCACTTGTGGGACCCCGTGGAAGGAGGACCAAACCCATCTGGGGTGTATAATCGACAGCAACCCTGTGCTCATTACTACACAGAACCAAAGGCCAGGTTCTGTGGTTCATAGGTTCCTTTCTCAGAGGTGCACCGATGAGTCGCTGGTGAGGGGTTCTGGAGGGCCAGTGAGGTGAGAGGCATTTGCTATTCTTCCCCTCGCCTCTCTGGGGGCCACCGCCAAGCACCTCCCCAGGTGGCTGCCAAAGCTGCCAAGAGACTGTGGATCAAAGACCAAGGCTGCCACCTAGTGGAGGAATGGGACAGAACAGCCCAGGGAATTTTTTTTTTTAATTTTCTTATGTTATGTTAATCCCCATACATTACATCATTAGTTTTTGATGTAGTGCTCCATGACTCATTGTTTGCGCATAACACCCAGTGCTCCACGCAGAACGTGCCCTCTTCAATACCCATCACGGGGCTAGCCCATCCCCCCACCCCTCCCCTCTAGAACCCTCAGTTGGCCAGGGGATTTTATTTGATCCTCACAAAGAGCCCTGGGAGGCAGGCATGGAAGGATGAAGCCATGGGCTCAAGGAACCCACTGGGGCAGAGTTTAGCCTGGATTTGTACCTGTCTCATCCACAAGAGGAACTCAGGCCTCCCTCTACGTTCTCACACTGGTTCAGGAGGAGCAGGACACCTGGACTGGGCTGCCCGATTCCCTTCTGATGTCTTCATTTCCAGGCAGGGCCCTGGAGGAGAGACCCTCTATCCCAGCCCAGCACATCCTGGAGATCAACAAGCCACCACCCCCAAGCCCAAGGCCAAAATCAAAACAGGAAACAACTTTCCTCTGGTCTCTAGTAAAGAAGGGCCTGGGTGCACACTTGGGTAAGAGACTCCAGCACATTCGAGCGTGTGGGTATGTGTGCCCTCCAGTACACACAACTCAGTCCAAGTCAGCTCCCATTCTGCCTCTCTTGTTCTGATCCTGAGGCCAGTCCTGGGTGCTGCGCCACTCCGGGCCCTTCGGATGTGGCTGAGGGTTCTCAGGGGTCTTGGAGAAGGTGCTCTCTCTTCCCCTCCACAGGGAAACCCTTCCTCTGGCTGCAAATGGAGTGAAGAAGAATTCCTGCGCCGACAGACAGGGGAAGGACAAGGGGAAGGGAGAGGATGGAGAGGAGGAAGGACCACATCCCAGCACTCCCTCGTTTCATCCTCAAAAGAACGCACTTTCCCCATTTGGCACATACAGTGACAGAGACAGAGAGAGCAACTTGTTTAGGGAGAAGGAGCCGTGCGTGTGCGATCAGAGGGCAGGAGGCTGGGCAACAGCAGACTCACCTGCAGCCACGGAGACATTCAAGGACCCCAGTCCAGGAGGCAGCCGCCGGCCGGGCAGGACGGTAAGCGCCAGCTGGCAGGAGGCTTGCACGGCCGGGGACAGGCCCGAGCCCTCGTTACCTGCAGGGCATGGACGCGCAGGGCTAACAAGGCCGCAGTGGGACGCACAGATCTCAACACGGAAAAGTGGGGACATCTACCTACCCAGCACTAGGAGAGTAGGCCGGTCCCAGAGGAACTCCAAGCAGCTAGTGGTGGGGATCTCAGAGGACGGGGAAATCTCAGGCCCTGGGCAGCCCACCGTGCCAGCCACGAGCCAGCCCTGCCGGGCTTTAGCCTGACAAGGAGAAGAAATCACGTTCTAGCTTCCCAAACCTTCATCAGAGCCCCAGGCGAGGAGCTGGACTTGCCCATATGATCCATTCAATTCAGTCAACAGTTGTTAAGCCCCTAGAATGGACAGGCTCTGTTCTAGGCTCTGGGGACAGGGCAGGGAACAAAACAGGCCAAAATCGCAGCCACCCAGAGGAAGGGTGATTGGGGTGGGCCTCACTGAGGTGACACCGGAGGGCAGAGCTGAAGGGGATGAAGAGTACCGTGTAGACATCTGGGGTAGGCAGAGTAAATGCAAAGGCTGAGAGGCTGGTGCTTATGGGACACGTGTGAGGAACGGCAGATGGGCAAGGTGGTGGCCCGTGGGGAGGGAGCAGCTGGGGCAGGAGAGGGAAACCAAGTGGCCACCTAAGGCAGGACCTCAAAGGCCACTGGAAGGACTTTGGCTTTTACTCTGGGAGAGCTGTAAAGGCTTTGAAAGGTTTTGAGCAGAGAAGTAAGATGGTCTGACATGCTTCAACAGAATCACTCCGCCGGCTGCGTTGAGAGCCAATAGCAGGAGGAGACTGGTGAGGATGTTTCCACCGTAAGGCAGGCAAGAGAGGATGGTGGCCTGCCCCACAGTGGGAGCCATAGAGATGGTAAGGATTGGTGTGAATACAAAAATGACTTCAAGGTAAAACCGACAGAATCTGCAGGTAGGTGGGCCACGGGGTGTGAGAGCAGGAAGAAGAATCAAGGGCCCCAAACAAAGGGATGCAGTCACCCTCGACTGAGCTGGGCAAGTCTACAGAAGGAAGCACTCAGCTTTGGAAATGGGAAGTGTGAAATGCCCCTCAGATCACAAAGGCAGCTGTTGAATCTGGGGCTCATGAGTAAGATCCAGGCTAGGATACGCATTTGGGAGGCATCCAAGTATAGATGCTGTGTAAAGCCTTGAGACTGGATGAAACTAAGAAATGAAGAGATCCAAGGACTGGGCCTGGAAGCCCTGAGGGGGCGGCTGGTCAGGGGAGCAGCCAAATGCAAGGCAAGACTGCCCCCCTGTGTCCAGCAAGAGAAGGACAGCTGAAGACCAAAAGCTGGAGCAGTAGAGGGGTTTCTTAGGTTTATCCCTTCCTGGATATCAAAGTTGTTTCTTGTTGTTGTTGATGATGGTGGTGGTGGTGGTTTGTTTGAGTTTTTGTTTTTTGTGGGGGTGGGAGGAGGGGAAAGGCAGAGATCAGTCTGTCCTCGTTCAAAGAGCCTTTGGAAATGTGTCTCTACTCAGCGAATGCATGATTCCTGCCACCCAGCTTTCCACAGTTGAACAAAAAGCATTTACTGACAACCTACTGAGAAGGCAGTGAGGCTCTCAGGTACATTAGCCTACGGGGCAAAGAGATGCCTGGGGAAGAAGTGAGGTAAAGGGAATGAAGCTACGAAGTCTCTAACTTCAGATCCTGCTCTACGTATGGTTTCGAAAATTCCAGGATCCTTCCCTTCCCAAAGCGATTCAGAAGGGCGTAGGGAAGGATGCCAACATCCTCCCCTTCCTCCATCAGCTGCTGGATGAGTGCCCTTGGAGAGACTGAGCTTGGCTCATTTCTGCTCCTTTACCCACCGCCCCCCCTGCGCGCCATTACCTGTAGAAAGCCGGCCAGGTCATCAGTGGAGAACACGTCCATCACCTCCAGAGCCCCCGCGCTGGCCTTGCTGACTACCGGAGTGAGTGGGCAGCTGCAAATTTCCCCATGCCCCGCATTAATCTGGGTAATCTCAAACCTAGTGGCCCTGCCCTCCGCCTGGGCCCCCAAGGGTTAAGGTGAGAATTCTGGCGATGGGGAGGCCTGGCTGAGGGATCAAGAATCAAGGTGCTTAGAAACTCGGCTGCGCCCCAAACTGGGGCACATGGGGACTAAGGGACGTCCGTGCCTGTTTCTCCCGCTGGTGATGACTTTATCCACTCCGAGGAAGTGAGCAGAACGCAGCACGGCCCCAAGATTCCGGGGATCCTGGAGGCTCTCGAGGACGAGCCACAGCTGCTGGGGGTCGTCGCCTGGCCTCGCCTCCCCGACCTCGGTCCAAGGCCGAGGCTTCAGCGGGCTCACCTCCATGCAGACGCCCTGGTGGACCTGAAAGCGGCACAGGGCGTCCAGCTTCTGCCGTCTGGGCCGCAGAACGGGGATGTCCCGTGCCTCTGCCGCCCGGAGCAGCTCGGCCCTCTCCCCCTGCAGCCCGGACCTGCCGGCCTGGAGCAGGAGTCTGGTCACGCGGCGACGGGCGGCCCGCAGGGCCAGGAGACAAGGGGACAGGCCAAACAGAAGTTCCAGTCCCCCCGCAGAGCGCGAGGTCGGCGCCAGGTCGTCCAGCAGCAGGCGGCTCAGCTCCTCCCCGCCTGGCCTCTCCCCACGCCGCGCCGCTCCGGAGAAATGACGCGCGGGGAGGCGACCCGAGCAACGCCAGGTCGCGCCCCCGACGGCCAAGAGCAGTGCCATGGTCAATGCCCCTGCAGCGTCATCTGGAGCGCTCTCTCCCGCCGGGGCCGGCTCCCGGCTCCCCGACACGGGTGAAAGGGACGAACGGCCTGGACTGCCCCGCGAAGACTACCCAGAAGCAAGGAGCCGAACCACAGCGGCCCCGCCCCGCCTCCCACGTGGGCGACCCCGCTTCCGGGTCCAGGCGGCCCGCCCCCTGCCCGTCGACGCACTGCGCATGCCCTGCCGCCGGGCCGTGCCCACAGAGCCTCCTGCAGGGCTGGCTGAACCGCCGCCTTGTCTGTACCCGCCGCCGGCCGAGCCACCCCTACCAGCGACTTCATTCTGCGCCCTTCCAGGTCCCAAGAGGTCCCAGGAGGCTGGAGGGCCACACTCACCCCAGGCACCAGCAAAGGCCACTTTAAGAGCAGGTGTTCAACCAGATCAATCGTGGTGACTCCCTGCCCCCGTCCAGCTCACCACCCGGTGCTGGTGATTTTCCTTAGAAACTTCTGCATCCAGCCCCTCCTCTGCACCTCCACTGCCTTGTCAAACCCTCGGCATCAGTCAGCAGGACCGCAGCAGTAACTTCCTATCCCGTGGCGGCTGATTCTCTAAGTGACAGCTCTGTGCCTGTCCTGCGCCTGCTGACAAGCCAACTGATGCCCTCGGCCCACAGGTAATGGGCAGTCTCCCGGCTCAGCACTCAGACCTCCGGTGATTCAGGCAGGAGCTTCCTTTCCAGCCCCGCACACCCGCGCACTATGTTCCGTGCTGTTCCCACACCATTGCCTGCTCAGCCAGCCTCCCACCCTCGTCTCCACTGTTGTCCTCTTTCCTGGCTGGCAAACTCCGACCCATTTTCAAGACCCAACCCAAACCCACGTCTGCTACCTAAGGTCATCCACACTCCAGGAGTGATGCCCCAAATCCACCCACAACCTCCCCTGATCACACAGAAAAGGAGGAAGAACTGAAAGACACTCCTGAAGTTGTTGCAATTTTTTTTTAATTATCACAGTGAAATCCACTTGGGAGGCAGGCCCTGGTATTCAGCTGCCATAGTCAGTGGAGTGATGACCCCTGTGGGAGCTGAGAAGCCAAGACTGGGCTGGAGAACTGGGATGGGGGAAGTGAAGGGGTGATGGGGGCAGTAGGGCAGGGAGAGGAGGGAGCCTGGAGCCTTGGATTACCATTCAGATGGAAGGTGAGGGCTTCTCTCTGCCACCTCCTTCCTGAGGGACAGGGGGAGCCCCCCTTTTGGCCACAGTCCCTTCCCCAGGTCAAAAGGAAGAGACAGAAGAGAGCAAACAAAGGCCAAGGAGCGTAAGAAGGGGACCGAGAACGAGTTAACAGGTAAAATAATCAGGGACACCACCTCCTCTTCCCAGCCCACTGTTCCTATTTGTGATGGAAACGATTTGATAAGATATAAAAACTTCAAACAAATTTTTTAGCCCCTGGTGGGGTGGGGAGAGGAAGCGGAATCCAGGAGTCCAGAAATCAACACCTAAAATCCAGAGGCAGGAGCCAAGCCGCGAGGGGCGGGGAGGGAAGGCCGAGCTCCCCACAGGAAACTAGATCACCTGCTCCGTGGGCCTCATCTGGATATCTCCAATCTGCTGAAAGGCACAAGGCTTGAGGCGGCCAGGACGTTCTCCCCACCCCCTTAGGCCTCCCTGCTGTCCTCCTCTGAGGATGGCTGGCCTCCTCCAGGGGGTGCGCAGTCAAGGCCAGACTCACCTGGACATGTGGAGGGGTGCTGAGGACATAGATGACAGCCTCGGCCACATCCTCGGGCTTGAGACACTGGAGAGCACCGGAGGAAAGGGGGTGAGGTGAGGGCAGAATGGACCTCCCACCTCTAACGTCCTCTGTAGCATCTTCATCCCCACCCCAGCCCTCCAGGAGGGGCAACAGGCTGGCTAGAAGGGTTCGGTCCAAAGGCCAGGGTTCCCTCTGCCTTTACGTAGGGGGTGAGTGGCTCAGCCGTCCCAGAGGGAGGCCCCACCTTTATGCATTCATAGGTGGCAGCTGCCTTCTCAGGGTCCTTGTCATGGAGTTTGAAGGCGAATTGTGTCTCCACCACTTCTGGAGAGATGCACTGGACCAACAGAGAGGGCCTGCTCAGGGGCCGAGCCAAGCCCCACTTCCACCCCAATCAGAGGCCGGGCTTTGGGGAGGGCAGGATGGAGATGGTGGGGCCCCCTGCTTCCCGGTGATGGCTGCCCCATGTCCAGCAACCACCCCATCCTCTCAAAGCTGCAATGATCGCAGTGATACCTGCAACCTACAGAGCCCTTATCAGGTAAGGGTTTTCCAACAATGTCCCTTAAAACATCATAGCCAGGTAGGGGTCACTGTCTCCATTTTATGAGTGAGAAGGCTGAGGCTCGGAGGGGCTGAGTGAGCTGCGCAGGGCCCTGCGGCCTTCCAGCAAAGAGCCCAGAGTCCGGGTTTCCAGCCAGGCTGTCCCACACCCCTTGCTTTCCCTCAGTCTCACCCACTGTGTTCCCTTTCCCATCAGCCCCCTCCCCCCTCACAGGCAAGGACTGGGCAGGGTCATGCAAGCAGTGGCAGAGCCCAGGGGCCCTGTGCCCTCACACTCCCAGCAGCACACCCTGACCAGTGTGTGTGGGGGGTGGGAAGGGCCTGTGCCCCCCCTGCCCCCCCCCCCCACTGCCCTAGGGCCAGGCCGCACCCTCACCGTGGCTCGGATGTGGGTCTGGGCCTCCCGAAGCTCTTGCCTCAGTCCCTCTGTCAGGGCGGTGACAGCATACTTGGTAGCACTATAGAAATGGATCATGGAGTGGGGTGACACTTGGTGACCCGACATGCTGGGTGGAGGGAGAGAAGGGGAAGGAAGAGAGTGAAGCTGCTGAGAGCAGCCACGTCCCCTGCTGCACCAGTCAGCCCCACCACCCAGATGCCCCACAGAACCCTGCTCAACGGGACCTCTGGGGGCCCACTAAGGTAGCTTCTGTGATTCAAGCAGCTCCTGCAAGCCCTGAGCTCCCTGCAAGTCCAACTAGGGCCTGGCACTTGATATGCCCTATTCCTTCCCTCACCCATAATTGGGCCATTTGGCTGCTAACCGGCTATTAAATCCCTACTTTACCACCAATGAAACGGACCTCCAAAGAGGTCAAATGAGCTGCAACAGATCACTCAGCATGGTCACCCAGCTTGGTGGGTGAGTGGTGGTCTGAGCTTTAGCCCTTGGCCACCTGCCTCACCTGTTGATGTTAATGATATGCCCGTCATCCACCTTGCGTTCCTTCATGGACCGGTAGGCCTCCCGGGTGCAGATGCTGAGGGCCAGCACGTTCACCTGCAGGCCGAGGAGGGCAATGGGGTGTCTCCAGCTTGGGCCCATCTGAGCAGGTAACAGAGCCACAGAGCAGCCCCCGCCCAGGGCGGGTGGCATTCCAAAACAGTGTCCAGGTCCTATCAGAGACCACCAATGGCTCCAGGGTACCTTGCCTCCCCCGAAAGCCACCAGCCCCAGCTGACAGTAGTGGTAGGTAGCTCCTCTCCCCCGGTGAACCCACTCCTCCCCCAGTTTCTGTAAACAGGAACAGAAAACCCCCAAACCTATCCATGACCCCGGAACCTCCCTGTCTTGGCTGTCTCCTCTGCAAACAATAGAACGTCTGCCTTAGAGAACCATCTCCTTTTCTTCCCCAAACACCCTACTCTTCTCTGGGTCAGCGTCCCTGGCCCTGCTCTCTCTAAAAAGCCTAAAATCCTTCCTAAGATGGCTTTAAAAAATCTCTCTCCTCAAGCACAGACCCTAGCCTCTCCCCACCCTACCGAGTACTCTCTGCTGCCTTCCCGTCCCCTTCCCCGCAACTATAAGCAGAGTAGACCTGACCTTCCTTCCTTCCGTGCCTTCCTTTACCCTCTGTTCCATCTACAAGACTAGGCACAGAGACTTTTTAGGGGGTGGGGTAATTGGTCACAGGATGGAAGGGGAGCTCCCAAGCACATGGGGGCTTTCTGTCTTCCTTGGCTTCTGCCAGAGGTGACCCCAAATCCCCACCCTCCAGGGAACAAAGGCCTGAAGAAATATCTCAGCTCTAAAGCTCCCGCCAAGCCCCACCCCTCCCCCATGAGGACAAGCAGAGACAAAGCTTTCAGCAGGTCCTCATGTCTCTCCTCCAGGGAAGAAACAAGACCAGCCCAGACATTCGATGTTTCTCGGGTGTCAGAGCCAGGCATAGGGTCAGAACACTCTTGGCATGAACTTGCCTCAACATTCATGGGCTTTCAGCCCTGTTTCTGGCCCTCTTAGTGAAAGGGTCTTAAGGATTCGATATAAGTCCCTCATTTTACAGATGTGGGAGTTGAGGTCCAGGTTTAGAGACCCACTTACTGCAGGCAAGGACCACAACTCAGATCTCCCAGAAGGCTCTCTGAGCACAGGGGTAGTGCCTCATTTTCATGGTTCACTGTTTCAACATTCATTGTTCATTTGCAGGCCCAAGCACCTTTTGGGTGCTAAATCAATTGTGGGAAAAGACATATCTCCATGCACACACTACTTTCAACTTCTCAGGAAACTTTTTTTTAAATTTTTTTATTAGACAGAGAGAGGTACAAGCAGGGGGAGCAGCAGAGGGAGAAGGAGAAGCAGGCTCCCTGCTGAGCAGGGAGCCCGATGTGGGACTCGATCCCAGGACTGCAGGATCATGACCTGAGCCGAAGGCAGACGCTTAACCGTCTGAGCCACCCAGGCACCCTCGGGAAACTTTTATACCCTAATATTACCCATAATATAGTCTACAGGTTGAAAACAAGGCTGTGTTTGGTCTATACAAAATTTTAAAACACTTTCAATTCATTTCCAACATGTACTGGAAGATTTCATTCACTCAAAAAATATCTATTGAGTATCTACTGGATATCTATTATGGGCTGAGGCTATACAACAGAGAATAAACCAGACAAAAATCCTTGCCCTAGCGTGCCTGGGTGGCTCAGTCCGTTAGGCGTCTGCCTTCGGCTTAAGTCATGATCCCAGGGTCCTGGGATCAAGCCCCACATCGGGCTCCCTGCTCAGCAGGAAGTCTGCTTCTCCCTCTGCCCCTCCCCCCTGCTTGTGCTCTCACTTGCTTTCTCAAATGAATAAATAAAAAATCTTTATTAAAAAAAAATCCTTCCCCTTGTGGAGCTGAGGTTTTGGTAAATGGGAGGGGTAGGATGTCACAGAAAAACCCAGGCTCTCCACTCCTCTCAAAGAAACCATAAGATCTGGCCACACTGGACCCACACTGCACTACCACAGTGATGCGGGATGTCAGCAGTCACCCTTGTACTTGGCCGTGTGCTCCCCCATTTACTGCACACTCCACCTGACCCAGCTCACTCACTCAGGTATTTACCTGGCCCCGGGGGACCCTGGGCCCTAGATATTTTTGGTATAGGTGTGTTCACCCCAATTAAATGTGACAAGACTGCAGCTCATAAAGGGTAACCACCTGCCTGAAGCCACAGGGTGACTGGCAGGGCTGGGTCAGAACCTCATCTCCTGTCTCTTGGTTCCTTTGCTTCCTGTAAGACCGTGTTCCCAAGCACTCAGCATGGTGCCGACACACACGGCATTCAATAAGCAGTTCTCTTCCCTACTAGTCTTTCTTCCAGTAGAAGGAAATCAGCCTGGACTTTAGAAAACTGCCCCTTTAAGGGGCTCAAGGGAAAGGAGAACAAAAGATATGGCCATTCATCCACTCACTATGCCTTTGGTAGGGAAAGAAGCAAGGGGAGAGTCAAGGTGCCCCAGGTAGGAACCCAAAGCTCCCTCTTGCTAGATGTCCTACCCTGAGTAGCCCTCTGGTTCACAAAGCCCTGGCTCCCCTACTCTCCCCCCAGCCCCACCCTCCAGGCCTGCAGCCCTTACATTGAACATGTCCTTCCAGCCGCTGGTACTGCCTGACAGCAGGGTGTCAGGCCGGGCCAAGCCAGCATTGTTGATGCAGATGTCCACACCGCTATGCTGAGATCGGACGGCCGAGAACATGGAGAGGATATCCTCCTCGCTGGACAGGTCACATCTGTGGGGGATCAAAGTCCCGGGGTAGCCTGCACTCTTACATTCGGCAGCCAGCTCCTATGAAACCCAACAGGGGGCTAACTGGGGTGAGCTGCTCACGCCCACACCTTCCTGCCCAAGACAACCTTCCTCCACTGTCACCGCTCACAGAACTTGCTCCTTTGGCAGCCACCTTCCAGCCGCATAGATGTTGGGACTACTGGTCCTCTTTGGTCAAAGTCCAGGAGATTATGAGCACCCCCTGAGTGAGGGGGGCCCAGGGGAGTTGAGATCATCAATGGAGGAATCCCCTGATAAACTCGAGTCTTCAGTTCAGAAAAGGGAGAGGGGAGCCAGGAGTCCTAGGCATAGCGTGGCCTCTCTTTCTTCTGCCTCTCCTCCAACGGGAACCCCTCCTCGGCTCACAGGTAAGCTGTACCTCTCACCCCACCCCATGCTTCTTCCACCAGTGCCATGAGTCACTAAGCTGGTTACTCCGGGATTCTCTCCTCTCCCGTTCCCTCCTCCAGTCCCTCCCAGAGGGCTTAGGTCTGAACTGTCACCCTTCCTCCACAGAGTGCAGCCAGCTGGCTTTCGAGTTGGGCCCAACTGCCAGTCTCCCCTCGCCCTACCTCTAGGAAAGGTGAGGAAGTCAGGACAGATTCTTTCCGTCTGTCCCACAGTGTACCCTCCTTTACCCCAAAATTTCTGGGGATATGATGAGGCAAGTCACGTGGCAGGTGACCCTGGGCAGCCCCAGTGTATCAACAGGGACCTCAGCACACTGAGGAGCCCTGAGACAGAAAGACCGGAGGAAGCAGAGCCACTGGGAGGTGGCTGTGAGGGCCATGGAGACTCAGAAGCAGGAAGAAACCAAGCTGTGTGGCCTTGGAGGCCGGTGCCTGGGCACCTGAGCCTCGGGAAGGTGACCGTACATGTGTGGGAGGGAGAGAGTTGGGGGGTAGGAGGCGCCCTAGGCCAGCTGCCCTGGCCTCGAACCCCTTCCTCCCCAAATCAAGATGGGAATAAAGGGCTAGAGATTCTTCTCTGCCTTAACTCTCCAAGCGTTCAAAAGGTATGGTCCTCTGGGACTTAGAAGGCCCCGCTGACCCCCTTTCACCTACTCACAACCACCTCAGGAGACAGGGCCTCTCTCTGTCGGAGGCCAGAACTCAAACTCTGCTTTAGTATCAGTAAGAGCAAACTAAGGAAGCCTGGGATTCTCCCTTCCGTCTCCAGACTCAAATCCCCGCAGGAAAGCCAGATTGCAGGGCCGGGGGACATATTGCTCCCTGTCACTGCTTTCTCATTGTCCCACCTGTCCTCGTTTATCCTAGAAATGACCCTAAACCATGTCTGTCCCCTCACAGCACAGGCATTTCTCTCATTAAAAGAGTCATCCTGGGGCTGGGTGAGCAGCCTGATGATCCCCTTGGAGCTCAGGGACCCCTCTCCTGGCTAGTTTGGGGTGGAGGAGTAGGAAAGAGAAGGCAACAGCAGCTTTAGAATTAAAGAATCCAGCGGTGTAAATCCTGGTCTGATCATCTAGGCTCCAAGGCTGGGGCTGGGCCCTGAGCTCCTCGGATTAGGAGAAAGGGAGAGGTAGAGTAGAGCAGTGGTATAGCTGGGTGACCTTGGGACTATCTAGGCAGCTATAAAGTGTACCTTTGGTCAGCAGCAGGGGAGGGGACAGCCCTCCTTCCGGTACACCTTCTCCCTCTGTCCGCACCCAAGGCCTCCTTATGCAGGGACTTTGAGCAATGGTGAAAATAATGCCCTGCAGCTAAGCACTGGCCCAAACCCCAAGAGTGATTCCTGCCAGGAGCAAATCCAAAGATGACCTATGATGGAAATTTCTCGTCTTCTTCCTTCCTCTTACAACACGGCCAACTTCATTTCATTTTTCTCTGAGCCCTTAGTGCTCACATCTTGCGGCTCCCAACCCCAGGGTTGGGAAAGAACAACCAGGAGTTCCAGTTCCACACTGCTTTGTCCCCTCAGGGCTCACATATTCCGCACCTTATTTCACCTACTCAGTCCCACCTAGGACAGTGAAATTGGAGAAAGGTCTATCTGTAAATATCCCCCTGGGTAGGGGTTAACCCTTAAATTTGGGGGTGAGGAAGGAGAGGGCGAGTCTCTTTTGAGAAGCTCCATTCCCACCCCAAAACCACTCTCAGTCCTGGGTAAAAAATCATCATGATCAAAACCTCTAGCCCCTGTTCATCTGACTGGCAGCCACTTTGCTCTGCTTTGTGGGCGAGGTCTGGGGACTAGAGGAAACAATCCAGTAGCCAATTTAGCCCCTGAGGTCAGAAAGCTTTCTTTCCTTCTCCCTGGCTTCCCCTTTCCTCTGACTACCTGGGCAGGCAGATAGGCAGGGAGAAAGTTGCCAAGGAGTCAGAGATTTGGTACACTGGAGTAGAGTCTGTCAGGAGTAGGTAGGGGCTCCTTAAAAGACGGGACTTTCTAAAAAGGAAGGGAGAGGCCTGCCCTACTAGGTATCCAAGGCTCCCACTCTGATCCCGTTGCAAATGGCCTTGGGGTGACGGGCAAGGGAGGTCAGGGTCGCAGCCTGGCTCAGGTCACCACTCCCCCCCCACCCCCAGCCCAGACCCTACCCCGGTGGAAACGATGCCTCCCAGAACGACCTTCTCCCCCGGTGGGGACTTACCTCGATGTTGCCCACGGTGCGGGCACAACCCACTACCTTCAGTCCCTGCTGGACCAGGGCCCGGGCCACAGCCGCGCCGATGCCCCCCGAAGCTCCTGTCACCAACGCCAGCCGGTCCCGCCACCGCTCCATGCCAGCCCTAGCGGTGGTCCCGAGCCGCCCGCCCACTTCGCTCCGGGAGCCGGACATTTGGATCGCGGAGCTCCGCCCAGGGTCGCAGGGGCTCAGCCGCTCTTCGGTCACCGCCACGGCCGCTGCAGCAGCCGATCCGCTACGCTCCGAGCCGCGCCCGAACCCGCCTCCATTCTGCCGGGCCCGGGGCTGGGGCTCCACCCTCCGCACCCCCGCCACCCGCCCCATCCAGCCGGGGGGCGGTCCCGGCCTGGCCGCCCCGCCCCCGTATCACGCCCCTTCCGGCCCTGCCCCGAGCCTGGCGGGAGGTGGGAAGCCAGGCGCCGCGGGAGGGTCCCGGGAGCTTGAGGCTCTGCTTCCCATAGGGGCGGGGAAACCGATGTTTAGCGGGGGCTTGCTCCAGGCCCAGGCCCGAGGCTGCACGTACCCCTGCTCCGTGTTCAGTCTCCCTTCCCAGTTCCTGAGCCCTAAGGTCAGGAGGAGAAATTACGGGCATTTAAGGTGACTCCACCCCCAGTGGCTGATGGGAAGGGTTCAGCCCAGAAAAGGTTGTGTCTCAGCTATCACTGCCCAGTTACCTTGAGAGACTCTCAACCCTACCTGATCCCTTGGTGTTACCGGAATGAGAACTCAAAAATGGAAATATTCCCAAGTACACGTTTATTGGCCTACTGTCTCCAACTGTCCTAGACCCTCCCACTCCCAATGAGACAAATGTATCACTATGTATGCCCGAGATTAAAGCAATAGCTAGTATTTATTGAGCCCTTACTGTATAATGGGCACTTTTAAGCACTTTAAATATATTAACAAATACGCACAACAGCCCTATGAGATACTACTTATTAGTCTTCATTGTATAAAGGACTATACGAGACAGACAGGGGTGAAGCATGGTCTGGACTTCACAGTGTCCAGTCTTAGGCCAGGGGATGTGCTCCTAAACTGCCTTCTCTCCATTCTCCCCTTTGTCTCTTCTTGGGTTATTGGTTTTGCTCAGAGGAGAGTTCACTTTGCTCTCTGACCTCTCAGGATGTTCCATCAAAGCTCTGGAAACTGCCTTCCTTACCTCTGCATTAATATAGCCCTCCTTCCAAAGAAAAAACACGTCTAAGGAATCCCTCCCCTGCAAGCAATGGTATAAGCAGTAAATGCGGCTGGTTTATTCATTCACCAAGTACTCATGTGTTTTGCCCAAGGATAAAGATTAAATTAAAATGAAACCAGCCCTTACTTTTAGGGATGAGAGAACTTGACAGCAAAAGTGGTGAAGAGAGGTTTGGGCTCAGGGTCCAGGACTGTGGGGGATCCTTAGTCATTTTTCCTGGATTCCAGAATGAAGTGAACAAAGGTCAGAGAGACTCATTTTACTTCCGCCCCATCCCTATACAACAGTTAGATTTTGAAAAGACAAATGAGGGGGTATATCAAAGAAATGCCACCATCTATAAAAATTAAATCTAAGCTTCTGCTGTTACCCACCTGAAATCTGATTAAATGGTAGAGAGCCCGTAAAATTGACTCCCTCCCCACTGCACAGAGGTATTGACAGTCCCACTCTTTGCCTGCTGTCCACCAAGTATTAGCAACACGCAGACACAAAGCTCTAAGCACATGTCTACTACTGACTCAACCTTTTAAATGGCAACCAAATGCTAGTCCTCGGGGAATCCCTCTCCTTCAGTACTCACAGACAGCTGATGGAAGCAGTACACTGTAATGCCATAGTGACTTTATTGTTGGAAACCAGATAAGGAGCATGCACTTACAGACTGCAATGTGGTTAGCTCTGGGTGCAGCCTTCTAGTCCCAGGTCTACATGCTAGAGTAATTCCTTCTCAGGCAACCCTTGATGGAAATTCTGCCAAGTTCTGTTTTCATTCTTCTAGTTCAATATGAATCTCTGAATTTAAGGTGTTTTATGTTAGGTATCAGGGAATTTTTAGTAATAGCAATTAACAATGTCATGCGAAAGATGCTAGCTAGCCAATATTTAAAGGTATTGCAGCAAATTTATTCTTTCAAAACAAAAGACTGGAAACTGCTTTTCTTGGTTGTCAATTCTGGTGAAGGGAAGAATTTTGTCCTCAACAATCTATAACTCTATCCTCATTTGCACTTCATTCTGACATCATCACTGGCCAAGTACCGAGTTCAAAGTGGCAAATATTAAAATACTGCCACACATTAAGTAGAAACATGTACACCAATTTTTACTATGCATATTAATAAATATTCTTTATTTTAAATTTTGCACATTGCGCTTTAACATTACATCCAAACATTTCGCAAGTGGATGTCTACTTTGTAAAACCATATATTCAGCTCATTGTCATTTCTGTACAGAAGTATAAGTACATTACTTTTTGCCACTAAGTTGCTTTAGTAAGTCTCACAGGAAGAGAAACATTTAATGAAGAGAGATGGCTTAAATCATATGGCAGGCCTGCGCAGCCACGCAACTAAAGACACAAGCCTGAAGAAAGAACAAACTAATGAGGTTACCTCCACCGTCTCCCAAAACAAGAAAGAATCACATTGATTTAAGATAAAATTTTGCCATAAGTCACTAAATTAAGAGTTTTTGAAAGAGAAGGCGCAGTAGTCATCTTGAGTGTTTCATTGAAAGACAGAGCTATTTTATTTATTTAATTTGCTCCAGCCGTTGTCAACCAGCCACTACAAATGGGCCTCTTGTGATCATTTAAGCGGCAGTATTTATTAAATTTCTCCTTCAGATGCTGTCGGTATTGTTCTCTATTGCTGTAGAAAGACTGGTTATTAGCCATAAATGACTGTATTTCATCTTGTGAGATAAAGATTTCCTCATCTGAAGTACATTCAGACTCATCCTGCAAATTAAACCAGTAGTTAAGATTATGACTTAAATTAAGAATGCAAAATACTATACCAATGGAGGACAGCTAAAAATTAAGGCAGTTTAGCCTTTTGATTGCAATTTAGTCACATAAAGTCTTTGGACTGTTTACAGAACAAGCATCATGTCATTAAAGTACTAAGTAAGAATAAAATCGAACTCAACTCGGTTTGAAACTCTGGATCTATAATTTGTCCTAGAAGACCTATGAGCCTGACAGACTACCAACATGCCTTTGGCTTAAAAAATGACTAGAGATGGTACAACTAGTTCCCAAATTTTAAATAACCAGACTGATCTGGTTTTTAATCAGCTGGTCCTATGTTGAAACTTTTATCTGTACAAATTAAGTAAAATATAACCTTTTTAAAACTTATGAAACTTAACCACCATGTTAAAAGAAAAAACTATTCTAAAGGATTTGGTTCCATTAGGAACCAAACTACCATAGAGAAGGTATACCACCCTTCTCTTTTCTGCCCCTCCTCCAAGCTGCACACAAATATATACTGGGTTCCTTGGAATTAGGGCATAATTCATCTGAAGTATCAAGACTTGGAGTCAATATAAAAGATTTTCCAACTTCAGTTATGCTTTTATCCTACATGAACTGAAAGGAAGTAACCTAGAAGAGTGGACTCTAGTTCAGATTCTACATATTTTCCTGGTCTGGAAGGTTTCTGGCCACTATAAACTGCCACTCAGAAAGGCAGTTTGCTTACAAATAACCGTCTTCAAGGAGGCAGACTCCCGGACATAATGCTAACTCTATCCCCCTCTCCCAACTATTTTCTCCTACCTTTGAGACAAAGGAGGACAAGGAAATGTGCTCTAGAACAGTTGCATAAGCCATGAGGAAAAGAACAGAAATGAAGTCACCAAAAATGAAAGACTGCCCTGAATTTCTTAAAAGCCTCCCCAGTCCCACCTTTAAATTCTCAAATATTATCCCCTCCCACATCTACCCCATGAGCAATCAGTTATTCACAATAAGATATCCTTACTTACAAGGAGTTCAACTAAGCTCTTGGCACCTTTTCCGGAATCAGGACCAAATGACGGTTCTGTAGATTCCGCAAACTGTGGTACGCTTTTCCTATGCTCAAACCAAGGCAGTGGCTGCCCACCCTTCTCAGAACTGCAACAGCTTTCAGGATGTGCATCTTTGGTCTTGTCGCGGTGAAACACTGTGTGCATGGTATTTCCTGAGGTCTCTCGATTACCTGGATCTGTAATACAGCTTCCAAGCTTTTGGATCTGAAAGCACAGCAAAGGATGTCCCAGATAAAAAGGCAGGAAATAGTAGCAATTACTCTTTAAAGAAAGGGAAAAAAAGGTCTGTTAACTAAGAGTGTGTTAACTTCTTAAAAGGAATGCTGAGTAACAGCAGTGCCGGCATTTAGCAGGTGCTGACGACCTACCAGACGCTGTGCTAACCCATCAATATCACCTCATTTCATCTTCGCAGAACTTAATCTGATAGGGACTATTCTCTCCTCACAGATGGGACAACTAATATCAAGCAAACTGCTCAAGATTACATGGCTAATTCCTTTAAAAGTATTACAAAAAATGGGGCACCTGGGTGGCTCTTTCGATTAAGTGTCTGCCTGCAGCTCAGGTCATCATCCCAGGGTCCTAGGATCAGGCCCCACATCGAGCTCCCTGCTTGGCGGGGAGTCTGCTTCTCCCTCTGCCCCTCACTCGTGCTCTTGCCCTCTCTCAAATAAATAAAATCTTAAAAAAAAAGTATTATGAAAAGAATGAATTGGATTTATGACTCACATGGACTACTGGTCAAATGACCACATCAGACACACATGCATACAAACCTCACAAGACGAGCAACCAACAGGAACTGCATTCTAAAGGTACTCATTCTCAAATAATAATAAATACTAGCAACTAAGCTGCTACTCCAAGGAAAATAGGTTGCTCTCCCCTCAACAGCAAAGGTTTAAGAATTATAACACTTACATGTTCATCACATTTTAACATCTTGCTTTTCTTTTTCTTCTTTTTATTTTTTCCTTTGGTGGTGTTCTCTTCAGAATTTGCCCAACATTCAACACAACTATCACCATCATCCTCTTTGTCTTCACAGTGATGAACACAGGAGTCATCACCTGCAGAAATCAATAATCTCATTTATGTGCTTAAATCAGCCGTGTAGTAGAAGTAATTGGGAAGCTTAATCTGAACCTACCGTGTTCATCGTGATTACAAATGCCTTCAGTGCAGGCAACATCCGAACCCTCCCGAGAACCTGTTTCACTCCCTTCCATGCTAGATGAATATCCACAATCACTACCATTACAGTGTGGTGATAAGCCTGAGAATAAATCAGTTGAGAGTTACAATTAAGATACCAATAAATATATTACACAAAGAGTGAACCAACTGGAGACTACAGAAAAATTTCAAAATTGATGGCTTACTGAAAATAGAAAGTAAATTAAATAATGAAAACATGAGTACAGGCTTATGGTGTTTTGTTTTCATCAAATTAATAACTGAGCTACCCAGGTGCCCCAAGAAAGAGGAAATATTAAGTGTCTAAGTTATAAGATCTCTAAAACCTCTATTTTTTAATTTTTTCAAGTTTTTTTTTTTTTTTTAAGTAATCTCTATCCCCAATGTGGAGCTTGAACTCACAACCCTGAGACCAAGAGTTGAACGTTCTACCGGCTGAGCCAGCCAGGCACCCCAAAAAAACCTCTTGAATCTTAAAAAAAAAAAAAAAAAAGAATGAATGATATGGGGGTTGGGGATGCCTGGGTGGCTCAGTCGGTTGAGCATCAAGCACTCTCAGCTCAGGACTCGATCTCAGGGTCGTGAGTTCAAGCCCCATGTGGGAGCTCCACGCCCAGCATGGAGCCTACATAAAAAAGAAAAAAGAGGGGCACCTGGCTGGTGCAGTCGGTTAAGCATCAGACTCTTGGTTTTAGCTTAGGTCATGATCTCAGAGTCATGGGATCAAGTCCCATGTCAGGCTCCATGCTCAGTGCAGAGTCTGCTCGATATTCTTTCCCTCTCTCTCTGCCCCTCCCGCTCGTGCTCTCTCTAAAATAAATAAATAAATCTTAAAAAAAAAAAAAGAAAAAAGATAACTGTATTTGGTTACCTTTCTTTATTTTAGGGGACCCCAAGAGATTGCCGCTGCTAGGACAGGTACAGGACGTATTTTCGTTGGTAACAATGACTTCTACACAACCATTACCATCTTCAGTGCTGCCACAGGCTTTGCAGCTGTTTTCTATGAAGTCTGTTTCCTTTAAGGACCAATTTTAAGGGATAGTAAAAAGTCTTACCTTCATAATGGATACATTTTAATTTCCTTAACATCAACTAATTAGGAGCTAAGAGGTTAACAACTGAAAAAATTATTCTCATGGAAAAATCACTAACCCACTGATCAAGACTATGGAACAACTAAAAGCAAGAGTTAATGGTATCAGGAAAATCTAGGAGAGTAGTTCTCAAAGTGTAGACTGCTGATTCCTAGGTCAAAACTATTTTCATCAGAATACTAAGATGCAAATTGCCTTTTTCACTGTATTGACACTTACACTGATGGTACAAAAGCAATGGTGGGGAAAAGTTGCTGGTACTTAGCACAAGTCAAAGCAGTGGCAATCAAAATGTACTAACAGTCACTATATTCTTTACTTGTCAAGCACTCTTAGAAATCAATAAGTAGATACTCCACTTATGAATTTCTTTGATGAAGACAATAAAAATATTTTTATTAAGTATCAACTCACGAGCAGATGCCTTTTTAATAGTCTATGTGACAAACAGGAAGTACGCTTAAAGCACTTTTGCTGCATACCAAAGTACAACGGTTATCTCAAGGAAGAGCACTTGAGCAACTGTTTGAGTTATAAATACTGAACTAGGTGTTTTTTTATCCTGGAACATTAATTTTACTTGAAAGCATGAGAGACAAACCGTGGTTATTCAGACTCAGACACTTAAAAGACATTTTCTCAAAAATGAAGTCAGCCCATCACCTCAAGGAAAACAATGGACAGTATTTGTCAGTGATAAAATTCAAACTTTCAAATCACAATCAGAATTTTGAAAACTTGTATACACAAGCACAATGAGCTTGAAGCTTCCCAATACTTAAAGACCTTTCTGATGAGATCAGTACTGGTTTTAACATGATTATGTGATATTATGTAATGAAATGTCAGTATCTGGCAAGATCTGCATAACTCAGTAAACCTGTATCTTTCAAATGACCAATGCATGATGTTACAGAATCATGCATGAGTAAAAGATCTATTCAAAGTACAAGAATGAATAATGGGTTTTAATTTAACTGAGTTATGAAAAGGTCACTGACAGGTGCCAGGTTCCACATCATAACTAATCTTTAAGAAACTACCACTTGTTAAGTTGTAATACCAAAGAAGAATAGCCACAACTATCTGAAAAAGTTTATATTAAAATATTCCTCCCTTTTCTGTGAGGCCAGACTTTCTTCATATGCTTCAACCAAGCAACCTATGGAAATAGACTAAATGAAGCGGATATGAGAATCCATCTAATTCCTTTTAAACCAAATATTAAAAAGATCTGCAAAAATATAAAATAAATGCCACTCTTCTCACTTCTTTTTCTCCTGGGGGGGGGTGACATTTTTCAAAAAATGTTATTCATGGTAACATACAATATGGCTTATTTTTTAAAAAAATATATTATATATTATATATAATAATATAATAATTTTAAATTTCTTCACTTTAATCTCTAATACAGTAAATTTTAATAAGTATAATCCATATAAACAAAAAGCACACTGGGCACTGTAATTTTTAAGAATGCAAAGGGGTCCTGAGACCAAAAAGAACTGCTCTAGGTCATGCAAAGAGTTAACTTTCCACATTTGACCTAACAACATGCTAAGATCAGGTAAAAAGATAACTACTGAACATTATAAAACGAATACATGACATTAAAAATTTTGGCTTTTACCAATTATAGTAGGGAAAAAGCCAATATACAAGCTGCAGCTCCTCACATTCTGGAAAAGCAGAGTAAAAATACCAAAATCTAGCAAAAAGCAATACTACATAATTATGAGTCAAAATTAAGGAACATTACCTTCTCTTGGCTTACTTCCTTTTCATCTGCTGCTTGTAAGGGAGTAGGAATATCACATACACATTTATTTTTTCGTCTGTTCTTCCGTTTTTGGCGTTTCTTTTCCTGCTTGAGTTCTCTTACTCGTTCCTCCTCTGAAAATTCTTCACAAAGTTGTTCTAATCGGCTAATACCCTGTACTTTTTCCACAGTCATCTATTACAAAAACAAAGTTGAGAATATTGGTCAAAACTTCCTCTATTTTCCATGGAAATTCTCATTTGCTAATTTTATTTTATTTTTTAAAGTAGGCTCCATGCCCAGCATAGAGCCCAACTCGGGTCTTGAACTTGCAGCCCCGACTGAGATCAAGACCTGAGCTGAAATCAAGAGTCAGACCTTTAACCGACTGAGCCACCTAGGTGTCCCTCACTTGCTAATTTTTTCTCCCTTCACTTGCTAATTTTAAATGATACCACACACAGGTAATTCATGTTGCAATTTTACAGGGCATCCATAAAGAATCTTCAATTTTAATACTTTAAATGATGACATCTTAAAATCCACAGCACGTGAATATACCGCTAATCCCTACAGGAGAGCCAGACTTATATATACACACTCCTATTCCAAACCAGCAATATTCTAGTTTCAAATTTCAAAATTTTTAATGCAGTGAGTAAACATTCATTTCTTCACACGAGAAGACTATTTAACCTGATTAGATGATCTAGTTTCTGAAGTCACAAACAGAGAGAGAAAAGAAACAGAAATGTGTTCAGCAAGAACTAGTACAAATCTCCTTAGACTCCCCAGAACAATGTTTAAAGCTCATGCATGGGCTTCTGAAAAAAGGGTTTATAGCTTTCATATTATTCTCAAAAGGGATCTGTGACCCAGTTACAGGGTTACGACCATGCCCTAGAATGTAACAAAATGTTCACTAGCCAATATTTTATGTGCTGAGTAGAACCAAAAAAAAAAGGTCACCAAATCATAAGCACTAAACCCAAAACAGCAATATAAAGAGGCTACTGGACATCAGCAGGCAAGCTGAGACTCATTAAAGGTTTCTAATTTTATCGTTTATTTTGGGGCTGCTTTTAACTTTTCATTAGATATATTTGATAGCAACATCTTGCTAAATAATCATCAACTTCAGTTTTCTACTCTGAGAAAGTCTAAAAAACAAAGCTGGCAGAATAAGAGGATTACAAAACTAAAAAAAACCCCACAAACTTCTAGATTCCAATTCTCCTCCCCGAACCCCTCCAAATCCATGACACTATCAGTGGATCACAAGCCTCTGAGGCAAAATCAGACTGGTGGCTTATATTAACATTCAGTCTAATAATGTGACTAAGCAATCTTAGACACTGAAGCAGCCCACTGTTCTTACCTCAAAACTCTTTCGTAAAGCATCAACACCAAGATAGAAAAGCATCTGCCATGTTTGCTCCTCTGCTCGTAGTTTTTGCCAGATTCGATGCAGTCTTTCATAAAGATGAATTCCCAAGCAGGTCAGAACTTCCTCTTGAGCTATATCTATTGTCTTAGCATGCCTTTCTCTTCGCCTGTAAAGGAGAATAAACCACACATAATTCCTAATACCCTTTACTGAAACAGTAAAAGACAGGTAAGACTTCTCTAAGTTCGGGTTTTAAAAACAATTTGCATATCTAATAACAAGCCAGTTATACATTCAAATTCAATATACACATAAACATAGAAGCACACATGTATATAACCAATAAGAAATACACATGCAGGCAGAACTCAGTCCTAATATTGCTAAAAGTAAGATAATTCAGGAACTGGCCCTGAAGAGATGGTTTTTTGGGCACAGAGAAGTCATATATGTGTCCAGCTCAGAGGTAGGCAAGACAGCTCCTTTCACCTTCCAATTATAACATGCCTACTTGCTTTTTGTTGTTTTTTTTTTTTTTTTGAGGGGGAATGGAGAAATGCCAATGTGATTCAATCATAGACAAAAGCCCTCCAGGCTAGCCTTCAGTAGAAGTGTTCACAGAATTTCAGGGATAAGTCTTCGTGTTCTAAATGCCTAGCAGAAAGTACGCACTCAAATGAGAGCGGATATGCAAAACACAAAGGAAAATGGCTTCAATTTATTCTAGAACAACTTTCTCTGAACTTTATTTTCATAATAAAGCCAGAGATAAAATTTTAGGTTCTTATGCAATTCAATAATAATATATACAGTTCATGAATTACAGTCAATAAAGTATTAACCCCCTGCTGCAAAGACCTTCCTTCCTATGCAAAAACCATCATTATGAACAAAATTTAAACATGGAAATGCATGGATGGAGGGGGGAAAATCCCCTCTAATCATTTTCAAATGAAAATGATAATCTATAATAATGAAAGCCAAAAAAAAAAAAGCCTGTCTACTTCAAGCAACAAAGAGGACTGAAATGAACACCACACAACACTTTCTCCCTACCTATTTTTACTCAGTCAGTTAAGAAATGCATACTTTAAAGAAAGCAAAATCTTTACAGGCACACTTTAATTGATACATATATCATATGTACTGAGGCAAAAGGTGATGGAAATAAACTTTCAGTAATAAAATGAAGCAAAGCGCTAGATAGCCCATTCTAGCAAATTACATACTCATACCCTCCTGCGAACTCTGGCTCAGCACGACCCAAGAGATGTGCAATGAAGTCTGTTTCACAGCAAACGTGTATGTGCCGCTCGTGTGGACAGCACCGCAAACCTTCATAAAGTGCAGCACAGTAGCCCTTCTCTTTGCTGCAATCAAGTTCACCAATAAGGATATTGTATGCTCGGAGGACTTTATTTTTGCAATCAGTGCAAAACCTGGTGAAAAGAAAAACTTCAAAATTAAGAACTTGCTGCGTAATTATTTCATGAAACGTAACAGTGTACTAGACAATGACACTCCCCTACCGTATGGAGTCATTAAAAAAAAATCCTCCAAACACACATTTAAAACATACACATGTAAGAGAAATACAAATTTAGGGATTAGAATATAGCTAGATCTCCATTTGCAAGTGATTCTTAAAGAGAGAGAGAGATGTGTGCCTGAAGAATGAGACGGACATACCCCCGCTCGCTCATAAAATACACGTCCAGAAAACAGTTGCCAAGGACTAGAGTATCTCTACCTCAAGAGCTATTTGTACAAGTTGGAAATAAAACAAGAGGCTACACAAACCAGTGACTCAAAGAATTCCTCTCCCTTTAGCCTCTGAAAATAGCCATCTTCTTTCAGTAAACCCTGAGTCCAAACTTTGCTACATTTTAACACCTCACTAGGTAAACACTGGGAAGAGGGTGGGGGCGAGAAGAACAGGAAAGTCGAATATGGAATTTTAGTTTACTAGTAACTTCCAAAAAAATTTCTTCTTAAAAAAATGCATTTTTCTCAATACACAATCATAATATTGACAATATATACATAGAAATGTAGTCTAAATTTCAGCAGCAAAAGTAGAAGAGAAAAAAAGTGTAGAGGAGAGTGTGAACGTAGAGGATGATGACATTTTCTTTTAGAAACCAAACATTATTCAGTCAGAAAAAAAAAATAAGAGCCTTGTTTCTTTAGCTTTGATTTCCTGAAACAAAAAAGAACTTAGTCTGATAAAATTGCTAGGCTCATAAAATTTATAACTGCATCTCTGAGAAGATCAGCTTGGTGGAATGAGGAAATTTCAACCTCTTTAGTTTAAATTCATCTCTCTAGGTGACCTCTTCTATTCCAATGGCTTCAGCCAACACGTGTACTTCTCACCTCTACAGCTCTTGTTCAAGTCTTCTGCCTCTTGCCTGAGGGCTAAACCCATACTGAAAAATAGGGGACATCACAAATGTACAATAGGCAACATGTAACTTCCTCTCCAAAACCAAGGGCAACATGAATGTTCCCTTACAAACACGTTAAGAACACCACCATTCATACAGTCACCCAGGAAGAAAACCTCAGTTAACTCCCAACTTCTTCTTATATCCTCTTTTAGGCGTGGAGCCAACTGGTATCAATTATTTCTTACATCTCTTATAGGTCTTCTTTCCAATTCCCCCTGCCTAGGCAATTTACCCTGCTCCTGTATACAAACCATACAGACAATGGACTACTGTGAACATAGCAGATGTGTCCCTACTTCAAAGTCTTGTTTCTTCTGCTTCCTCCCCACCCCTTTCCATATCCCTCTCTATTTGCCTAAATCATGTCCATCCTTAAAGACGCCTTCTGCAATTCCCATAACTAGAATTCAGCCTTCCCCTGTGTTCCTATATTTGCAATTTACACTTCCTACTGCATTTACCCTTATACTGTCACACATTAGTTTGATGCACACATCTAAGTATGTTTCTTGAAATGAATATATGTTAATAGTCCCTAAATCCACTTGGTAAACACAGGCAATAATGCTGACAAGTTAAATCAGTTTCACTAATGCTTCAAATAACACAGAAATTTACAAAAATTAACACAAAATGGATTAAAGACCCCAACATTAAGACCTGAAACTACAAAACTCTTAGAAGAAAACACAGGAAGAAAAATTTCATGACAATGAATAGGTGATGACTTTTTGGATAGGATATCAAAAGCACAGGGAACAAAAGCAAATAGACAAATGAGACTACATCAAACTTAAAAACTTCTGTGTAGTGGGGCACCTGGGTGGCTCAGTCGTTAAGCATCTGCCTTCGGCTCAGGTCATGATCCCAGGGTCCTGGGATCGAGCCCCGCATCGGGCTCCCTACTCAGCGGGAAGCCTGCTTCTCCCCCTCCCACTCCTCCTGCTTGTGTTCCCTCTCTCGCTGTGTCTCTGTCAAACAAATAAATAAAATCTTAAAAAAACACAAAAAACTTCTGTGTAGCAAAGGAAACGAGAGAGTGAAATACAACCACAGAGAGAAAGTATTTGCAAACCACATACTAGATAAGTGGTTAATATCCAGAATTTATAAAGAACTCCTACAACTCAATAACAAAAAAAAATTAAAAATTGGGCAAAAGATATGAATAGACACTTCTCTAAAGATATATAAATGGCTAACAAGCATATGAAAAGTTGCTCGACATCACTAATCATCAGGGATATGCAAATCAAAACCACATGATACTACCTTATACCCATTAGCATAGCCACTATCAAAAAAAATAGAAAACATGTGTTGGCAAAGATGTAGAGAAACTGGAACCCTTGACACTGCTGTTGCTGAAACTGTAAAATAGTGCTGCCAATAATGGCAAAGAGTATTGTATCTCCTAAAAAAACCCGAAAACAGCACTATCATCTATCATATGATCCAGCAATCCCATTTTTGAGTATATATCCGAAAGAAGAGATATCTGCACACTCATGTTCATTGTAGTATCGTTACAAATAGCTAAGATGTAGGTGAAACAACCAAATGTCCACTGAGAGGTGAACGTGGTATATACATAAATGGGACTATTACAGTTTTAAAAAAGGAAGAAAATTCTGCATCATATGCTACAGCATGGATTTATGCTAAGTTAAATAAGCCAATCACAAAAAGACCAATACCGAATGATTCCACATATGTGAGTTATCTAAAATAATCAAATTCATAAAAACAGAAAACAGAACTCTGGTTGCCAGGGCGTGGGTTAAGGGGTTAAAGGGGAATTGTTGTTCAACGGGTGTAGTTCCAATCTGGCAAGATGAAAAATTCTGGACATCTGTACAACAATGTGAATATAGTTAATAGTAATGTAGTGTTTACTTAAAGGCTGTTTAGGAAGTAAATTTATGTTTTTTTTACCACAATAAAAAAAAAAAAGTCTTCCCCTTGAGGGGGAGAAGAAAGACTTGGATGCAGAAATAACAAATACTTCCATGTTTTCAGGTTATAAAAGATAAGTTTACATTTTCAGGTAAATAAATGGTTAGATGTCATACAGTAACAATAATAAAACTTGAAATATTTTCCCCTTAGTTTACTTTTTTTTTTTTTATTTGACAGAGACAGAGATAGCGAGAACAGGAACACAAGCAGGGGGAGTGGGAGAGGGAGAAGCAGGCTTCCCGCCGAGCAGGGAGCCCGATGCGGGGCTCCATCCCAGGACCCTGGGATCACGACCTGAGCTGAAGGCAGACGCTTAATGACTGAGCCACCCAGGTGCCCCTACTTTACTACTTTAAATCCTCATGGTAGTTTAATGTATCTTTGTACATAATCATAATAAGCATAAGTAAACAGCAATTTAAAAATACTATACGGAAGCAGTAAGAATTAAAGTGATTTTTCGAGTTTTCAAAAGTAACCTTGCACATAAATGTAAAAAACATTTTTTAAAGCAGAGGTTTCACAGTTTCTTAACACTTTATTTCTAATCATGTACTACCATAATACTTAACTGGCTAGTGTTATCAAATCTTTATTACACGTAGGCTCTACGCCCAGCATGGAGCCCAATACGGGGCCAGGACTCACACCCCTGAGATCAAGACCTGAGCCGAGATCAAGAATTGGACACTTAAGAGACTGAGCCACCCCAGTTCCCCATCAAATCTTTATTATAAAGTACTCAGAAAAGTCCACTAAATAAAACAGAACTGCCAAAAAGGTACATTACTCATTCTTCTTAAAGATTTTGTTTATTTGACAGAGAGACAGTGTGCGCGTGCACAAGCAGGGGGAGCAGCAGACACGGGGATAGGGAGAAACAGACACGCCACTTAGCAGGGAGCACGATACAGGACTCAATCCCAGGACCCTGGGACCAGGACCTGAGCTGAAGGCAGACGCTTAACCGCCTTGAGCCACCCAGGCGCCTCCATTATTCAGACATTTAGAAATCATTTTCAACTGATTATACGGACCTCAAAAACTCAAAATGGACCTAAAACAAGAACTAGATACATAGGAATAACAAGACCTTGCAAATCTGGCATGCAAACATTCACTAATGTGCTTACTATGTATGTGCCAGATACTTGGGTTTTTTTTTTTAATTTTATATATATATTCACATTTTATTTACATATATTTTGTATTATTATTATTTTTAAGTAACATACAATGTATTATCTGTTTCAGAGGTACAGGTCTGTGATTCATCAGTCTTACACCACACCCAGCGCTCACCACAACACATACCCTCCCCAATGTCCATCACCCGGCTACCCCATCCCCCCACCCCCTTCCCCTCCAGTAACCCTCAGTGTGTTTCCTAAGATTGAGTCTCTTATGGTTTGTCTCCCTCTCTGGTTTCACCTCGTTTCATTTTTTCCTCTCTTCCCCTATGATCCTCTGCTTTGTTTCTTAAATTCCACATATCATAATTGTCTTTCTCTGACTTATTTCACTTAGCATAATACCCTCTAGTTCCATCCACATCATTGCAAATGGCAAGATTTCATTTTTTTTTTTTGATGGCTGCATAATATTCCAGTGTGTATATATACCACATCTTTATCCATTCATGTTGATGGACATCTGGGTTTCTTCCAGAGTTTGGCTATTGTAGACACTGCTGCTATAAACATGGGGGTGCAGGTGTCCCTTCAGATCACTACATTTGTATCTTTGGGGTAAATACCCAGTAGTGCAATTGCTAGGTTGTAGGGTAGCTCTATTTTCAACTTTTTGAGGAACCTCCATACTGTTTCCCAGAGTGGCTGCACCAGCTTTCATTCCCAGCCAGATACTGTTCTAAGTTAGCCTGTGTATCGTCTATCCCCATGACAAATTTAATCCTACAGTACTATCACTATTTTTGTCTTAAAAAAATGGAGGCAAAGAAAAGTAACTTGTACAAAGTTATAATCAGTAGAAACCAGATTCAAAGCAATCTCTCTTAATTGTACTTCTCCCCATCCTTCAGATATTTATCAAATAGATTCCACCTTCTAATAGGCATAAAATACTGCTGTCCAAATACAGGAAACACCTACAACCATTACAGGAAACTCCTAAACATTAGCTCTTATAACTAGTAATTTATCACCCCAAAAAGCTATCTTTTGGATGGATCAATTAATATCGAATATAAGGATCAATTCATATTGAAAGGGGAAGGAATCTATAACGGACCTACATATTTAAATATGTATAATCCCTCTCCAACAAAACTACAAATATTTGACATATTCTCTACTCGGGTATAATCAACCAAAAAGGCAAATAAACAAGAAAGTTTGTAACTGAAAAAAGAAAAACACTGAATAAACTTAGTATGCAGATTAAGTCATTAGCTCATTGCCATATAAACACCAATCTTGAAAACGCTAGTTTTTAACATTCACGTATGTTTTCTAGAAGTATCCCCAAAGTATTTATGTCCCACGTCAAAGAACACACAATCACATACCAAATAACTTATGAATTTATGTTAAAAGAGTACAGTTCCCCCCAAGAATACCATCTCTAGATGGCTCCCTTACCAGTTTCCTTTCCTACTGCACTCTCCCTCCCTACAAATTTCCAAATGTTAATGACACTTAGAGAAAATTCCTTTGTAGGGCACCTGGGTGGCTCAGTCGGTTAAGCATCTGCCTTCAGCTCAGATCATGATTCCAGGGTCCTGGGATGGAGCCCCGCATTGGGCTTCTTGCTTATCGGGGAGCCTGCTTCTCCCTCTCCCACTGTCCCTCTCCCCGCTTGTGCACTCTCTTTAAAAAAAAATTCCTTTGTAAAGTAGTATTCTAAAAAGAAAAACCTGAAGTTACTTTTTTAGTACAAGAACCACACAAATTCTAACTCTATTTTTAGGTCTTGACAATTATAGAAGAAATCTTTCAAAATATTACAAAATGAAAGCTGCTAATTTGAACTTTAATTTTGAAAATGACAACATGAAATGCTTCTACCATTAAAACAAGGAACACTAGAGTTTCCAAAGTGATTAAGTACACTTTACTCAATTAAGTATACTTTATTGGCCTGGAACCAACAGGTAAAAATTACAAAAAGAGGAGATGCCGGCTCAACACAAGAAGGCTAACACTGAGTCATCCCATGAAGGAACTGCTTACCCTAACATTAAGCTCTGCCCAGCACCAGGTATTAATGGGAAGACTGGAGTGCTATTATATGAAGGAGGTAACAGGTCAATCTGAATGACTGAGAGAGCACTAAGGCACCTTCCAACTATAATGTGACGACCTTTAGACTTACCTGTGTTTTCGCAGATATGTTTCTAGTGTTTCTAAAAGACAACTAGAGTCAATTAAAACTACTTCATCCCTGCATTCTTGGGACATTAGTTCCCATACGTCCATCCAACAACCTCTGCAGAAAGAAACAAATACTAGTGAAAGGAGGAATAGATAAGGGTAAAACATTAAAAAAGGCAGAGTAAAGGATTGCTTGATTTTACCTGGCTGTTCCCTGGAAAGGTCCATAATGGAAAATGATCCTACACTTGCTGTCCTTCCTGTGGTCTTCACTACTTCTCTTATCTGTACTTAACTTCTCTGAACTGACACTGCTACTGCTCCCTTCACTGTAGTACAGTATAGTACAAAGCTTAGTGACACTGAGATGATCTGAAGGAGGAATTTCTATAGTCTAAATTAAAATCATCAACTCTTTAATACATTTATAGTAGAATAAGTTTACAAGTTTGTATATAATTACATATTCATTTTAACCATATTAAAATACTATTTAAACATATGCTCATACCTTTACATAAAAATTTCTGCTCAACTATTAAGCTTATTTGACACAATTTAACAACATTTACATTTATGAAGATACCAACTCATTAAGATACTAAGCATTTTATGAGCAAATCTACTTGGAATACTTTAAAGTCAACAGAGCTAAAAAAAAAAAAACACAGTATTTTCACCTATAAACATGGATCAATCTTCCACAAATTGAAAATTCTAAAATGTTTTGATCTACTTAATGTGGTTTTATATCTAACCCACGGCAACAAAACTCTTATCTACCTTCACATTTGTAAGTAGCTGAGAAAAAAAAAAATCAGATTAATCTAATTACAGTAAACAAATTTTTTCACTAAGGAGAGCACACTAAGATGAACACTTTACACAGCCTATATCAGTAATAAATACTACATAAATAATTTTTAAAAAACTTACTAAAAACTTCCCAGACTCTCCCTCCCCCACAGGTTTCAATGTGGCGCTGGTCATGCATTTTGCTTTGTTGCAGATGTAAATTCCAAAAGAAATGTGTGTCTCTATTCCATTCAATGATATTCTTCTTGATTATTTCATGATTCTGAACAACCGGCTCCTGCCTGTTCCTTTGCAGGTCTCCCTACAGCCCTAGAAATTCGTTACCTTGGATGCTTGAGATGGAAAGATCTCTGTATCTTTACTTAACCAACTCTATATAGCTAAACAGGTATTTCTCAACTCCCTGCCCACCAATTTAAGTTCATCCGTACATTTCAACTCCCTATTTCCTGTCACAAGGGCTCAAGCAAGGTTCAGCACTCTAATTTGAAACAAAGACCTCAACCACTGCTCTGTCTTCCATGTTCTATCCTTCTACTCTCAACGCCCCTATTTCCTCTTTTTCTAATTATGCTTGAGTGATCCATAATCTCCTAAAACTGATCAACTCTCAAACCCAAGTTCTCACAATTGAGGGAAAGGTTCATGAAATCAGAGCTGGGGAATGATTACTACTATATCATCAGAACATGAGAGCATTAATCTAAAAAATACTTTTAAAAAATGCTATAGTTCAAATCAAGATTTTATCCGTAACCTCTCTAGACTGTCTTTATATCATTCCTTCCTTTCAAGATCAAGCTTTCTGAAAAAGAAGTCTTTCCACTCCCGTACTTTCCTCTCATAGCTTAATCCAATACAACCTTATATCACAATCAGTTTTCTACCCATTCTGATCCAGATTGTTTCCACTCAACCACAGATCTGATCATCAAGATTACCAATTATCACAGTGTTGCTATATCCAATAGACACTTCTGGGTCCTTGATGACTCAGCAGCATTCAACACAGCTGACAAGACCCCCATGAAACACTCTTTTCCCTTGGCTTCCTCCTACCTCTCTGGCCACTCTTTCTCAAGTTTCTTTACTAGCTTCTTTTCTACCAATAAACTGAATAAATTCCTCAGCATTCTTCTTTCTTACTCACTCTCTAGACAGACGTTACATACTATTCTCTAAGATAATCTTCAGTTATCAGCAACAGGCCTACAAATGCAGCCTAGACTTTTCTTCTGGATCTCAAACTTACTCCCAGGCAGCCAATAACTTGGGGTTACTTGCATGGATACAAGAACTCTCAGGAAGGCTGAGCTGGATTGTTGCCATTGATTAGGCTGAAACCTAATCAATTGTTAACACTTCCCTGGAGAAAGTCTAAACAGAGAAAAGGGGGAATAACAGTGGAAATACGTAAAATGGAGAGTCACAGTATCATACAATGGCAGTGGCCATCCAAAGTGGAGGAGAGGGAGTCTTGGCTAAGCACACTGTACTCCCTGGCCTGCTATCCATATGGCGTGTGGGAATAACTGAAACTACCTTAGGAGACAGTGCTCCAGACCAACTCATACTGATTTCTTAATTCAGCAAACAACCTCCTAAAACATTTGGCTTTGTGGTGGGGCTGTAGCTGAAGGGGAATGTGAAGTCTGTGGAGGTTTGTTTTTGTTTTTAAACTGAAAGATAGGAAAACATAGCTTATGTCAATTTAACAAAAGTAGGTAATTGATAAAGCAAAGTCACTGAGAACAAGAAGAAATGGAACCCAGAGGAAAAGTAGAAGAACTGGTCTTCGAAGGAAGGTAACAATGAGCCGATGTGTAAGATGTTGAGATCTGCTGCTCTTTGGTTCTGCAATGAAGAATATTTATAACAAAAAAACCACAAGGCAGGCTTTTTCTAATACTACTCTGTGGCTTTAGCCAACAGGTCATTCAGTTAAAGGTTACTGCATAATGAGAAAACTAGACTGAATTTTACATTTAGAAAGACAATTCTCTAAAGATGTTGGTAAATCAGGTATGTAAAGTAACAATTTTCTTTCGATAACCACTTTAGGTTTATAGAGCTTCACTGAAGGTTCAGAGTACTCTCACATTTAGATATATACTTTGTGGTTCTTGTCTGGATCCTGATTCTAACAAATCCATGTAAAAAGACACTTTTAGAGAAAGCTGTGGAAATCTAAACTGGGTATTAGTTTATTACAGTTAATTCTGTTAAGTGTTATAATGGCCCCGTTGTTATGAAAGATAATGTCCATGTATTTAGAGATACATGTGGAAATATGTAGGAGAAAAAAGCGTGATGCCTGGGACTTGTTTTAAAATACTTCAGCAAAGAAAAAGATGGATAAATAAAACATATGTGACAAATCCTGATAACACTACTGAATCTGGGTGAAGATATTTGGTAGGAAGGAAGGTTCCTGAATAGTCTCTCTACTTTCCTATGTGTTGGGCAGTTTTCATAATAAAATTTTTTTAAAATCTTGTTCCTGAGTATAGGAAAACAAACAAATACTAACATATCACCACCTGGTCATCCAGGTCTTTTACCAGGAAGGAAAAGGTCTATACAACAATGGTGTCAACACTATTAATGAGGTATGACAAAAATTAATTTTTAAAGCAATCCAGTACTGTTTTATATCATCCCATTCTCTTCAAAACACAAGTTACTTCTTACCCCCCTTCAAATTCCATGGCTTTTCCTTACCACCCCCAACCTCAAGCAATTTTGTAGGGGGCAAGTGTAACAATGTGCTGGGAGATGGGGGCAAAAGCAGCCTTGGGCATTGTACCATCTAACCAGAACAAAACTGCAAATTAAGTTACATAAATACATATTGCTACAACTGATCCAAGACTTTTTTTTTAATCCTTGATAAATTATTACGGATACCTAGAGATAAGAAAGACAAAAAAATAATTTATACATTATGACTATTATATAGATCAAATAATGATATCATTACTTTGAAAAACTTAGTATTGGCTAAATAAATATCCAAAAAGATCGCAACTTTCCTCCTCTGAAACATATTTAATATAAGGGGAAAAAATCTCCAAAAGAAAAATCAAATCTATATTCAGACCCTACACAGTCTCAATGCAGCAAGGCCTTATAGAATCACGAGACATTTATTTTAACCTATGTTGTAGTGTAACTAATTAATAAAACTAGCAGTGTTTTTTTTTTTTACTAAATACAGTCAACATTTATAATCTTAACAATTACAAAGCATCTTGACAGTGGATTCCACTTACCCCAAAGGTTTTGGTTTGTGTGTATCTAAGGAGTGCAACTGACATCTCTTGTTCTTTTTACTTTTTGGAATAGCATCTATCATGTCATTTAGTTTGGACCTAATCAAAAATAAATCATTAAAATTTTGATTAATATTTATTTTTCTTTAGAATTTTCAAAATCTCTTATTTACTCCCTTTTAGTGCAAAGTATATTTAAAGTATTATGGATACATCACTTACCTTGAAAATTTCTCATCAAACAAAGTCTAACCGAGAAGAATCTGTACACTGTCTTCTCCATTCCATTCCCAGTCTGTCAATATGTTGAGAGAGACCTGTTCTATTCAGTGTACTCATTCCCCTAGACTGCATCTGTCTCATTCATTCCTGTATCTGCACTGTATCTAGCAGTGTGCCTGACACTCATATATTTTATGACTGACTGCTACCTCTCAGCCATCTTCCCCTGTTCAAAAGATATTTAAATAAAAACTATTCTTGATGAGGAACCATCAACAGAAATTTTATGCAAATATAGAAATGTGTACAGCTAATATCCACACCCTACATCCAGCCAATCAGCAAAGCCTGTCAACTCTAACTTTTGAATATATCCAGAATCATACCCTTTATCACCTCCACCATTACCATCCATGTCCAACTCACCTCTCTAGCTTAGCTAAGTGCAATAGCTGACCTCCCAAATGGTCTCCTTCCCACCCTCTGCCTTTACATCCTAGGTTCCACTCAGCTGCTGAAGTGATCTTTTCAAAACAAAAATTACATTATGTTCTGTTCAAAAACCCTCCAAGCCTTTTCTCAGGCAGACTAAAAAAATCCTAACTTTCTACCATCACCTCTAAACAGAAAAACCCAAGGCTTTGGTCTTCAGACCTTCTCATTTCCTATTTATATTCCGTCTTGGATGACCATCTCATCTCACAGATTTAAATTATGTCCGTGTGTGTGTGTGTGTGTGTGTGTGCAGTTTATTTATAATTCAAATACTATATATATGCTGATGACACCAATTTTTGTCTCTAGAGCAGACCTCTCTGAACTCTACCTGGATGCCCAAATGGTATCTCAAATTTAACACGTCCAAAAGTGAGCTCTGCAAAACTGCTCCTCCCATTCCTACCCATCTCAGTAAATGGAGACCACTGGTCCTGTTCTTTAGATCCCAAATCTGTGAATCACCCTTGAGGTCCTCCGTATCCAATCCATCCAAAAATACTACTGGCTCATTACTCAAAATATACCCAGGATCCAGCCGTTTCTTATTACCTCTGTGACCACCATACTGGTCACCATCATCTCTTGCATGGATTATTAAATAGCCTTTGTTTCTCTCTCCTTCCACCACCTTTCCACTTATTCTCAACACAGAGGTGTTCAAGTCAGACCATGTCCCTCCTCTGCTCAAAATGCTCCCAAATCTTCCCGTCTTAAGAGTAAAAAAAACCAACAGTAACAAAAAACTCAGGATGGCACTACATAAGTAGGCCTTTTATTACTCCTCTGATCTCATCTTTTATTACTGTTCCCTTCAATCATGTGGCTCCAGCCACAATGGCTTCCTTACTGTTCTTCAAACATCCCAGGAAAACTCCAACCTTTGAACCTTTACACTTGCTCCTCCTTCTGAGCCTTTCCCCAGATATCCACAAGGTTTACTTACTCACTTTACTCAAGTCTAAACTCAATGTCATTTTATCACAGAAGCCTTCCCTGACCATCCTCCATTATCAATTCCACCCAACCATTCTCATCTCCCTTACTTATAACTTACCAGACAAATCATGTATTTGCCTACTGCCTGCCTCTCTCCATATGAGAACAATATATATAGTCACTGACACACAGAAGATATTCAATAAAATTATTGATTTTGAACTCAAGCTTTGCCACTACCAAATTTAATAAAAGAGCTACCACTGTCACAAAGTTAAAAATTTTTAACAAAGTCATCTAACCCCCATTGATTATACTTACCCATGTACATAAAATAAGGTATAAAGCTTCTTTGCATCAGTCATGCAGCTTCGAGTTACAGATAGGACTCCCTTGGGCCCTACCGTCAGGGGTTCAAGTGCAGGATTTCCAGACTCTACAAGCTGGGAAAAGAGGCGCTCCACACTGCGACGACAACCAACACATGGGACAAGCTGAGAAAGTGCACTCAATACTTCACGTGATGTCACCACCATGGCAATACTTAGGTCTTGCTGCTTAAGCATGCTATGTCGCTGAGAAAGAGGAAAAGAAAAATGAAGAACAGTCCTTGAGAAAAACATAAAATTTCTCTTCATTACTACTTCTGGTTCCTGTCTTTGTGTAGTAAGTACAATATGGGCAGGACTTGCCATCTCTATCTACAACTGAGTCAGAAAAACAAGTCGGCCTTGCCCAAGCTGTACTGTTTGCTCCCCAAAGCCCTCTGTTCTAGCATCTGAGGTCTAAAAAACTTGGGGCACCTGGGTGGCTCAGATGGTTAAGCGTTTGCCTTCGGCTCAGGTCATGATCCCAGGATCCTGGGATCGAGCCCCACATCGGGCTCCCTGCTCAGCAGGGAGTCAGCTTCTCCCTCTCCCTCTGCCTGCCGCTCCCCCTGCTTGCCCTCTCTAATAAATAAATAGATAAATAATCTTCAAAAAAAAAAAACTCTGCTTAGGATGTTAGGGCTAAGCAGTATGTGCCTCAGCATAGCAAAAAGAAGCCCTGCCTCTGGAAATTTAGTTTGTTCAGTGACTATTAAGCTTAGTATGCTCACTTGAAATAAAAAAAATTTTTAGGGTTCCTGAGTGGCTCAGTCAGTTAAGCATCTGCCTTCAGCTCAGGTCATGATGGCAGGGCCCTGGGATCAAGTCCCACATTGCGCTCCCTGCTCAGCGAGGAGCCTGCTTCTCCCTCTCCTCCCCGCTCGTACTCTCTCGTGCTATCTCTGTCACTATCTCTGCTCTCTCTCTGAAATAAAATTTAAAAAAAATTTTTAAAACAAAGAAAAAAATAAAGATGGAATACAGCTTTGCCATGTCTTCCTCTCAATTACCACCACACTATGTTTAGCTACTGGAATCAAGTTAGGATGGTGATCATGTAAAGCAGCAATTCTCAACGTGAAGTTACGGACAGGTGTGTTACGGATTAGTGGGAGGGAACAAGGCCTATCTTACCTACGCAGAAGCCTGCAGTGAGTAAGTAATATGGTGGTGCATATGAATGTTATCTGTTGGTTATGACAAGGTAGAAAAAGGACTGAGAACCACAGCTGTAGAGAAATGGGCAAAACTCTAGTAAGTAACTTCTATCTGAATGGAGTTAGTTACACTACAAATAGTGTTTCTAGCTTTACCAAAAAAGATGGGTAAGATACTCCCTAGAATTTTCTCACATTTACCACTAACCTTTCATTCAAAGCTTTCTCCAAAAGGAGAAATAGAATTTTGAAGTAAAGTAGCAATCTACCTTCCATTATCTTGATCACATACAGGGTTTTATAAGGTATCTATTGCTTAAAAATTAAATAAAAATCATAAAGTTCATAGTACAAGATTTTTTTTTTTTTTTAACTTGAACAAAACAATCACTACAGAAGAAAACCAACACATTCTCAATGAAAAGCTGTACACCTCATCTTTCAAAAACTGGGAAAGATGGCTTGGTGAAATTAAAGCCATAGGGACATGTACAATGATAACACACCACCACCGAACCTCTTTCACATAATAGGTACATAAATATATTCACTATAGCAACGATGAAAGAAAGCAATTTCAGTGCAATCTTAAGACCTAGAGAGCCCCAGGTAAAATGAAACTAATACTTAAAGCTAAAATTTTAAATGACTCTTCAAAACACACACACACACCATTTAAAACATTAAGTTTAAAAAATATTACCTGAATAAACTGCTTTAGTTGTGCACCATTATTTTGATGTCCATCGAGATTTAACACATTGTCAGGGAATTCCATCACCATCTTAATATGCAAAAGAATGAAAATCAATTATTTTATCTTCTTTGAACACATGCTACGAACTATTTTATAAACTCCTAGGACAGAAATAGATCCCTAAAGCAGGATTTGCACATCCCAGTACCCCCCCCCCCCCCCCCCCCCCGCCCCCGGTCAAAAGAAGTTAAGACAACAACCACCACCACCACGCAAGTTATATAAGTTTCTAAAGCCAGGAATGGTATAGTCATTAGAAGCAAGGAAAATGAGGTCAGGCAAACAAGAGTTCAAATCCCAGCTCCACCACTTACAAGTATGTCATAACTCTGGGCAAGTTACTTAACCTGTTTGATTTTTCAGCTTCCTCATTTGTAAAATAAGATTAAGTAATAATGTTTCATATCTCTCATAGAGTGGTTGTAAAGATTAAATTATGTTTAAAAGCGTTTGTTGCAGTGGCCAATAATATGTAAAATAACCTGATATTTTACATTAAATACACGTACTTTTAGTTATTCCTCTTAATTATGGAATATACTAAATTTTATTATGCAAGTGGCCATATACATACGGACCACACATATATGAAATACTCAGAACAACACCTGGCATATACTAAATGTCTGCTCTAATTAGGAACAAAAAGGATACAGAGACATTTATTCAATTATCAAAATTCCCTACCAGAGGAAGAGGGATATAAAGCTAAAGGATGTTTCTGAGTATCAGATAATGGGGAACTACTAATTAGCACATGTCACCGATCTGTGACACCACTCATTTTAGAAAGTACCATGGTTACATACCACTAGGAAAGAGCCTTTATAACTGTCACCAAATTAGATATGTCACCAAATAAAAGAAACATCCCAATTTCAGAGATGGTAAAACGTGGGAACAAAAGAAGTATGCCTTTCAAAACAATGAAATAAAGTAACACATTTATATCTTAACTAAAACATTGTTAAAGGTATTAAACATACTGTACTAGGACAAACTTATATTTCCAGATGACAAGGACCACAAACTCCTACATATCCAAAGAATGAAGTCCTGATAAAGAGACCCATTTGAAGCAAAAACACTAAAAATACCCCAACCAGTTGAATATGATCTTAAAAAGATTCCTTCTTCACCAACCAGCACCACAAAGACCTGCTTTAATAGACGTGACCCTCTTTTTCCTCCACATTAGAAGTAACAGCCCTAAAACATGCTTGTTCTAACAATAAACTAAGGACTGAACAATAAAGACAAGTATAAGGAATAGATCTTTTCTTGATTTGATAAGGAGGGAACACAGGATATGTGAAGCAGAGACAAGGGGATACCAAGAATGGACAATGATGCAAGCACCAACTCAACAATCCAGGACACCACTGTATTTCACAGAACCAAAAACTGCATGTACAAAATGATTCAAATGTTTGTATGTGAGTATACTTTCTTACAGAAAAAGAAAACACATATGTTAGATGTGGCCTATCTCTAGGCAGTGGAAAGATAAGAGTTTTTCCTTTATGTGTTCCTACCTTTCCCAAATTTATTACAATGCATATATACTGTTTATTAACAAGGGAGAAAAGTCAGTGTTCCTTGCTTCCAATTCTATGTTCATTATACCATATTCAGAGACATGCTTCCATCTCAACAGCTTTATTGTTCTGGGAGTTTCTTCTTCCATACACATAGACTATTATGTGCAAATCTCATAGGCTCAAGGAACAATTACCCCATTTTCAGGTTTACTGACTTCTCTCTAATCTTCCCTCTTACAGTCTTATTAATATCTCCGAAGACCCGTAGTAGTAAGACATTTAGTGTAGCATCATAGATACTGGGTGTTGTTCTATGCACTTTCATATGTTAACTTCACCTACAGTACTAAGTAAAACTGGTCACTGGTCTGCTTTAACAAGGTGGCTCTAAATGAACTCATGAGGATAACAGAAATATATGAGGAAAAAAATCTAATGATCCATACTGTCCTTTGTACTTATATTTAACAGTCTACTCAAATATTTTTAAAAAAATTAATAATCCCAATATTAGAAATCCTGGTCCATGAAAACTGATAAAAGATAAAAATAGTTAATAGTACTGTACAGTTAACTCACATGTTTTTTGTCATCACTACATGGTTTAAAACACAAAGAAACTGAACTGTCAAGTCAGAAAAAAGGTGTAGGAAAACTTCTAAAGCCATGTAACTCAACAGGACACTGCAGGTCACTCCAAATCTACCATTTAAGCAACTAACACCTTGATCTGCATTCTCACTTGTTCGATAACAAATGTACACCATTTCACCACGTTATCAACTGCCACCATAAAAAAAATTAAGATAATTACCGATACTATTTTAAGATCAAAGCTACCAATTTAAGGAACCTTCAAAGAATGCTCCTTATTTAACCAAATCAAGTTCTCTCCAGTCTGGTTCATAGGGGAAATCCTAAATTCTGACTCTGCATAAATGAATTTTTATTTTTATCAACTATGTTTTATTGTTTTAATAATTAAAGCAGAGGTCAAAGAACAAATCTAACACTGAGATCTAACAGCTGACATTTCAAATATATATAATTTAATGGATAATACCTGCTTTAGGAATCATTTCTAAAAGGTACAACAAGGGACAGGGTCAAAAAAATTTTTTTTTAATCTTCATTTCAGATCATTTGATTTTCACCTAACTAGTAGAGATAAATGTCAAGATTAGGTCTATTACTGTGTCTTTCCTGGGTTTCACTGGCTTGGATAATACTAAATTTTCTCTTATACTTACTCTATACCACCCTGGTTACAAACTCTGCACTCACACTAAGTTATTCTGTCCTTGCCTTTCAAACACTTAGGACAATGGCTTTTTACCTTGCTGTTTTCTGGTAAATCACTATATGCTCTTATGTTCAGAGAGGACAATAAGAAAAAAGGAAAAAGAGAAGGCAAAGAGGAGAGTAGCACTATTTTTTGCCATTCTTTAAAACCACTTCCTTGACTTAATCTTCAGATTCTAGGTTACCTAAAAGAAGACAGTCACGTAAAGTATTTCAGGTGTGGTTTCACAGAGGAATCATTAGTGTTCTGTTTCATGATGAGGTTGCCTTTCCCTCGCTGGCCTAAAACAGAACCAGTCATTGTCCTGCAATTACTGCTTTATAAAGTTTATTGAATCCATTACCCACTTTCACTCTTAAATATCTGTCCTGGTTTCTCCTGACCACAAATAATCTGTTTTTAGCACATTCTCACAAGCTCTAACCAACAGTATTAAATTTGTATTTATTAAAAGTCACTGTCACTTTAGCTTTACTTTTTTACTTCATCCTCACAGCTATTTCTAACATCTATCATCTTTGGTAAAATCAATTAAATACTTAAGAGTTAAAAGAAAACATTAAATACTAAATTTAAAAATGCTAAATACCTAATCCCCAAGTGGATATGTTACATTTACTATCTTTTAATGTCTCCATTAAAATCCATTATCAGAGTCTCTAGTTCATTTAGATTATTTGAATTATTAGGAGGGTAAACTGCTTCCCAGTAATATTACAGCAATGTAGACACTATGTATCAAGAACTTTACAAAACGCTCTTCTCCTGTGATCCAGAACTGTACTTCAAAGCCTGAGAAAAAAAAATTAATGCCTAGATTTATGCATTATTTATATTTTTATATTATTCATAGTCAAGGCAGAATCACCCCTACACATCCACAAAGGAAGAATGATTAAATTATGGAATGTCACACAACAAATTACATGGCTAATAAAGCTGCTTAAGAATGACAAGAACAAATGTTCTCAGTATTACATTTAGTGGGGAAAAAAAAGCCAGATATAAAATGTTACAGTAAACAATACATCTCAACTCTGCATCTAATTATGTGTCTATGACTAGAATTATAGCAAATGCTGCTATCTCCTTAGTTATCTCTGGGAAGTAGGATTAAGGATAATTTTTTTTCTTTGTTATACCGCTATTTTTCAAGATTATTTTATAAAGGGTGTAAATTTTGACTCTTTTTTTTAAAACTACTCACTTAAAATTGTAATTCTCCAAAAATATCTCTAAAATAAAATCCGTATTCTGCCCATTTGTTATTTTACAATTCTAGTAACACCAAAAAGCATTTTGGCCACACAGCGTACCACTTTCTTAATTTTCCACCGACTTACTTCTTTGGGATTTTCTCAAATACACCTATAACACCTGTACTCAAGTATTCAAACCCACTAAGAATTACCAAATGAGTCTTAAACGTGGATTTAACATACCACATAAAGGAGGAGACTACTTCCTCACAAAAACAAGCTTCTCAATTTCATTTTATAAAATCCAACCTAAAATCACCAGTAGAATTAAGGATAGAGGTTTCAACTTCTGTTACTAAAATGATACAACATTTGTAACTGAACTGTGAAAGCTGTAACCAGACTTAACATGTAGGCGCTAACAAGATTCTAAGACTACTTGAAATAAAGATCACACAGCCTTTTTTCAATGCATTACCTATGGACCCTAAGAACAAAGACCAGACCAAATGTTAACTTCAGGGATACACTGCCATCAAACTATCAGTGGACCAGTGCAGAGCATAAACTTATGCTACAGGCATCTTCCCTCCCTCTTCCCCAACAGGTGTTTGCTCTGTCTTCTTTTGAGTAGTATTTGATAGGAAGTTCTGAAAGTTGTTTCCCTAAATATAATGCATTCTTGACAAGAATTTTCACTAACCAGCATTCAATGACTATGCACAAGTTCCAAGACAAAGCAATAAATAGTCCCACTCATTCCCAGTGATAAAAACCCTTCTAAAGACAAGAAAAACTGCACCTTTTCCTAAATAAAATACTATTTTGGGATATTTAAATTAAATGACCCTAAATTTTATTTGCCTTGGTCACAAGTCCACAATACAATAAAAGCAAAACTCAATCACCAGGTTCAGTCCAATCCCAACTTCTCTGGAGAAATAAGTACAATTATGTATCACAGTGCAAGGTTACATCTTTTTCTATGGAAAATTTTAGAAACTAGTATCACTGTACAGAGAACAGAGTATAAAAACACCCACTATTTTAAAGTGCTATATGACAGATGTATCAAAGCTCCACTCAAACGAAAGGTGGTTATGTGACCATAAGTGTCAGGAAGTGTCAATAAATGTCTTTTAAAATGCTGTAAATATTCAAATTTATGTTGATTTCCCCTATGTTTTGATATTATACACTCAAAAGTAATCTTATGTCTAAACCCATTGGATTTTTTTAAACTTCAAAGACATTGTGGGACAATAATCACAGAAAGTTGATACCAAATTACGTGCTCTAGAAAAGTGTGTAAGAAGAGGAAGAGAAGAAAGTAACAAATGAACTCATATTAGGAGTTTTAAAATGGAGAAATGCATCATTTAATTTGATCAGAGTGCTAGTTTTTTAACTTAAAATACAATTCCATTATACTTTTAATGTAAAAAATACAGAAATCATAACCAAGGCATACAGGCACTTTCTAATGCATCAACACAAACTCTATTTACCTTATGTCAGGCCAAATCATTCTTTTTCCATGAAAAAAAAAAATGCACTTTCTTTCCATGAAAAAAAAAAAGACGCTTTCACATAAAAAGTTCTAACAAATTGTCACCAAATAGCTCTTCTAATCTAAAAGTACTGCAGCTCAATCAAATCTTAATTGAGACTGGCAAACAGAAAGGCACAGAGTGGCAGCTCTACAATGACTTGCATTTTATATAAAATTTGAAAAAACTTCAATAGATATTTGCCAAAAAAAATTCAAGAACAAAACAGAACTGCCTCTGAAAAGCAAAAAGGCAAAGGTAATACGATAAAAAGACTGAGTTACACCTATCAAAAGAGGCAAATGTATAATCCAAAGCTTCAGCATCATCAAAATGCAGATTTCAAAAGATATTCAGAAAAGGTTCATTTCATTTTTTACGAAATAGTGGCAAGCAACTGCACTCATTTCCTGTTCAGATTCAATTCAAATTTCTGCCATTTCCTTTCAAAGGAAATAGTACAGCAACACAGGGCAGAGGGTCAGTATGCTGTACTACCATCAACTCTAAGAAAACTACCCAGAAGTGGGTTTTGACACTCCAGACAAGCAATCAGCTTTTTATAATGAATGCCCTTACACGTTCAATAATTTTGCTTTATTAAAAAAATGAAAAAAAAGGTTACCTGTACACTAAAAAATAATTATTGCCAAGAAAATCCATTTTGAGGCGTCATGGCCTAGCACTACAATCATTTCAAAGAGTTTTAATGTACTAGGCAATATGACACTATTTGCAATGAAACCAAATCATTTTAGTGGAATCTTTACTGTGCGAGAGCATGCCACTCTGCCTTAAGTAATTAAGCTTCCGTAGTGAGCTACAGTATTGAGAGAGAAAATATACAGGTAGCAGTGCAGCTGCGACATTTCCAGATAATTAAGCTTCCCCGAGGGTAGGTGGATTCTGTAAAGGATAGGCCCTAAACGCCCAAGATCCTTCAACTCCTCTCCGAGGCGCGTGCTTTGGCAAAAGCAGCGTCTCGCTAAGAGGCAGGGGAAAGGAAGAGGTTCAAAAAGGAAGGAAAATCTGGCGAGTGGGGCTCGAAATGCTCACGGAGCGCTGGGCTAGGGGCCCGCAGGGGTTACCGTGCGACACACTGCAAAGGCGAGTTTGTGGGGCCTGCCGGAGAGGAGGCCTCGCCTAGGAGTTGCAACACACTCTTTCTCCAGTGCGCAGCGCTCAGCCTGGGGGAGGGGGAGGAGGGGAAACAGCTGCCAGGGGAGCGGCGAGCCCGGCCCGGCCCGGCCCGCTCACCGTGAGGGTGTCGTCTATGTAGAGGGGAATCTGCCTCCTCTCGAAGGGGAACTCCTCCTCCCCGTCCCTGCACACTGCCACCAGTCGCGCCATCGTCCCCGACGCTGCCGTTGCCACCGTCACCACCTCCTCCCAGCTGCCGCCGCCGCCGCCGCTGCTGCTCCTGCCGCTGCCGCTGCCGCCTCCTCCCAGCTCCTGCCTGCAACAGCCAAACCCCGCGAGCGTAAGCACCCGCCGCCGCGCAGCACATTCGCCACGGGGGGGAGGGAAAGGAGCAGTAGGGCACGGGAGAGCCGGGCTGCGTTTCCCATCACCCGATTCCACACGCGCTCAGCCAATCAGCGCCGAGCAGCGCCGGGACCCGCCCCCTCGCTCCGCTCGCCTTCCCCTGCCCCCACCCCCGCCGGCCTCCAGTCAGGGTCCAAAGGAGAGGCGGAAGGGACCCGCTGGCCCCGGGGCTTCCCCAGCCCGTCACCGGAGTCCCAGCTCCAGGACCCCACCCACGGCCTCAGCCCCACAGCCCACCTCCTGCTTCCCGCTGCCGGGGAGCCCTCAACCCCCAGCTGACCCCTTCCTCCCCTTACTTGGCGCGCCCCGCCCAGTCAGTCCCCAGGGCTGCAGTTGCCCAGCGCGACCCCGCCCCTGGGAGGGGTCGACCCCGCCTCAGCTCTGCGGAGTCTGTAGAGGGAGGCTCAGACCCTTTCCTCACCCTTCTCGGAGGAGGCCTCTGGGTTCTGACCTTCACCGTTTTCGTGGTCGCCTCCCTGACCCCCACGTCTGCTCCCCGTTACCGGCTGACGAGGCCCGCGTCAGGGCCGGCCTGGGCGGGAGCGCTGCTCCGAACGCCGTTTCCTCTCCAGGCTCAGTCAGCCGCTCGCGCCACGGGCAGTGGGGGAGGGAGGGCGGGGGACGTGGGGAGGGTGGGGCAGGGAGGGGCCGAGAACTCTGGGCGGGGCCCCGCCTCCTCTCGCGAGACTGTAGACCGCCGCTCCCGGGTCGCCTCTTTCGAAACCGTGGTGGAGGCGGTGGGGGGGGTTCTCCCTCGGGTTTCTCGAACGCGTGACCGACCCCCTCCCCCGAGTCTAGCTACCCAAATAAATCCGAAATAGGGCTGCCAGGAGGAGTGAATAGGCCCGAACCTCTGTTCCCCTGCCGCTCGGGCCTGAGAACCGCTCTCCCGAGGGCCGAAGGGTGCCGAGCCGAGCTGACTCAGTGCCCACCCGAGGGTCGAGGCCCTGGGAGGACTTCGGTAAGTGGGAAGGAGCTGAGGCTTTCCAAGTCAGTGGGAGCGGAAAGCGGGAGTGCGGGAAGGGGCGACGAGCGTCTGGAGGGTGAGCGAGAAACTCCGGGCTTGGTTTCCAGGTAGTTGACGCCGCTTTCCCTGAACGCCCTGATTCACCGGGAGCCAGCCGCATCACTGCTTCCTTGACTGCGATTGCGTCAAGATCCCGCCGAGGGAAACTTAGTGGTGACGGTTTTGCGTTGTAGTTGCTACACTAGAGGCAGATGGACGACTGTGTGAGGAGAGGCTCGTAAACGCACTCGCCAGAGAAACTCCTTGGGCCGGGTTAATATTAACTTAAGGACTCGGGACACGGATTCCCCCGGGCAAAGTACTGGGACAGGTAAAGGCCCTTCCCTCTGACCCTCTCCTTAGAAGCAGAGCCGCTGTAAAGGCAGTTCATCTACACTCTGCGTGCCACCATGTACTCATTTCCTACCTTGAAGGCTTTGGAGGCCTGTTGTAAAGCCAAAATAGCTGTTGGGAAGTACTTTGCCTATGAAAGTCTTGATGATTTTAATGATAAGTCCATTTGCTCCTCTTACAACTAACTAATCCTGATGACATCTGTATTTCCTGGTAGACTAGGCTAGAGCAGTGATACTGATCTGTAAAAAGTATTTTCGTCATCACCTGAAATCTTAGAGACTCGCAACAACAAAAAACCCCGCAGTACATCTTTAGCCATGTTGACTTACGACATTGTGTTGTCACTGTTAGGTTAGGTGACATAATAAACTGGAAGAACCATTGTTCAGTCCCAAAGGTGTGATTATCCAGTATTTATTATTTGTGTCTTTTGGCCATGTTTGGCGAGCAGAACAACGTGATCGTTAGCTTAGATCCAGTAGGCATATAGGACGAGCATGCAGCTTCTGATAGGTTAGACTACATTAGACTACATAGCCAAACTTTGGACTTTTGAGAGAATCTTGTGTTTTATGTAAAAATACTGCTCTAAGGAAAAAAAAGTACTGTGGCTTTTAAGACCTAAAGGTGCTCTTATAAAGACTGTATTAACGTACCTACTTTATACCTCTTAAACTTCTTTTGGGTTGTGGTTGGTAAAGGGCATTGAAAATGACAAGCTCAATATATAGGTGCTAATTTAAATACTTTGATTATTGAGTACGCACTGGGTACTAGCAAAGAACAGAGTTTTCACCCTGGGGGATTTAAATCTTAAGTTAGAAAAAGCATTAAAACGCAGATATAAAACATAATGGTACCACAACAGTCTCCATCTGAGGTTACTTTCCCCGACTTGGATTTGTCTTTTATTAAGTAATCGCTACACCCTATGTGGGGTTCAAATTCACAACTCTGGGATCAAGAGTTGTATGTTCTACCAACTGAGCCAACCAGGCACCCCTGGAATTGTCTTTTAATCCACTGAGCATGCTGCTTAGTATCTTTGGACAGTACCATAGGTATTCAGTGAAAACTGTAAGGTTAAAAAGATGGATAATTTGCTAGGTAGGTTCTTAAGGCGGTAAGGCGATAGCCTGGGTGCTCCAAATACGATAAATATTCGAGGAGAAATGCTTAGAAAATTATTTCACTGGAAAACAACTTTTAGAAGTTTTAACTACATATCTTTTTAGTTTTAGAGCAGGCACTCATTTTCACTATTGGTCTAGCTTCTGCTAAAACCAATACTGCAGCAAATATTTCATGACTAAGTATCTGCCTTTAGAGAGCTTAACTCTGACAAAATAAGTTATTACTACATAAAAAAGCCAGCTGTTACCTATTTTTAAATTTCGATGTAGGCCTTGTGAAAGGCAAGGTTGAAGGATTTGAAAGGCAAGGAGAATGCAGTCAACAGCAGAGGACATTTTGCTGGTACCTAGTAACAGTTGGAGTGATGGAGAGGTAATAAATTATCAACAAAATACTGGGCGCCTGGGTGGCTCAGTTGGTTGGGCGACTGCCTTCGGCTCAGGTCATGATCCTGGAGTCCTGGGATCGAGTCCCGCATCGGGCTCCCCGCTCAGCGGGGAGTCTGCTTCTCCCTCTGGCCCTCTTCCCTCTCGTGCTCTCTGTCTCTCATTCTCTCTCTCTCAAATAAAATCTTTAAAATAAGATTATCAACAAAATACCTTTCTTTTTCTTATTAGATTCCCAGTGTGCAAAAGCCAGCCACAAAACTCAAGCATATATGAGATAGGTATTTTCCAAGCAACTTAGGTTTAAAAGAAATGAAGAGAAACGATTTATTCCTTATGTTATTGCCTATATTCATAGACTGTACATTAACTCCTAGGGAGCAAAATAAGATTTTGTGTGATTTATACATCATATTGGACGTCAATGCTCAATAAAAATAAAACGTCATCTTCTAAACACAAGCTATTGATACATGTTGGTAGATACCTCCAGTTTAAATTGTGTAAAATTAAAGCCATGAAAGGGGCGCTGAGTGGCTCAGTCATTAAGCGTCTGCCTTCGGCTCAGGTCATGGTCCTGGGATTGAGCCCCACAATGGGCTCCCTGCTCAGTGGGGAGCCTGCTTCTCCCTCTCCCACTTCCCCTGCTTTTGTTCCCTCCCTCACTGTGTCTCTCTCTGTCAAATAAATAAAATCTTTAAAAAAATAAACAATTGGGGCATCTGGGTGGCTCAGTTGTTAAGCGTCTGCCTTTGGCTCAGGACATGATCCCAGGGTCCTGGGATCGAGACCCGTGTGGGGCTCCCTGCTCAGCTGAGAGCCTGCTTCTCCCTCTCCCACTCCCCCTGCTTGTGTTCCCTCTCTCACTGTTTCTCTCTGTCAAGTAAATAAATAAAATCTTAAAAAAAAAAACAAAGTCATGGGAATGAGTCACTTCCTGGAGGTTATTGATAGGATAAAGTCGTAGACCATATTATATTCTTCCCTTCTCTATCCCCCCCTCCCTTCTGTCCTCAAAAATTGATAGTTGAGGGGTAGGCTGGCTGGCTCAGTGAAGCATATGACTCTTGATCTCAGGATTGTGAGTTCGAGCCCCACTTTGGGTATAGAAATTGCTTAAAATCTTTAAAAAATTGATAGTTGAGGGGCGCCTGGGTGGCTGAGTAGTTAAGCGTCTGCCTTCAGCTTAGGTCAAGGTCCTGGGATCGAGCCCCGCATCGGGCTCCCTGCTCCATGGGAAGCCTGCTTCTCCCTCTCCCACTCCCCCTGTTTGTGTTCCCTCTCTTGCTGTCTCTCTGTCAAATAAATATTTTTTTTTAAATTGATAGTTGAAAAGGAAATTAGCCAATTAGAGTACCTTTTGTTGTTTTCACTATAATAACCACGTTGTTTTATGTGGTAATAAAATCAGTAGCAGAATGTTACTTAAATTACCATTGTTGTCCAAATCTGAGAATCTGTGAATTTGGTTTTCTGTTTTATAAGCTGACAGTGGGAAGTTTTGTTGTGTCTGTTAACAATAAAAAAAAACAATAGAGACATACTTTCCCCACTTAAAATTTTTCAGAGGGGAAAAATTCTTTTAAGGGAAAATAATGTCTGCAAGTTAAAAGGTAAGGCAGGGACTTTGTCTTTTCTGTTTCCCAGCACCTATACCTGGTACATTGGAGCTCAATAAATCTGTGTTGAGTGATCTTTTCTGTAAACTAGAGCCAAGTCAGAATTTTTTTTAACTAATTCTTCTATTTTATGAATGCTATTTCATTTGCTTTCTCTTACATGACTTTCATAATTGGAGGTAGAAAAAACAGAGAGTACACTTTGTTCTTTTAAGTTATGATTCAGTATCTGTAATTGTGAGACAGACTTGTTGAGAGATATTTAAGATCTAGAAAAGATGAAGGAGCAGTTACCCACAAGCAACAGACCAGTTAGACAACATATTCATTCAGTCATCAGATAATTTAAATTACATTTTTTTAAATGAGAGAACAGTATGTTTAGTCTCTCGGCCCTGCTCTGAACGCTTTGAACAGATAAGTCATGGGGTATTAGCACTGTGACATAGCAAGAGAACCAATCACCTTTCCTAGTCATGCTTAATTGATATGCTATAATCTTACTGGTTAAATTTCAAAAATCTTTTTAATTGAAAATAGAATCTGATTTTTGTTTTTATAGCTGCTCAACATACTGATTAGGGAGAAAATTCCTTTCAATAATAGATTAACTCCAAATATTGATTATAGTTGGCAAAAATGCCACATAAATACTAAATTAGCCATCATAATGTAACAAATTGAAGTAAACTAGTGTAATAACATGACTGTATTTAACAAATCCAGGTATAAAATAAATTTTTAATTTAGAGGCAACTGATTAAAACAGCAAATCCAAAATTTAATTTTAGAGGAGGCTCTACCTACACTCCACAAATAAAACCAAATATAAAATTAACTTGAGCATTCTGACCTTTGACTATTTCTGCAGAATCAGATTTTTCCTTGAAAATAGAACACAACAGAAAGGCAGATTTTAGTTGATTTTTTTGCCCACTTTTTATTTTTTAAGTAGGCACCATGCCCAGCATGGAGCCCAACGCCAGCCCAAACTCACAACCCTGATATCAAGATCTGAGCCAAAATCAAGAGTTGGACCCTTAACCAACTGAGCCACCCAGGCACCCCTTTTTTTGCCCACTTTAAACAATATACAGGAAACATTATAATTGGAAACTGAGGATTTCGTTTATTTTTTTTTATTTTAAAGATTTTATTTATTTGAGAGAGAGAGAATGAGAGAGAGAGAGCACGAGAGGGAAGAAGGTCAGAGGGAGAAGCAGACCCCCCTGCTGAGCAGGGAGTCCGACGTGGGACTCCAATTCGGGACTCCATCCCGGGACTCCAGGATCATGACCTGAGCCGAAGGCAGTCGCTTAACCAACTGAGCCACCCAGGCGCCCCAGAATCTCGTTTTTTTTTAAATCTTAGATTTTAAACAGCTGGTTCAAAAGTCTGCTTAGAACTTTTAAATGACTCAAATTCCTAGTAGGATATTAAACGTTTATATAGCCATCATTGTATTAAATCAGCCTAGTGCTTGACTTTCTCACTGGTTCTCTTTCCCCTTAACATGGTAAATTAAATGAGGTATGCCTGATACGGTCCCTGCCTGCCTCTCTAGCTTATTACCCACCCTCTCCCTTTTTCTGAGCTCCAGCCTTGAGTTCCAAGACGTGCAATTTTCCCTCCCCACTCAGGACCTTTGCTGAAGGATTCATTCTACCTAGAATGCTGTTTACTCCTTCCCTTACCACATTTTAATTCCTCATCCTATCGATCAGCTCTAGCTCAAAAAAATACCATCTAGGGGTGTACCTGGGTGGCTCAGTCGGTTGAGCCTCAGACTCTTGATCTCCGCTCAGGTCTTGATCTCACAGTCTGTGAGTTTGAGCCCCACCTTGTGCCACACCCCCTTACCCCCCAAGCCCTGTGCTGGGTGTGGAGACTATCTTAAAAAAAGAAAAGAAAAAACAGTCTGGAGGCACTTGGCTGGCTCAGTCTGCAGAGCATGACTCTTGATCTCAGGGTTATGAGTTCAAGCCCCCATGTTGCAGTAGAGATTACTTAAAATATTAAAAAAAAAATACAGTATGTGGGGAAAACTTTGACTCTACTAGATCAGTTCTTGATTTGACAATCTTGGTAACCTATACTTCATGACTTACCACAGTTTATAATGGTTGTTCAATGTCTGTTTCCCCACTGGATTACAAGCTCCAAGATACCAAGAAACCTGCTTATCATCCCTAGCAGAGTTGCTAAAAAAAATAATTAGTCCTGAAGTAAAACTGTTACCTCATAATTACTAGGCATGTAAACTACATCGCACAATTCAGTCCATTCTTTGGAGCATTTATTTTCTGACTTTATAAGTGTTTCGTGGTCAACACCTGCTTTCTTATACTTGGGCATTTTTAAAAGGTTAAAATTCAGCAGTAAAGAAGTGTTGACAGGGGTGCCTGGGTGGCTCAGTTGGTTGAACGTCTGCGTTTGGCTCAGGTCATGATCCCAGGGTCCTGGGATTGAGCCCCGCATCGGGCTCCCTGTTCATCGAGGGGCCTGCTTCTCCCTCTCCTGCTTGTGCTCACTCTGTCAAATAAATAAAATCTTAAAAAAAAAAAGAAGTGTTGACAATTTCACGATCATGCTGAGATGTTGTAATGTAAATTTATTATAAAAGTCATACAATAAAAAAATACAGAATGGTTTGTGATGTAAGATGTAAAGTAAAAATCCTCCTCCCTACCCTCTAATCTTTCAGTGTCACGACTGCAGTTTCTTTAAAATTGTATGGTGTTAGGATACATTAAAACAGTAGGCATCACTACTATTATAGAGGATTGAAACTCAATTCTATAATATGGTTAACACTGGGTTGCCAAAAGCCCACTTTCTTCACATTTAATATTCTCCCTCATTTTGTAACACAGGTACTTTGTACCTATGCTGATCACCAAAATTTTATAGTCTTATCTTGCAAGTGTAACACATATATAACTAAACAGTTGGTAAACATATAGAGATGGAGCACAATTAAGGCCCACAAGGTACTGCTGTGTAACGTATCTACCAACAGGTTGATCAGACCAGTAGTTATATTTGACAGCAAGAAAAAAATTAACTGGTTTCTATTCATAGCTGTAATTAAACAAAGACTGGGTTCCTTTCTTTCAGCTTCAGAGACTAGAGATTCTGAATGCTTTTTATTTGTGGCAGACAACTGGATTGGTTTCCAAGAACATGGTACTACAGCCCCTTTAATTAGAAATTTCGCAAAACTCAAAATTATATCACCCAGTAATAAACTACTAAGAAGGATCAGGCTAGAAGCAACTATCCAAATACAAAAGGCTAAATTGGCCATTCTCCGAGATACTACTTCTACATTTACCTGAACTATGTAAAGAGATATGAAGAGGCTAATAGCTGTCAGCAGGATACAGTATGTTCCTTTTATCCAGTCTTTGACATGTGATCTTTTTTTAAGCATATATGACCCTGTTTGCACACCAGCCATATGAATTGCCACATACCCCAAGGTAGAGATTATTCCTTCGCGGTTGGCATTTAATAAACCAATCCTTGTGCCACTACCATCAGTGCCATACAAAATTAACCTTTTCAGTGGGGTAAAGTCAAGGGCTAGCTGGTATAACACAATAATGCTGATGGCCACAATCCAGGATTTAGTTACAGGAAAAATAATCAAAAGCAGTGATGTTAACAGTTTCACAACTACTAAGGTAAAGAAAAAGTTCCAGTGAACTCCATACTCAGTTAAATGTTCCTGATAGCCTATGGATTTTATAATGACTAATCGTCCTACTCCTAGGAAAACTAATGGCCAAACAGCGTACAAGGACTTTGTAAGATAATAAAATCTGGACCCTTCCGTGTATTTTCTCCTAACTTCTGGACAAACCATTGCAGTCCCAAAAATAAAACCTCCTACTCCAAAATCCATTGCTCCTGTCCCATAGAGCTCAGTTTTGGCAAATCTTCTGGGAAAAAGTGGGAAGTCCACAGCCAAAATGGCAATAGCAGTAAATGCACTGTTAATTACACGGAAACAGGAGATGGCTGGAACGTATTCTGATTCTAGACTGATTTTCATGAATTTTTCAAGTATTTTCTGGACAGGCATTCTGGTACAGCAAGTTCTCCTGCAGTATATTTGATAGACTAGGCCTGCTCCAAGGATAATTACAGCAAGGTGCTCCAGGAGGACAAATGAAGACAAAATTGTCAAAGTGGCCACCAGGGGAACTATTAGGAAAACAAAGTCAATGAAGAATCTAGTTCTCCAGGTATGTAAAGAACACAAGTGCTGTGAGAGAATGATGAGAAGCCCTCTGCACAGGATACAGAATGCAGGTAAGCACAGGCCCTGGGTGACTTCCAGCACGCTGGTTCCATTGTGGTTACTGACAAAAGCTTCCTTCATCTGCTTCTGAGACATTTTTTCTTCTTCCTGTGATAAGAGCAAAGGGATACATTGGAAAAGCAATGTTCTTGTGGAATAGGCATATATATGACTTGATTTTACTTTTTTTTTTTTTTGAAGATTTATTAGAGTGGGGTGGAGCGGAGGGAGATAGAAACTTCAGCCGACTCCTCACTGAGCTCAGAGCCTGACGTGAGGCTTGATTTCAAGACCCTGAGATCATGACCTGAGCTGAAACCAAGAGTCTAACGCTTAACTCACTGCCTACCCAGTGCCCCCGATTTTACTCATATTACTAGATTTCAGAGCAGAACTTTAGGCCTAATGATTTCAAATCAGGGCAGAAAATAGAATTTGTGATTCCTCCCCCCAAGGATTGTGGTAAGAAACCTAACACATCAGGATAAGAATGTCAGGGCATCTGGGTAAAGCATCCCACTCTTGGTTTCAGTTCAGCTCCTGCAGGATCCTGAGATTGAGCGCCCCCCACCGGCTCTGCGCTCAGCACAGTTGTCTGCTTGAACTTCTCTCCCTCTCCCGCTAGTGCTCTCACTCTCTCAAATCTTAATAAAAAAAAAAAAGAGGGTCCCCTGTATGGCTCAGTCAGGTAACCATCTGCCTTTGGCTCAGCTCGTGATCCCAGTGTCCTGGGATCCAATGCTGCCTGAGGCTCTCTGCTCAGCAGGGAGTCTGCTTCTCCCTCTTCCTCTGGGTTCTCTCGCGCTCACTCTCAGGTAAATAAAATCTTTAAAAAGGATAAGAATGTCATGCTAATAGTATGAAATCAATGGTTAAAAAGCGTATTCTCTGTATAAGGCAGGCTCACAAATCAAGTTAATTTGGCATATAAACCCTGAAAATGGAATCACAGATAGTAATTCCTATTACAAAGCATTAGGATAGGCTGTTAAAATTTTGTAATGCAAACTGAATACACTTAACTAATGACTTCAAGTCAAATCAGAGAGGGATAGGGAGAAGGTATTTAAGTACACCTTGGAGTTGAAGACCTTGGTTTGTGTGAAGAACCTCTCTGAACCCATTTGCCTCCAGGACAAAATACTAGTCCTCCAGTGACATCCTGAGCCCCAGGCTGCTCCCTACCTCATTCACAGCCATGCTTTCAGGGTAAGTGTAGATGGGTAGAATGGATGCTAATCCTGGGGAAGGGGGCGGGGGAGGCCTGGGCGTATAGCACACACTAGTGTTTGTGGTTTCAAAGGAATGTAAAACACCTCTCTCTCATTTCAATGTCTTTAAAGTGGCACACAGAACACGTTTGTTGGCCAAACCAGAACCATGTAGAACAAATGAATGCACGCATGCCTGACGGCCTGAGCCAGCAACAATTCCTCTCGATAACAAACCGATTTGAATCGACTGGCTTTTAGAAATAAAGTAGTCCTTTTCCTGACACGCGCCACGGCCGCGCCGGCCCTTACACCTCACGTGCCTTCGGTGTCCCAGCGCCCCTGCAGCCGGCAGTCTACGTGGTCCTGGCTGCACGACTCCCACCGCAACCGCGGAGCCACGCGGGAGGAACCCGCTTTCGCCTCCCAAGCCGCGCTTCCGGCCGACGTGGGGCGGCCTGCGCTTCCGGGCCGGCTGATTTCGCGCGCAGCGCGCACGCGCCGGTCCCGCCCAGGACCCGAGCCCGTTTCCCAGCAGCGTAGGCTCCCCGCGCTAGTTCTTGCCCGTGGTGGGCTTACCGCGCCCAGGTCCGTCCGTGGAGCCCGGAGCAGACGCGTCACGCGCTTCACCGCCGTCCCTCGAACCCCACGACGAGTCTCAGACTGGTGGGGGTCAGAGGGCCCGGCTCAGTGTTCGACCACGGCGTCCTCTACTGAAGGACCCCAGGCCCTGTGAAGCCCGGGAGGCCCTGCCTCCCACGCGTCTCCTGCCGGAATACGGGAGGGCGGCGTCTCAACCCCATCTTACCCCAGGTTCTCAAAATACTTTGTCCCAGCAGGAGCCCCTAACTGCGACCCCGGCAAGAGCGGGCCACGTGCGCCCCGCTCTCAGTGCGCGCCCCGCCCCGGGGGAGGAGCCGGCTGGCTCCCGGCCACTGGGCCAGAGCGGCGGGCGGCCGGTGCGCTCTGGCGATCCCGGCTTCCTCTCCTCCCCGGCTCGCTCCCGCCCTCTCCTCTTCCCTCCCCTCCTCGGCTCTTCCCGCCGTCTCTCCCAGCCCTCCCGCCTGCCTTTGCAGTCGGGCCTGGCGGGGGCCGCGCGCTCGGCGGCTCAGGCCGTGGGACCGGTGAGTGTCGCCCCCAGCCCAGGTCCGAAGCGCTTCGCGACCCCGAAAGGGCAGGGAGGCCGGTTTGCCCCCGGAGCGCAGAGGAACGGAGGGCGTCTTCCTCTCCTTCTTCCAAAGCGCCGTTTGCCTACCCTTTCCCATTTCCTTTTTGACCGTCTCGTATCTCAGCAGGGGTAGCCCAGCTCTTGGCCCTTGCTTAGAACAAGAACCTTTCATGGTCCCCCCCTCCACCTCTCCACCTTGCTGGCAGGAGGCGGCCCGGGGTCGGGGAAAGTTTTCAGCTGGGAGGCTGAGTCCCGTCTCCTGCCCTTTTCTCAATCCTAGGGACCGGGGAAGGGGCAGCTGGCCCGGGTAAGCGTCGGGGCAGCCGCGCGCGCCCTTGGCTGCGGTCACATCCACCTTCCTGGGAAGGGCATACTCTCCCCGTGCCAGGTGCTTCCGGAGCGACATCCCAGCCCTCGTCCCTGCGGGCACCTTGTCCAGAGAGGGAGTCCTTGTTCCCGCAGGGAAGCTGGGGGCGGACCCAGCTGGGTTCCCAGGACCCTTACCCAGCTCTTCTCGCCTGCCCTCCCACGGTCCTCCAAGCGGAGGACGAACCTGAGGCTGGGGAGGAGGAGGAGGAGCTAGTGATCAGGTTGCCTCTTGCCTCGACTTGGTGTTATATCTGTTCATTACCATCTCCCTTCTGCCCACAGTGGTCACACCCTTTCCAGAAAGTCTTGGCTGGTAACCGCGAAGCTGGGGGAGAGCAAGAGCTGGGAGAACTGGAGAAAACCGCTCTAATCTGACTTGACTCTGGCTGGGAACGGACGCTGCATCATAATAACCAACATTTGCAAGGCGTTCTGTGAGGTACTAGCCCATTTGATCCTTAACTCAGTGTTTTGAGGTGTAGGTATTAGTATTCCTTTTTGCAAACGAGTAAATGGAATAAGGCTTAGAGAGCTCTTGTGATCTGCCTTGGAGGAGTTGTGGGCTTTGATTTCTAACGCCACAACCTATTATGCTCCGCCCCCCCCCCCCCCCCCCCCGTCCTTTCTCTTAAAATGAGCTTCCAGGTGAGGGAGCTTTGTTCTCCTTGACTCTCGGGTTGCCCTCTCCATGGCTGTCCCTTGGGCAGCATATGATCAATGTCCAAGGTGAATGTACCCAACACATTCCTGATGCTCTTCTCTGTCCTTTTTCCAGTTTGCATGAAGTCCCTATCCCCGAATTCTTTCACATGCTAGATGCATTTCAGGGCCTCAAACAAGTCTCCGCCAGGGTCCATCCATTACAGACACCTCTCATCCTCATTCCTCCTTGCCAGGGAGGTGTGAGGCCTGGGATATTTTGAGTCTTAGGGTCACTTACGGTTTTTCAGAGATTGGTCTAGGTATAGCCTCACAACACCCCCCTCTCAGATTTTCCTCCTCTGAAATCCTTGCCTTTTTAAAGTTGACACTGGGCTGTTCTACCTGATTAGTGTCCCCACATGGATTATCCATCCTCGGTAGTCCTTACTGTTAATAACAGTATTCCCCCTCTGACTGAATATTAGATTTGTACTCCGTGACATCATTGACCTTCACAACCATTCCTTGTGAGGTAGATTTTACTACCCCCATTTTCAAGATAAAGGATCAAGGTGGGCCAGGAAGGTGATACGGCTTTCCTGTGAATGAGCTGTAATTTTGCTCCCACACAACTTTCTTAGAGCATCAAGAATTGACTCCAGCCTCCCTGGTCTATCAATTACTGGCTATACAAAAATACGATATTTCTGTCCAGTGGAGAGGGTAGGGCATGAGACTTCTCTGTCTCCCAGTGTCTCCATTCTCCACAGCACACTGACTCAGAACATATGCAGCCCCACCCCAAACCTCTGTAGTAAAACTGCCCCTGAAGAGCCTAGGGAGCCTCTGGAGGCTCTCATAAAAGTTTCTCGTTTCCTAATTGGCAGGGGATAGGACAGACTTTCCCTTTCTGCCCAGGCTCGCCCTGATTCTTATTTTGATTCTTCTTGCTTGGCGGGAGAAGCCGGAGTGAGTCACCCTGAAGAAGCCCTCACCCGTGTTTGGCCCTTGTCTTCTCTCTCATGTCGTAGGCTCTGAGGTGATTCATCTGAGATTCCTCCAGAACTGAGCCTTTTACTGGACCTATGTTCCAACCTGTGCCCCCATGACCACGTGGATAGCACTCTTTGTGCCTGTGACCCAGAACCCTGGCTGGTCACACTGAAGCAAGATGCTCCAGCAGGTAAAACCTCACCCTTAGGTAACCTAGGCCCTGAAGCATCCAAGGCACTTTCCCATCTGTCACTTAGCTGAATGAAGATTCCACTTACCCTGACCTGGAAGGAAGAAAGAAGAAAGACCTTTTCTGTCTTCGCACAGTCACTCTATTGCCTTTCACCTGAGAAGCTTTTCCTGATACCTGATTTGAATCTCTCCTACTGTGGTCTTTAGCTCTCCTTCCCGGGATGAGTAAGATGGGGTGGCAAGGGGAATCCTTAGGGCACTTTGGTGACTTCACAAGCCTGAACCAGTGAGGGAGCCCTGAGAGATGTCCCTGCCGGCCTGAACTGCCGAGGTACAGTGGAAGCCTGCGCCTTCCAAGAGGAGGTATTCTTTGAAGCTGAACCTTAAAGAATATGTAGGAATTAGCCAGGTGGAGAAGGGACATAAGCAGTCCAAGCAGAGGGGTCAGTGGGTGAAGATGCCTAGGTGGAAATATAGGAGTCTGATAAATGGATCAGGAAGCGTATGGTGGGAGAATTGCTACTGCAGCATGAAACCTGCCCTTACTCCAGGCCTCTGCCTCTCTAAAAAGGCTACTATGGCCCCAGGCCTTCGGGATTCCAAATCAGCCATCTCCTGTCCATATCATCCTTCTCGTGCAGCTCTCGGTCCAAAGAGAATGCCAGTAGGTAGATATTTGCTGAGTTTTTATTTACAAAACGTGGCCAGGCACTGGGCTGAGGCAGATGTTTAAGGTGATACCTGCTCTCCAGGAACTCACAGCCTAGTAGAGTCCTAGGCAGGTAGGTGCCTGAGACTTATCAGGATGACCAAGTGCAAAGCCAGCCAGCCTCAAGGGAGCTCTGGTAGACACTACTGCTTGATCATCTTCCAGACTTTTGTCTTATGAAATGAGCTTGAGACTGGAGAGAAGCTGGCAGGACGATTGTCTGCTCTGGGCTTTTTTTGTTTGTTTAACTTTTTATTTATTTATTTTTTTAATTAAAAAAGTAGTAATGTTCACCATAACCATTCTAGCAGCTGCTCTGTATTGAGCCCTAAGTAGTAGCTACTGTTCTAAGCATTTAACACAAATAATTTTGTTTAGTTCTCAAGCAAGTTACAGTGTTATATGTATGGTGCTACTGTATCCCCGTTTTGGAGATAAAGCTCAGAGAGGTTATGTGACTTATTCAAGGTCACATTCACTGTAAGCAATGTGGAAAATATAAGCAAAAGGAACATTAAAATTACCCATAATTACACTAACCAGAGATAACGTTTTAGAAAATATCCTTTATTTTTCCCCTAAATATATATATTTTTAAATATTTGAAGCTACATAGTTTTTTGTAACCTGCTTTATTCCATTGTAAGGATATACTGTAAATTGTCCACCATTAGGACAAGTGGGTTGTTTTCAACTTTTTTACGATTATAAGTAGCTCAAAATGTACTGAATATTCTTATGGCCTTTACATAGGATCATTTTCTAAAAGAATTGCAGGCTAAAGAGGCATGTGTGCTTTTTAGGCCTTGCTATATCACTTCATAATTAAAGAACTGTTTTTAAAAGAATAATAATAGCTTATTTTGGGTGCATATACAGCTGCCTTCTCTAAATACTTGATGTGCTTATTAGTGTCTGACCTCGGTGCTACCAGCATTCCCATTTTATAGATAGGAAAATTGAAGCACAGAGAGATTAGGAAATTTACATAACATTGTACAACTAGTAAGTGGTATAATCAGGATTCAAATCTAGGGCATCTAGCTTTAAGGCCTAGGCTCTTGACCATTATACTCAGCTACTTCTCTGGTTGGATCAGAGCTAATCATAAATTATGGCCCAGCTTATTATTCCCCCCACCCAGAGCAAAGGGATTTGCATGGATCCAGCCATGCTCTGACCTCAGCCTTTATCCTGGAGGCCAAGAGCCTGCCTTGTGGATTATGGTGGGCCCAAATTCAGAGAACAGACAACATCTTTGGAAAGAAACTTGTTGCTGGGCCTCTCAGATGACACTTGACACCTTGGCTTGAGGGGTTTGAACTTTTAGGGTTCCCTAATCTCATTGGAAACCTGCACAGTCCTATTACAGACTCCTTTCTCCAAAAGCAGATTTCAGCCAGGTACTACTTACTGTCTTCTCCTACTCCCCACCCCATCTTCCCTGCAGTCTCCAGCGAGATCAGAGGGAAAATGAGACCATGGGAGGAATTTGGAAAGGGGAAACACGTGGAAAGTGTTGGCATCAAGGATCGGCAAGGGCGAAAGAGAAACAGCCTTTTCCCTTTTGTGCCTATTCTTAACCTCATCCAACTTCCAAACCAGGCTTCCTCTCAAGTAGACCCAGGGCAGAGGAAACTAACTAAATAGCCAGGCTAAATTTAAGCCCCAAGAGCCAGGTGATGAAGGCATGGGGCTACCTTACAGCTGGTTTTTCATCACAAGCTAAGTGGTCTCTTTCAAAAAAGGCCCAAGCCATGGTTCTTTTTTTGGGGGGGGGTTATGATCCCCTATAGCAGCCCCCCACCTTGGGCCCCACCCCTAGCTGGCCAGCCTGGAAGCTGGAGCTTGTTTAGAGGAGAGGGGATAGCATTTTTTCATTTATTGAGTACACACTGTGTGCCAGGCACCAAGTGCTTTGTGTATCTCTTATTTTTCTGTCTAGTAGCCCTGCGAACTGGTTTTATTTTCCTATATTTACAAATAAAGAAGCTGTGGCTCAGAGAAGTTAAGTAACTTACCCAGGTTCACAGGCTTAGTAAGTGGCAGAACTGAAATTTGAAGCCAAGCAGACTATGATACTAGAGGCCTGTTCTCCTCCTGCTGTTCAGGCCCCCACCCCTACATTGCTGCCAGCTGGTCTCGTCCCAGCTTTCATGGCTCTCTTCTCGTGGCTTCTCAGGTTTATGGCCACAGCTCAGGCTCTGGTGCCCAAGGAGGGGAATCCCTCAGAGAAGACCTGCGGGAGTTCCTGAGTGGGGAAGCCCCGCTGCACCAGCTGGATGACCTCACCAAGGTGAATCCCGTGACACTGGAGACAGGTATGGGCCTCCCTATCCTCAAGAGGCACCCCTTGGTGCTGGCTGGCTCTGTTGGTGGAGCGTGCAACTCTTGATCTTGGGGCTGTGGGTTTGAGCCTCATGTTGGGTATAGAGATTACTTACAAATAAAATCTTTAAAAAAAAGGGCTGTCTCCAAGAGGGTAGGGGTGTGATGTGGGTAGCTTGCACAGCTTCCCCTGGCCAGACCAAGGCAGGCAGGACTCCTGACCTCGAGCCAATGGGCTGCTCCAGACGTCTCCCTGGCAGCTGCACCCAAGCTCCCCAGGGCAGACTTTGCTCCAGATTTGGGGCTCATCTTAATTAGATCTTGTACCTATCCATCAGGGAGCTGCTGGGATCTAAAGGCACTTGGCTAATTGCAAAGGTAGCCCTGTTAGGCCAGTGTTTGTGTGGGCAGTTGTGTCTGTATTTGAGCCAGAGTTTGCTAAAGGTGCCTCTGCCTCAGTCCTGAGGTGTTTGCAGGCTCGGTACGCAGCAGACACGTTCTACACCAATGCTGGCTGCACCCTGGTCGCTCTGAACCCCTTCAAGCCCGTCCCTCAGCTCTACTCACCAGCACTGATGAGAGAGTACCACGCTGCGCCTCATCCCCAGGTAAGGCTCAGCCACTTCCTGGGCCTCAGGTCTCCGCCATATCCCCGGGGCCTCCTTGCAACTTCCCTGTCATTATCCATCTATTCACCAGCCATGCAGTCATCCAGAATCGGCTGGTGCCACAGCCCTGCCCACCAGGTGGTTGAAGAATTTTGGACACATGACAGTAGGTGCCAAGTGAGAGACAAATATTTGTTCAACTGAGTTTGGAACCTAAAATAAGGACATAGGATAATGGACTTTTTTCTTGTTTGTGACTATTAAGAGGGAAGGATTTACAAAGGTATATTTGTGTATTTAATGAACCATTTTTTGGGGAAAGAATAAAATCACGTATAATAAGGAGTGCCCTAGAAAATTCAGCATTTGTTCCTCTCAGAGGAATGAGAAGAATAAATTCTGATGGGGTTGGAGGTGGTGCAGGCAGAGAATAGGCTAGCTGGTGTTTAAGTGCATGATGTCTTCAGAGAGAGTCAAGAGCAAACTTGCTAGCAAGAAGGGTGCTGTCAGGGCGCCTGGGTGGCTCAGTTGGTTAAGCGACTGCCTTCGGCTCAGGTCATGATCCCAGGGTCCTGGGATCGAGCCCCACATCAGGCTCCCGGCTCAGCGGGGAGCCTGCTTCTCCCTCTGACCTTCTCCCCTCTCATACTGTTTCTCTTTCTCTCTCTCTCAAATAAATAAAATCTTAAAAAAAAAAAAAAAAGAAGGGTGCTGTCAGGGGCGCCTGGGTGGCTCAGTTGGTTAAGCGTCTGCCTTCGGCTCAGGTCATGATCCCAGGGTCCTGGGATCGAGCCCCACATCAGGCTCCCTGCTCGGCGGGAAGCCTGCTTCTCCCTCTCCCACTCCCCCTGCTTGTGTTCCCTCTCTCGCTGTCTCAAATAAATAAATAAAATCTTAAAAAAAAAAAAAAAAAAGAGGGTGCTGTCAAGAAGAGAGACAATAGATGAGATGAGATAAGCCAGGGCTGCTTGCAAAGGGTCCGAGGCACCAGAGCAGGCAGAATGTATCCACAGTGCTGCTTCCCCAGGGCTGGAGGGGCTGACTGGAGCCCACCATGGGGATAATTACTCGGGACGTTGGGGGAGTCAAGTTCAGGAAGGTGAAACAGGATATAGGGAGAACAGTTGGAGGCTTTTAACAGTTCAGGGAAGAGGGAGCTGGGGCAGAGGCAGGTGCAGAGAGGGATGGCTCTGACACTATCCACAACAGCACCTTCTCTCCAGGAAGCTGTGGGTAGGTGGTGAGTGCTGGGTGGGCAGTGCTGGGCTGGCTAGGCATTGTGCAGATGGCCTGGCCCTCCAGAAGCTCATGCATGGTTAAGTGTCCAAGTCTTCCCTGAGAGCCCATATCTCACTGACAGCCTCTTCAAAGGCAAAAGCCATGTCATGGTTTCCTGTTTCCCCAGTGCCCACTTTAATGCCCAGCACATTGAAGATAATTAATATTTGTGGGTGGAAAGAAGACTAGTGGCCTAGGAGTTCAAATCACATGGTTGCATTTACTTGCTGAGTGGCCTTGGGAAGATTATTTAACCCGTCCAAACCTCAGATTTCTCGTCCATAAAATAGGATTAGCTATCCAACTAATGGATAGATTTTTTAGGCAGTAACTTGTAGGAAAGTTCTTTGCATGCTTCAAAGTATAGTAACGTAAAAGAGTAAGCAGAATAAGACTATTAAGGTAAAATAAAATGGGAGGACAAAGTGTTAAGGTCATAGACTGGTCAAGGCCAGCTCTGCTTCCATACTAAAAGATGAGCGGATATAGGCACCATAGGGGTCCCACAGTTGGGTCTAACACTTACATCCAGGAGATTTTTCTAGAGGAAGCCTCCCCATCTCAGCCATCATTGGATCAACAACTCCCTGGAGACAGGCATTCCCTCATGTGACCTTTCACCCCTTGATGTTTTAGAAACTGAAGCCCCACATCTTCACTGTGGGTGAACAGACCTACAGGAATGTCAAGAGCCTGACTGAGCCAGTCAACCAGTCTGTTATTGTCAGCGGAGAGAGTGGTGCTGGAAAGGTAGGAGGGCCTCTTTCCCACCCTGTCAACTTCGTGACTGGTGGGGTGGGCAGAGAGGGAGGAGGTCATTCCCTGTGGAGTTCTTTTGCTGCCTGATCATTCCCAGATAGGCTGGTTCAAGCAGGGAGTCAGTGCGCAGCGTTGAGCAAGCACTCGGCAAGAAGTCAAGAGATGGGGTTCTAGTCCAGGCTCTTCCATGTAGCCCTGGGTGGGTACTTTTTTCTCTCAGCCTTCGTTTTCTCCTCAAAGGTCTCAGCTCTGACACCACTGGAAACAAAAGTCAGCTATTGGGGATTCCAGAATACGGTTAAGAGCACATCGGAAAGGTATTTAGGTTCTGCAAACCTCAGTTCTTTCATTTGTAACATGACAGGGACAGGAGGACCAATATGTAAGTCATGGGACTCCTACGAGAGTTAAATGGACCAGTGCACATAGGCACTTGGTATGCTTGGCACGTAGCAGCACTCCTCTAAAAGAAGCTGAGGTCACTTGTAGGAAAGGGTTATTGGAGTAGCCCTCCTGTACCCTCTGGGTTGCCCATGCTGGCAACAACAGTGCACTGGACCAGCTGTGGGGAAGGACAGAAGCATGTGATGCGGTCATGTGGCCCCCTAGGTGCCAGAACCACCACAGGTGAGACAGAATGTTGCACAAGGACACTTAAGGAGTTGCACCGCTGGTCAGAGGAGGCCACCGGGCGAGGCCTTGCCACCCTCTTGCCAAGGCTTACCCAGCCACCCCACTTTTTCCACAATGCTTGTACCTTCACAAGGGAGTTTTTAGACCAGAAACTGCCTCTGCCTGTACTCGACGTAAGAGAATGGCCGAGCACTGAGTACCTGTCAGCTTCTAGGCCGTGGGCTAGCCACTGAAGAGTAGCAGGGGGAGGAACAGAGCTGAAAAATGCAACATATGGCTTTCAGGGGGCTCTCAGTCCACTAGGAAAGATAGTTAGCTGCAGGGATGACAGCTTGGACTTGGGTGTGGAGAGGATCTACAAGAGCTCTTTCAAACTGGCCAGGGCAGTGGCTCATACCCAGCCCCCAGAGGAAGGAAGCCCACTGTCCTCCAGAATTGCTCTGAGGAGCTGAGGCTGGACCTGGCCTGAAACCCATGCCACTGGAGCTCAGTAACCCTTTATTGAGCAGCCGCTATGGTCTTTTGCTGGGTCTGTGTGGTTTTTTAATAAGTAGTAGCATAATTACATAAATCAGAAATCAAGCAATACTGCAGGGCTTAAAGAGAAAAACAGCAGCCATACCCCATATCTGTCAAGACTGTCCCTCTCTCCAGAGGCAGCTACTTTCACATCTTCTAGCAGTTTATTTGGGTGTTTGCATCTGTATTTCTAAATAACATCCTTATATTTTTACTAATTTTTCAGTTTTTTACCTAATCCACTCATTTCCTACCCTGATAAGGATTTTCGCCCTATTTCTCTGCCCCCAAATACATACATGATTATATCACGATTTCTAATTAATAGGCAGTATTACAGCCATGTGTATATTGTTCACAGCAAAGCAGTATAATATCCTTGTATAATTTTTACTTGCCCTCTACTTAATAATTGCCCTGTTTTTTCACTTGTTTAGTTTCTATATACCTATTATTAAGTTATTACTAAACTTATCACCAAAGCTGGGTAACACCTATCCACCGGCAAGTACATCAGGTCCTTTTTTTTTTCTTGGTGATATTCTTCCCAGGGCTCCCAGATCTCTGGCTCCCACCTGGACTGGTGGCTGCCAAGGGGTGTTGCCACACAGTTATTACCTGGGAACTTCTCTGCCTCACTGGGGATCCCCCAGTTGCCCTCTGTCCTATGACAGCAGCCCCACCCCTAACCCATTTCTGGAGCCCATGGCTTCAACTTCTTAACGGCCTTGTTTTTATGGAGCACATTCTTTTCCTGGAAAAGTTACATGCAGGGCAGATTTTTGAGTTGTTGCACCCCGTGCTGGATTTTATAATTCCAGGTTAGAGACCATTTTCTTTCCAAATTTATAAGGTTTTTTTCTTCTATATTTTTTTAATGTTGTGATAGAGTCCCAGTCCATAATGGCGATTTGTTTTTCTTTCCAAAAGCTTTTATAGTCTTCATTTTTATCTATAGGTATTAAAACTCAAGGGCTATGTCTTGGCATGTTGTTTTGTTTTGTTTCATTTGCTCTACTGGATATTTTGTGTGGGTCTTTTTAACCTGAAAACTCATGTTCTTTTGTTTGGGGGAATTTGTATTATAGCTAGTAATTTAATAATTTCCTCCCTTCTATTTTCTCTTTTTGGAACTCCTGTTGGAAGTTTGATTAATTGTCTAATATTCTTATTTTTCTCACTTATTTTTCCATCTCAATATTTTGTTCTACCTTCTGGGAGATAATTCTCTACCTTCCAGTTTTTTGAATTTTGAATTTTTTGTTAAAAAAGGGTTCATTCTAAGAGTTCTCGCTTGTTCTCTGAATATTATTCCCCACAGCCCCACCATCCTGGTATTATTTCATAGATTCAGTATCTTATTTTTGAGGATACTTCATGATTTTTATTTGTCTTCTCCTTGCTTTGACTCTGTTTCTTTCTGGTTCCTTTTCCTTCATTTGTTGTGATATTTGTCATTCATGTAAAAGAGGTTTATCAAATAGTTGATGATCAGTAAATTTCTGTTCATATTTAAGAATAAGGCATTATTCTTAAATGCCTCATTCAGTAACTGATTAGAGTCATTATGTTTATGGATAGGATTGTCAACCAGGGAGCCTCACTGTAGGTAACTTTTTAAACTTGTGGGACCCTGAATGTCCATAACTTTTCTCATGAGCTTGTCAAGTGTCTCCAGAAAAGATTCCTTAGCAGAGATATGGAAACTATAAAGAGTTAAATGAAAATGATAAAAATTAAAAATATAATGAATAATTCCTTCATGCTTATCAACAGACCAGACGTGCAGAGGAATACATTAGTGAATTTGACAGTAAATCAATAGAAATAATTCAGATTGAGAAACAAAGAAAGAAGCACATCTGAGAGCTATGTCACAGTATCCCATGGTCTACCATAGTTGTTGTTTTTTTTTTTTAAAGATTTTTATTTTATTTGAGAGAGAGAATGAGATAGAGAGAGAGCATGAGAGGGGAGAGGGTCAGAGGGAGAAGCAGACGCCCCACCGAGCAGGGAGCCCGATGCGGGACTCGATCCTGGGACTCCAGGATCATGACCTGAGCCGAAGGCAGTCGCCCAACCGACTGAGCCACCCAGGCGCCCTCTACCATAGTTGTTCTTGGTGTGCAGGAGAAAGAGAGCACATGGGTCAGAGGTGGTATCTTACACAATGAACAAAAGATGGGAGGCACAGATCCAAGAAGTTCAGAAAACAATAAGCAGATGAATACAAAGAAAACATACTTCACATTATAGTCAAATTGCTGAAAACCAAACATAAGGAGAAAACTTTTATGGGAACCAGAAAAACAAAGAAATATTACAAAAAGAGGAACAAAGATAAGAGTGACAACGGGGGTACGCCTGGGTGGCTCAGTCGATTAAGCGGCTGCCTTCGACCCGGGTCATGATCCCAGGGTCCTGGGATCGAGTCCCACATCAGGCTCCTTGCTCAGCAGGGAGCCTGCTTCTCCCTCTCTCTCCCTCTGCTTGTGCTCTCTCTGTCAAATAAATAAAATCTTTAAAAAAAAAAAATGACAACGGGCATCTTTCAAAAACTCAAGCCCTGGGATGCCTGGGTGGCGCAGTCAGTTGAGTGTCTGACTCTTGGTTTCAGTACAGGTCATGATGTCAGGGTCATGGGATCTAGCCCTGCGTCGGGCTCCGCACTCAGCACAGAATCAGCTTCAGATTCTCTCTCCCTCCCTTTGCCCCTCCTGCTCATGCTTGCTCTCTTTCTCTCTAGTTCTCTTTTGCTCGCTCTCTCTCAAAAAATAAATCTTTATTATTATTTTTTTGAAGATTTTATTTATTTCTTTGACAGAGAAAGACACAGCGAGAGAGGGAACACAAGTAGGGGGAGTGGGAGAGGGAGAAGCAGGCTTCCTGCGGAGCAGGGAGCCCGATGCGGGGCTCGATCCCAGCACCCTGGGATCATGACCTGAGCCGAAGGCGGACGCTTAAGGACTGAGCCACCCGGGCGCCCCAGAAAATAAATAAATCTTTAAAACAAAAACAAACACAAACAAGAACTGCAAGCCCAAAGGTAATAGCAACATCTTTAAAGTGCTGAAAGAAAGTATCTGTTGGGGCACCTGGCTGGCTCAGTTGGTAGAGCATGCAACTCTTGATCTCAGAGTTGTAAGTTTAAGCCCCACATTGGGTGTAAATATTACTTAATAAAAAGGAAAGTTTTTTTGTTGTTTGTTTTTTTAAGAAAAAAATACCTGTCAACCTAGAATTCCATTGCCAGCAAAAATATCATAATATCTAAAAAAATGAGAACAAAGGATGCCCAGCCGGATAGTCAGTGGAGCATACAATCTTGATCTCAGGGTTGTGACTTCAAGCCCCACTTTGGGCATGGAGATTACTTTAAAAATTTTTTTAACCATGGAAGTGAAATAAGACTTTCAAACAAAAGTTGAAGGAATTCATTGCCAGCAGACCTGTACACAAGAAACATTAAAGGAAGTTCTTTAGACCAAAGGAATATGAAAGCGGGTGAATATTTGGATTGATACAAAGGAGTAAAGAACATTGGGGATGTGATATCTTATTTTTTATCTCTATAAGATAATTCTCTCTAGGGGGTCCTGGGTGGCTCAGTTGGTTAGGCAGCTCTTGGTTTTGCCTCAGGTCGTGATCAGGTTGTGAGATTGAGCCCCGTATCAGACTCCATACTGTGCATGGAGCCTGCTTAAGATTCTCTCTGCACCTCCCCCGCAACTCTCTCCCCCATCTTAAAAAAAAAAAAAAAAAAAAACCTTAAAAATAATTCACTCTAAGGCAAAGATAGTAACAATTTACTGTGGAGATACAATGGAATCGTAAAAGTACTAAATTCAACCATAAAGGAAGAAAAAAGTAACAAAGATCATGTGAAACAAATCGCAAAGAAGTAACAAGATGGTAGATTTCAACCCAGCCATAGTGATTATTACATTAAATGAATATAGACTAAACACCCCAATTAAAAGACAACATCAGACTGGATTTCTTTTTTTTTTTTTTTTTTTTTAAGGTAAGACTCAAGTTATAGGTCTTCAAAAAACCCACTATAATTATACAGGTAGGTTCATGGTAAAAGAACAGAAAAAGATACCTCATTCCAACATTAATCAAAGGAAAGCTGAAGCAGTTATACAGAACAAAGAACATTTTAGGGACAGCTGCCTGGCTCAGTTGGAAAGAACATGTGACTGTTGATCTTGGGGTTGAGGTCAATCTGTAGAGATTCCTAAAAAAATTAAACTTTAAAAAAGAGAAGATAATACTAAATGTGTACAGTTTCAAAATACATGAAGCAAAAGTGGATAGAATTGAAAGAATTTGATAAAATCAAAATTATAGTTTGAGATTTGAGCTTTTTTTTTAAGATTCTATTTTTTTGACAGAGACACAGCGAGAGAGGGAACACAAGCAGGGGGAGTGGGAGAGGGAGAAGCAGGCTTCCCGCTGAGCAGGGAGCCGGATGCAGGGCTTGATCTCAGGACTCTGGGATCATGACCTGAGCTGAAGGCAGACGCTTAATGACTGAGCCACCCAGGCACCCCTGAACATTCTTTTCAAGTATACATGATACACTCACCAACAGACCACATTCTGAGCCATTAAAACAAATCTCAATTTGATAAGATTAAAATCATGCGAACTGTGTTCTCTGTCCTGAGTAGAATTGAACTAAAAATAAGTAACAAAGATACTTGGAAAATACCCAAAGCATTTGGAAATTAACACCCTTCTAAATATCTTATGGGCAAAGATAAAACCACAAAGAATATTAGAAAAATACTGTGAACTGAATGAAAAGGGAAACAGGACATATCAAAATCTGCTTTAAAAAAATTAGCAGTGCTGGGCGTCTGGGTGGCTCAGTTGGTTAAGCGACGGCCTTCGGCTCAGGTCGTGATCGATCGAGTCCCGCATCGGGCTCCCTGCTCAGCGGGGAGTCTGCTTCTCCCTCTGACCCTCTCCCCTCTCATGCTCTCTCTCTCTCTCAAATAAATAAATAAAATCTTTAAGATAAAATCTTTAAAAAAATAACTGCTTAGAGGGAAATTTGTAGCATTAAATGCTTAATTAGGAAAGAATAAAGAACTCAAATTAGTGATCTGAACTTCCAACTTAAGCAGCTAGGAGAAAAAAGAATAAACCCAAAATAAGGAAGAAGGAAATGAAAGAAACCGATATTGCACTGTATGTTAACTACCTAAAATTTTAAAAAGAGATGGAATATTCAGCTCTCAAAAAGAATGAAATCTTAACATTTGCAATGACATGGATAGAGCTGGAGTGTATTATGCTAAGCAAAATGAGTCAGTCAGAGCAAGACAAATACCATGTGATTTCACTCATATATGGAATTTAAGAAACAGAGCATATGGGAGGGGAAAAAAAAAGAAGGAAACAAACCATAAGAGACTTTTGAAGGTAGAGAACAAATTGAGGGTTGATGGAGGGAGGTGTGTGGGTGGGGATTAAAGAGGGCACTTGTTACGATGAGCCCTGGGTGTTGTATGTAAATGATGAACTACTGAATTTCTACCCCTGAAATCAATATTGAACTGTCACCTAACTAGAGTATAAATTAATAATAATAAAAAGAAGGAAATAAAGTGAAAAATCAATAAAATAGGAAACAAAAATAACAAATGAAGTCAAAGGCCATATCTTTTAAAAGATTAATAAAATTGATAACATTCTAGTCAAACTTTAAAAAGAAAAATTCACAAGTTACCAGTATCAGAACTGAAGGATAGATATCACTATAGATCCTACAGATTGGTAAGAGATTATTATGAACAACTTTATTCCAATAAATTCTACAATTTAGATGAAATGGAGAAATCTTGTGGAAGACCCAAACTGCTGGAGCTCACACAAGAAATATATAGGCCTTGGGGCGCCTGGCTGGCTCAGTCGTTAAGCGTCTGCCTTCGGCTCGGGTCGTGATCGATCCCAGGGTCCTGGGATCGAGCCCCGCATCGGGCTCCCTGCTCCGCGGGAAGCCTGCTTCTCCCTCTCCCACTCCCCCTGCTTGTGTTCCCTCTCTCGCTGTGTCTCTCTCCATCAAATAAATAAATAAAATCTTCAAATAAATAAATAAATAAATAAATAAATACCATTAAAAAAAAAAAAGAAATATATAGGCCTTTATCAATGAAAGATGCCGAAGTCATGGTAATAAACCTGGCCACAAAGACAGCTCCAGGCCCAGATGGCTTTACTTGTGAATTCTACTGAGTATTTAAGGAGGTAATGTTAACCAGTTCTACGCAGTCTTTCAGAAAATAGAAGGGAACAACTCCCACCTCATAGAAAGGCCTAAAAGGATTTACAGAACTTTACTACAACTAAAAAGTTGTAGTGAGGTGTGTAGAGAGTTGAGCAAAGTAACAGGTTACAAAGTAAATAAATAAAAATCTGGGGCACCTAGGTGACTCATTCGTTAAGCGTCTGCCTTCAGCTCAGGTCATGATCCCGGAGTCCTGGGATCGAGCCCCGCGTCGGGCTCCCTGCACCTCAGGAAGCCTACTTCTCCCTCTCCCGCTCCCCCTGCTTGTGTTCCCTCTTGCTGTCTCACTCTGTCAAATAAATAAATAAATCTTTAAAAAACAAAATTAAAAATCTATTGTATTTCCATGCCCTAGCAACAAACAATTGGAAGTGAAAATGTGCCTCATTTCAGCTGATTAAAAACAAGTTGGGAATTTTTTAATTAGATTGGGTGTAAATCAGAACTCTGTCATTTACTAGATGTGTAATCTTCAGTAAAATTAAGTATCTTTATTTGCCTCAGTTTCATTTTAAAAACAGGTATATCCTGGCACGTGCATCGATAGGTTTAGTAAGAAGATGCACAGAAAGCATCCTTATTAGCTCAGCGCCTGCCACAGAGTAGTCAGTATTAGCTGTGAGCCCTCAGAGACACTGAGTAGTCTGCCCAGATCAAGGTGGGTTGTCCCTTCTCTGTCCCTCCTTCCTTCATTTCTTAAAGGTGTCCTCTGGAACTAGGAGCAGCAGAAGGGAGCAACCCCCCATTTCACTGTAAAGGACACAGTTGAATTCAACATTCCCCCATTCGGTCAGCAACGTGCCTGGTAGAGAAGAGGACTCTGGTGGGCCCCACATCCTGAGGTATGGTGGGAGGGAACATGAACACAGCTCCCATAGGGCTGTTTCTGCCACAGACTTGGACATCCCGCTGCCTGATGAAGTTCTTTGCTGTGGTGGCCGCCTCACCCACATCCTGGGAGAGCCACAGGATTACAGAGAGGATTGAGCAGCGAATCTTGAACTCCAACCCTGTCATGGAAGCTTTTGGTAAGCTCAGTGTCGTCTGCACAGTACCTCAATTCTATTTCCTCTGGGATTTGCCACCACCCAGGGAGAGGGGTAGTGCTTTGAGCCCATCTCTGGGAGTTGGAGGATGAGAGTCTCACTGCCTTGGACCCTCAACCTCCCAGGTGCCCTTGGACTCCTTCCATTAGAGTCACCCCATTCTCTGGCCTAGGCAGATGTAACAGTGTGCTGGAGAGGACCTTGTGGCTCACCTAGTTCAAATCCTGTTCTTAAATGGTTTCCTGAGGGTTCAGAGAAGAAAGGGACTTGCCTAAGAATGCTCATCAGTGAGTGTCCATGTCGGGACTCGAGCCTAGATGTGTCCAGCTGGGCCCACAGCTGCCCAGACGCGGGGTGGAGATAGGTCTGTTGTACCTAGATGTTGTCTAACTCAGTAGTGACAGCTTGTTGGTTTTGGTCCTTTCCCTTCAAAGAAGACAGTCCCTGACCTCCTAGCCTTGCTTATTCCAATTCATTGCCAAGAAGTTCTAATCCTCTGGAAACATTTGCTAAAGTGCGAGTGCCCATTCCCTAGTCCTGTGCCCTGTTTCATGGAAACCCACAAAGGGGCTGTTAGGTGACTTGAGGATCGAGACGTGCCCCCACCTTGGCCCACAAGGACCTGGTCAGCATGGGGGAGTGGTATAAACCTCGGTGTGATCTCTAGGGAATGCGTGCACCCTGAGGAATAACAACAGCAGTCGCTTTGGGAAGTTCATCCAGCTCCAGCTGAATAGGTAATGGTCACTGCCGCCCTGGCTGATGGGAGGATGGGGATGGGGAGACCGAAAGTGGCTGGGGCGGTTTCCAGCCTGGGCTACTCCTATGGGCAGAACCCTGCTCCTCCTGGCATGCAATGTTTGTGGAATAAATGAACCTGGGGGTGATCTTTGAACCTGGAGAATTCTAGCTACTCCAGCCTTAGAGACCCTGAGGCAGTGTGCTTGTTATGGCCTGTGAGTTCCTCTTGGCTTCTACCCTGGTTCAGGGGCTTCTAGTTAAACTACCACCTCTCTGGACTGCACCCCTGAGCTTGAAGCTGGGGCTTCTGTTCCTGCCTTGAGATGGGACAAAATGGTATATAGAGGGCTTGGCCCTGTCCACCTGAGCTGGTCACAGGGGAATGTTCCAGACCACCCGAGGACCTGCTGGCTGGTCCCTAGTTCTCAAGATTCACTTTGACTAAGTGGAAGAGCTTTTTGGGAGAGTGGCTAGGGTGCATTCTGGCAGATGGTAAGTCCTTAATAAATGACTACCTGCTTGTGCCCAGGGCCCAGCAGATGACTGGAGCTGCAGTCCAGACGTACCTCCTGGAGAAAACTCGAGTGGCCTGTCAGGCATCCAGTGAGAGGAACTTCCACATCTTCTACCAGGTTTGTGTCAAGCTGGGCCCACAGCTGCCCAGATGTAGGGTGGAGATGGGTCTGAGCCTCCAAACGCTCCTCTCCGCCCCCGTCCCCATGCTCTAGGCCTGCCCCACCTACTGCTTTCCATGAGGCTGCCACTTACTCCTGCAGGCTTTGTGCAACTCTTCTCCCTCGTGCTGGACTTTAGCTCCCAGGATGGTTTTGACATGGAGATGCATTTGCTTTCTCTATCAGACCAAAAGGTCCTTGGGACTGGGACTGGGTCCCCCTCATGAGACCGAGGACTCTTAACAATGGCAAAGGTCTCCAGCAGAGTGAGGGCTTCCCTAGAGCTGTGTCTGATGTGTCTCCTATAAATCAGACTTTGGGTTCCCCAGAACCTGGATAGTATGTCTCCCAGCTCAGATGGGACCTGGGGCTCCCCAGACAGGAGTCGTGCTTTCCTCATCAGACCACAGGCCTCCTCAGCAGGCTTTTCTTGCATCAGATTAGAGACATTCAGAACTGTTGCTAAGGCTTTTGCCCCTGGGCCTGCCCTGGGCTCTGTGGAGGGACCTCTCAGCCTTGTGATATCAAAGCATTTCTCCTCTCATGGCAACCCCAGGCTTATGCGGGCCTGGGCTTCCTCACACCCTCACCTCGGCCACCCGCCCACCCTTCCCCACAGATCTGTAAAGGAGCCAGCACGGACGAGAGGCTCCAGTGGCACCTCCCCGAGGGAGCAGCCTTCTCTTGGCTGCCCAACCCAGAGAGGACCTTGGAAGGTAGGGGGAGCCTTGTCCAGCACCCTGGGCTGGCCCGTCAGTACCCACTCACCCTCTGCACAGGGCCTGCCTTCTTCACCCCTCGATGCCCCTGCTGACCTCTGTTCCTGACCCTGGGCTGTGACTTGGATTCCTTTTCAGAGGATTGTTTCGAGGTGACCAGAGAGGCCATGCTTCATTTGGGTATCGACACCCCCACTCAGAACAACATCTTTCAGGTTAGAAGAAAAGGCACAGCTCTTGTGTTTGGCAGAGGTGATGGATGGGCAGCCCCTTTCATACGTCCCTTCTCTGAACTCTGAAAATCTAGGACTTTAAGCCCCACTGTGCAGTCTCTAAGGAGTCACCTACCCTCTGAGCCGCTGAGCCCGGACAGGGCATAGAGGACAGTGATTTAGTGTGCAGTGCTGTGCTATAAAACCTAACAGTGGGCGGCGGGGGGAGGGTGCAGGGCGCAGGGCCCAGGTCAGTTATTACTGCAGTGATCAGAGTACAGAATAGAGAAGTAATGCTATCACAGGTTCATCTAGTGTATTCAGACTTTAAAATCACGTTCATACCTCTTAGTCCACTTGGTTTTTTCAACAGTCCTGTGTGTGTGGAGATTTTTTCCATGTTTATGCTTGAGAAAACTAGAGAGGTAAAGTGACCTCCCCGGGTTGGACATCACTAAGTGACAGTTTGTACCAGACGTAGTAATTCCGACTTCCCACCTTTCCCTCCTCTCAGATGGAGTGCTGACCCAGGTGACTGGGCCCCCGTCATCCCGCCAGTGGCCTCCCTTCTCCCTTCTGTGTCTGCTAATGGGGCTGACTGCTGCCCTCGCCTATCACCCCATACCCACCAGAGGAGAGGGGGCAGGGATACAGGATAGGCTGGCAGCAGCCACATGGAAGCCTCTGCAGGGAGGTGACAGTGCAGTGGACAGTGACCTCTACCTCTAGATGGGGGCTGCTCAGGCAGGGAGGGGTTCATGGCCAGCATAGGCACATCAGGCCAGAGCTTGGCCAGAGGGACAGCACATGGGGACAAGCCCAGGGCAAGTGGACAACCCCAGGGTTCTGGCCTTGCAGTATCATGACCCTCTGCCCAATGGGTATGGCAGTCTTCTCCCAAGGTAGGTTGTGGCCTGAACACTGGTAGCATGTGGAGACCTCTGTCCTGGGACCAGACGGGGATTGTGGGAGAGGTCCTGCTCTCCCGATAAGGGTCTGATCCACTGTACAGTGTGGCCTGGGACATTGAGCCCAATGTGCAGAGACCAAAATTCCAGATTCTACCCCAGGCCAAGCTGTCAGAGAGCCCCAGTGCTGAGAGGAGGCCAGAGGGAGCCAGGGCCAAAGCCCCACTGGCCATGCAGAAGTGAGCCTGGCCCACAGGTAATAGGAGTGGTCTCACAGTCTGCTTCTAGAGAAGGGAAGGCACAGGGACAGATGGTGGGTGACTTGGGAGCCCCACTGGCTGCCCTGGGAGGCACCTCAAGTCAGACTGCCTGGGTTCTCATCCAGCCTTTGTCTTTTACCAAGGCTGTGGCCTGCAGGCTTGTGATTTGAAGATTTTATGTATTTTTTTTTTTTTTTAAGTAATCTCTACACCCAACGTGCGACTCGAATTCACAACCCTGAGATTGAGAGTCATACGCTCCACTGAGCCAGCCAGGTGCCCTGTAGATTTACGACTGAACTTCTCCCTTTGTCACCCCTGTCTGTCATGGGCATCATCACAGCACATTCCTTAGCGATCGTTGAAAAGAGTAAACGAGGTGATGCATGTAACTCGTACAGAATTGTGCCTGGCAGGGTCTTGTAGTCAGGGGGCATCAGTTAGGAGCTTGTCTTAATGATCCTGGTACCGGGACTCTGTTCAGCAGGAGACGGGCCCTTCCCAGGCGAGGCTCCAGCCCTGGAGAAAGAGCTCACACCGTGTCCCCTTGCCCACTCAGGTCCTGGCCGGACTGCTGCACCTCGGCAACATCCGCTTTGCCGACTCTGAGGACGAAGCTCAGCCCTGCCAGCTGATGGGCGATGCCAAATGTGAGGACAGGGCGGGGGCCTGGGGCTCAGGCTTCGGTCACACCGCCAGGGAGCAGGGCCCGCCCTGTCTGCAAAAGGGCCAACATGGGTGGGATGGGGGGGGGGGAGGCGGGGAGGCCCGGGGTTGGAATGTGGAAGGCGATGCCCTCGGTGAAACCATGATGTTCCTGCTCACCCCCATCTCTGGGGAGGCAGACAGCGGCGGCCCTGTTCTACAGATGAGAAAAAAGAGCATTTATGACGTGATCTGTCCCACATGAGGCAGTGTGGACTGGGACAGAGAAGGCCTGAGTTCAAGTCCTGCTTCTGCCTCGGGCAAGCCTCCCGCACCTGAACCGGGGTTTATTCCATTCCATTCCATGGTTCCACTGTGATGACGTCACATTGTCTTGTGAAGAGGGCCGTGTGCATGGAGGGGATTTGTCCTCAGGTTCTATCAGGACGTCAGCCTTGCTGCTGCAGCTTCCAGAAGACCCACTGCTGGAGACACTGCGGATCAGAACCATCAGGGCAGGCAGGCAGCAGGTGTTCCAGAAGCCCTGCTCCCGAGCCGAGTGCGACACCCGCAGAGACTGTGTGGCCAAACTAGTCTATGCACGGTGAGCACTTGGGGCCCTGCCCTCCTTCCAGGTTCTCCCCTGTCTGGAGTTGGACCAGACACCATCAGGCAGTAGGCCCGGGCCCACGGTGGAGCCTTCCAGATAAAGCAGACACATTCTTCTCCCTGCTTCCCAGACCCTCAAGGACAGCAGGTGGTGGCTCCTGGATTTTTCCTGAGCAAGGCCTTTGACCTTAATTCCGGAGTCCTCTGTGTGGGGAAGTTGCCATAGTCTGGGCTAGATTCAACTCATTATTAAAGCATAGAAGCCTGCCTTGCCCTTGGCAGTGGGTGAGGAAAGCCTGCCTGGCTCTCCACTGGCAGAGCAGGCTGCCAAGGCGATCTGGGGCCCTCTCAGTTCCAGGTTTAGACCTATGGGTGAATCGGCTCCTCTGTCTCCATGTGCCCTCGCACTTCATGTTTTCATGTTACCTGGGGAGACTGATAGACGGTAGAGCCAGAAGTGTGGCCCACAGTCTCACATGACATAGTGTGCAGCAAGTGCAAGCCCAGAACATGGTGAAGGTGGGGGTCCTAGCCTTTCCCTGGTTGGTTCTTTGGACATCTCCACGTGGACTCTGGCCATGTGGTTAAGGGTGATTTCTCACCCTGGGTTCTGAGAACCTTCAAGGTACCAAGTAAAGGTATCAAGGGCCCTGGAATCCTGCACAGCTATGGGACAGAACACATACGTGTGCGTATGCATGTGCTGCTTATGGGAACTTGAGCACTGGGGAGAGAGGGTCCCTCTGCTTTCATGAACTTCCTGAAGAGGCGAGAGCCTGAGAGGCACTACTGGGATGAAAGTGGCCCACGGCAGCTGGGCTCAGACTGACCCCAGTTCAGCAAGAGTCTTCGTTCCCACTGCGCCGAAGCTGATTTCAGGCCAAAGTCTTCTAAAGCCTGTGTGTCAAGTCACTGCAAAATGAGCAGATTAGATAAATATGAGGACCGCAGACATAGCGAGCCTGTGTGCAATAGAACATTTCCAACGGGGTAAACGCCGGGTCACTTGTGTTCAGTACCTCAGACGGGTACTTGAAGCCCCTATGGCAAAAATAGAAACCAGTGACTGGATTGCAGTAAGTTGCAGAGCAGTCACTTTAAGAAAAAGTGTAAGAAAGAGACTCCTTAATAGTACCGTACATCATGCCAAACGTGTCCCCGGGACCGCGACCACCTCGTCTTCTGCGGCGGGGGGGGGGGATGGTTCAGAGTGCGGGATGCCACTTGACCTCAGGTGACTCAGGGCCCACTTGTGCAGGATCGAGTGGGGGGGATGTAGCAGGATCTTGAGCTCTAGGCACCACAGGTCTAGTTTTGCAGGGGAGTCTAATGAACTTGGTTCTTCGCAAGCCTCATGCAGGCCTACCCACGGGCCCCTTCCTTTCTAGTCAAGACACCAGCTGGGTGTCTGGCCAAGTGACTGATGGAGACCCACTCCCTATCTAGCCCCAAGGTCTCGTTGTCCTGTGTTCAGCGTGCTGGCAGGACAGGCCAGGTTTATGTACCTAGGAACAGGCACGACCATAGACTGCATTCGTGGTAGGGCAAGACAGGATGGGCCAGAGAACTGGAGGAGAGGGTTTGACCCTTTGGCCTGTCAGGCTTGGGATACAGGCCCTTTAGAGTGTGGCACCCTGGCTAGAGGAGCAGTCTGGCCACCCCTCAGGCTCACCTGACCTCTCACCAGAGTCCTCTCTCCCTCCACCCCCACCCCAACAGGCTGTTTGACTGGCTGGTATCCGTGATCAATAGCAGCATCTGTGCAGACCCTGACTCCTGGACCACTTTCATAGGTAGCAGGGGCTCACCTTTCCAGGAGCACTCCTTCAGAAAAAGAACAGTAGAGCCCACTGTGCGACTCTACCCAGCTCTTTTCCCTTCTCTGCACTCCCATCTCCTCATCCACCAACGTCTGGGGAAGACGGCTTGTGCTCTCGGTGCCCACGTCTGCCCCGTCTGTTGCTCCCTAGGCAGACTCAGATGGTGCCTTGTCTGTGAGGGCCCCTCCTCTCCCCTGAGACCCAGGTCCGGCCTCAGGAGAGCAGTGGGGGGAGAGGCAAGGTAGCTAGATTGGAGGGGGTTTGGGGGACACGCTAACGTGGTTGGAACTGGGGTGGGATAGTTAGGGGAGGAAGTCAAGCTCAAAGATGTGAAGTTTGCTCAAGGGACAGTGGAATTCTAGATACCAGCTGGGCTGGTGAGATCGAGGCCCTCCAAACTGGATTGGACACAGAAAATGTTCTCTAGGCCACCCCTCAAACCTCATTCAGCCTTCTCTCCTGCTCTGAATTCTGAGAGGCTATGAAGTGGAGGTGGGCCCCTCCCCAAGGCGGGGTGTGTGCTGTGCCCACTGCCAGGTGTCATGCTCATTTAACTTCATCTCCAGGCTGCCAAGCGTGAGGTTTCGCCCCAGGCTCCTGTAGTCCCCCCACCTGCCCCCCTGCCCCTGCAACAGCCCCATGGGCTCTTCCCCATCCTCTCAGGCCTGCTGGATGTGTACGGATTTGAGTCCTTTCCCAACAACAGCCTGGAACAGTTGTGCATCAACTACGCCAATGAGAAGCTGCAACAGCACTTTGTGGCTCACTACCTAAGGGCTCAACAGGTGAGGGGTGGAATGCTCCTTCCAGGATCTTACCAAGAGCCTTTAGTTCCTTCTTTGATGCCATTCTGGAATATGCTGTGGTATCGAGGCCAGCCATGGATGAGCCATCTTGGGCCTTAGATCACAGTTGCCTTCTCCTGCCACCCAACCCCCACCTTTGTCCCCTAGGAGGAATATGCAGTCGAGGGTCTGGAGTGGTCATTTGTCAACTACCAGGACAACCAGCCCTGCTTAGATCTCATCGAGGGGAGCCCCATCAGCATCTGCTCCCTCATAAATGAGGTGGGGTCAGCTAGTATGCTGAGCACCAGAGTTGGGCCTTTCTGGGGCCTTTTTGGGGCCTTGGAGACTATACTGTACCCACCCTGTGCCTCTGTCTTCCCATCTGCCAAATGGGCTTGCTAATCCCTACATTCCTTCACTCTGAGAGCCACTGTGTGACAACTCTGCTGTCGGGGGGGGGGCCACAGGGCGTGGGGACCATGAGGGTTGCGGTGGGCCCGTCTCATGTTTGTGGCTGACTGCCCATCCCATCCCATGCAGGAATGCCGCCTTAATCGGCCAAGCAGTGCAGCCCAGCTCCAGACACGCATCGAGAGTGCGCTGGCGGGCAGCCCCTGCCTGGGCCACAACAAGCTCAGCCGGGAGCCCAGCTTCATCGTGGTGCATTATGCGGGGCCTGTGCAGTACCACACTGCAGGCCTGGTGGAGAAGAACAAGGTGAGGGCCAGGCCATGGCTTGTGGGAGCCTGCGTGAAATGAGGTTGTTGAGTCATTGCTGCACATACATGGAAGTATCCAGTCATCCACTCTCTCCTGAACATCCTCCCAGAATCCAAAGTCACCTCTAGGGCCTGCCTAAGGTCCCTGATAATCAGGCATGAGCTGCCCAGAAATGACTCCTGCCACAGTGGGGCTCCCATAGAAGCCATCTTTTGGGGCGCTGGTGAGCAGGACTGGCTCATCTGTAGACAGCCCTGGGTAGCACTCCACGTGCCGTTACCTGCTGCCCTTGTCCTTTTCCAATAGGACCCTGTCCCACCTGAGCTGACCAGGCTCCTACAGCAATCCCAGGACCCCCTACTCAAGGTGCTGTTTCCTGCTGACCCCAAAGAGAAGGCCCAGGAGGAGCTCTCTGGCCAGAGCAGAGCCCCTGTGTTGACTGTGGTGTCCAAGTTCAAGGTGGGTCGGGGGGTGTTGATACGATATGCTTGGTTCATTCACCAGTCTCAGATATTTACCCAGCACCTTCCAGGATTGGTACTGTGTGCCAGGGAGTGTTGACGAGTCAAGTAGACATGGTCCCGGTCCACGCAGAGTTGGTAGTCTCATGGGGAAGACCGAGACAGGAAACTGACAGACGTATAATTGACATGATTGGAAGCCTAGGGGCTTGTGGGTGGCACAGTGAGGGCCTCTCATCCACTGCCGATAGGGCGGTCATGGAAGAGCAATAGTTACCGTGAACCTCTGTGTGCCGGTCCCTTCCCAGTTCTCCAGCTTCCTGCTCCAGCTGTCCTTGGCTAGCAGATTTGTCACCTTCTCTAGCACCTTTGGCTTTCTGTCACCTCTGAACCCTTGCACTTTCTGTTCCACTTTCCTGGGATGCCCCTGCCCTCCCCACACACTCCCACCCTCTATACCCTTTGTCCTAAGTTGATGCTTTCTCCTCCTTCAAACCTCAGCCTGATCACCTCCTGGAGAAGCACCTTGTGGGGCCCAGATTTTGTTGGCACTTTCCTGCCTAGCCTCAGACATGCCACTGAGGGGGCCCACCCCATGTCTGTGTGGCCCGTCAGACCTTGGGCTCAGCCGCAGACCTTGTCATTGCCCCAGCACAGCTCCCCTGGCACACAGGATGGGCTTAATGAGAACAGCTGTTGCCTGAATGAATGGCTTTGGCTTCCGAGATTGTGCTCTTCCAGGAAGATTGCACCAGTGAGGGTGGGGGGAGGGCAGCAGAGACCAACCAGGTACAGGATCACAGGTCAGGAAGGCCCCTGGAGGCAGGGGTGAGGAGCAGTGGGAGGTCAGGCCAGGAGGGTGCTTGGACTCAGCACCTCCCATAATCATCCCAGGGCCCAGGAGCATCCCCGCCTCAGGACTTTGAGGACTGCCTCGGGTGTTTGAGGCAGTCACTAACCACGACCCAGCTGATGCACACAGGCAGCTCCAGTCTGCCTGACCCCGCAGTCTCCCCCCCTGCAGGCCTCCCTGGAGCAGCTTCTGCAGGTTCTACATAGCACTACGCCCCACTACATTCGCTGCATCAAGCCCAACAGCCAGGGCCAGGCGCACACCTTTCTCCGGGAGGAGGTAATTCACGGGACCAGAGGGGAGCTCCATCTGGCCAAGGCCCTGGGGGGGACGGCCGAAAGGCAGAACTTAGGCTCCAAATGGAGTGCACAGAGCGTGTCTCTCGGGCTGAGTCTCACATGAGGGCATCTTGTGTCCCCTGCTTTGGCAGGACAGTCATGTACGGTTTTGTGGTCTGTGCACAGCACAGTAAGCTAGCCAGGAAGGCTGCACTGCGTCTGACACTCTGTTCGCCCATCACGTGCCCTGATGAAACTGAAGCTGCCCCGAGGGATGGGTGGCGGGTGGCTTTTGTGATTCGCTGAAAGCCTGCGTCGCCTTACAGTCCTGCACAGTGCAGCCATTTCTGACCAGAGGTCGAGTGTTTTCTGATTTGCACAAAAGCAGTCGGTGGCCAGCAGCTGTCCTTTGTTCAGGGTACGGGGCTCTGAGATGTGGATGAGGTCTGAGTGCTGCACAGTGCTGGAGAGTGTCCCACAGTCAACTGGCCTGGGGGTTTAAGGCCAGGCTCTCTCCACTCAGGTCCCAAAGAATCTTTACAATATTATCTCTCCTCCCTCTCAGCTATGATTTACTCTGTTGCCCACAAAATAGAAAATAAATAGGAAACAAATGGGGTTGGGCTGCATGGTGAGGCAGAAGCTCTGCACTACCTGGAGGGGTGAGAGAAGAGCAGGACCAGCACTTGCCTCAGCTGCATCAGAAGTCAGGCATCAGATAAGGGGACCTGGGGCCACCAGGACCCTTTTCAGCAGGGAGATTTTCTTGAGATCCCAAGGAATAGACCCCTATCAGCCACGCCCCTAGACAGCCTGCAGGTTCATACCAACCAAGGCCATGGTACGGCCTCAGAGAGAGGGCAGGAGTGGTATTTCTGGCCGCAGGTGCCCAGCCTGTCTCCCACCCTTGCAGGTCCTGAGTCAGCTGGAGGCCTGTGGCCTCGTGGAGACCATCCACATCAGTGCTGCTGGCTTCCCCGTCCGGTGAGTGGGCAGGGCCGGTGCTGGGGTGGAGCCTGGGACTCAGGCGTGACAAGAGCTGCCCAGCCCAGAGCAGGAGGTAGAGGTGAAGAGAAAGAAGCAGGTCTGCAGAGGTCAACCTCTGCAACTCGAGAGGCTTCGCTCGTTTATCTGTTCACTTTCTGTGTACTGTTTTGTATCAAGCACAGTTTTTAGTATCAGTGAATAAGGAAGGTGAGCCTCTGCCTCTTGGGGCATGCGTTCCTGCGGGTACACACACACATATAAAGTTGATCAGTGTAGGAAGGAAACAAAAAATGCTGCTAGGAGACTAATGGGGGAAGAGGATCTTGGAGCTGGTCAGGGAGGAGCCCTCTAAGCAGATCAGGCCTCTGGGAACGGAGAAAACAGCAAGCACAAAGCTCCCAGCTTAGGAACTAAGATACTAAAGTGATGGGAGCATAGGGACCTGGGGGAAAGGGGCCGCACAGGTCCCACGAGGACTTGGCAGGTTGTCCACAGGGCCTGGAAGCCACTGGACGTTGCGGGGAGAGAGTGCTGTGCTCCCATTCATGTTCTGTGACGGCTGTGTGGAGGCTGGACGTAGGGGCAGGAGAGAAGGGAGATGTGTGAGAAGGCTGTTGCCAGTATACAGGCAAGATGGTGACCCAGATGAGGGGGCAGCCGTGCAAAATGGAGCGAAATCGGTGAAATTGGAGTATGGCTTGCGATAGAAACAGGACTGGGGGTTGGATGACCATGGGTTGTGGGCAGAGGAGCAGTCAGCTTCCAGCTTACACAGGAAACTTCCAGGCTTCCATCGGAGGCTAATGGATGCATCAGGGGACAGTTCCCTGAGATAGGATGTCTGGGGAAGGCACAGGCTGGAGGTGGGATGGTGGGGGGAGTCAGGAACGTGACCTCGTCAGGTTTGCAGCGGCTGTAAGACAAGCTCGGGGCCCAGAGCTTTGGGAACTGGAGGGCGCATGAGGATCTGTCCTCAGTGGGTTGTAACATCACAAGCAAGGAGGAAATCACGGTGGGGAGAGAGAAGCACTCTGAAGCCATTCCCTGAGGAGCATTCACATTTAGGGTAGGTGACGAGAAACCAGCAACAACAACTGGGCAGGAATCGTGGGTGAAGGAGGAAGCCAGGCTCACGGGGGTCATGGGGGTCAGCCGGGCACCTCCCATCAGCCAGTCAGAGCACTGGCCACTGGATTTGGTGGCGTGGTGTCTGCTGATGGCTGCAAAAAGAGCCACATGGGAACAATGCTGGGGACAGAAGCCAGACTCAGGAGGAGGAGGTATAGATAGATACAAGGTGTCACCAGCTGTTTAAGTGTTGCAGTGAAGGGGAGCAGAGAAATCGGGAGGAAGCAAGGGAGGCTGTGGGGTCAGAAGGCACAGATATGGCTGACCACGTACGTGGCAGGAGCCATCCAACTAGGGAGAAGCCTGCAAGCCCCTTTGGAAGGCGGCAGGCCGCAAATCCCCTACAAGAAGAGCGAACAGCTTTGTTTGGGTAGACCAAGACGGCAGGAAGAGCAGACCCAGTTTAAAATGGTCTCCACGGGCTTCCATGAGTGACCATAGTCATCCCTCCAGAAGCACCACCTCATCCATTCATTGTGGGCACAGTCAGGCAGCTGTTGAGTAGATTGAACAGAGGAGCTCCCTTTGGCCCCAAGCGCTATTCCAGGCTCACAGATGAAGTCACTTCATTTTTTCCGCTGCCCTTGGCTTCCAGGATCCCTCACCGGAACTTCGTGGAACGATATGAATTGCTGAGAAGGTTCCTTGCTCACACATTCCCGGGCCCCCACGGCCCACCTCCTGCTGAAGGGCGCTCAGGTGAGTGGGGCCCCATTTGCTAGTTGTGTGTTCAGCCACAGTTGACTGAGCGCCTATCCTGAGCCATCTCAGGGGTAGGGGCTGGGCATTCAGAGTAAAACACAGCCCTGCCTTCATGGTTCTTGGTTCAGCCAGGAAAGCAGACTAAAAGAAGACAGTGGGGAAAGTAGAAAGGCAGAGCTGGGAACAGAGTGCCGTGGGTAGTGCTACGGAATGTGAATGAGGGAAAGCTTCCTGGAGGAAGTGGTGTCTGAGGACAGATGGTATTGGCCAGGTGAAGAGCATTCCACCTGACAGGTAATCCAAACGGAGGGCTACATGCAGGAGACAACCCTGTGTGTGAGGAATTCCGGGCCAGTGTTGCTCGCCCATACGGCCAAAGAACAGTTGGAAGTGAGACTGGGGTGATAGGCCATGTCACAGAAGCCAAGCTTTATTCTCTGGGCAAATGGAGGCACCTCAGAGGAGGAAGGGAGTGACGTCAGCCTTGTGCTTTCTGGAGGCCATGGGCGTGAGGCTATTACGTTGGCCAGAGTCAAGCTAGAGATGTGAGCACAGTGGGCAATGTTGGGAAGAAACTGGTCAGACTGTGCCCGGCCAGTGGGGAAGAGAGGTTTGGGGGAGCGCGGGGCTGACCTGAGCTCCAGGTCCCTGGTGTCATCCCATTGGCAAGCTCTAACGTCAAGGGAAAGGTCTGGCGTGTGGCCCCGGTTTGGGGTCGTCAGCATGTAGGGTAAGCCCCCCCTCACAGGTGGAGTAAGAAGGGGCCAAGGACTGAATGCAAGGCCCCTGCCCAGCCGGACCCCAGCCCAGCAAGCCACGGCTCCCACACACACAGCCCTACCCTGGGGCCCAGCAGACCTGGAACACTTCTGCTTTCCCGCCTCTCTCAGGCAGTTTTGTCACTTGCCTTTCATTCTTTTCCCCCACTTCTTTCCTTCTCCTCTCTTTATGATCTGCTCTACTGCTGTGTCTCGTGCCCAAAGCCCCCTTCACCCCCAGTCGATTTTGCGGTTTCTCGTCTGCGGCGTCCTCTTTGGCAGCCTCTTCTCCAGAGAGGTGCTGGGCAGCAAAAGGTGGTCAGAGCCCTCAGGTAAATCCTCTACAGGAGCCAGCCCTGCACGCTGCGAGAGGGCAGGCAGGGGCACCTGCTGGGCCTCCCTGGGACGGGGATTTGTTCTCCCTTTTCTCATACGTGGCAGGGAGTTAAGGGGTCCAGTGCAGAGGGAGCGGCTCAGCTGCCCTGCTTGGTCCCCTGCATGTTTGGGGCCTTGGAACAAATGCCGGCTGAGTAGCCTGGGTTTCCAGGTTGGGGTCCAGGCACCAAGTGCCCTTTGCGAGCTTGCCCAGGGGACTGGTGGGGATGGAGGCTGCAGGCCAGCCCAGGACACAGCCACAAGTGGGGACTCCTGTATTCTTCAGAATAGCCAGGGCCTGAGGAACACTAGAGGGGTCACCTCTGGCCTCCCCCAAAAAAGGATGGGGAAGTGGTTAGAGGCAAGAATAGCAGAGAAGTCTGTGGAGTACTGGGGAGACCAGAACCGGTTTCTCCAATCCACAGAAGCGTGTGAATGACCAAGAGCTGATGGGACCTCCATTTCCCATCCCACAGAATGGTCTCCATGCACTGAGGCGGCCGCACTGCAGCCTCTCCTCCAGGACATCCTCCACACTCTTCCAGCTCTGACTCAGGCAGCGGCTACACTTGGTGACCCATCTGAGGCCTCAGCAGCCCCAGTTCACTGTGGCAGGACCAAGGTGTTCATGACGGACTTCACGGTAAGCTGGTTTATGAGGAGGAGGGGGGTTCCCCGAAGCCAGCCGTGTGCTCTCCTCAGCAGGATAGGGTCTGGGACCACTTCAGGACAATGGGAGGATAGGCTGAGGCCCTCAGCGGATGCCCCTTCTCCCAGCTGGAGCTTCTGGAACACGGACGTGCCCAAGTACTGGAGCAGTGTGCTCGCCGCATCCAGGGCAGCTGGAGGCGACACTGGTCCCGCAAGCAGGGGAGGCGGAGACGGGCAGCCGTGCTCATCCAGGCAGGTACGAGGTGCATGGGCTTGGGGCCCACGGGCCCACGTGCAGACCCCTAATGATCCGGGTTTCCTGGAGACCCCCTGTGCCAAGGCTGTGTCCCAGCCTCAAGACACTGACGGCACGACCCTATGGTACACTGGGATTCGAATTCTCATCAGAGTGTCTCCCTAGTTCAGTGGAAACCAGGTGACACCACAAATAAGGGTGCTCTGTAGGCAGCAGAGGCTGAAAATTTGCCTTTAATTCCCCTTTCCCAGACCTAGAGAGCAGCTTATGCCGCCACCTTCCTTTGCCTCTATGACAAATTACATGTTGGGTCCAGGGCTTGTAATGAGTTTGAGAAGGTAAAAACTGACAAGATTTGATTCATCAAAGGAAGAGATATAGGAACCATGTTCCCAGCAGTCTTATTTTGAAAATACTAGAAACCACCCATGTAGCTGGCAGTGATAAAGTCATGGCTGTTACGGACCATCCTTATGATGCAGCTAGGAAGTGTTTTAGAAGAACATTTTAAATTTAATGAAAAACTACTTCCAATGTGATGTTCAAACCAGGATGCCAAACTGCACGTCAAGGGTGATGCCACCTTCCTCAAGTGTGTTTCTGTGTGTATGGGCCTAAAAAAACGTAAGGAAACTAAAGAACTGTCTGCATTGGTGAGATAGGATTTGGATCTGTCTTTAAGCTTTTTAGTTTTCTAGAATCCAGACATATTAATATTGAATGGAATAGCTCCTTTTCTGAATGTAAAAGAACCAGAAAATGCTGAAATTGCAGGAGAAGGAAATGAAAATTGCCAGTCTACCATCCAGTAGTGTCACCTTTACCAACACGTGGGTGCCCAGTGGGGTCCAGTTTATGAATTCGTAAGGCCGGTAGGCAACTTCAGCCTGCTCCCTGCGGCCCTTCCACACGACGTCTGTCCCAGCCTGACGGTCTGAGGGGCGTCTTTCAGAGCCAAGTTCACTTCGGTACCAACTTCCATTCCCTCCTTTACCGGGTGGCATAGGCTAGCCGTCCCCTGAAGATGCGCCAATTCCAAACTTCTTCAGCAGCTCGGGTGTGGCTGCAGGGCCAGGCTACGCATAGTTCTAAGGAACATTTCACTTCCTGTTTCTGGGCAAACCCCTCAGCCATCCGGTCCTGGTTAGCTCGGAAACACGTGCGGAGGCTTCATGCAGCTGCCACAGTCATCAAGCGCGCGTGGCGGAGGTGGCAAGTGAGTATCTGACCCCCTGGGCAAGATGGACAGTGGACGGTGGTACCCGACGGCCCTGGGGTGGGGCTCCTGGGACGCAGAAAGGGCGACATTAACACCTCTGGGCATATATTAAAAACCATGGAATTACACACTTTAAAGGGGTGAATTTTATGGTGTATCAATTAGATCTCAAGGCTGTTCTTAAAGTAGCATATGTAAGGCCTATAAGCACAGGTGCCCTGCGCATAAAGAAGTTCGGCCACATGGCGCCCATCTAGTTGAAGGCATCCAGCTGTTCAACAGCCCAGTGCCCTTCAGGTCACCTTGTTAAGCTACCTTGTTAAAGATCATTTTGGTTTCCATTAAGAATACATTGAAAGCTATAAAGTGGCACTCTTTTTTTTTTTTTAGATTGGAATGGCCTTCCTTGCTTCGAAAGAACTGGATGGTGTGGAAGAAAACCACTTGTCTCAAGTTCCCCTTCCCACGGGCTCCCTTCTGCTGCCACAAACACAGACCAGCCTCCTGGCGGCAGTAATCCGCCTCTGGCCCCTGGGCCTGGTCCTGGCCAACGCAGCTGTGGGTGTCCGCGGCTTTCAGAGGAAGCTGGTGGTCTGGGCCTGCCTCCAGCTCCCCATGGGGAGCCCCAGTAGCTACACGGTCCAGATGGCCCAAGGACAAGCTGGTGTCACATCCATCCGAGCACTGCCTCAGGTAAGCACGCCTCTGGGTCCCTCACACCTCCTTGTAGAAGGCAGGAGCCAAAGCCCATGAGTCTGTGGTGGGAGCAGGGCTGAGGCTAGGACAAGAGCTGTCCTGACCCCGCTCAGGACACCAGAAGCCTGAGTCTCCCAACTGGCTGCCGGTTTGGGTGGTTTCCATCATTACAACTAGGAATTTTCCAGAGCCCTCTCACTTTTTAAAAACTGCCTCTGAGTGTTCTGGCTCCTCTGAACCTCCATTTAATTAGTTCCACTTTTTAAAATTTGGGTTGTGATGACAGTTTATTCTGAAGTTAGCATCTTATTTTCCTCACATTATTACTTGGTTTATCTCCTGCTCCAGCTGTGCAAATGACAAGCAGGTAGTCAGTGGTCCAAGAGCTCTGTTTTTATATTATGGGCTGCCGGAGAGACAGTCAGCCAACACATATAGTGGGCTAATGCTCAACCTACCACATGGGGTCCCAGCAAGGATTAAGTGACACAAGTCAAAAGGAAAGTTTCCATACCAGAGGAATTACGATAGGACGTAATCTGGAGAAGATCTCCCATGACAACACACAAGCCAGCCAGAGTATAAACAGAAGTGGGATTGTTTGCTCTTCCAGTTTTAAGCAGTCTTAAGACTGTGGCAGATAATACTCTTATTAGGGGAGAGCTCCCTCATCCATCACAGTGAATGGATGTGAAATGTTGTATTTTAATTTGCCACTGGTTTAGAATGAGCAAAAAGCAGGAACCCAATCCTCCTGCTGTTGGTCTCCTACCAGTGCTCGTCCACATCTCTGTGCGTTTCTAGCATTGGCTCAGGGCAGGGGGCACCCGGAGGGCTGGCACAGCTGGGAGCTGGGGTTCAGTGGTCTCTTTCTCTCCCCCTCCCCCCCAGGGCTCGATCAAGTTCCACTGCAAAAAGTCTCCTCTGCCATATGCAGACATCTGCCCTGAACCCTCACCCTACAGTGTTACTGGCTTTAATCAGATTCTGCTGGAAAGACACAGCCTGGGCCACAAGTGAGGTCTTCCCACTTTCTAGCCTCACCTGGCTGGGCAACCCTTTGGTGCCTTTGTGTTTACAAGGCCTTTTCCTGCCGGCTGCTTTGCCAAAGACGTTTAATCCACACAATGCCGCCACACTACTCCCACAACGACTCCAAGCTCCTGTGAATGAGCAACGGCTGCTGCGGCCCCTACACTCGCTGCCCGGGGCTTCCGTGCACATCTCAGGCCCTGACAGACGTCAAGGGTTGGTTAGCAAACCAGGGCTAAGAAACCTCAGGGCCAGAAAGGATTTCCCCAATTTTACTACCTTCAGAGATCCAACTGAGCTGTGTAGTCCATCACTACAGTGGGGCACCCCCAAGTCCCTGCAAACAGAACAGGCCGAGTTAGCTTGAAAGTAGCCCCCAAATTTCGACTGGGATATTTGCATTTAGTTCCTTTGAAAGGAACAAAACCTTACTATTTAATAGGTTGATTAATGTAATTTCAAGCAATTATGAACTAAGGATGAACAATGCCATTTACCAGAGAATCACCATATCCTGATTTTATTTAGCAACAGTGAGCAAGTTTTAACTCAAATGGGTATGAAACTTGACAAATCATGTGTGATGCCTAAACGCTACCAAAATTAAAACATTTAAACACCATCAGAATGTCAAGTTCTCCCTCCATAAAGGGTTTGTCACCTCGAGTATCCTCCTCTTGCCTGAAACCCACACCTACAGTGCTGGAGATAAGGCCATTGTGCAGCCCACGCTACGCCAGCCAGTCTGCAAGTCAGCACCCTCGCTGAGGGCCCCTCGCTAGCTGTTCTCCTGGGGGTGCGGGCAGGTTCGAAGTCACGCACACGTTCCAGTGAGCAGCACAATCATCCGTCTTAGGAATCCTCATCCTGGGATGGCTCCACAATCCTTAAACAGCAGTCCGCAAACTCCACAAACAAGGGCTCCTGCATGCAGGCTCTCATGAGCTTCGCCTTGTTGTCGCCCTGATCGAGGCTGACCATCAGCTGTCGAAGGTGGGGGTTGAGCAGCAGGCTTCTTAATGCTGCAGACTCTCCTTAAAAATGAACAAGAAAGCCAGTGTGAGTTCAAGTGGGAACAGATGGAGACAGCTAAAAGCTAAATGCGTCCGATGTAGTGTACAGATCAAGGGTGGTGCATTCCCTTCACCTTTAAACCCGAGAATGGAACCAGTGCTCCACATAAACAAGGTGAGGTCAGCATAGCAGATGATTTCCCAGTTAAATGCCATCACAGATTCTTGTTCTTGGCATCTCTATAAATTTACACCATTTCAAGTAGGAAAAAATTCCAGCACAAACACAGAGAACACCACAGAGAACAACATGAAGTTGATGGCACGTTGTTATTCACAGGCCTAAAGGTTCTCCCTGGTGAGGAGAGTTACACCAAAGACTCTGAACGCTGCAGAAGCCAGCACATGGCCCTCACACTGCAGGCTCAGTAGCAATGAACAGACGCCAACATCTGCGTGGTGCCTTACAGTTTACAAAACCGTTCACACCTGCCCTCAGTCTCCTCCCTGCTGTGGGACTGGGTGAGCAGCAGGGTGGGCCTGACGGTGAGGCGGAAGTGAAACCTCCCACGTGTAGGAACTACCCAGGCCCGTTCATCACTTGGGTCACAGAATGGCCCCAAGGCCTGACCGCGCGGGCCTACAGAAACACCGGGCGTCACGAACATTCTCATCCCTCTAAAACTCCCAACTCCTGGGGTTACCGTCTGCTTGAATGGCTAGACCACATATGGCGCACTGGGGAGGTGGGGTAAATGCAGGTCCCTGCCCTACAGACCAGTGTGGGAGAGAGAAGGTACCATAAAATACGAGTGGTATATTGCAAGGCCCCATGGGAAGGTGAAAAGTGCTTGCTTCTGAGAAAGACAAAAGACTAAGAAAAACTGAGCTGAGGAAGGGTAATCTGAACCAAGCTTGAGGGAGGAGAATTTTGCCAACTCACAAAACCAGTAGGATTCCAGGCCGAGGGGGTCGTAGGAAGGCGGGGAAGTGTGGAAGCCCTGAGTGTTTACAGGGTCATGTGGCTGAAGGGCTCTGCGTGCCACACTCAAGTACAGGGACCCTTGAACAACACAAGTTTGAATTGTACAGGTCCGCTTATACATGGAGTTTTTCCCATAAATACAGTGATGTAAATATATTTTCTCCTTGTGATTTTCTTAACATTTTCTTTTACTTTATTGTAAGAATACAGCATATGATACATGCAACATACAGACTGCGTGGTAACCAACTATGTTACCGGTAAGGTTTCCGGCCGACAGTAGGCTATTAGTAGTTAAGTTCTGCGGGGGTCCGAAGTTATACATGAATTTTCAGCTGCAGGGTGGACGGAAGGGAGCCCTACTCCTGTGCAGTTCAAAGGTCACCTGTATTTAGTAACTTAAAAAAAAAATCACATTCTATACATTGGATTAAATGTATCAGTGGTCGATAAAGAAGCAAGCACAGCACACTTACCTAAATTCTTTAAATTCTGCAAAGAAACTCTGTCCTCTTCCTCATCACTGTTGAGAAAGTCAGCTACAGAGTCCTCACCATCTGAGGAACACAGAACACAACTAGTTACGACCAGAAATAGAACCCAGCTGCCAGACGAACTACTCCAACAGATAAATGTGCACACCAGTGACAGGAGCAGCGGTAAGCAGGTATTGACAAAACAAAAGTGACCTTTTCTGGAATTTGTGACTTTACCAACATTCCTCTTTTTGGGGAAGGAGGGTGAAGCTAACAATTGGGGAGTTTAACAGATGCATCCTAGCGTGTTCACATGCTTGTTCTATGTGTTTCTCTGTGGTCTTTGGGCCAGGAGCCTCATTTTCCAGTTCTTATCACCCCAGCTCTCCTCACTATGGCTCCAGCCCTGTCAGGGGCCAAAAAACTAGGTGCTCTATAAAAACCTGCTACCGTGAATACCTTGTGCTTTCAGCATGGCCAAAAATTTCTGACACTGCCTAAAGCCAACAAGGAAGTTTCTCAAAGGGCAGAAATAGGCTATCCCATGCTGTGAATGTTCAGTACCTCTTTGCTGGCACCAGGAGGGGCTGCCTTCGGAGGCTGGCATGGTGCCTGACACCCAGGAGATACCGAAGTCTGTAGAGATGGATGGGTTGACAGCCCACTCCCACAATAAGCCATGAGGAGCCCCCAGCAGCAGGGAGGTGAGCTAGGTCAAGGCAGCCTCCTACCTGAGCCTCGCTCAGGTGAACGGACCGCTCCATCCAGGCCCAGGGAGGGAGACCTGAAGCTATGACTGGAGAAGGTTCCTGCCAGCAGGGTCCACCCCTCACCCCCACACCACAGCCAGCTGCCTCTCACCCCCTCATTTCTTGTCCTTAACAATGCCCTCAGGCTGCTCTAAAATACACAACAGGTGCCCCCCCCCCCATCCTGGTGCTGAGCTAAGATGAAGCCTTTGTTCCTGATTCCCTGTCCCAACCCACGTCTCTTCCTTAAGCTTCTGTATGAAACCCTTTCCGAGGTTTTTTTGAAGTCAAGCAACCCACCTTTGTTTGCTACAGGCTTTATAGTTTTTGCTGTAACAGCTGACCTTACTTTTTTCTCAGGACGAGTTTCAGGGTTGCACTGCTCTGAAAGAGACATAAATCAGATGCACATCACTTCCACTTAAAGGCTGCACCTCCCCACCGAGCCAGCATCTAGGTGGGAAACATGTACGGGGTAAGGCATGTGGGTGGGGATGGAGATAAATGCAAAGGAACCGAGGGATCCAATCAAAGGGCAGCACCCAGAAAAAAAAGAAATCCTGAGCCTGGCAGAGGGTGGAGGAAGCAGGCCTCATGCACCCTGAGGACTGTCCCCATCCTCCTCACACCGCCTAACCTCACAGGGCTCTCCCCAAGATTAAGTAGCACACTGACTTCAATTAGCTATTTTCTCAGCAGTTTCAGATACCAAATTTGCATGTACCACATGCCACTGGGATGACACAGATGAAAGTCATCAGGCCCACCTCAAGGGGTTGAGCCTTATGGCCGGCAGCTAGAGCCCTGGATTAAGAGTCTGACTGATGTCACCTGAGAGGACTGGGAGACAAAGGGGAGGTGCTGCCAGCGCGAAAGAGCATTCCCAGCAGAGGGAAAGGTCTACAGCTGGACCAGACCCCTGAAAAACAGGGTCACATGCAAGGACACAGTGATGCCTGACTAGCAGCTGATTGACAGGGCAGGCCTGGCAGGTGGCTGGGGTGCAAGTGGAGAAAGCAGAAGAATGCCACATGGGAGGTTGGCCTTCCCAAGACCAGTGTCTCTCATCAAAGGCACTGTGATGTTCAGGGTGGAAAGGTCTTTTAACGGTGTGAGATGGTCTCACCACAGGATGTTTATCTGCACAAATACCAATTGCCAGAAGCGGCCCCAAGCCTCCTCAGCTACTGAGACACATTGTCACAATGTGTCTCCCTAGGAAGAGCAATACCCAGGCTAAGAACCACTGCCTCCCTTTGCTAGAGAGGCTGGAGTTTTCAACAAGGGAGTGAATTACTCAAATGTGCATTTTAGGAGAAACCCTGGCAGCAGCAGGGCCACACTGTTTAGAGCTCCAGATTGCCCCGGATTGCCCTAGGGGTTCTTGGGCCACCCAGGGCTGCAGAGCCAGAGCAAAGTTACCCAACCTGGCTCCCCCGACCCTATTTCCAGCAAAACAGTTCTACTTCTTTGAACTGACAAATTTCCTTTGAAAATGCTCGAGATACTAGGGTAAAAAAAAAAAAAAAAAAAAAAAAACAGCAGGGGGAGCGATGCAGCTTGAAACAGACCTCTAAGCCAGAGACTGGCTTGGGGGGGGGGGGGGGCGGGGAGATCACACTAGACGCAAAAAACCAATAGAACTTTAACCAGAGTCAACTCAGCATGAAGTCGTGGGAAACGGTCTCTGAGGACTGACGTTCCTGATTGGAGTTAAAATGTAGATTTAACAGCACTAATCGCTCCTTAAGGCAAACAGATCTACCTCGTTGTTTCTAGCCAGACATTTAAAGAAAATGGTCTTGCTTCTGAGTCAGAATACTAAGATGAAGAAACTGCTAGGGCTGACTTCGACGGCCAAAGCAGTCGCCGATTTTTAAGGGGGGGGTGGGGAGGACAGTCTGTAGGAGGAAAGGCAGAGCAGAAGTTTCTGACTTCAAAATCCGGGGAGGCATTCACAGGCAGAGGCTCCCCCTGGGGCTCCGACAGGATCGGGCGAGGCAAGGCCGGGAGGGAGGGCGGCGGGACGTGGGGCTGCCCGCACGAGGAGAGCGGTGGCTCGGGGGGTAGGGGGGGAGAGGGGACGCCGGTGCCTTACCTTTGTGCTTCCGGAAGCAGGTCACCGAGCAGCTGTAACAACAGAAGCCACGAGCCGCGTCAGCCCGAAGGGTCGCGCGGACCCTCCCGGGGTCCCCGCCCGGCCCCCCGCCGCCCCCGCCCGGTCCCCTTCCCCACAATCCCCGCGCTCACTAAGGCACGCGGCAGGCGGGGCAGCGGTATTTCGGTTTCTCCAAACAAATCACGCAGACGACGGCGCTGCAATTGAGCGACGCCATGGTCCCTCGCCGGCCTCGTTCCCACCGAACGCGCCAGTCTCTGACCGAGGCACCCACATGCACGCCTTTTTTTTCCTCGTTTCCTTAACCGGGACCAATCGGCGCGCAGCACTCACTGGCAGTCAAAAGCAATGGATCGATCCTGCTTATTGCTCCAGTCCTGATAAGTAGAAAGTCGATACACTCGATCCACATCCAGTAGCTGCTTTGGCTTCCCGGATTAGATCTAGCTGTTGTCCCTGGCGGGAGTGGCAGGCAGAGGGAGTGGGAGAGGGAGAAGCAGGCTTCCCGCCGAGCAGGGAGCCCCATGCGGAGTTCCATCCCAGGACCCTGGGATCATGACCTGAGCCTAAGGCAGCCACTTAACCCACTGAGCCACCCAGGCGCCCCTGACTTGGACTTTCTGAATCTTGCAAGGGCACTGCCTTCTCCCCCTTGACATTCCATTTGCTTATATTTAGCAAATGAGAAGTCCAGACCGTGGCCAAACCAGAATCGGTTAGATTGAGTGACACGCACATGCTCTTCCCTGCTTAAGCTGTTTTTCTCTCAGGAACGAAAGCTGAGGCTTGACCACTGACAAATGTTTATTGAGCTCTGAGAACAGCACTGCACAGCCCACATGCTGGGCCGGGGCCCCCAAGGCAGTAGCAGGCACAGTCTCTGCCCTCTAGGAGCTCAAAGCTTAGAGTGAAGGCAGGAGGGAGAGGGGAGGGAGAAGAGACTCTGTCTTAGGGTCCTGCCGGTGCCAGCCTGCACTTGCACGGCCCTGACAGTGAATGCCTCTTCAAATCTTGCACCCTAGGCTCCTTACTTGACTCACCCTAGTCCCAGCCCTGGCTGGGATGGCTTGGTCAGGCAACAGATGAGGGAGCTCTGGCCCAAAGGAGGGGGTCCTGGCCTAATGAGTCTGGATAGATGAACTATGAACTGTGATGGGCCTTGAGTGGCACCTCAGACTTCAGGAACAGTCATGTTTCATTAGTAGCCTGTGCCTCCTTAAAGCCCTAAGCACTGCCCAGCCTAACCAGGGCTCCCACCCCACATACACAGTGCCCACCTAGGGCCGTAAGTCATTCTCACTCCCAAATCCCTCCTCCCTTGCGTTGAGCCCATCAGCCCTCAGGATCCCACTACTATAAGGGCTCCACATGATCGTCATTGTTTTTGTGGATAAATCTGCTAGGACCAAGGCAATTGTTCAGTCTTGGTTCAAACCCCTCCCTGGCTATGTGACTTCTACCCTCCCTGAGGTCCCCCACCTATTAGTGTGGATGTGCAGGCCTGCTCTCCTGAGCTGTTGAGAAGCACAGAAAAGACCATGTGTAAAAGTGTATGTAATCTGAGCGGAGCCAGAGTCTTCGATGATTGAGGGCCGGGGCTTGCTGTGGCATGAAGGGGCCTTGGGTCGCCAAGGTCGAGGATGTCTCTCTGCACAACTTCAGCACAAGGCTGTAGGAGCAGCTCACGCATTTTCATGTCATGCAGCTGATGGACTCGCTCTTCCTGTGGGTGGGGGCCATGCCACACCTGCACAGCCTCGAGGTGGCCATGTGCAAAGCTACGATTCCATCCCTGTGTCTACCTCCCTCCTTAGAGACAATTCTGACATGGTGACCTCCTCTGGCCTTGCCCAGCACTTAGCCAGGAAGACCAACAAGCAGGTGTTTACAAACAGCTATAACCTTCAAAACACAGTAACTTCGCATTACTGGTAGAAAACAAGATCAAGGAAGAAATGGAGGCTTTCTGGAAAAGTTCTAGCAGAGTGGCAGAAGTGAGGATTCATAACTCATGTAGACTTTATATGTAAAGAAATGGATTGAATTTTTTAAAAGTTTGTAATTCGAAGCACTACAAAGGGTTATTTGATACCCAGAGTCTGTAACTCCTGGAGCTCAGATCCCAACCCTATGAGTGCAGGTGTCAGGTCCCAAGTCCCTCAAGGCCAGGGTCCCGAAGCTCAGGACCCTCAAAAAGGGTTCTGCCGGCAGCCTCTATGGGCCACCCTCAGTGGGCGTAAGCCATCGGGCGTCCCTGCTTTGGCTTTGCGAAACTGCCCTGAGGATGCTGTCCAGTCCTTAGTGCTGAAGTGACATAGTTCCCAACCTGCCCCGCATGCAGCTACCCCTGGGTATCCCAGGACCCGCCTGAAATCTAAGACATGTCCACACCGACCCAGTAATCAGCAGCATTCCCTGTATTCAATAGTCGTGACCACCCCAGAACCATCCCAGAAGGTCCACGCTTACCTGGGAAGGCCAGAGAATGTCAGTGATTTGTCCAGGCCACACTTGAATCCTGTGCCCTCTCTGGCACCTGGTAGAAATTTGCTGACTGTGGACATCACCACTTCCCACTCCAGATTTTTCCTGTGAGCTGTCTTTGGAGGCTGAGGCCATGGAGAGTCTCTACAATTTTCAGGGCTCAACCCCAACTCACCCACATCCAAACCACGTTGATTCCTCTACCTTTGGGTCCAGAGATGGTGACATCAGTGAAAAGAAAAAGTTTCTGGAATTCCTCCCATGACATTACACGCGGTAAAGACAGCCTTCCCTCTACTCTGGGAGACCCCCAGCATCCCGAAACAGCTGCACCCCTCCTGCTCCAATGTCCAGGAAAAGACAGCGGTGGTGATGAGGTTGGGGAACATCAAAAGGCCAAGCAAGGCCAGTATAGATCTTCTTGGCAGTGACCAGTTCAGAGAAAACACGTATGACTCCAGGCCCAGCAACGGCATGTCCACACTGATGTAGCCACCCTTAGCAGCACCCTGGTTCTCCCTGACCCCCGTCCAAACCCATCCTAGCAGCTGTGTAAGGCTGCGTTGCGCCTCCCCGAGCCGGACCTGGAGACGGGTGAGATAATAATCAAGGCCGAATGATTTTCAGAGCTCCGCCACCCAGCAGGCGCCCTCCAGCGCATTCCCGGGACCAAGCTCAAAGCCTGGCACTGCGCGCCAGAGGGCGCTCCAGGTCCAGATTGGCCTGGTGTAGCAGAGCTCGAGCTGGATAGGAGTAAACTCCACCCCACTCCGTGTCCGAGCCAAGGCTGTCTCCGCGCGCAGGGGAGGGTAAATCCAGGCATTGGCCGGTACCTCGACCATCGCCAAGTGGCAGGAAAGAGCTTGCAGGGCGCGGTGCTGAAGCCGGCGACGGGATGGGCAGGAGTGTCTCCTCCACGAAAGCGAGACCTGTATCAGCAGAGGGCTCCAATTGCAGCTGGCCCTCCAGGGCCAAACTCACCGATGCTTATCGCCCAACCCTTCCTGGCATTCCCAAGGGGTGGAGATCCAGCTGCAAGCTGGCCACCCACATTAGCTGATGGAAGTTTAACCGTACTTCTCGGGAGGGCGAGGTTACTAACTAGGGCCTGAGCCTCTTCCTTGCACCTTCCTTGGTGCCATGATGGGGTGGGCAGAGGGATCTGATCACCCAACCTGAGCTACATGTTCCAGTTATCAGAGGTGGGAGGTTCATAAGGTTGGGCTCTCTGCTGCCTTGCCAAATCTCAGCTTCTTCTTCTTCTTTTCTTTTTTTTTTAAGATTGTATTTATTTATTTGACAGAGAGAGCACAAGCAGGGAGAGCTGCAGGCAGAGGGAGAGGGAGAAGCAGGCTCTTCACTGAGCAGGGAGCCCGATGTCCGGCTTGGTCCCAGAACCCTGGGACTTGAATTCACGACCCTGAGGTTAAGAGTCACATCCTCTACTGGATTGAGCCAGCCAGGCGCCCCTACAACATTTTCATTGTGCATACCATCCTCAGTCCTCGGGGTTAGTTGAACACGCTAAAGGCACTATTAAGATTCAGTTGGCAAAATTTCTCAAGCCCCTCCAAATACCTTGGCCAACAGCATTGCCATTGGTCCTTCTAAATCTCAGATCTACTCCTTGGAACAGGATGTCCGATACAGACACTAAACCAACTGAGCCACGGAAGCGCCCCTCCCCACTCCATTCTAAACAAGGTTTCCTTTTATTAATTTCCACGTTTTCCCCCTTTGATCAAGATCTTTCGTCATACCCTACATCAGAGGGAAAGTGCATAACAGTTGGAAACCACTTAAGGTCACATTTGAGTAATAGGGAAGACTAGGAGGGAGAACTCTCACGTACTTCCCATCTAAACTCCGTATCTTCTCAAGGTCGTAGGTGTCAGAGGTCATCTTGAAGCACTGAGCCAGCATCCCCTTATTGGGTACATTGTTTTTTGGTTTTTGGGTTTTTTTACAGTGTGACTGGCAACAAAATACAAAACTTAAAACAATTATACATAACAAAAGAGGTAACATAACAGTTCCAAATGGAATCATGGTTCTGAACCAGGACTCTAGGTCTGAAAGTAACTGGCACTTACTGAGACTGAGGGGGACAGGTCCATCCTGCAAGAGCAGACCTGGCAACCCGTATGCCTCCTACGGTCTCCGCTTAAAGCAACCGGAGAGCAGTGACTAGCAAACGTGCAGGAACGCGCTGAAAGAATGAACCCGGTGCGTTTGGGAAGATTCAGGGCAGGTATAAACATAGAGCAACAGCTAACGAACTTTTTGCAAAACAGCACAATTTCAAAGACGATTTAAAACACTAATGTTATCTCAAAATAACTGTTTAGAACCAAACAGGTTTTCAGTAATACAGTTTGTAAAGGTGTAAATTCAGAAACCATGAATGTGAATAAGAATCCAGATAATAATAGTTCAGATGAAAGAAGACTTTCATGAATTCGGAACCTTCTAACCCTTCAGAAAAAGCAAGTGAAAAATTCCTTTGTCACAGGATCATGGTGAGACTGTGTCCGAAAGGCCATAGTCACAGAAGAAGTTACCCCTTTTCATAAGAGTTTGGGAAACGTGGACAAGGGCATTTTCTTGCCACAAAAGAGACAGAAGAAGCAACAGTAAGAAAAAGGTGTACAGGCCTAGTCTGGACATCTTGGCAAAGCTGTGTCGTCGGCTCCAATTCCTGGAAATCTTTACTTTCAGGTCATCAGATGATGTGCTGGTCCAAAGTTTCATGTCATGTGACTCCATGAGTCGGTTTCCTGGACTTTGGTGACACAAGAGTTGGTGAGCAGTTCCGGAAAAGGACCTTTCCATCAAGGCGGAAGAGTCTTTCTGGTCTTTTCTTTTAATTTTTTAAAACAGAAACTTTTTTTTTAAGTAATTCCTACACACAATGTGGGGCTCAAACTCACAACCCTGAGATCAAGAGTTGCATGCTCTACCAACTGAGCCAGCCAGGTGCCCCAAAGCGTGGTTACTTTCTTTTTAAGAGATAATCTTTTTTTAAGATTTTATTTATTTATTAGAGAGCGAGCGAGAGAGAAACAGCATGAGAGGGTAGAGGGCCAGAGGGAGAAGCAGGGTCAGAGGGCTCCCGCTGAGCCAGGAGCCCGATGTGGGACTCGATCCCAGGACTCCGGGATCATGACCTGGGCCGAAGGCAGTCGCTTAACCAACTGAGCCACACAGGTGCCCCCAGCATGGTTACTTTTAATAGAAGCAATTAGGACTTTACAATATTGAAGTAAATCTCCTTGATCAACAGTGGGTCAAAGGAGGCAGGGGCCAAGTGTATTGGATATCCTGCTCTAAGGGGTAGATCTGAGATTTAGAAGGACCAATGGCAAGGCTTTTGGCTAAGGTTTTTGGAGGGGCTTGACAAATTTTGCCTATTGAGTCTTAGTGGTGCCTTTAGCGTGCTCAACTAACCCTGAGGACTGAGGATGGTATGCACAATGAAAATGTTGTAGGGGCACCTGGCTGGCTGGTCAGTACAGCATGTGACTCTTAATCTCAGGGTCGTGAGTTCAAGCCCCATATTGGGCGCGGAGCCTACTTAAAATAAAACAAAACAAAACAAAAATATGTGGTACAACTAGCCAAATAGCACAGACTTGTCAAAGCACCTGACCAGGAAAATAGGTTCCCTAATCACCATAAAGTTTGAGAGGGGTTCCCCAGGCAGGGATAATCTCCAAGAGAAGAAGCGTTGGCCTGTCTACAACAGGAAGCTTTGATCCAGTGAGAACACATACAAACCATGACTAAAACAGATTTATTCAACATATCATGAAACATAATGAGAGGAGAAGTTGTATGAAATCCATTTGTGTGAGCAGGTTTTGCCAGGTTCTACTTTGGACAAGAGAAGTGGGAGCTTTTTGTGGCCTTATTAACTTTTCCCCACAAATACCCATTTATGAATTCTGTCATTTTGCTAGGAGACCAATGGTTCAATGCACGTACAGTGGCAAGTAGTGGGAATTTAGAATTTCTGGTAGGCCCAGATTGTTATTTGGTCCAAACCGAATTATGTTATTGAGCCAATAATTATTAAATTTCCAATTAAATTTTTCCCTCTCTGGGACAGTTGTTGGGTATCTCTTGTCAACTTTTACAAATTATCATTTGGGAGAACATCCATTTGAACCATGACTGAGGTTTGGCTATTGGCTTCCTTGAAAGCAGGATTTTTGGTGGAAATATCAGCAAGGTAGATTACTTTGGCCCCCAGGGAGTCACGTCTGGAATGCCCAGGAACCTTCATAATAGCTGGAGCAGCCAGCAAAATGGCATTTAATAAATTTTTTGGACATAAGAGCCATTTTTTAATTCTATTCCCATTGGAGGTAAGGATATCTTGCTGTTTCCATAATATTCCAAAGTCATGAGCTACCCCAAAGGCATACCAATGATCAGTATAAATGTTGGCAGTTTTACCCTTAGCTAGGGTACAAGCTTGAGTAAGGGCAGATTATTCGGCCTGTTGGGCAGAAGAAGGGAAAGGTTAAGGTGCTGCCTCCGCGACTTCAAAAGGAGTTACAATAGCAGACTCAGCAAGAAATGCACCATTTTCATCCTTTCAATAAGAAACATTGGGTGCGCCTGGGTGGCTCAGTTGTTAAGCATCTACCTTGGGCTCGTAATCCCGGGGTCCTGGGATCGAGCCCCGCATCGGGCTCCCTACTCCGCGGGAAGCCTGCTTCTCCTTCTCCCACTCCCCCTGCTTGTGTTCCCTCTCTCGCTGTGTCTCTGTCAAATAAATAAATAAAATCTTTTTAAAAAAATAAATAAGAACCATTGGTAAACTATGAATAATCTGCATTTGTTAGAGTTTTCTGTAAATTTCCATGGGGAGTCGAAAGGTAATCTGTCATTGTTAAGAAGTTGTGAGGGTTTCATCTGGGTCCAAATGTCATCCTCATTCCCAGATCAGATGCCCTAAGTACTGAACCTGACTTTGAGCAAACTGCGTAGTTTTCTTTGGAGACTTTATGTCCCTTTAAGGTCAAAGGTTTTAACAGGTGGATGCTGTCTTCCTTTTGAAGAGGATTGAGAAGGGGAACAGAGAAGCAAATCTACTCACTGCGACCAAGGGCAAGCTGCAGAAACCCTTCCAGCATCCAAATCAGCTTTTAAGATTTGTGAAAGGTAGGGTGCCTGGGTGGCTCAGTTGGTTAAGCGACTGCCTTCAGCTCAGGCCATGATCCTGGAGTCCCGGGATCGAGTCCCGCATCGGACTTCCTGCTCAGCAGGGAATCTGCTTCTCCCTCTGACCCTCTTCCCTCTCGTGCTTTCTATCTCTCATTCTCTCTCTCTCTCTCAAATAAATAAATAAGATCTTTAAAAAGAAAAAGATTTGTGAAAGGTAAAAAGGACTCTGAAACCCTGGGGCGTTACTGTCTAGGTGCATTTCCATTCTTCCCAAGTGAAAGCAGAAAGATATTGCCTCTCCTTATCAACTGGCATACTAAAAATGCATTGCATACATCAATCACAGTGAAAAGGTTTGCTTTCCGTGGGAATGGATGTGAGTAGCACATGGGGTTTAGGAACAACAGGGCGGCAAGAGATAGTAATGTTACTTATTACTCGGAGTTTCTGAACAAACCTCCATCCTCAGCCACTGGGTTTTCTCACAGGTAAAATAAGGGTATTCTAGGGACTAGTGTTGGGGATGATGAGGCCTTGAGGCTTCTACTCTTCTATTATGGGCTTGATACCTTAAAGGTCTTTGTTATTCATAGGGTATTGATTAATTCTGGAGAAAGGTTTGAAGGACTCTATTTGAATCCTGATGGGAGGTGCACTGCGGATTCTGCAGTATCATTTGAGGGTTTTACCCATAAAAAGGATGGTAGCTGATCCATAGGAATAAATGATCAGTGTCCCCAGACTCAGGTATAGTGCTATCAGAGATGGAGCAAATAAGAGATGGCAAAGGGCCATTTAATTCCCTGGATTGGCTATTTTGATCACTACCATCAAATTCTAGAATTATTTCCTCTTTTTGGGAGAAATTCTGGCATGATACTTTTCTAAGAAATATCAGCCCAATAAATGAATAGGGGTCAGAGAAACTAAGGAGAAAAGGGTGTGTATCTCTCAAAGGGCCTGGAAAAAAAGAGAATAGTTCCGAGGCAAGAACCTGTTGAAGTTTACTAGAGACCCGCACTCCTTAAATGTTCTAGTCATTCAAGCCTTCATCCTCATCTCCACAGAAATATGGAGGCACTCAAGGTGGCAAATCCCCTGCAGAAAGAAAACTTGACATGACATTTGCTTACTGCCAAATGGTTGTTTTTAAACCTTTGGGTTTTTGGTATAATGAAGGTAGACCACATAAAAGATTATAACATTTGGCAAAGTTTTCTTTATTAAAAACTAAGGTTTGGTTCCCTTTCAAAAGGAACTCTGTGCCAAATCCCTACTTCCTCCCCAGCCAAAATTTCAAGTCACATTTCACTCTGGCCTTCCCTGGGTGATTGCACTGTTCTCTTCCAAAGAGCTCATGGGGAATCTGTAAAAATGCTACCATAAAATGTCATAGAGGAAATTACCGAACAATTAGAAAAACTTCAAAGAGTACCTAAGTAATGGAATGCTAATCCTCTGTACTAAAGATGCCAATTATCCCTTAATTAATCCGGACATTCGAAGAAATTCTAATTAAGGGGAGCCTGGGTGGCTCAGTTGGTTAAGCGACTGCCTTCGGCTCAGGTCGTGATCCCAGGGTCCTGGGATCGAGCCCCGCATTGGGCTCCCTGCTCGGCGGGAGGCCTGCTTCTCCCTTTCCCACTCCTCCTGCTTGTGTTCCCCCTCTCGCTGTCTCTCTGTCAAATAAATAAATAAAATCTTAAAAAAAAAAAGAAATTCTAAGAATAAAGGGGAGTAAGTCGGAGGGGGAGACGAACCATGAGAGACGATGGACTCTGAAAAACAAACTGAGGGTTCTAGAGGAGAGGGGGGTGGGGGGATGGGTTAGCCTGGTGATGGGTATTAAGGAGGGCACGTTCTGCGTGGAGCACTGGGTGTTATGCACAAACAATGAATCATGGAACACTACATCCAAAACTAATGATGTAATGTATGGTGATTAACATAACAATAAAAAATTTTTAAAAAAAGAAATTCTAATTAAAATGGCCCCATGAAAAGTCTCTGGGTAGAATGGATCTCCATTGAATGGACCTGTTTTCCAAGCAGGATTTGGTTTGGTAAATCCAGTCCCACTTTCGGCTTCGAGTTCAGGGATGGTGTGGCTGATGCTCAGTGGACACAGCCTGTAATGGACATGGGCAGAGGCCAGGAAGAGATGCAGCCTTAGCACAGGTCCTGGGAGCCCCAGAGCCTAAGACAACTCCCAGAGGGAAGGCTGCAAGGTGGGTGGGATCCCACACACAGGAGGAACGTGAGGCCCAGGAGGTGCAAGGACTCCCCTGAAGTCACCCAGCTTTCAGTGGCAGAGCCAGCCTCCGAACTCAGGCCTGTCTGGGGCCGAGTACGCCTCCCTGCCTCCTCGGCCGGACAGTCGGACGCTCACTGCACGGTACATGGCTGGTGAAAGCAGCAACCACCTCAGCCTCCACGTGTGTTTCTGGGTTAGCCAGGAACTCGCTGCTAATAGTTTCAGCTTCAACCAGAAAAAGGAGAAAAATTAAAATGTCATTAGAGCTGTTAGGCATCTGTCCCTGATCTGAAGCCAGTGTTCCTGTAAAGGTTTAAATATATATATATATATATATATATATATATATATATTTTAAGATTTTATTCATTTATTTGACAGAGAGAGACACAGCAAGAGAGGGATCACAAGCAGGGGGAGTGGAAGAGGGAGAAGAAGGCTCCAGGCTGAGCAGGGAGCCCGATGTGGGGCTCGATCCCAGGACCCTGGGATCATGACCTGAGCTGAAGGCAGACGCTTAAAGACTGAGCCACCCAGGCGCCCAAGGTTTGAATATATTAACCTTCTTCATAAAGGTTAAATCCTAAAGTCAGCACCAAAAATAAGTCAGAAATTACCTTAGAAAACAACCCTCAAACCACCACTAGCTTGGAGCGATGGCTGGCTCTGGCCTCCTCAGCACTCCGCAGGCTTCTCCTGCCATTCCTGCCTCTAACCAATTCTCTTCTTCCCTTTGGACATTTTCTGAGGAGCTCAGGATCTGGCCATTCCGAGGCCTCTTGTAATCCCACTTGAGTCTGCTTCTCCCTCTCCCTCTGCTCCTCCCCCGCCCCCCCCCCCCCAGGCTCATGCGCTCTCTCTCACTCTCTCAAATAAATAAATAAAATCTTAAAAAAAAAAAATCCATGACAACCAGAAGCCAGAGGCAAGGGACACAGAAGAGGAAAGTAAGCCATGGAGAAAAGGGAGGTGGGAGGAAGAGTGAAAGTAACAAAACTGCACCCAAGACAGGAGAAAAACTAAGCAGATTGTCTCAATAGGGCCTGTGTGGGTGTCATGCTATGTGTAGACAGGACTCACTTCCTACTGCCAAGCCCCATGCCAAGAATCTGGTCCCCCTCAAGAGAGATCACATGGCTGAAAACGGTCAATGGCGGTCAGGAAGTGGCAGGGGGATAATTGGGCCCCTCCCCAACTCCAGCCCCTGAATGGGAGCCGTTCACTGAGGTAGGAACTAGAGCTGGCTTCCTCCCCTGGGTTGGGCCCCTCCCCCGACAGAGTTGGGGTGGGGGGGTGACCTGCTTTTTGAGGGATGCAAACAACCTGCCCCACAGGCTCATTGAGGAGATGAAAACCATGAGATCCAGGCTCCCTCAGTGTCCCCACTAAATTGATCACTCTACTTAGACCCCCACCTACCCCATCCCCCCCAGGCTGATTCCCCCCTGGGCTGTGGCTCCCAGCGGGGCCCAATGACCTGGCTCTTTCACAGACTATGAGTAGGTAAGACCTGGGCGCCTGGGTGGCTCAGTCGTTAAGCGTCTGCCTTCGGCTCAGGTCATGATCCCAGGGTCCTGGGATCGAGTCCCACATCAGGCTCCCTGCTCAGCAGGAAGCCTGCTTCTCCCTCTCCCACTCCCCCTGCTTGTGTTCCTGCTCTCGCTGTCTCTCTCTGTCCAATAAATAAGTAAAATCTTTAAAAAAAATAAAAATAAAAATGAGTAGGTAAGACCTGTACAACTCACTGGCAAGTGATTCAAAACAACAGTGATAATAACAATTGCATGTGTGTGCGTGTACTCGAGAAACAGAGAGGGAGGGAGAAAATGAAGGCAGAGAATAGTAGAAACTTGGGAAAATGTGAGTGATGGGTTTACTGAAGTTCTTTGTACCACCTTCTCCAGTAAGCTTCAAAGTATTTCAAAATAAGAAGTTTAAAAATTAGCATAGCTTTTAAAGAGTGCCCTTTCCTGCATCAGGGTTTCCTCTGGACCTTTCCCATCACACAAACAGGCTGGAGGGCATTGCCCATCCACCTCCATCTGATTCCTCTGCTACTCCGTGAAGGAACACTTGCAGACAGCTGATATCTGCACTTCTTCCTCCCAAGCAGATCCAAACAGCTCTGGCTCTCCTGGTAGCTGAGAAATGACCACTCTCTCAAGTCACATTCTCCACTTATGTGGCCTGAGAACCAGTCTTGCTGCCTCATGGCTGGCTTTCTGGGAATAGCAAACCCCAGAACAGTGTCCAAAAAGGTACAGAAGGCTGCCAGGACCTTGAGAGCATGTTTGGACATTCTGGCTCAGCTGCATGATGCTGTGACAAAGGCAGTTAGTGGAGAGATGACACAGACTGAGGGTCCACATGCCCATAGCAGGAGGGTAAATTCGGGGCTGCTTATTCGGTGATTTTTCTCATAGGTTTGAACTAGAAGGAGGTTTTCCCGATGTTTCATGTCCTACCTACTGCTGGCTCTCCCCTGCCTCACTGTGTGGCTTGGGACGATGCTTAGGCCCTCTCTGGGCCAGTCGCTGGTGGTAGCGTTTGCCAGAAAGGGTGGCTTCGTAGGCAGGGATCCAGCATCCCCGCGGAGCCGCTTCTCCTCGTATTTGCAGAACGCCAGAAGTCCAGGCACTGGCTAATGCGGATTGGTGGCGCCGGGTCACGTGACACCTGCCTCACCGCGCTGGGACAAGGACACCCTGCCCCTCACCCCAAAGCCGGCTCAGGGCCCACCCCGGAAACTCCGTCCGGTTCCTTCCGTGAGAAGGTCTGGTTAAGAGGTGAGGACAGTCGTCCTTGCCGGGCGCCACTGCTCGCCCTGAAAGGCGCTGTCCAGCCCGCAGTGCTGAAGCATGCTGGGCCCGGCAGCCAGAGAACAGAGAATAGTCTCTGCCTACAGCCGCCGTTCCCAACCCAGGAGACTCCAGGCCTTGTTCACACTGGCCTAATAATCCACAAGGATGCTTGTCTGCCTCAGCAGGTTTAAAGGAATCGCCTTGGAGGTCCAAGCTTCCCAGATGGGGCCAAGAGAAGGCCAATGTTTTCCAGGGGCCACTCAGCACAGGAAAGTGGACAGTACTCAATTCCTGTGCTCCATTCTGTAATGAGTAGGCATTCACACATTATGGGCATCTCCACTGCCCTCTCCCAACTTGTCCTACGGGTTGTGTGGGGAGACTGGGCCCAGGGGAGGGTCGCCTCACTTTCCAAGAACTTGATTCTTCCCACCTGCATCCAAACCCAGTAGGCCCTGTTACCTGAAGAGGATGAGGTGAGACAATCCCTGGAATTCCTCCTGCACACATTCCCTGCAGTGGGGATGCTTCTCCCTCTACTCTGGATGACCCCCAACTTTTGTGAATGCCCACAACCTCCCCCCCCACCCACCCAGTGTTCAGGCAGGCAGGGGAGACCAGGTGTTCCCAGTGAAGGGCTCTGCAACTTAAGAGTCTAGAACCTTGTCCTGGGGGAGTAAATGGCACAGTTGCCTAGCATAATCATGATGGCAGTAATGGTGGGCAGCAAGAAGAAGCTGCATATAGTTCCTGGGCCAGAAACTAGTCCAGAGAAGAGGGCTGATAGGACGCCAGAAGGGGCAGCCAGATGACTGCACCGGAGCTCATGACCAACCCCACATACGCCCTGGCTTGCCCCAGGATCCCATGGTGACCCTCATGGCAGTCCAGGGCCCAGTCATACCTCCTTAGCATCAGCTGGCCTCAGTTCAGGCTAGAAGAGAGATGAGGTATCAGCTGAGGCAAAAGGGTTTTGAGAGAGCACTCCAGAGGAGCTGGGCATGTGGTCAGCACTCATTTGGCAGAAGTAAATGTCACATCCTGCTCTTCAGAGATTTATGAAAGGAACCAGGTCCAGTGCCTACAAATACCCGCCACTCCAGTTTGAGGCTCTCCAGGGTACAGAGAGCATTCTGGCTGGACACAGTTTGCAGAGCCACAGGGGACCATGTACTACTGTAAGGATGAATTCATACCAGGGGGAAGGGCAGGCAGTGGCCTCAGGATTGTTGAACCATCCAAGGATTCTTAAAATTATTGTGCTGCATAGTGAATGTTGCTTGACTCTTAGAACCTGCCCCTCTCCTTATCCAGGGTGCTTGCTGGTGCACCCTGGATGAGTGTCGAAAGATGGGCAGTACTGCTCAGCCCATTGAAGGCACACACCTGTGTGGGATGGAGTGGACAGTCAACTAGGAGATGAGAAGTTCTAATCCCTCCACCCCCCAACACATGGGCTCCATACTGTGGCCTCCATGGCAACAGATAGTAACTAATGTCACCCTAGGCATCATAATGACCCCAAGAGGCAGACAAAGTGGGTATTAGCAAACCATTAGGCAGATGGGAAGACGGAGGGGCAAGAGAAGGCATGGGGCAGTCACCAAAGCCCCAGAGAAAGCCTAAAGACCAACTTCTGGTGTTCAGCTCACCGTAACACCCTCCTTCCTGTCCTCTGCTCTCCACTTCATCCATCAAGGAGTTGATGCTAATAGAGGTCCCCCTCAGTCAGATCCTAACAGATCTGGCTACCAAAGTAATTAAAAAGCAACCACTCTAGGCTCTCAACAACATAATCCTAGGGGGACAGGAGGAGGGCACATGTGGCCTGAGGGCCATGTGCCACCCCTTGGCTGGCCCCACAGCCAAGGCAAGGACTCAAACAGCATCCAAAGAAGAAATGATGATGATGGGCAGACCGTGAGGAAGGGTGGGGGGCCTGGAGGAAGCACAGATGTTTTCTGGATTTGATTGCCCCCCACACATGCTAGGCCCTCAGGCCTAGTGAACCAGAGCTGGAATCTGAAGCTCATTCCCAGTGCTCTTTCTATGCCATCCCCCTGCCTTCTGCTCACTGGGACCCCCAACCTCCACTGGACCCTCCCCTCTGCATCCTCTGATAGGCAGTGATACCAGGAAGAGTCTGCAGGGACTCTGGGTGCCCCTAGGTGTCTGTTGGGATTAAACCCAACACAAAACAAGGCTCAATCAACAGCAATGGAGAGCAAAGACAGGAAAAGTTCTCTTCTTGCCAGGCCTGAAAAAGCTGTTGCTCCCCTCCCTTCTCCTTCACCTCAACCCTACAAGTCCTCCCTGGGCTACTGAGGGAATCCTAGGAGACTGAACAAAGCAGAAGGCTAGCGGTGGTCACTGGAGTATGACAGGGCCTCCTTGGCAGAGCGAGTTAAGGAACATTTTGCCTTTAAATACTTTGAAATAGCAGCACACATAAGAAGTACAGAAAGTCCCTACAACACAGATGGCATACATTCTCCTCCAGCCTAGTGGCCCCACCTCCCAAGGTCCCACACACACAAGCCCAAGCTCACACCAGCAGGAGGCTGGGACCAGAGCTTCTGTGGCCTTCCCAAGTGTGTTAACTTGCATTCCCAAGGGCCCCTGAGGCCCCCGCTGAGGTTCCCAGTGTCTGCTGAGGAAGAAAAAACACAGCCTTGACATTCACAACTGATTTGACATTCACTGTTAGACCTCAGCGTTGCTACGAACTGGTCTAACATTTACAGCCAAGTCATTTTCTTCTCTTGTTGGATATAAGCAATCAACAATACTAACCTCAGATAAGGTTACTCTGAAACCATGATAAAATGAGACAAAATGAGCCACTTCATAATTTTTAAACACAGACAAAAATAAGGTCACTGAGCTGACACCCACCAAATACCAAACATACCACTCTATTGGCTGCGATGACTGACTGATATATTTTTAGCAACTTTATTTTTTTTAAAGATTTTATTTATTTGTCAGAGAGACAGAGCACAAGCAGGGGGAGTGGCAGGCAGAGGGAGAAGCAGGCTCCCCGCTGAGCAGGGAGACGGGTGCGGGACTCGATCCCAGGACCCCGGGATCATGACCTGAGCCGAAGGCAGACGCTTAACCGACTGAGCCACCCAGGCATCCCTTTTAGCAGCTTTATTGAGATATAACTCACATACTATATAATTCATCCACTTAAAGTGTACAATTCAGGGCACCTGGCTGGGTCAGTTGGTAAAGTATGCAACTCTTGATCTCAGGGTTGTGAGTTTAAGCCCCATGCTGGGCATAGAGCTTACATTAAAAATTAAAAAAAAATCAAGTGTACAGTTCAGTGGCTTTAAATTATATTCACAGAGTTGTGTAACCACCACCGTGGCAAATTTAGAACATTTCCATTACACCAAAAAGAAACCCTGCACCCCTTAGTCATCACCTCCAAATCCTCCCACCCCTAGGCAACCACTAATCTTTCTGTGTCTATAGATTTGCCTAATCTGGACCTCTCATATAAATAGAATCATAGAATACGTAGTCCTTTGTTACTGCCTTTTTTCACTTAGCATCATGTTTTCAAGTTTTATGCATGCTATAGCAATGCATCAGTAATTCACTCCTGTGATGGCGAATTTCATATGTCACCTTGACCAGGATACACACACACACACACACACACACACACACACACACACACGTATGTACATGTATATGTACATATATACCTTACTGGTTCTGCGACAGTGTTCACCAAGAAGCTTAATCTTCATGCCTTTGCCCCCAATAATTCTACTTCTAAGAATGAACTAATTCCACTCCTAATGAAATAACCAAATTGACTTTATTTAGCAGCACGCTCATAGCAATATTATTTTAAAAACTAAAGAAATCAGAAACAATCCAAATATCCAATAGCAGAGGAATGACTCAATCATGGTACACCCTTCATTAGGCTTGTGGGTGTTCAGAAAAAATCCTGCAGAAACAAACTGAGGGTTGCTGGAGTGGTGGGGGGTGGGAGGGATGGGGTGGCTGGGTGATAGACATTGGGTAGGGTATGTGCTATGGTGAGCACTGTGAATTGTGCAAGACTGTTGAATCACAGATCTATACTTCTGAAACAAATAATGCAACATATGTTAAGAAAAAAGAAAAAGAAGAAGATAGCAGGAAGGGAAGAATGAAGGGGAGTAAGTCAGAGGGGGAGATGAACCATGAGAGATGATGGACTCTGAAAAACAAACTGAGGGTTCTAGAGGGGAGGGGCGTGGGGGGATGGGTTAGCCTGGTGATGGGTATTAAAGAGGGCACGTTCTGCGTGGAGTACTGGGTGTTATGCACAAACAATGAATCATGGAACACTACATCAAAAACTAATGATGTAATGTATGGTGATTAACATAACAATAAAAAATTTTTTAAAAAAAGAAAAAATCCTGCAGGAAAATACAGCAAAAGCATGGGGGGGGTGAGGTTAAAGGTGGTTTTTAGTTTCATCTACAAATGCCAACATACTGAGTCTTACATAATACCAACAGCATTTTCTCATTTTGACTTAAAAACAAAATGCAGAAAATACAAAAGTACAAGTTATACATCCTCACACAAGGAGATGGAACCCTCATTTGCTGTTGGTGGGAATGTAAAATGGTACAACCACTCTGAAAAGAGTCCCACAGTTTCTTAAAATGTTAAACATACACCATCAGATGAGCCAGCCACTGAAGTAACATAATATTCTTTTCTATGAAGGTTGTGTTATGCTTCCTCATAAAGGTTATATTCTATACCGAGCACAAACAGCAAAAGGTATTTTTTTTATTCTTATTTTTTACCTGAGCTGCGATCAAATCCAATGCTTAACCAACTGAGCCACCCAGGTGCCCCTCAAAAGGTATTTAAAAACAGGGTGCCTGGGTGGCTCAGTTGGTTAACCGACTGCCTTCTGCTCAGGTCATGATCCTGGAGTCCCGGGATCGAGTCCCCACATCGGGCTCCCCGCTCAGCGGGGGGGTCTGCTTCTCCCTCAGACCCTCTTCCCTCTCGTGCTGTCTCTCATTCTCTCTCTCAAATAAATAAAATCTTTTAAAAAAATAAATAAAAACAAACAGGGGCGCCTGGGTGGCTCCGTCATTTAAGCGTCTGCTTTCGGCTCAGGTCATGATCCCAGGGTCCTGGGATAGAGCCCCACATCAGGCTCCCTGCTCCGTGGGAAGCCTGCTTCTCCCTCTCCCACTCCCCCTGCTTGTGTTCCCTCTCTCACTGTGTCTCTCTCTGTCAAATAAATAAATAAATAAATACACCTCCAACTGCCCATAAGCCTGGAGAAATGCCTGCACGTCAAGAGGCAGCAGTTGCTGAGACTGGCTAGGGGCCCAGCCCCCTCTCCTCCGGTCTCAGGCTCAGTTCTGGAATGGAAGAGAATGAACTGCCTGTACCTTTGAAATTACTCCTCTTTCTCTTTTATTTTTTGCTTGCCAATCCTCCGTTGAATTTATCCATGATATGACTCTACCACAGGAGAGAACGCCCCACCAGAGCTCCCGGCCCCACTCAGCCCCTGTAGAGAGGCCAGGCAGCCCCAGGGGGAGTGGGATGGAAGTTAGGTCAAGCGCCCCCCTAACTCTGGCAGAAGCCTGCACTTCGGTGCTTTAGCTTTGGTTTATTTGTATCCATACAGCTAGGAATTTTCCAGAGTCCCATTACTTCTTAAAACCTCCCAGCGAAGGGTTCTGGCATCTCCTGTGAATTTGTAATTAATTTCGCTTCCAGAGAATTAACTAGTCCTATTTTTGTTGACAGCTTGTTCTGTCAAATGGCACTGCATTACATAACATGGTTTTTTGGTGTTGCGATTTGTTTTTTCAAATCTTACTACTCTAACGTACATCCCTTCCCAACAGAAGAAAGGTGCGGGGTGGGGTGGGGTTTGAGGGTGGCAAGTGAATGTTCCAAGGCCGCCATGCTTGTATATCATGGGCAACCGAGAAAGAACAGGAATATGCTTGGAGGCAAACCCTCAGAGTTCTGGAGTGTAGACAGGTGTTCAGGAACCCAGACGCCCCCCAACTCTGCTTTGGGCACAGAAGACCGCTTGCTGTGATTTCTTCTGAAAAACACTGCTACAAAACGGGGGCTGCAGGAGCGGGTACGACTAATGAGTTTTCGCTATGGAGACCACCGAACAAGAAACCACAGGACCTCTGGGCACGGCCAGGGGGCGACGTAAAGGGCGGACTTGACCAGACTTAGAACCAACGGCACTGGGGAAGGAGGGAACCCCCGGCCCCCGCGACAGGACCCCGCACTTGGGCTTCGAGTACCTCCTGCAGACGGCGGTGCTGGGGCCACTCGACTCCCGGCGTCCTCGGGACCCCCCTCCACCTGCTCTCCCCTCGCCCCGTCTTTTCCGCATTTCCAAACCAGAGCCAATCCGCGCTCAGCAAGGCCCGGAGGGGAAAACCAATCGATTGTCCTGCTTGGTCTTCGAGACCTAGAAGCAGAGCGTCGTGCACTCGATGGGTGGGAGGTCCTGGGCCCAAAGGAGGGACCCCTGCTAAGTTGGAGGACTTTGCTCTCCTGTTGCCTCCTGGGTCGTTGGGAGGTCAAGATTCCGTGGCATGGAAAGAAGTTGTTCTCGAACATTTCAGGTCCTAGAAGAACACCATATCTGGTCCCCCTCCCCCCCCCCCCCCCCCCCCCCCCCCCCCCGGCCTCACAGTGTGGCTTGGGGCAAGTCATCTACTCTGTCTGGGTCTTTTGCTCCACCTGTAAAGCATGAATAGGACAGAACAGTATGGTCCCTCGTTCAGCCTGGCCTCACAAACCCAAGATCAGCGCAGGTGTCTCTTGGCTGATGTCAGTGGTCTCACCTTGGCCATGGCCATCTGAAGCTCTTCCAGCAGTAACACACGCAGCCAGGTTTTCCCCAGTTCGACACACCATCTCTGGGGAAACTGAGGCATAGAGGGAAAAAAAAAATGGGGCTTGCTCATTGGTAAATCTTGTGCTCCTGTTACGTTGCTGGCCCTGGCATGGTGCTTGGTTTGTCTTGAGGTGACCAGGCAGGCCATGCTCTCCTGAGCACCAAAGTCCCACCGAAAGCATCTGAGAGGCATCTGAAGTCAGGCTGCCCTAGGTTCAAATCCGAGCTTTTCCTTCTGCAACTGTGTGGTCTGCGCGGTGATTTAACTGCTACCGACCCCATCTGCGCGGTGGGCGCTGTCATAGCACACGCCTCCCAGACTGTGAGAGGATTCTAGTCAGTGATGCATAAAAGCTGCTTGCATTGTGCCTGGCAGGGTCTCGTAGTCAGGGGGCATCAGTTAGGAGCTTGTCTTAATGATCCTGGTACCGGGACTCTGTTCAGCAGGAGACGGGCCCTTCCCGGGCGAGGCTCCAGCCCTGGAGAAAGAGCTCACACTGTGTCCCCTTGCCCACTCAGGTCCTGGCCGGACTGCTGCACCTCGGCAACATCCGCTTTGCCGACTCTGAGGACGAAGCTCAGCCCTGCCAGCTGATGGGCGATGCCAAGTGTGAGGACAGGGCGGGGGCCCGGGGCTCAGGCTTCGGTCACACCGCCAGGGAGCAGGGCCCGCCCTGTCTGCAAAAGGGCCAACATGGGTGGGATGGGGGGGAGGCGGGGAGGCCCAGGGTTGGAATGTGGAAGGCGATGCCCTCGGTGAAACCATGATGTTCCTGCTCACCCCCATCTCTGGGGAGGCAGACAGCAGCGGCCCTGTTCTACAGATGAGAAAAAAGAGCATTTATGACGTGATCTGTCCCACGTGAGGCAGTGTGGACTGGGACAGAGAAGGCCTGAGTTCAAGTCCTGCCTCCGACATTTATGGGGGCCTGTGGTAAGTCTCCTTGCCCACCAGGACCTGAGTTTCCTCTGTCCATTTGGCACAGCACAAGGGGACAAGTGTCCCACTGGGTGACATAGTGACTTCAAGAGGCAAAGTGGGTATTAGCAAACCCATGAGGTAGATGGGAAGACAGAGGGGCAAGAGAGGGCATGGGCCAGTCACCAAAGCCCCAGAGAAAGCCCAAGGACCAGCCTGTGGTGTTCAGCTCCCTGTGACACCCTCCTCCCTGTAGCTTGCTCTCCATCTCCGTCATCGAGGAGCAGATTTTGTCCCCTCTGTCAAATCCAAACAGATTTGCCCGTCATGGTAAATAACAACAGGTCGTCAACAACAGAATCCTCCTTGGGAAGACAGGAGGAGGGCTTTTCCGCCCTGAGAACCAACATGCCCCCCTTTGGCCGGCCTGCCAGCCACCGCAAGCACACGCACAACACCCATGAGGAAAGGAGACTGCCAATCAGCCCCCACGGCCGTGTGGGGGGCTGGGAGGAAGTGCAGGTGCCTCGCACACCTGCTGGGCCCTCCCGGGGTGAGCCCGGAGCTCGGCTTCAGCTTCTCACTGCGGGAGTTGAGCCACAGCTGTGCCAAATCACAAACATGAATCCAAACACCTCCAGCAGGCCTGGCAGAATGAGGGAAACTGAGGGCCCACCAGGAGAGGATTTTCGTGAAGGCCAGGGAAGGAGCTCTCCCACCAAACTGAATGATTGACAGCCTAAGCATCTACATATGGCCATCATGAACCAGAAGAAACCCACTACTGGGGCGCCTGAGGACAAGGTTGGGGAACACGATGCAGGGCAGTGAACAGAGCAATAACCTCCGCTCCGTACATACCCAAGGTGGTACCATGGCCTCCCCTGCCCCCTCTGTGAGCCCAGAGCAGGCAGAAGGGCCTGAGGGGTGATAGGGACAGCCCAGGGCACCAAGGCCCATCCAAAGACAGACACAGGAAACGTGCAAATAGATCATTAGGTGTAAGTGATCTCAGGGGCTGTGGGTGACACACGGTGAGGGCCCCTCGCCCACTGCTGGTGGCATGGTCACTGGGATGTACTAATCATAAGAACCTCTGTGATCTGGCCTGTTCCTACCTTCCAGGTACCTCCCCAGTCTCTACCTTGAGCCAGAACTTGTTTGTGGCTTTCTCCAATATCCCACACTCTCTCCTTTTCCCTGAGCCTTTCCAGGCACATGCTGTTCACCTTCTGGAATGCTTTTCTTTTCTTTTCTTTTTTTGAACGCTTTTCAACCACTGCCCCCTCAACTCTATCCTCAGTCCCATCCTCCACATCACTTTCTTAGTTTATTCGGTCTCCTTATAACTTCAGCTTTACCATCGGCTGCCACAGAAGGACCTCTCGAGACACCGAGTTTAGTTAGTGCCCTGTGCATGCCTTGGCGTAAGTCACAAGCCCAACCACCATGACCCGTTAGCTTCTGCGCTTTGGGAGGGCAGAGATAGCTCTGTTGCGGCCCCAACACGGCTGCTGGTGCACAGGAGGTGTGGCCATCCAATGGGGCATCCCAGGACACATGAGGATCCTGATCTGGGGACCCCAATCTCAGGGCTGGGAGGGTCCCTGTAGGTGTCTGATCCAGTCAACAAGCCCCTGATTTGTGCTCATCCCCTCCCGAGCTGCTTTCTCTCCCCTCTGAAGGCTTCCTTGGCCCATGTCCTGCAGGTTATGCACAGTACCACACTCCCTACATCCTTGCATCAAGCTCAACAGCCAGGACAAGCACAGACCATACACCAGGAAGAGGTAATTCACATAGGACCTGGTCTCTGCACAGAGACAAGCCTGACCGTGGCCCTGGGTTGATAAGAAGCAGGACCATCAGCTCTGACCAGAGGTGCACTTCAAGCTAGGGCTGACACTCTGAAGGGCTGTTCTCACCTGTTCTGGGAGGGATGACATGGATGTGGTGCAGTCTGTGCACTGCACAAGGGCTTAGCCAATAAAGCAATGTGGGCTTCCACCCAACCTCCCCCAGAAAGAGCCAGCTTTTCCAAGTAATAGAAAAGCCCTCTCTCTTGAACCATTCAAGGCCATTCAGTTTCTGACTGGGGTTGGTGAGCCCTCCCACATAGACCATGCCAAAGCAAAACAAAACAAAACACCCATACCCATTAGCAGTCACTTCCATTTCCCCCCAACCCTGCCAGCCATAGGCAGTCACTAGTCCACTTTCTGTCTCTCTGGATCTGACAATTCTGGACATTTCCTATGAATGGAATTATGCAATATGTGATCTTTTGTGACCTCTCTTTAGCTAAACATTTTCAAGTTTTATCCATGTTGTAGTGTATATTAGAATTGCCTTTTTATGACCGAATAATATTCCATTAAATGGACATACCGTATTTTCCTTATCCATTCATCAGTTGATGGACATTGGATTATTTCCACTTTGTGGCTACTATGAATAATTCTGTTATGAACAGTCATGTACAAGTTTTCGCCTGAACATGGTTCTTACTCCTCTTGGGTAAAGACTTAGGAGAGGAATTGCTGGGTCACATGGTAACTCCATGATTAACCTTTTTGAGGACCTGCCAGCCATATTCGTGTTTCCCTACAGCTCATGCTCACGGTGTGCTACCCATGCCTGGTCCTCTCCAGCTCCCTTTCTGCTGGTGTAAGACTTTCACGCATGGGGTGGGCGCTCAGCAACCCCCATCCCATGGCCGGCATAACCAAAAGAGCAACCCTGGTGTTCCTCAAGTCTTGGGAGTAAAGCATGGTTGCACTTGATCAACACCAGGACTGGGAGACTAGAGCTATTTGGAAACTGTGTTTTCTGGCTGTCTCCCAGGTTGCTAAAGGATCAAATTTTCTGTGTGTGTCTGTGTGTGTGTGTGTGTGTGTGTGTGTGTGTGTGTGTGTGTGTGTGTGAGGTGGTGGTGGAAAGTGATTTTCCCTGATCCATTGATGTCTTAGAAAAACTCTGACATTGTTTAAAAAAAGAAAAGAAAGAGAAAAGAAGAAGAAGAAGAAGAAAAAGAAAAGAGGAAGAAGAGAAAGAAAAGAAAGGAAAAGTAAGAAAAAAACTCTGACATTGTTAAATTGAAACTTCCGAGCTTCCCTGGTGTAATCTGAAATCAACCCCGCTATGCAGAGGGGTGGGAAGAGAGGGAGAAGGAGACAAACCATTCTGTGGGTAGGTGGCAGGTTTGACAAGCGAGGGAACTTACATATGAGGCTTGTCTTGGCCAGCAGCAAGGTGAGTATTATCTCCGCACCCACTGACAGAATCTTAAGAGTTTATATAAAGGCCTTAACTGGGTTCAGTCACACATACAGTCAAGATGGTCTCTCTCTCTCAAGGCTGTGTCCTTGGGCAGCTTCTAGTGTGGGAAAGGCAAGCAGCTGCATGCACATTCTGAGGACAGGAAAGGGGTGTGAGGGGCCTCCCTCTGATTGCCTGGGTCTACCTACCTCTCTGTGTGACTGGGGACAAATTACAGCCCCCTCTCTGTAGCCCTAGCTGTAAAATGAATGCAAAATGCGCCGAGATTCACCATGTTATTTTCATAACATTGCCAATACATCTTGCAACTGGGCAAGCCTGGATTGGTCCCAGCAGCTGGGGCCTGGTACAGGCATTCACAGAAACGCTCCCGGGGTGATCCTGAGCCACTGGCCTATAGGGACCCACCTTTCTTCAGTCAGACCACCCACAATGAGTACAGCAAGACAAGGCTGGCTCACTGACACATATTTGCGGAGCTCCCACTCCCACCGTGTAAGAGCTTTGCTGTGGGAGAAGCCGACCTGGATCCTGACCTGACTGAGCTCAGGGCCTCGGGGTTGGGAGAGACTGATCGGGGAAGAGACAAGAGGACCACACCCAGTGACATCTGCCACCAGACGATGGGGCCTGGGCCAAGGGCCCCAAGCTAGGGAGCCACCACCCAACTGGAGGCGTTGGGACACTTCAGGCTTGAGGGGCTGTACAAGTTTGCTCAAGAAGGGTGTTGTGAGTAGATGGAATCAGAAATTCCAGGAGACTGACACGGCTAGGAGGTGGCTCCCCAGACCAGCGCTGGCGGACTGCCTGGGGAGTGGCCATGGGCAGAGATGAGCGGGACCGGTTGGGTGCACGGGAGCTCAGGAGGGGAGGCCTTGTGTATAGATGGAGTCGTGTTTAATGGAAGTCCAGGGCCTCATCCTGGTCCTGGGGTGGGGCTGGGTGACCTGTCCAGGGCACACCAACTGTGCTTGCCCTCCCATGACCATAAACTGCTGCCCTCAAGTGTCTCCCCTCCGCCTTTGTCCACTCATTTCCCCCTTTCTGTCGCACTCTGACAGGGGTGCCCCACGACCAACCATGGAGGCTCCAGGGACAGGGTGGCTGCTGGGAGGAGGCCCTGGTTGGGATGCTGCTCTACTCCCCTCCATGAAACACGGAATCTGAATCCTACAAAGGGTCATTTTCATGTTTCCTAGAAACAGTCCACCATGTCCCTCACTGTCACTGAGTCAGCACAGCTGGATCTCTCTGCCTCCCTCCCCCGAAACAGCCCTTCTGCACCTCCATTTCTCCTCAGAGGTGCCCTTACCTTTCCTTTTAACTTGGGGTGTGAGGTGGGCCTGCGGGTGCAGGAGGGTTTGTCACAACAAGCACTGGAACCAGAGTCTATACTGGGATTCCAAGTGAACAGGGAAGAGGCCCCAGGGGTGTGACCAGGCCTCTGCCTCCAGCTCTTGGCTCCACGTTCCTGGAACACCAGCCCCCCCAGGCTAGCTCAATTCAAGCTCCCTCCCTACCTCCTTCCCTCTCATCCCTGACCTCAAACTCTGGCTGGTTCCCTGAGCACAGGCTCCGAGCCCCAGCCAGCCTCTGGGACTTGTGGCCCCGGCTCAGGGGCTTGGCCCTACTGGGCGCACTCCTCTGCCTTGCTTCCCAGGGTAAAACTTACAGTGGGGGAGTGGGGCTGTCACCGCCCCAGTAGGATTTCAGCCCAGGCCTCAAGGGTGCTGTCCATCTCACGGTGCTGAAGCTCCCAACTACTCCCATCCCTCCTGGGAGCCACATCCCCCACTTGTAGCCTCCACTCAGAATCCGACCCGAACTCTAGGACACGTTCACACTGTCCAATCACTTGCATGGATCATCCTCTGTTTTAACAGTTCAAACCATCACTGGTTTGAATTGCAAGCACGCCGGAGTCCAAGCTTCGAGAAAGCAGAATGTGACCCAGCTGAGGGCTCCACAAGGGGCTGCTGGCCCATGGGTTCTCTGAGGCACCATTGCCTCCTTCCTGGCCAGCCCTAGGAGGGTGGAGATCCACCCAGGGTCCTGGGATCGAGCCCCGTGTTGGGCTTCCTGCTCAACAGGGAGTCTGCTTCTCCCTCTCCCCCTGCGTGCTGCTCCCCCTGCTTGTGCTCTTTCACTCTCTCTCTGTGTCAAATAAATAAATAAAATCTTAAAAAAAAAAAAAAGAATGTCAAGAGGGCGACGGCAGAATATTCAAACAAGTGCGGCCCCTCTGTGTCTACACAAGTCCCACACTCATGAAGCCAGCCCTGCCCAGTCCCATCTAGCGTAGGTCTCATCGAACTTTAACTACATTTCAGAGTTAACTTTGAGGTTACTTACTATGGCAGCCACTTGCCCCCCACCTCCCTTGGTTGCCAGAATAAGGGAGGAGGCAGGGCAGATTATTCTTACCATCCCACATGTACCCACACGTAGCTCTTACCAGAGGCAGGAGGTGAACAATCTATGCAGCCTTGCTAAATCTCAGCTTCTATCTGCGGCTCTGACACCTTCATCATGTCCCCGGGGTATGGGGGAGCCAGGGCCACACCCGAAGGAAGGAGCTAGGGTGTGGTACTTGCTGACACATTCTCAAGTACTTGTCTCCGTTTCCCTTCTGATATCTGAGAGTAGTTCAGGTGTGAAATGAGGTTGCTTTCGGTGGTCATGGTGTGAAGTCTCTTGAAGGGGGCTAAAGTTCTGGGAATCAGGTATGGGGTGACCCTAACGAGTTGCTTTCCAACTCTCTGCATGCTCTTTCACTGTCATTAGATGACACCCATGCCCAACTGAAAAACGCCGGGGCAGGACAGACTGATCTAGTTAGCCAGTGGCAAGAACTTGGAAGTGTAAAAGGCCCTGATGGGTTGGAAGCACAGGGACAGCAGAGGGCGCCATTGCTGTGCAAACACACCCTGGGGCCGAGGCACCCACCCGCACACTTTTCCTCCCAGCCTCTCTTCCCCTCAGATCTACACAGAACAACCCCCTCATCTCCCCAGCCCCCTCCCACATGTTCCCTTACAGGCACACCCGAGGTCAAAGAGACTCCAGGCTCAGATTCTCCAGTTGACCTCTGAGGGTCCCTTGGCAGGGGTCCCACACAAATCTTTTGCCTTCTCCTTTATCCCACCTCCACATTGCTCTCCTGAACTGATGGCAGTTCTGTTCAATGAGGAGCTGGGGGAAGGCCCTGGGACACCTGGTTTCCTTCCCCAGCCTACAGCTCTGCCCCTCAGTGGAAGATGTTCCTTCAAGTGTTATTTACAATGGGAAGTCAGCTGAGGACACAGCCTGGGTACAATGGGAACCACAAAATGACAGTTGCAAAGGCTGTGAGGTAAGGTGGACTCATGTTTACACTGAAATGTGAAGGTTAAAAAGCATGACACTGAGCTGTTCACTATGTCAACAGTGTTTTTCCTATAGATAAAGACAGAAAGAGAAGACAGAAAAATTAAACAGGTGGTGCCTGGGTGGCTCAGTCATTAAGCGTCTGCCTTCCGCTCAGGTCATGATCCCAGGGTCCTGGGATCGAGCCCCGCATCGGGCTCCCTGCTCAGCAGGAAGCCTGCTTCTCCCTCTCCCACTCCCCCTGCTTGTGTTCCTTCTCTCGCTGTGTCTCTCTCTCGCTGTGTCAAATAAATAAATAAAATCTTAAAAAAGAGAGAGAGAGAGAGAGAGAGAGAGGGAGAAAGAAAAATTAAACAGATTAAGGTGGGGAGGTGATTATTTTGTTTAATTTTTTTTCTTAAAAATATGTCAAATTGTAAAATAGTTGCCTCTGAGAGATAAGGTTTTTGGTGATTTTTCCCCACTGCTTCTTTCAAAAATATTCTACAATGAGTATTACCTGGATAATCAGAGAAAAAGAAGTTAACACACACACACACACACACACACACACACACACACACACACACACCCTGAAAGAGCCTGTTCTCCTCATGTGGCCGCATCATGAACTGAGGAGGGAATGTCCCCTTTTCCCCCAAGGCTGCCTTTTTCTCCCCACCTGGTTCCACCCTCATCATCCTCTTCGGAGGTTCTCCTATCACGAAACCAGAACGTAAGTGGATACACTTGGAAAATCCAAAGCAGCTCTGATCCCAGCCTCCTGCTGGTGTGAGCCTGGATTCCTGTGGTTGAGACACAGAAGAGAGGGGGACAGCCCTGGGGGAGTTTTCCTGAACTCTCTGCAGGGCAGGAACAGAACATATGTCATCTCCACTGCTGGACCATTCCCCATGCTTCTTACTGCTGTTATTTCAAAATGTTCAAGGGCAGAAGTTTCCACCAACCCCTCCACTAAGGAGGCCCCTATCCTGCCCCCATGAGAGCCTCCAAATCTTTCTGCCCCCCCCACTCTCCCCCAGGATTCTCCCTATAGACCAGAGAAATAGGGTAGGCGTGAGGATGAGGGAAGAAGAACTGCAGCTTTCACAGATGCTAGCAGGAAAGGAGCTTTCTTGTCTCTGCTGGAACATGGCAGAGATCCAGGTTGGGGAGTGGTGGAGAGGAGAATATTGATTAAACCTTCTTCCGCATGTGGGTTTCATCTTAACTTCCAGGGACACAAACCTGGAGTCTCTGCAAACATTTCCTTGAATTATCTGCTAATCCGAGGAGGCCCTGAGAGTGCAGAAAGCAATGGGAGATGGAGGCTGGGTATCCCTGTGGGAGGGAGGTGTGTGTGTGTTTGAGAGAGGGGGGTGAAATGGCATGGAAATGAGGAGGGAAGCAGGAGACCCGGGTTCAAATCTCAGCTCTGCTCTCTCTTTGCTGGGCAACTTAGGTGAGTTCCTGCTCTCTCTGAGCCTCAGCTTCCTCTTTTGTGACTCAAAGTAGTAATTAAGGATCCCTGTCCCTTTCTAGGGCCGAGGGACCCTCTCTGAAGAGGTTTCCTGACCTAGAAAATCAGGCTCTTGAGATCAACCCCCTCATCAAAAGAAGTATCAGTCCAACCTTCTAACCCCAACAAACAGGTCCTATCCATCTGATGCCAAATACCTCCCCAATTCTGTCTCTCAGCACCCTTACCTCTCACTTAGTGACTAGCCACCCCACTCTGCCTCTTCTCATTCTGTTCCCTCTGGCTGGACTTCCCTTCCCTTTTCGGGTTAACATCTACTTGTCTTCTAATACTCAGTGTGGATCTCATCTCCTCCAGGAAGCCTTCTCCAATTCTCCACTCACTGACTGGTTGAGGCACCACTTCTCTGGGCTCCTATACAATCAAGGGCATGTGCCATTTTTGCCCTTAATGGCTAGTAATTAGAGCTGAGGTTTGTTGAGTACTTACTGAGTGTCTAGACCTGTACCAGGCTCTTCACTTAGCATCACATAGTTGGAGCCTAACCATACCATGTGAGGGAGGTGCTGTCTTTATCCCCATTTTCCTGATCAGGACATTGAGCCTGAGGGAGGTAAAGGGTGAGTGGTGGGGCTGGGATGTGAACCCAGAGCAGTGTTGCTCCAAAGCGGGTTCTAAGCTTCTGCTTCATACTCTGTCAGCCCACCTTGCTGCCTGAACATAGGTGCGATGGGTTTCTGTTTAGGGGTACACGCTCAGCCTTCCTCTGACTGATGAACACCGGGAACCACCTCACACCAGACGGCGCCATGGGGGTGAGCATCCCCAGAGGATGAGAGCCATGATTCATCTCTGCGACAGCCATGGGTCAGGGGAGGAGGCACCCAGGAGCCATGAGGTGCATTGTGAAAGCCTGGGCTGGGCAGGTACTGGTTCACAGCTGGTTCTCAGTAACTGTTCATTGGCAGAGGGCAGGGATGACCATCCCATCCCCACTTTACAGCCAAGGAAGTTGCAATCAGAGAGGAGTAGGAAAGTTGCCCAAGGCCATGCCTAGGTTAGAGGAAGCGCAGAGCCTTGAATGCAGGACACTTGGGGAGCCTGGGCAGAGTAAGAGGAAGGAAACCGTGCCAGGGCTGGGGCCAGTGGGCCTGGGGTTGGCAGCTTTATGGGCCCTGTAAGTCACTAAGACGTGACAGGGCCCATCCTTGCTCTAATGACCCCTGCTTGAATGAGGGCTTTGTCCCCTCCATGGGAGCGGGGCCCTGGGCCTAGACAGTGACAGGTGACTAGTTTATGGCAAGCCAGGACAGGGGGGTTGGCTGGGAGATAAGGCTGGGAATGTTAAGCCTAGAAGCGGGGAGCCTCTTGCCCCATGTAGCCTTGGGGAGATGCCATACAGAGCAGGAGCTATGCCCCAACGTCCCGCATTGCCCATGTACAGCCTCTGTGGTGTCCCTGATGGAGGCACATCCGTGAGGAGGCTCCCATCCTTAACCTCCTCCCATGCATGCTCCATGCCTCAGAGGGGACACTACACCAGAGCTCGGTTCTCCCCCATCTCGCTGGCCCCTGCATGCTAGGGGGGCACACTCGCAGGTGTGGAGCAAGGGAAGCTCCCCCATCACATTCTTCTCCCCTGGGAGGCCCCAAGGGGATGGACTTTGAAGTGGGTCCGAAGGTCACTGATCAGTAGCCCCTTAACCCCACCAAAGGTTTTCAATCTCTCCTGCCAGTCAGGGGGCTGGCCTGGGGGGGTCACACGGACCCCCTGAAGTACATTTCATTCCCAGGAATAGGGTTCCTCCCCACTCCATTCCCCAGTCCTGAGAGATATATTTTTATAGCCCTGAGGACATAAATCCACTCCCCAGAAAAGGCCCTAGGGTGTGGAATCCCTCCCCTAACTGCCACAGCCTCAGCTGCTGATTAAATTCAAAAGCAGTGTAGACAATAGAGCCCTAAACATGATGTGGACGCCCCCTCCCCTCTCCGAAGGATCAAAGCTGCTCCTTGAGGCTGTGATCCTGGGCCAGGAGGTGGGGGGGGGGGGGGGGGCAGAGGTTAGAGCCAGGACTCTGAGCAAGGAGGAGGCCCCTTTGCCTGGAGAGTTCTAGGAGAAGCAATCCCTCTTCAGAGGTCCCTAGCCTAGGTTCAAAGGCCAGTGGGAGCAGAAAGGTTGGCAGCGGATGGGGAAGCGACTAAACCAGAAAACAGGGGCTTCCTGTTGATGAAGGGGGCCCAGGCCCGCTGCCTGGTTCCCTGTCCCTCTTCCCTACCCAAGACTGAGCTTTCCAAACCCCCACAGAAGGTCCCACCCGATGTGGGACGCAGAGTACCTAGAGCCATCGTGAAAGAGTCTAGAGGCCCTGCAGCCGGGGGGAGGCAGCCAGGAGACAGAGTACCCCTCCTGAGACCAGGGGCAGCTTCCTCTCTATGACTGCCCTCAGCCCCGTTGTCCCAAATGCTAGGGCTTCCTTCAAGCCTGGACCCCCCTGAAGATCCTGGCAGATGAGAGAACTAGGGGTCCCTTCAGACCCCTGTCTCTTCTCTTCCCATCGCATCTCAGGGGTCTGGGGGCCTCAAAACAGGAACCAGCCCCCTCCCTCTGACCCCATAAGCCCCTTGGGATCTATTTCTCAGTTCTGCCCCTCACCGCCCCTGTCTTCCTGCTCTGGCCATCACATAAATGCTCACACAGCAATTTAGAGGCGTCTTCATTCCGTGTTGGAAGAAGTGTCTTTGGTCTGCTTAGAAATTAAGTTTGGAGCAGCCTGGGAGGAAACAGAAAAGAGACCAGATAATCAGCGACCACAGCCTGAGCGAGAAAAGCAAGCCTTCTTTCTGGGGACACCGGATTCAAGAAACACCAGCACACATCCCTCGACAGCACCATCCTCGGGAAGCTATCTCTACCCGTCCACCTCCAGCCCAGGCCTATTCCAAGGCCCCGGCAGACTGGAGGGAGCGAGAGGGCGGCGCGGGGGGTCCAGGCCAAAGTGATCAAAGGCAGGAATCCGGGCACCCACCCTTGTATCGATCAAGTACCTCGAGAGGTCACCACCACCCCCTTCCCAAACCAGAGACCAGGTGTGAGACGGGGGCGGGCCGCTCTTGGGTGTGCGGGGCAGGGCGCTGCCTCCGAGGCGAGAGGAGCGGAGCCGGCGGCGGGGGCGGGGTGGTGGCGGTGCGGGCACGAGGCACAAGGTGGCCCGGCAGGGGGTGGGAGCACAGGAGGGGAGCGGATTTCAGCGCAGGGACAGGACGCGAGGAGGGGAGGCTCCGCCAGGGGGAGGAGCCGCTACCCGCGTCCCTCTGTCGGGGCTCCCTCCCGTCGCGGCTCCGCTATAAAACCCGGGGCCGGCATGATCGCGGCACCCCCGGAGGCCTCCTCGGCACGCGACCCCCGGCTCGGCGGCGTCTCGGCTCCTGTGCGGGATGCGGCTGCTGCCCGCGCTCCTGGCCCTCGCCGCCGCCCGGCCCTTGGCCAGCGCAGGTGACAGCGCGGGCCCCCCTCCGGCCCCTGGGCGGGCGGCCCCTCGGCGCCCCCAGCCCCAGTGCGCGCGGGGCGCTGGGCGCGCGCCGGGCTCGGGGCTCGGGCTGCGGGGGCTACCGCCGCGGCCACGGGGCGGGACGGCTGGCGGGGCGGCCACGTGCGGCGGCGGAGCGCTGTGTGCACGCGTGTGCGCTGCTGCGGGGTTTTGCGGGTTCTGCGGGGCTTCGGGGCGCTCGGCCCGGCGAGCGTGCGAGTCAGTGATGTGGACGCTTCTCCGACCAGCCTCGACGCGCGCACGCCGTTCTCGCCCTTTCTGACGTTGCCCGCTTCTTTGGTCCTCAGCCTGTCCCCGGGTCGCTGTCCGTTCCGCCGGGGCTCAGTGCTGAGGGGCTGCTCCCCGCCCAGAGCGCGGGGGACCTGGCTTTTCCGCTTCGCACCCTGGGTTCCTTGTCACCCGAGGCTGCCGGGCCCCCTTCCCCTCCCCAGCCCCCAGCGCCCTAATGGGAGCCGGCGGCGGGGTGGGGGGTGGGGGGTGGAACACGAGGAGACCCGAGGCCCTGGCCGAGCCGGTCTTTCCGGCCAGGGTGATTTTCGTTTAAAGATTGATGTGGCCGAGCTCTTAATTATTCACCTAGGTGGGAGGTGGCAGGGGTTGTGTGTTAATATTTGATAAGGAGCTGAAAGCGCCTCCAACCCCACGGCTGGGCACAGGGATCCGGGGAGGCATCTTTTCTGCGGCCCCATAGGGGACCATCTCCTCTGCAGGAAGCCCTCATCCGCCAGTCCCCGGCTCAGCTTACCCCTCCGATGGTCCCCCGTTCGGGTCCAGCTGGCCAAACTTCCTCTCCAAAGCTAGATGCTCCTTTCTTGGAGTCGTGGAGTGAGGGGTGAAGGTGCCCTCGGCAGCAGAGAAGGCTTTTGCAGGAATGTGCCCTTTGCAGGAAAGATTTAGGGGTGTGTGTGTGTGTGTGTGTGTGTGTGTGTGTGTGTGTGTGTGTGGTAAGGGGATGAGGGGAATCTTGCAGAAACTACTGGCTTCTTCCTAGGAGAGGAGGAAGGAGGAAAGAGGAAAGCCAGGATGTGAAAAAATTTATATGTAACCATGGAGTGTGAAACCTACCTAAGGGGCTGGGCTCAGTAGAAAGAGAAAAGAGAAACACTTAGCAATTAATTCCGTTGCTTTGTAGCTGTGTGGCCCTGGGTAAGTCACTTCACCTCAGTTTTCTCACAATATAGAGATAGTAAGTCTGACTTCAGGTGTTTTAAGGATTCAGGTGAGCTAGTGGATGTAAGTGCTTAGTGAGGTACCTGAGTGGCGCATGGCAGACGCCCCCATGCGTGATGGCGTCATGGCTCTACCACTGGCCTGGGGCCAGCCAGCCAGGAATCTAGCTCAGCTGCCCCCTCCTACAAGCTGTGCTCCCCTTAAGCGTGGGGCTTTCTGACTGGAAACTGTCTCGGGACCTGTCTTCCTCTACCCATTTCATCCCCTGGGACACTTGAGGCTGCAGAGTGACCAGGATACACATCAGACGACCCAGAGCATCTGCTGCCATGGAGGGAGGAGGAGGGGAGAGGATCCTAGGTCTCTTTGGGGCCCCAGAACCCTGGCCGGGAGATGCTGAGACTTTGCCAGGACATACTAGGGTTTTGCTGAGCTGGTTTCCAGGGTTCCTTGTTCCCCACAGAGGGGGTGGGTAGAGTGAGCAAGGTCCATCAGAGAGAATTTCTTGAGTCAACTCTAAAGGAAGGTGTTGGGTGGGGGGGCAAGTCAAGGGTGGGGGGACAGTGGCTGGGTGATTGGTGATGGTTGCGAGGTCTATGAATGCATCCCTGGTCAGGGCGGGTCACCTAGGTAGAACCTGGAGCTTGGAGCCAGGATCTGTCTGTGGGGAGCCCCTCTCCTTCCCAGGCCCTCTGGAGATGGACTAAGGCAGCAGGCTTGTCATTATTTGCAAGGGCAGCCCTCTCATGAATGAATACAGGAACCTGAGCTGGTTTGTGACCCTGCCATCTCAGCCCATGGACACAGACCTGACCCCTGGCCTCATCAACACTGTTTTCCTGGTTCTTGCCTCCCGAAGAGGGTAGTTACAAGAGCATTCAGTCACACGGGTCGAAAGTCTCCACAATTAAGACAGTGGATCAGAGGTCACCATTACAAAACCAGGAGCCGTCGCCAGAGTCAGGGAAGAGCACATTCCCGAGAATGGCTCAGCCTGAACCAGATGGGCCCTGGGGAGGCTGAGAGAAGGGTCCGCTCTTCCTCAGGACTCTGGCTTCAGCAAGGCTTCCCCTGGAAGAGCTTCCACTGGGGCTTCCAGTCAACCTTGGAGGCCCCTTCTGCCTTCAGGACCTTTGAGAGGGGAGGACACAGGTGAATTACAACAAGGAGCCTTTCACGGTTACAAGTGAGCTCCATCCATCGTCTCCTCAGACCCTGACCACAGTCCTGGGCTGTTGGGTGGCAGTTCGTTCTGCCTGAGGTAGAATGGAAGGCTCGGGAAAGTTAATGACCTCTCCCGTAGAGATTAGGCAAGAGCGAGAGCCAGGACTGAGCCAGGACTGAGCCAGGTGAGCAGGCTCCAACTTCGCAGCTCTGACCACCTGCAGAGAGGGGCCTCTGCCCCTTGCAGAGTTGACACACATAGGGGTTCCTGGGATGCGGAAGTGCCCCTCGGTGGGGGGTGGGGGGCAGCGGATGGTGGGGAGGACCCTGCAGGAACTGGCAGATTCTGAAAGAGGTCGGACTGGCATGGCAGGCGGCAGGCGAAGCCCCGGACCCAGAGCTGGCAACCGCAAAGCCCTAGCTGGCTCTGAGGGCCCTGGAGTGAGAAGGTGCCCGTTTTCCGGGGATGCTCACTCTCCTGGCCTGGCGCCCCTCGTCCCCTCCCCTACTGAGAACCTGACCTCCTCCTGGCTCCTGCCCCACCCTGGCCTCATTCCAGAGACCTCAGCAGAGGTCGGGTGGATGGAGGCAGCCCCGAGAGAAGGGGGCGGAGGTGCTCAGAGGCCTCAGCTCAGGCTGAGTGGGAAGCTGTGCTTTTCTTGGGAATTTTCTCATCCCTGATTTCTTTCCAGCTCACTTCATTTCTATCCTCTCTGCCCAGCCCGGGCTTTGGCCATCTGCGCACTGATCTGAGGCCAGTGGGAGGGAGGCCAGGGAAAGTAAGGACTCACTGGGGACTTTACTATGCTTCTAGGCTGCCTGGACAACTCTACTGTCTCTCATTTCATCCTCCCACAGCCCAGTGAGGCGGATGCTCTTAGCTCCATTTGACAGATGAGAAAACTGAGGCTCAGGGAGATTAAGGTGACTTGCCCCAAAGTGGTCCAGCCAGAATTCCAGCTCTGGATCAAATGTTTTGTCCACCCTACTGCTGCAGCCTTTTTTTTTTTTTTTTTTTTTAATCAATAGACTATAATTATAGGGTGCCTGGGTGGCTCAGTTGGTTAAGCGACTGCCTTCGGCTCAGGTCATGATCCTGGAGTCCCGGGATCGAGTCCCACATCGGGCTCCCTGCTCAGCAGGGAGTCTGCTTCTCCCTCTGACCCTCTTCCCTCTCATGCTCTCTAGCTCTCATTCTCTCTCTCAAATAAATAAATAAAATCTTAAAAAAAAAAGACTGTAATTATAGAGAGTTTTAGGTTTAGAGAAAAACTGAGCAGAAAGCGCAGAAGGTTCCAAGGCACCCTGCCCTGGCAGTTTCCCCTGTTGGGTAATATCTTGCATTTAGTTAGTATGTTTGCAGTGCAGCCTCTTTTCAGGGATGCTGGCTCTACTGCCCTGAATCAGAGCTGGGATTAGAATCCGAATCTGCTCTCATGTCCCAGGATTTTGGGGTGGTGGGACAGGGGAAAAGCCTTGATTGCCTTCCCTGGTGGGCTGTGAGAGTTTAGTCCAGAATGGGTCTTAATCACACAAGAGCGTGTGTTCCAGGGAAGGGCTAGTCTAATCTCCATCATCCCAGATCAAGTCTGGGAAGGCAGCCAAGCTGAACTTGGCTCTATTGTCCCAGGAGGAGAGCCTGGGCCTAATTCCGTTCCTGCCCTCCCACCCCAAACCTCCCTTCCAGGTTTGGGGTGGGAGATACAAGGGAGGAAGAAGAGGCTGATAGCAACTGGAGGAGTGTCAAGGCCAGCCCCTGGGTAGCAGTGAGGGCCTCAGAGGACCTCCCAAGGCCCCTCAAGAGTGGCTGTTTAGCCTGAGGACCAGTGCCCTGGGCACGATGACCAGTTGATCAGCCATGGGTCACCTGGGGCCTGGCTGCTTCTACCACTTCTGTCCCCATCCCTATATTTTCTCAAGTCTCCTTCCTTTGGGCCTCTGTCCCAGACTCCAGGAATGCTCTACCCCAACCCAAGGGGGTCTCTGACTCCAGGGATATTCCTAGTCTCTGACCCAGTGTGTACACTAGACACACACAGACACAGACACACACACACACACACACACACACACACACACAGAGTGTTGCTTATATGCACACAGCTCAACTCTATTCCTAGATGCATGTGTGCGCAAATACACCGACACAGGCCTCACATCCTTCCTCTCTCTACTCCAGAGTCACACTGGTGCTACGAGATTCAAGCCAAGGCCTCCAACTATACTTGCTTGGGTGAGTACAGCAAGTCTTGGGGACGGGCTTTTCTGCGTGGTGGGGACTGCCCAAGTCAAAATGAAAACCCAGGGAGGGTGGGAAGGATAGGGTAATGATGGTCCCCCAGTCAGATATCAGTTCTTCAAACACACACACACACACACACAGTCCTGGTGTTCAGAGGACAGGGAAGGTAGAGTGACGCAAGTCTTCCCTGGCATCTCCCGTCATTGTCACTAAGAGGGGAAGTGTTCTAACAAACAAATCAGCAGTAGCATCAGATATAGAGACACATTTTACTTTGTTTTTTTTTTTTTAAGTAGGCTCCCTACTTGAACTCATAACCCTGACATCGAGAGTCACAAGCTCCACCAACTGAGCCAGCTGGGTGCCCTCTTATGACAAAATAGAGAGTTGGTTCTATTCCAGTGACACCTCTTCGGGTGGACCTGGGAGGTTGTCCTTAGCATTTTTTTTTCAACTGTTGATCCATTTCCCTGCAGTCTGTTCTCCTGCTGCCTACGCCCTGTTTCAGTGACTGAACAGTGTTGCCCCCTCCCCAAGCCCCAACCACCCGTGTTCAGGGAATCAGCATCCTCCAAGGGCTCCTTCCCCGCCTCCAAGCCCTCAGATAATGTTTACTGTTAGTCAGCTTGTCTTTTCCTAGGCCCCCTTCCAGGGGACTCCACTCAGGGCTTCCAAGCACTCCCTCCTTCCCCTCCTTGAACTTGAGGAGGTGCCATGTGCCCCTGACTCTCGGCCGACCCCTCCTCCCTGCTCAGGGCCTAGCCAGTGGGGTGAAGACTGCCAGAAGAACCGCCAGTCCCCCATCAACATTGTAACTACAAAGGCACAGGTAGACCCAGACCTGGGACACTTCTCCTTCTCTGGCTATGACAAGAAGCAAAAGTGGAAAGTCCAGAACAATGGGCATTCAGGTGGGTCCTGGGGAGGTGAAAGGGGGGACCTGGGCAGGCAGCGGCTAGGGGGCTCCTCCAGGTCCACCTTTGCTGCGGGGGGTTTGCAAAGCCCAGGGGTAGGGGAAACAGGACGGGCTTCGGAAGGGAAGGAGCACTTCACAGTATCTTCAGGACTTTCATCAGGGCGGTCTGGGTGGAGGAGGGGCAGCGTTCTAGGAAGAGGGAACGATAGGGCAAAGGCGCAGAGGTGTGAAGTGGCTTGGGGTGTTCAGAAAACCCTGTGTGGCGCCGTGGGCACGGAGGCAGAGAGCGGGGCTAGGACGGGCCAGAGTCAGGCCAGGAGCAGCTGAACTGGGCCCAGGCGCAGGTCACCCCGGGGCTGAGGGGGTTGGACATGGAGAAGGCCCCGGCATCAGGGAGGGGCTTGAAGCAGGGGAGGGACTGGGCTCAGGTGCATGTTTGGGGCAGCGCGTGGCCGGCGACAGGTCTGGGCTGTACCACCTGTCTGATCCCATCCTGTCCCTGCAGGGCTCAGGACTGTAGCCTGGGAAGGGGCGGGGGGCAGGAGAGAAGGTTCTGTGTGGGTGGGGCTGGGAGAGGCTAGGGGAGGTGGGTGCGAGGACTCGGCCCCCTCTTGTGCCCTGCAGTGATGGTGTTGCTGGAGGGCGAGGCTTCCATCACTGGAGGAGGACTGAGTGGCCAGTACCGGGCCACACAGCTGCACCTGCACTGGTCTGAGGTGCTGGATGGGGGCTCAGAGCACACCATCGATGGGGGTCGCTTTGCCATGGAGGTGAGGGCCCCTTTCCAGGGTGGTGCATGGCTGGGCTCTGGGTGGACCTGCCTTGGGCAAGAAGGGTGCTCCAGCCCCCTCACGGGTTCTCTCTCCATTCCCCTCCCACACCAGATGCACATAGTACATGAGAAAGTGAAGGGCACATCGAGGAACGAGAAAGAGGCCCAGGATGCCAAAGATGAGATTGCAGTGCTGGCCTTCCTGGTGGAGGTGGGACCCTCATCCCCCAGGGGCTGAGAAGCTGCTTCTTCGGATCCAGAGATCTGGGATTCCAGCAAGGCAGCAGGGGGTTGGGGGGCCCCCGACTTCCCCTCTGTTTCTCAGCAGCTTGTATACCCCCAGGTGGGGAGGCCAGTGCCTCTCAGGGCCCCAGTCCCAGAAGCGGCCTGCCCTCCCCACCCCAGACCAGGAGAATGGACTGGTCGTCAGCACTGGCTCTCCACAAGTCCCTCTCAAGCCCCCTTCCCTTCTGTTCCAGGTCGGATCTGAGAAGAATGATGGCTTCCAGCCCCTGGTGGAGGCGCTGTCTTCTGTCCCTAGACCCAGTGAGTGGCTGGGGGGGAGGGGAGGGAAGGAGACTTCTTCCTACAGAGGAAGGGCCAGGGTGATGCGGTGGCCGGGGCTCTCAGGGATCCCTTGCTTCCCCCGCCAATCGACGGTATCCTCTGTACCTACCCCCACCCCAGAGATGAACACCATGATGAAAGAGAGCATCAGCCTGTTCGACTTGCTCCCCAAGAAGGAGAAACTGAGGCATTACTACCGCTACCTGGGCTCACTCACCACTCCAGGCTGCCAAGAAATGGTTGTCTGGACGGTGTTCCAGGAGCACATTCAGCTCCACAGGGATCAGGTACATGGGGCCCCAGCCAAGGGTGCAGCCTCCCACCACCCAGTTCCCCAGAAACCATCCCTCTGGATCCTCACGGAGGCCCCCTGGGCTGGGGTGGGGATGGGGCACCCCAGGGAGCTGAGGTCCTGTTGGTTGAATCCATAGACCCTCCCTGGGGCAGACAAGAAAGTTCTCGCCTATCCCGTCCCTGGCTTGAGGGCTGTGGGGGAGGCTGTGGCAGAAGCAGTCAGGAAAGGCCTCCGTGCTGCCCCCTGCAGGTAGATGGGAGTTGTCCAGCTGAGGGCAGGGAGCTGGTGTCCTGGACCGGGAGGAGGTGTCAGCAACGGGGAGGGCCCGGGGCTGGCCAGGAGCAGCTGAGAGAGGGGCCGTGCAGCCACAGGAGAACAGTCCATTCATTCAACAAGGGTACTCGAGGCCTTACAACACACTAGGCTCCAGGGATACAGCCGTGAACCCAAGAGCCCAAATCCCTGCTCCAGGGATACTTTCACGGCCGAACGGTGGCTCTCAAAGGGTGGTCCCTGGTCCAGTGGCATCAACATGCTAGACATTTCATTTCTCGGAACTCGCCGCCCCCTACCCCGTCCTACTGAATCAGAAACTCCGGGGGTGGGGCCTGGCAATGTGGGGCCCAACAAGCCCCCCACCCCTGCCCCGCCCCGCCGTGATGCTCATGCGCTCAAGTCTGAGAACCACTGTTCTATAGTAACAGTGATAATACAGCAGAGATCAGTGATTATGGGCCCTCAAAACCGTGAGCTGTGTGTCCACCTGGCTAAGGGAAGCTAGTGGGAACTAAGCCCCTACCAGTGCCAAGCATTCTACATCCCTTATTCTTTTCATCTGCACAAAAACCTGAGAGCTAGGAAAAAACAAAACAAAACAAAACAAAAAGAAACCTGAGAGCTAGAGATTCTGAGCCCCTTTACTAAAGAGGGCTCAGAGAGGCAAGGTGATTGGCCTGGGGTCACACAGCAGGGAGCACAGGTCTGCTCGCTCCTGGTTTCCTGCTGAGCCCGGTCCCTTCCACAGATCCTCACATTCTCCAAGAAGCTGTACTATGATAACGAACAGACACTGAGAATGACAGATAACGTCAGGCCCTTGCAGGACCAGGGGCAGCGCCTCGTGTTCAAGTCTCAGGCCCCGGGACAGCTGCTTCCCTTGCCCCTGCCCGCCCTGCTGGTCCCCATGCTCACCTGCCTGACGGCTGGCTTCCTCCGATGATCGCTCACTTCTGGACACTTGACCTCTGCTCTCAGCGTGTAGAGGCCTGGGGCCTCCATTCCTCAGGCTTCCTAGCTTGGATTTTGATGATAATTAAATGGATATATTTTTGGAGAAAACTCTCTCAGGTCTATTTTTAGCTTCTATCTATCCCTGTGACTATCCCTGCCCTGTTCCCCTCAATCCGCCGCCGTTCCAGGGGAAGGGCCTGAAGTCCTGGAGATTCCTTCTGAGCAGGGACCATGAGGCACCCCCTCCCACCTTTGTGAACTCCCTGTCTACACCCCACTTGGAAAAATGCAAAGACGGCTCTGAGTTCCAACACAGAGAAAGCCACAGAAGTTCCAATCCAGCCTCCTCACTGTGTAACGGAGGAAGCCGAAGCTCCGAACAGAGAGCAGGCTGGATGGAGGCCACATGGTGGGGCTCTGGTAGAGGTGCCTCAGCCCCCGGCCCAGCGCTGTCTCCTCTGTCCTCGGGCTGGAGAGTGCGGGTCGTGTGTGCGTGCAGCCTAGGCAAGGGAGGTGCCAGGGTGTTCATTTATTTGCCCAAATATTTCTTGAGCGTCTATGTTCTAGGCACTGGGGATATGGCAGGGAAGGCAGACGAAAAATGCCAGCCCTCCTGGAGTCACCAGTCTAGCTGGAGTCACTGTGAATCAAACAAACATCGTACAGGTATCAGAAGGCAGTAAGAGCTACAGAGAAGCAAAATTGGGAAGGGAAGGTGGTTAGGGAAGGTCTCAGCTGGAAGGGACATCGGGAAGACTTGAATGAGGCCAGGGAGGGGGGCCATCTGGGAGCCAGCAGGTGTTCCTGTGGGGAGGGAAGGGCGCCAGTCAGAGGAAGAGCAGGAAGGCCAGCAGGAGTGGGGTGAGGGAAGGAGAAAGCCCTCGAGAGAGAGCTGGAGGGCCGGGGAGTGGGGGAGGTAAAGGGGAAAAGGGAGAGGTTAAGTGTGTGGGGGGCAGGGAGGGCTTATAGGAGGATATTGTAAGGATGCTGGTTTTGATCCTGAGAGGCTAGAGCAGAGGGGCCTGATATACTCCGTTGGGGGGAAGCAGGGGCTGCAGGGGGGAGGGGGGAGGGGAGGCTTCAATGATCCAAGGTGAATCCGAGCGTCTTTGGACACTTTGTGAGACCAGGAGGAGGCAGGTATGGGGAGGAGGAGGGTCCAGAAAACTGAGGGAGAAGGAGATAAGGGGCCCAAGGACAGGTCCCAAGCCAGGCAAGCAGGGGTCGAGGGGCCCCAGGCTCTGGGATCTCATCATCCAGGGCAGGGCTGGATTGTGGAGCCTGAGCTCAGGGAAGGGGAGGAGAATGAGGGTTGCTGGGTGAAGAGGGGTCCCTGGGGGGGTGGTGCTCTAGCAGGTTCTACCATCTGCAGGTGGTGAACTTCCCCACAGGAAGATGTGCCAGCTAATCGGGCACTCAAGGGATCCCATTACCCAGTGCTAGAAGCCCCTCCACCCCCACCCCCTGCAAGCCCTTGGTCTCTGGAGGGGAGCTGGTTGGTGGAGGTGACCTCTACGCCTTCTGCTACCCTGACACTCAGGGCCCCTGACCGGCCCTTTTCCCCTCCAGAGCTTCCCCTCCCCTTTTCCCCTCCGTGACCAAGAATAAGCACCCTCCTCCCTTCGTGCGGGTGACCACGTAGCCGTGAGGGTGGTGGTATTGCCGTCACCATGGCAACAGCAGGCAGCCTGTGTCAGCAGTGGGTGTGTGGACACCAAACCTGTTCTCTTTGGTTCCTGGTGCAGCCCCTGGGGGATCTGAGAGTACCCCCTCCCACCCGAGGCTCAGGGCTCTCAGAAATCCCAACTGTGCCCCCCACCACTAAGCCCCACACCCACCTGTCCGGGCCCTCCAGGCGGCATTCAGTGAGTAACAGGGCAGCAGGACCCAGAAGCCCCAGCTCTCTCCAAGGGACTCGAGGAGCCCAGGGGGAAGGCACGTGACCCTCCCTCGTCCCCCTGACCCCACAGTAATAAACCTGGCCAGTGGGTGCCAGAATGGGCACAGCTTGTTCAGGTCCCAGGGCTGAAACGTCTTCCCTGAGTTGCGTCCACCCTCCCTCACGCCTACGGCCCAGTAAGTGCTGTCAGCACGTGATTCATAGCAAGGTCATTCCTGGCCAGTGGCTGCCGGAGCCATTCCTGGAATTGGCCCCCACACCCTGGAGGTTGAGCCTGACAGGCAATCCCTCTTGTGGGGTGTGTGGGTTCTAGAGAGTCTCCTCTTCTGAGTCAATTCAATCCTTCCGTGCTGCCCCACCACCCTGGGCAGACCCCTTTCTAGAGACCGAGCCTGGCTCCTGACACAACTCTGCCGGAGATGTTAGGGGGCTGCCAGGGGCCCCCTTATTCAGAAAGAGGGCCCAGACTACCCTCCCCACAGCCCTGCTTTCATTTACTTCTACTGCCCCTTGGTCACTGCCCTGGGCATACAGTGTGTACACACACGCTTGCACACACATTCACTGTGGCCGGCCAGGCCTGGGGAAGGCCCAGTGCCTGATAGTTTGGGTCACCACCCGACTTCTCTGGGGTTGCCGGCTCCCAGCAAAGACCATGAGACACATCCGTTGGATGCCCGCTGAGTGCCAGACATGGGCCTCACTACAATCCTGTAAGGGTGGTGTTCTTCCTCTGTTGCACAGACGAGATGCCAAGGCACAGAGAGAGGTTAAGGTGATGTGGGAAACAAAGGCAGAAGAAAAATCCTTCAGTTTCCTTACTACTTAACAGCGCAATGACAAATTCTTGAAACAGGCCTAGTGACATTCCTCTAGGGACTCAACTGCCTTGATTTTGACCCTTTGGTAAGGGGCAAAAAGCCATCCTAGCCCGACCCTCCAGGATCCTGGAGTCTACTTTTAAACATGCAGAAATTTCTCCGTAAGCTCCCTTTATCTCCACTCCCACCCCCAACCAAGATACATGTTAGGAATCCTCTTCTAAGCATACGGCCCACTGATACACATCTGAAGGGTCTCCTCACTGAGTTTTTACGAAACAGTAATAAATGCCCTTTTTCTAACAATAGTTAGCCCCCTCAGGATCCTGGAAACCTTGTTTCCAAAAGACCTGGGAAGTTGGTTCTGTCCCTAACCCCCTCCCAACTTGCAAGTGTATAACGGGCCACTCCTCAGGATCTCAGTGCAGCTCCTTCTGCCCCACGGGTCGTGTCCCTGGGCTTTAATAAAGCTACCTTTTTGCAGCAAAGACATCTCAAGAATTCTTGGCCGTTGGCTTTGAACCCTAACATCTTTCCAAGGGGACCTGTCAGAATTTGGGGTCACTTCTCTGTACCTCCTCAGCTCCCACTTTTGGCCTGTGGCTGTTCCCAGGGAGACATATCTTTGGACCAGGGGTAGGGTGGGGTCTGTAGCACCCTGTCCCACCCTGTCTCTGCTGGCTGCTCTGTATCCCCGATGGCCCCGATGGCCCATTTCTCTGGTCTCCCTCTGGCCCCTGTTTAGATTTGGCATCTGGGTGGGAGCCAGGGGCTAAAAATACTCCCCATGTGTTTAGATGATTCTTGGAAAATAAACTTCCCCCATCTTGGCTCTCGGTTTGCACACTTCCTGGTCCTGCTTCCTGTGGCTCTGATCTGACAGGGCAGGGTGGGGGTGGGGAGAGTAGAAGGGTCTATAGGGGCCCAGAGTCATGGATCTGAAGTGTGCATGTGAGCACAGGTATGCGGAAAGCCTGCTTTGACACCAGACTCTAGGGGTTGCCTATACAGAGGCCCCATTATGAATAGTGCCCCTGTATGGTATGACCCCGAGGCTCTGTGCTTCTGTGTGGGAAGAGGCAGGGCAGCTGGTGGCATGGGCGCAAGGCCTCCCTGCTCTGGGCCTGTTTTTCCGTCTACGAAATGGGCTAAGCTTGACCTTTCCATCGGACCGGGCCTCGCGGTCCTCTGGCTTCTGCCGGTGACCTTGAAAGGAGGGCCGGGCCCATCTCCGCGGGCAGGGCGCTGCTCCTGCAGCACCTCCACTTACACATCTAGCAGCTCTGTTTGTTTAACTGAGTAGGGACAAAGGCATTATCTCCTCTAGGGACTAAGGACATGTCCCTGGGCCCAGGCGGGCCTGGGGCGGGGCTTCCTTTGGTGGGGTGCTACAGGACAGACAAGTCACAAGCCAGTTCCTTCCTCTGAGCCCTAGCCCCGGCTGAAAATGGACACATGGAAGGCTCTTCACATTCCACGTGTCGGCTGCTACAAGGCCTGGGAGGCTAGGCAGAGGGCCAGGGGACAGGGGAGGGATAAAGGTACATTTTGATCTTCCAACAAGATTTAGTCTTTCAACAAATACTATTATTTCCTCCGTGCCAGGGACTGAGGATTTGGGTAGGAAAAAACCCAGTCTGTGCTCCTCCCCCAAGACTCCTGGCCAAAGGGCAGACACGAGCAGGGCACAATACTGCCAGCTCTACAAAATAGACGGAGCATGGACCTCAGAGCCACACAGACCTAGATTTGAGTCTTCTTCTACTGCTGTGAAAAGCAAACGAGGAGCCTTTGATAACTGACCTTCCTTGAGCTTCTGTTTTCCTCATCTGTAAAATGGGAATGATGATGGTATTTACTTCATAAGGTCACTGTCAGGATGAAACAAGATGCCTGGCCGAGAGGATGTATTCCATAATTTGTAGTTATCATTATGATTCTTTTTATTAGAAAGAGCACTGAAGTTTGGGCAGGACCTACAGATGAAGAGAAACTGGCCGCTTCCAGGGATGGGGATAGGAAAGAGTAGGTGGGGTCCAAATTCTGAGGAGTGATGCCGCGATTTGCCTCTGTGATGGGGAGCAGAGGTGAGGTGGGGTTGCAGTCCTGCTCCTACGCAAGGGAGAAGCTGCAAGACCCCTCAAGGGGTCTGCTTCTCCGCTCAGACACTCGGACATCCCCCCCCCGCCCCAGCACTCCACCCCACCCATACACAGCTCAGGCCCAACCTGACCTCTGCCCAGAGTTGACTAAGGTCACCCAGAACAAAAGGGGGAGGCAAGGGGACCAACTGAGGC